>NC_069114.1:7346338-8005184 GCF_025612915.1 Magallana angulata | reverse complement strand
GATTTTTGTGTTCATGTTGCTTCATTTCCTTTAGGTGGTAACTAGAAGCAAAATGTAACAAACAGACAGTCTCACAGAAACATTACAAACAGAATATACGTCAAATAACTAAATTCCAAGCCTCAGACTAATACAATTTTTAAGAGTGGATACAAGTTATGGTGTGATCACAACATTACCTGGGGGCGTCTAGGTTCCGGGTCTGGTTCCACCTCATAGACGTCCTGGGGAGAAGGGGGTCGGATAGGCGGTCTGGAGGACTGCGGAGGAGGAGGAGGCTCTCTCTGAAGCGGTATCAGAAACAGTAATTTAAAAGATCAAACCAATATTATTGAGGTATCTGAAACAGTAATTTAAAAGATCAAACCAATATTGTTGGGGAAGGAAGAGGAGGATCTCGTTGAGGTACAAATAGAAATTATAAACTCTATCAATTATACAGAAACTCCTATATTGTAAAATTGTAAAAGCGCTTTGAGAAATGCATCAGCATTATAAAAGAGCTATATAAAATTTGCAATTATTATTATTATTATTATTCATATACGGGTACAACGAGCTAAATCAAAACGTTTATATGGGCACATCCAATACCATTAGATTTTTCAAGCTTATGAAGGACAAAGGGCTATAAACCAAATAAAGTTAATCAATTTTTTTTCCATACCTTTGGCGGTGCAGGGAGAGGGGGTGGCATGTCCAATTCCGGTTCATGGTATTCTTCTTCCTCTAATATTTCACCATCATCGTACACGTCTTCCGGTGGTCCAACTTCAACATCATCTTCATATATATCGTTTGGTTCTTCTCCAATCTCTCCATCATCATACACTTCTTCGGGTTCGTCATCCTGAAACATAGTAAACATCTTTCTACTTAAGGACGATGTGAATAAAATTGCGATTCATTTTATAACCAATCTCATTCGTTGATAAATGAGCGAGAATCTCAGCATAATATGTAATATCACAAATCCCTATTTTTGTCGAAAATGAATTGATACTTTAAATTTAACAAATTTTATATAACTTATTATTATAAATTATAATGATAGTTCTATAATTATAAAATATTTATTCGTTTAAACAATGTAACACAGAGTATTACACAAACACACCTCTCCCAAACACATGCATGCTGATTCAACAAATTAAACCAGTCAGGAAATGGTCATGCAATGAAAAACAGTAATTTGGTGGTTTTTACGCAATTTAACTGTAATTGACTGTATTTCCAGGTAATTTTAACAACACTTCACCACACATGTTTAACTCTAAAAAATAAATGGTAGATGCAAGTCCAAGATATGGAACCTAAAGGCATAAGTGAAAAAACATTGAATACTGTGCAATTTTGAAATTATTGTCTTAACGTTTTCAGTCAATAAAAATGTTCATTCTTTGCCATGGCATTAAGACATCATTTTATATAGGTTAATCGTGTGCGTTTTACAGAATAACCTTCGCGTGTAGCAGTGTACATAAAATTTATTTTCTAAACTAAATTTTTGTTCTTTCTCAGTTCTGGAATTTCTCAAAAGCCATTAACATTAACAACTATAAAACTGCAGTTTGAGCACTTAATTTTCAGGATATGAAAAACATTTTTCTGTGGCGAGTGTTTGTCTGTGTGTTTAACCGCAATACCGATATTATAAACTTTTTTAAAAATCCTGGGCTGCGTTTTACAAAAGAACTTACGACTTACGACCAAATTAATGAATGCTAATTAATCCCTAACTAATCAATGTTTTATTCTAATGGCTGTAGAATATTATTATGAAAAATAAAATAGTTGTTAATAAATGGTTTTATATAATTTTTTTTATTAAAGACCATCTATGAGACTGAAAATATTTACGACTTTGTCGTAGGTTATTTTGTAAAACCCAGTCCTGTATACAATATATCTATACAAGTAAGCGATTTAAATACCATATTAGGTCCTGTTCTTAAATTAAAAAACTCAATTTAGATCCATATCGCCATTTTTAAATTATGTAATGTCAAGAGAATATATTTGTAGATGTTGGTTAGGAAAATCTTAGTAAGATTACTGTAAATTAACGTATCTATGTTTAAACTTATGTTTTCATTAATGCTTTGATACCCTAGTATTTGAGATATACACTTATTTGATGTTTGTAAAATTTTTGCTGGTATCAGAATAGATTAAATTACGTGCAATTCTTATCACATTTGCCAAGAGAGAGAAGTTTATGCACGTCTTGGAAAATAGAGCAATACATCTATTTATAAGTATACATAAGAGGAAAGAAAAGAACAGCTGAACAATATACCACCATTGTAAAACAAATTGTAATATTTCGAAAGAAGATATTCATTTTGTTAAAATGAATTTGTTTTTCAGCAAGACGAAGTATAGTTGCGTAAAAAATCTAGAAAAGTTTGGGTATGAATACCAACCATCATTGAGAATAGGAAGATAGAAAATGTGCACCATATATTCGAAATGAGAACGATTAAAATTTGAAAAATCGAACATCAGAGTAAAAATACCCTCTACGAAGGTATCATTCAGCGAATAAATGCGATAGTCACTAAAAGAACAAAATCTTAGTTTAGAACCAAAATGTGTAAAGAATATGATTTAATGATATTAAACGAAAGTCTTCTCATAAAAAGAACATAATAGATACATTTTAGAACAGATCCATATTAGGAGATTTTTACGACGAAAAAGAAGGAAAAGTGAATTTTAGACGAGTCCCAATTATATGTGTACATAGACGCCATAAAAAGAACAGACAAGAGAGACATTCAACGCATGAGTGGGCAAGGTAAAAATGTCACCAAATCCACAGAAAGGAACAGTCGGTATCATGCAAACATCTCATGCAGGCGACAGTTACTGAACCTGTACGGGAGGTTGCGGGGTTCCTTTCCTTCCGGCGGGGATAGGTGGCAAGGTTGGTAACTGTCGTAACGGAGGAGGTGGGCGGGACGATTTGCCACGTGACGGCTCCGGGGGTGGCTGTCTGGAGGAGCGCGGGGTGGAGGGTGGTGATGGTGGGCCGTTTCTCTGTTGTGCAGTAAATTTTGTTATATGTACTAGTAATGGATGTGTTTATTCTGACTTGATTAACATATAAGTAAACTCAAAATGTTTATAACACATCACAGAGCCAAAAATAACAAATATCAAAAATACCTGTTTAATTTAGAGCTCAGGAAGAGTAACAAAAACAAAAATCTTTTTACATGATTATTTCTTTTTAACTTTTTTTATCAATAAAATGTTATCTAGTGTTAATTAGATTACTATAAGTAAGTTGTAAGTTGGAAAATCTATTAAGGTTGTTTCAAATACAACAGCACAGTCTTAGATTAGTCTAATTCCTGGTGACAACCAACCGTAGGAGATTGTTAAACACGCCACGCCAGATGAAATTCAATATTTCATTTTGTACCATCGTTGCATGTCCACCAGACTAATTTGATTCTTAAAATAATGTATGGGTTACACAAATGTTGTAATTTGATACACTTGCTTAATCCACCAAACTTCTTTAGATGAAAAACAACTATTGTGTTCCCAGTGAAATGGCTGTCTTTATCAGTAATGCATTGAGTGAAAGAACTTAACATGACGTATTAATTTGCGATATCGATGATAATGTGACGTCATGTAAGTCTAAATTCAACATATCACCAGCACCGGATCCATCGTGGATCACGTTCTATTATAATAGTAATTAACTTATGTATCTAAAAGCAAACGTAAACCATAAAAAGTCTAACTTTTAAATACATGTAGATATCAAATAATGTAATATAATAGGAGACAATACATGTGGATAAACAAAAAATATAAACCCCAAAACATATACATGTTAAAAACTTCATCATGACAGTAACACATCAATAAATGTCTTAATTTAACTGGCATACAGGTACATAAATTATACATGTAATGTATAAAATATTTATCTCTGATTCGTGAGTAATTTCTCAAGCCCATTGATTATAAGCTGCCGTGTTGTGCAAAGCTTTCTATCAATACGTGCAGTTTTTATATATTGATTAAAATATGCATCATGCAATGTAAATTAATGTAAAGCTAGAGTATCTTTCAACAATAGCACCCGTCTCTTGCAAAAATCAAGTCTGTAAATTTATTTTTGTGTGATTGAGCATATTAAGTATTTTGTGTGCCGGTCCCATTGACTTTACTGCATACATTAGCTGGCTTGATTATTGTCTTCATTGTTCCTTAACATAAAAGTGAACAAATAACGCACATCTCTTGTTAATACCATTGGTATATAAATTTATGGGTAACCTTTTGAAGTTTCTTATTTCAATGTATCCGTAATTTTGGAAAACTGTTATGTTAAACAAGACTACGTTTTGCACTACACAATGTTTTATGAATTATACGTTGTAGACAAGGTTTTATACCTTTTCCTTTCTTTATTTTAAATGTGAAGGTGTTATATAATACACATTCTTGACAGTCATACCTCAGTTAAAGTGTTATTTACAGGTGAAACTGAAAGGGACTGAAGAAAATTCTCAATGAATTGCGCTGAACCTAAACTTGCAGCCAATGTTTTACTTAAACGAATCGCCCTCTACTTCCAATCACCCACTTCCCACATTTATAACCCTAATAATTAACTAGAATAAATCGCGAATATGAGTTAACTTCAGTTAGAAGGTTTATACCGAGATAGCTTAGTTTAATTTGAAATAAACTAAGAGGTCGTACGAAAAGATAATTGTTTTCAAGTGGCAATCTGACGAGTGTTTATGCTTCTATTGAAAGACAATAAATTATAAAATCCGTCATCTTTCTTTACCTTTGTCCTTGGATTTTAAACAAAGAGACTCAAACGTCTGATTTATCCCTGTTTTTTGATTTATTTGATTATTATCATTTTGGTAGAAAACTTTATAATAACATAATAAGGTAAGCCAATATATAAATGTGAATGTGAGAAAGTGAAAAGTGTGAATAAAAGAGTATTGATAACTTCGATTCATTATTTTAATATGGCTCTTGGAAAAAAATAATATAAAAAAGACTCGACTTCTTTTTTATCACTTTATTTCATTATTATTATTTTTGGTAGAAAACTTTATAATAAGAAGCCACATTCAATATTTTAGTAGTTGGATGTGAGTAGGTGAAATGTGTGAATAAAAGGGTATTGAAAACTACGCTTCATTTATTTAATATGTCTCTTGGAAAAAAATAAAACAGACCTAACACTGTGCGTTACCCCGTCCATTATATTTCTTCATGCCAACTACAACACTGCTTTGTAGGTACATGTAGCAAGCAAGGTTCAATACTTGTCAGATTTAAACTCTGACATATAGCTTTGCATAAAAAGAAAATACAAATTAAATAAAAATTACTGAACGTCACATTTTTTACTTGATCCTGCAATATAACTACCGTTTTTATGGTAGGGAGGATGTTTTTATTTCGAAGCAATGTCTTGCTTTTGCATTACTCAATATTTTAAAGATTGTTTTAAAGATAAAATCAGGAAAAAGGAAGATTTACAGATTTCAGATCATGACTATAGTCTGTTTCTATAAAATCAAGAGTTAATGAGATAAATGTTGTTAATCAAGCTCTCATATTTTAATCTTCAATTTCTAAATTCATTATTCGAATATGCCAACTTATGACAAAATATAGCATGTGCTCACTTATTAAACAGTGCTTCAGTTGACAAGGACCTATTACAGAAATATACATATAAACCTTTTTCTTTTTATAGAGAGACACATGAAACATTTTACATGTATCAAATGATGGACACTGCTTAATAAGTTAATTGCATTTTTAAGCTTATCTCGAAGTTAGTGACAATTTAGGCATGCCGTATCTGATACGTTATAAGTAACAAAATCACAATTCCAAACTGGATGATGCGAATTATAAAACAGTAATAATGTTCGTGCACAAAGTTATGTAATGAATGCTGATTACGAACATGTATAACTCATACATAGAAGTATACGGTGATACATTTAAAGTGAAGTAAAGAACCACGCCATCTATATTAATAGAACACACAATTATATCTGCCACCACTGTAATAATTCTAGAAAAAAAAACTAGCGGAAAGAGAGGGCCTAGAAACCATGACTGTTAGGTCTATAGTTATCATTCGAACAGCAGCAATCCACACTTACTTGCTGATAGCCTCGATTTGGAATAGCAGGGGGAGCTAATTTATCCCGCATTTTCTCGTAACTTTCATCAGAATCAGCATCAAAATCTGAATCTGACTCGTACTCAGAAGAATCAGAGCGCTACATACAAGTTAAAGGAAGTGAATATCAACATCATATTCAAGATTTTCATTTTCGAGGATGAAGAAAATAAATGGGCAATCATACTGTATTAGTTTGCAAGTAGATTTGACCTTGCTTAGTAAGAAACATGACTAGATGTGGAAAAATGATTTATTCGTATGCACACAACCAAAACACATATTTAAACTGTAACTACAAAAAAAAATGTAATTCTAAAAAAACTCAAGGGCCTTGAGTCTATCTTGCCATAAGACTGAAAACTTGGAACTTATGAGTTTATAAGCAAGATGATGTGACCATGCGTATCTTAGCTGCATATAGCTGCGGAAATGGCGCTATGTTTGGCTATGTAAGGAAACTAAAGCTGTATATAATATCACACAACTGTGATGTTATAAAAATGTAATGTCTCTATATTGAAAACAAAAATATCACATAATATGAAAATCAGAAGCCCAAGTACTATAATGGTAAAACTTATGAAATATTTCCTGGCTTGAAAAATAACTTCCTTGTATATGAATGTGTAAACGTCAAAAGTTTCCTTTTATACAATGCCTTTTAAACACTTTATTGCACAATCCCCTCTTGTCCCTAAAATAAAGTTTCATAGATAAAAATGGGATTTGAGGCTTCAAAGGGTGTGATTTTGTTAACCAGCAAGATTTGTTATGTTGAACAGTCTAAGCCTTGTTTAAAGTAAACTTTCACAGAATGCATTCAAAAATGGAGATGCCATAAAATTTGAATGGCAAAATATTTTAAAAGAATTTTGAAATTAAAAACTACCAAAACATTAATTGTCATACTAGTGTACCCGCTTGTACACATGCATTTGTGGTAAAAAAAATAATATACAAATTCAATCCTTACTTCATTCTTCATTTCTTTCTTGGCATGGTGCCACAAAAACAGTTTTTAAAAGTTATTTCCCTTTTACAAAAGTTTAAAAAGAAAACCATATGTCATACTTACTTTCAAGAAAACCCGTAAATTGAAACCCAATTAAAACTGAATTCACCCATGCATGATAGGAAATTACTTACAAGGATCATAAGACTGGGACACATGTAATGTTGGTCTTCCTAAGGCAATTATAATGGAGACTGTGATAAAACTGTACAGCTACAAGCTGGTTATTACTAACAGTTTATAAACGAGACTGTACACAAATACCCCAGCAAATCATTTATAATTTGAATTAACAAAAGCCATACTTTGATTAGTTTAAACAAATCTTAGCCAGCCACCAGGGTCTTTAGGTCATTGATGCCAGGAACAGTGTGCAACATTCTAGCTATGGGGCCATAAAAGTGAAAAGATATGCCTCCATATGGATCTGTCTCAATTGTTTTATCTATGAAGGGTATTTAAATGGAGATATGAATAATCACTGTGTAAAAATCTACTTACGGGTCCATATATGTAAGAGTGAAAGACATCTCCATCAGGATGTGACTAACTTCTACTTTTTTATTTATGAGGAGTATTTACACGGAGAAGTTGAGAAGAATGGAAGTGATCAAAATGCAGATCCTCAATATTCATTTTACCTTTAATTTTTGACCTTCAGTTTTATAATGAATGTATCAAGAAGAAGCTAAGATCAAAACTGAGTCTATCTACAATTTTATGGCCCCATGACGGTGGCACAAACTCCTATCTACTTTAGACTGCATGTATGTTGCATACCACCTGAGTTTTAATTAAATAAATGTGCTATATATTTGTAAGCACTCGAAAATCACTTACGTCTAAAGGATTTCTGGGAGGCAGCTAAAGGGATAAGGGAGGTTGGAAAGAAAGAAACAGGTCAAAGAAATAGACTTTGTAAGGTATTGGAGCTAATATATAACAAAATTATGTTTCAAAAATTGAATACAAACATAATTAAAATTAATATATTGTGTATGATTTGATACCTTTTTACATGTGATCTGTCTTTAAGTGGTTCTTATAAAAATACCTTTTTACATGTGGTTCTTATAGTTATTTATCTATACTGTCTGATTTTCATATAAACTTTATTTTATCTGACATAGTGTACTATGTATTTGATGTAACTGATTATTGAAAGTAATTTAAAAATAAATGAAAAGAGAAACATAAAATGATAGTAGTGCCATTCCATATAGTTACATGTATATATTATAGACCTTAATATACAGAGTATGCATACTTAATAAGTAATTCACTATGACTTCTTAAGTCATAATGAATTAAAAAATACACTTCATATAAGATACAGTGAATATTATGCATGATAATGATAATATAAATATGCACTGTGTGTATGGTGATAAAAATAACATATAAGACTTGAACATATCATATACAATTAAATATATAGAATATTACGTATATAGTGTATATAAACATGTATATATGTCTACCTTATCTTAAAGTGCATGTACAACAATAACTTTTAAATATGCATATTAAGAAAAGCAATGGCATATATTTTTATAATGGTTTTAAATTACATAAAACATAAAGACTCAAGAAATTCTTCATACTGCAGTATGACAATATTGAATGACAGTTGCTGCTAAGTGGTAGCAATTATATTAATACATGTAATGTAAACTGACCTTTTCTGATTCTGTGGGAGGAAGTGGGGGCGGGGCTCGCCTCCCAGGGAGGGGAGGGGCGGGCTGGTTATCATCCTGGGGCAGAGGCTACAGAGAAATCAGAACAATATAAACCATTCATAAAACAGAGAAATCAGAAAAGTCATTAACAGTTCATAATAAAGAGAAATCTGAACAAATTTACAGTTACTGATACATGTTTTATATATATATATAATATATATATATATATATATATATATATATATATATATATATATATATATATATATATATATATATATATGACATCTATATTTATAGTACATGTAGGATCTCTTATGATTTGTGACGGCTGGTATAATATTTTTAATCTGACAAGTTGTGTGTTTCCTATCTCTGAGCCTTGGAAAAGGAAAAGATAACACTCAGAGTTGGATTAAATCATATATACCATCTCACAAATCTTGGTAAATATACATTTTTTATGGTATGTTTATAATACGGTTTTAATGTGTAAATCCCTATTCTATAGGATTTGGACGCTAAACCCCTAGAAATATGTAAAATTTCATAATCCATAGTTGATATGGTGATCATAATCCCCACCCTATTAAACTTTTTTAAACGCAAACTTAAGACACATACGCCACACAATGTACTTAAGAAAACACACCACAGTTTTTCATTACAAATGGCCCTGCAAATCCACTGTTTATCAGATGGTGTTTTTAAGCCCCCTAACCCCGGATATTTTGTTTTTTTGGCTTTTCAAATATTTATCCCATAATTTCTACTTCCTTGCTGTTGTATTTAAAGAACATGCATGTACAAAAGTACGTAGAGTGCTTCTGATTTCCTGACTTTAAATTAAGTTCAACCAACCGGAACCTGTCTAGAAGTTTTGGGGGCATCATTATCAGGGAGAGGAAGCATTTTCCTGGGGAGTGGTCGATTCATCTTGTCTCCTTTATATGGATGCTCTTCTTCTGCAAAACTTTGAACAAATACAAAATGATTATAAAATAAAACACAACAACGTAAATTTTAAATTAAATTACTTATATAATGTTCATTAACAATAATGCATGTACCAGGTATACATTAAAAAAAATACAGGTATTTAAATTTTCTTTCTGAAGTTACAATTAAGGTATGTTAACTAAATATGATATTTTAAGTTTTTCCATCTCTTAGACCAATATCAGGACAAGGATTAATATTGATGTAAAAAATTCTTCCCCATTCATCACACCTTATTATTATTGCACACCTGAAACTCATAGCCTACATATAGTACTAAGTCTTCTAATCTTATGTTGTGTTGATATTTTATGTACACAACTGTATTCATTTGTTTAACAGGAACTTTGTGATGGTGTTTGTATGTATTATAAATGCACATATGTTGCATGGTGCATTTTTTAAAGTGAAATTTACTTTTTCTACAGGTGTGGTACATATGAGTTATATACAGTCAAACTTTGTTATCTCGTACTAGATTGAACTGTTTAAAAACTTTGAGATTATGCGATTATTCGAGATATCTGGGTTGAAATACAAAAAAAATGGATGGGACAGCTTACAAATCACTTATCATAGACATATCCATTGTAATCGAGATATCAGTGTTCGAGATATTAAAGTTCAACTGTAGTTGCTTACACTGAAAATTTTTATCCCGTCAAGTTACATGATGTAGATGTAAAATGTACATCCATTAAAAATTAGTGAGATGAATAACATTGAAAACTTTGAAGTTTGATCTGTAAGGAAATAAAAGGCTTTTAAAAAAGGCTGATCAAATAGCTAGGGGCAAGTGAAAAAAATATGGTGGACATGAATAAATCTTTTTTTGGTGAACGTTTTGTTCAGCTTTGAAAACCAAAGTAAACTATTTTGTATTACAATATAAATGCTAAAGTAAAATTGTAAACTTTTATTTAAAATTTTATTTTACTGATAGATAATCTATATATTGGTCTTAAAAACCTCTTTTTGAAAAATAGAAATATAATTTAAGTCAAGCAAAACGGAAAAATAAGTATATTCTTAAACTTTTATCAAGTCAATATGTTTTTTCTTGATAAAAATTTTCCTGTATTCTTGTATGTTCATAATTTGTTCATGAATTACATTTTAAGAATATATTCATGAATAAAATTCATGAACCACCTTTATGAACCAGTCATGAAACTTCATGAACGGTTCATTCAAGTTCTTAAAATCATGAATTTCATCTCACAGGGAATATTAATAAGCATAAAATATGAATAGGTTTCCATAATATTTGTAGGCATATGATGTTTTATGTGTTTACAATTAAGTAAATCATACTTGATGTTTTAGTTAAATTGACAGCTGTTCTTAGGATATAATAAATGTAAATTCGTTGGCAAATGCTTATTTTTAGCCATCATATTACGAGACTATTAATTGTCGCACAACTCATTTCATTGTACAATATTCAACCCAGCAATCATTAACAGAGCTCATTAAAATTGTTGTTGAAGTCGTAATGATTACAATAACACCACAGAACATACATGCATATATACATGTATATATTTAGTGCTAGATTATAACAAAACCCAAATAATGCAAATGCTAGCTGACAGCTTTAATAATATTTCAGTCAATGATCCATTCGATATCTTTGGAGCCTAATTAGCTACATACTAGCTAGAAGATGAACTCTCTATGTATATAACGTATCAAGGTTTTAAACTGTAACACTTTAATACTGCATGTCTTATATATGACTAAGCACTTATATCTTGTAATAGCTGACTGGTTTGTAAGTGTATCTTCAGGATATGCATCATCTTTCTGTACATCATCGTTACATGCCCATCAAGATCTAGAGTGATTCACATGTGAGAATTATATATTTCATGTATTTACAAGATTGAATTATACTTACATGTATATATATATACTCTACTTTATAGGCTATATATATATATATATATATATATATATATATATATATATATATATATATATATATATATATATATATATATATATATATATATCACATTTGTATAAACACATGCTACTTATTTTGAAATAAATACATGTCATAAAACTCAGAAATACTCAGTACTAATAGTGTATATCTTTGGACCATTAAAGCTTAGCCTTATATCTACTTTTGAAAAGACCTGAACTTAATTATACTCAGAAAAATAAAATATTTTGGTTTTATTCAGGCTTTCCCCCTCTTTTAAATTAAAACCACAAACGTTTTAACAAAATTGTACTCTGTAATTAATATGTTTTGATGAATTAATGGCTAAAAGAGTTTCAAGTGTGTACATGGTTCTTCACCTATACTTTCACAGATTAATAAGACTATAGAGCAATGTTTAGGAGTTGAATTAATGCTTTATATACATGTAAGACAAATCAGTGAAGTCCCACCTTTCATTGCTTGTGAACTGTACGTTTAAAGATCCTCCCAACATCATCTTGCCTAACAATTAACCCCCCACCCCACACCCTATAAAACTCCTTTTGTCTGTTCATATAAATGCAGAGGTTGTTTCCCAATAATCATTAAAATTGTAATAATTGAAAAAAGGAAAATTGATCATTTTAATCTGGGTTTTTTGGGGGGGTGGGGGTGGGGAGGGGGGGGGGGGGGGCAATATATATGGTGGTGGTTGTGGTTGGGGCCCAGGACTTCTTTACTTAATTTTCAAATAGAATATGTGCTTCAAACATCCTAATTAAAAACTTGTATATTTTAATAACAATTTTACTCTATATATATTAACAAACATTTATTTGTGATATATTTATAAACATTGTCCAAATGTAGAAATATTAACCTGAGTTTAAATTAAATATAATATTTGTGTAACCTTTAAAATTATAAATATTTTAATAACCAAATTTTAACATGTTGAATTGTGGTAAATTATAAGATCTGAAAATTCAGATAACAAAAATATAATCTTTAAGCATGTAACAGATTGCTGTTTGATTGAGCCAAAAGGTTAACATTGCATACGATGATGCACGCCAGATGGACATTTGACTCTTAATATCTAATATATCTATAACATTTCTGTTTATTATAAGTTTTTATGGCATTGATATGGCAAACGTTGACAGCCCTTAAATATCTGTGTATATAGTGCTCAAATTTCATTCGATTTCACCGTGCATAGTAATTCAATCTAAAGAATGAGGAAGTTTTCCTAAATAGCAGGGGCCTTAAATTCTTACACGTACATGTTACAGCTGAGGTTTAAGACAAAAATATCCCAAAATTTCAGAGAACTACCGATAAATTGTTGTGGCTATTTTTATAATTCCTTGAAACAAAGATATCTTTTCATATAAATTTCGAAGAAAATTATACTGTACAGTTTATCCATTTTTTTTCGCGTATCACATTCAAGATTTGCAAAAATGGGGAAAATAAGTAGCATTTTTTATTTGGGTCAGTCATTTTTTGTGATTTTAAAAGTGTCTTATAGAAAATGATACATGATATAGTTTCTGCAAATTTTATATTTTGCGATTTTGAAAGTCTAGAGAAAATTAGATCACCCCAAAAATTATCGAATACACGGTATTCAAATTTTTAGCTTAAATATTTGGAATTTTCTATATTCATCGTACATTATTTAATATGCCTTTCATTGACCGAAAAGATCTTATATAAAATTTTAAGCAGTATACATGTAGATCTTGTCAACATCCTTCAAGTTACCTTCCTTATCACTGGAAACTTAGTTTTATTTATATAACAAACTAAATCAATATATATTATAGTACATTTTTTCACATGCACAATATAAGCTTCATGTGTGTTGTGAATTTTTTAAGCACGCAATACCTCTGATGATATAATACCAGTAATTTATGATGCACATCATTAGCCCAGCAGAATAATCACAGTTAATTAATTATATATATAGTGCCATTGTTTGCGAAAGAATAATCAAGTGCTTGCTTTACATTTTTTTAATTTATAAAATCTAGTTAAGGGAGTAGTCAATTGCAGTTATATAAATTAAGACCTCAGAGTAACTGGTGCAGTATTTTTATCTCGAGAGAGAGAGAGAGAGAGAGAGAGAGAGAGAGTAAAAGTCAGATTTAGCTTCATACTTATATTTGAGGTACCTATAGTAAGTGTTAAATTTAACAGATTGAAGATATGAGTAGTTAAAATTAAATGTACTGATTTATAAAACAGCTCATTGAATGCCTAATATCATACACTGCTAATAAATATATTGATAATATTCATGATATTGTGGCTTGTCATTGGACCAGACCAGTAGCTGGTTTGTGTGGTCAGCCACTACCACTATACAGAGGGTTGTTAGATAGGTCGTGCCATTTCTGAGGGTTATGTGGGGGTCATACTTGACCCCAAGAATAACTTATTGTATTGTATGCATTGGATCGTGAATTAAGTCACGATCTGAGATTATGGAATTAACAGTCACCAAAAAACCCCCAAAAAACCCATCTGATTCAGAAGAATAAAAATTGTTGTGAATGTCAACAAATCTTGTCTGTGTGCAACGTCAATTAAGAACATGCATGTAGGGGGTGGATTTTGAATTCTTAATTTCCTCAATGATAGGAAAAGGAAGAAAATGGGGATCGAAGCCTGGAAATAATTATTTCGATTCAGCTCATTATCTTCAATTCTGGCAGAAAAGATAAACCTGATCTCATTATCCTGTCTCCTCTGGGAGTTTTTGTTCTTACATAATTTTGCATGTACCTACATTTACTTGTAATGATGTTTTTTTTAACAACGACTTACATGTATATATTATATTATATAATTTATCTTTTAATGCTGAGAAGCTTGACTGAAACAATTATTATATAGTCCAATATAGGGAACTTCTCAAATCTTCATGATTGAACTTGTCATAAAACTTAAAAAAAAAAATACCTGAGCACTTTACTCATGTGTACACAGCCTGGTCAAAGTATAGTCACAGAAAGAGGGGTATAAAACTTCAGCTGAGTGGATTAAAGCATTTTACATGTACATGTAACTTTCAAATTTATAAGAAGGTCCCTTAAAACCCTAAAACTTCTTTTTTAAGTCCCCTGGAATGCATGTTGTATATTTTATATGAAATTTAATGGCCGGGCTGCATATTATTATAAGGCCAAAAAAAAAAATATGTGTGTTTCCGGTTTCCCGACCGACCCTATTTTTTATGCGCCGACCCTAACACTTTTTATTCCAAATCCAGATTATAAACCGTAATTGGTTTAAACAATAGAGTCTTTACAAATCAGAGTTTAAAAAACGCTTGTAACAATTCAATAGAAAACACCACTTATCAAAGCGTTTTAAAGATTTCTAAGTGCAGATTGACAGCATGGATGAAAGTTATCCTTGGTTATTTTAGCTAAATTATCAATGCAATAAATAGTTTTAGGGCAGTGATGTGTTCAAAATTAATATAAAGATGTACATGAAAAAAGCAGAGGCAAAGTTTTTTTTTATATTTCTGGGTGTGGAGACTGCAGACATCGTAAGTCTTTGAATAGGCCTCAGTAACAATCATTCACATGATAAATATGATTTTAAAATGCTGCATTTCAGTTGCAAAATTCTAAAAATTAGTCTTAAACTATTAATGATGTATTCATTTTTTTTTTAAATTATTGAAAAGATTTAATTCTAAGGCTCTCGTCTGATCAACCAGAATTTCCTCTGTTTAAGAATTCAACACCTACAGTTACGATATTAATGTCTACTGTTATGTCAGTTGACCAGGAAAATAGAACTAATAACTACTATATAATATATTTGTGGTAATGAGCACTATACTCAGTTAATCTATAGTGGCTGTCATATTTATGTGTTCTATTTACATGAAAATAAAATCTTCATATACTGACATTCCAAATTAATCTTAGATTTAATAAAGCTTTAATTCTGTAACAGTTGTCACTATTCACAAATGCCCCACCTGTAAAATACATTTTATTAATGTATAGAAAAATCATATGCTAGGAAAGGGGAAAACTGAAAAGCTCATTTAATAAAAAAAAAAAAAGAAAAAAAAAAAAAAGCCGACCTACCTACCCTATTTTAAAATCTGATGAAATAGGAAACACACATATTTTTTTTTTTGGCCTAATGACGTGCTCCCATATGGCAAATATTTATACAGTCAGACATCATAATCAGGCTTTAACATAATTCTAGGTTCATCACAGAAAATCAATCAAGACTTCTTGACCACTTTTCTAAATGCAGGTAAAAAATGATAAATTATGTGAGTGTTTGTTTCACAAACATTCATTTTTTTTGTTTTTAGATCTCATATATAATCAGCAATACATGTATATCATGTATATCATGAATCATCGATATAAAATCATTGTAAGTTATAAATACACTATATCCCTCCCTCTCACACAAAACAATAACAACAACACAATACACAACAACAATAAAAACAACAACAACCTTGATTATTGGACAATACAGGACGTAAAAATAATATAGTTCACAAATAAAGAAGTGCATTCTATATCAAGTTTATAAATGACAACGCATTATAATTAGATATACTCACGATTTGGTTGAGGAAATGTTACTTCATGGCTCTGAACGTGTGGTAATAAATAAAACTTTCGCGTAGTACATATATCAACTTCCTCTTTCAAATTCACTTCCTGGTCTGATAAAAATCCAGCTCAAAGTGTATAACAGAATTTAAACATACACTTGTATATATTTTTTAAACTTTTCTCGCGCTTGGTATTAAAATTACAATCCTATGTCAAACTTTAAAACAACTGCAAGAAGTTAAATGAATTCTCCACACAAGAAGCTGTGTAAAGTTCACCCCTGTATAATACTGTCGGGATCGAAGTTATCACGAAGCGTCTCCTTGACGTCGATGCGAATCTTCTTATTATAAATGTTTTGATTCATTTCTTCATGTGTTTATAAAATGGGAACATGTTTAAGAGGTTCAAATGTTTTATGGAAGGCAAAATTATTTCAGAGGTAAAATGTTTGATGCATTACATGTACTTATGAACAGATTAAGTTTTGGGTGTTCATTAGAGCTCGGTCTCGCTTTCTGTGGAATTGGCTCGAATTTACTCTGATACATGAAAAAAGAAAACATAACATAGGGATTCGAGCTTGAATTTTTCAGCTTAATAAACTGTACAAAACAATTTAACTGCCTTTTTAATCTTCAAAATGATAACTGTCATTACTCTGCTCATAGATGCAACGTGATCAGTTTGAGAGATCCTAACACATATTCAGATATTGCATATTATTTATAGAAGGCCTAAAAGTTTGTTTCATACAGGAGGTCTATTAACTTTACACAAAAGTGTATAGTTAATAGACCTCCTGTATGAAACGAGTGTCTGTGCCTTAAAGTGTACCATGATATATTTGATTCATGAATGTTCAACTTGTTTACAGGATATTTTCATTACTTTGTCCTATATTTCACACAAGATTAAATTTGTGACGGTCAGACCGGTTCGAATACCAGCGCCAGATAGCTCAGTTGGTAGAGCACCTGACTAGAGATTCAGGGGCCCTGGGTTCGAATCCCGGTCTGGTTCGTCATTAGTTCTCCCATCCCGTTACATTTGGTGCCGTGACCAACCCCTGGAACTGACAGGTGAACTCCTGCCAGGGGAAGAGCCTGGAGTGATCTTCGAGGGCGAAGATCATTTCAGGGGGGAGGAATGTTACGGTCAGACCGGTTTGAATACCGGCGCCAGATAGCTCAGTTGGTAGAGCACCTGACTAGAGATTCAGGGGCCCTGGGTTCGAATCCCGGTCATCCCGTTACAAATTAAATATGCAAATGACAAATGAAGTCTTTCTGTTACCACTGTAAAGTTGACTATTGGTTTGTCATTTGAGATAAAAAAAATTTACTTGTATTGGTCAATTTTTAATGTTTAAAGATTCTTTACTATATATTTCTGTCATATTGGACAATATTTGTCCATGTTGAATTTTAGCCTTCGTTGTCAACAAGGAAATTTAAAACATGGTGATCGAATTTCAATTTTTGAATATTTTTTTTTTTAAACACAACTGTTTCTGGACAAATTCAAAATGAAATGAAGTGGTTAAAAGTATTTAAAACGCAAAATATCTTATAACATCAAACTTAAAATAGAACAACTGCGACAGTAACATATAAGACTCTGGGTCTCCTCTGCCATTATTGTAAATATTAAGATTAATTTGTGATTGCAGGATACAGTTAATCCAATGTGCATCATGTTCACAACTACAGAATTCCAGCATGAAGGGTAAGAAACAAAATTCTAAGCAAAGCTAATTCAGGCCAAACAGATTTCAATCTTTAGTTTCTTAGGAAAAAATTTCAAAATATAACAATTTTCTAGCACACATAATAAATATATAATTATGTATTGTATACATGTAACTGCTAAGAATAAAAAATAATGTAAATAAATCCATATTTTTTTTAGGTTGAAGATTGAAACACAAATAATTTTCAAATTGTGTACATACCAGATATTTATACATAACATACTGTTTCATGCGGAACACATAATTTGTATGGAAGTTTCTTTTTTTATAATATTGTGGAACATTATCAAATTGGAAACACATTGAATATATCATGGTCCATTGTTCTTTTTCAGGCTCATATCCCAGAATTTCAGCCCCCATGAAGATAAAAAGGTACCATGAATTGTATATACAATGTACAGTGTATTTATTTATTTATTAATTAAGATACATGTAATTAAATAAGCTTTCAAGACTATTTGTGTTCCATACATGGAATCAGATCCACAAAAGTTTTCCAAAGGGATCTGAGGGATAATTTTGTTTGCCAACATAGGTTCTTGCAAGGCCTATTTTTTTTAACTATTAAGTAATTATTATTTTCAAGTAGGTCCAACCCCCCCCCCCCCCCCCCCATGGCCCCCTCTATAGATCTGTGCATTATGTGTCCTAATTACATCCATCAAAACAGGATACTGTAGATTCGTTATTAAACATGTATTGAGAAATTATTGATAATATCCATATAAAAATCAAGAGAAGCAACCCTCACAGATATTAATATCTCGCTTTTACATTTTTTTTTGACAGTTTTAAACTATATGAAATAATAACCATAATTGGTGCTTGTGCCTTGTGATTTTCATGATTGTATGTTCTTGCGATGTGATTCAAAACATCAAAATTGCAAAATTAAGTACTCACGTAATGTAAGGAATTTACTGTATTCATTGAATGAATAAAAAAACAACAACCATATAACATGATTCTTTGAAGGAGGACTATTACAAGACTTTCACGAATGATATTTTTATAGTTTATTTGTATATTTTTCAACATATTGAATATGTTTAATTAATATAAAATTAGAGAAGCATTATACATGTACAAGAAAATGCAGATATGAGAGTAAGTACGGTGTGAGATTTGACTCAATCAGTATATAGTGTAAACATGTACAGTAAAACACGCTTATAACGAAGTCCCAGGGACGGCCAATTTAACTTCGTTATAAGCGTAATTCGTTATATCCGTCAAGTTTACAACATGAAATAGAGACTTGGGAAATGAAATTCACTTCGCTGTAAGCGTCAATTCATTATAAGCGTGTTCGCTATAACCATGTTTTACTGTACAAAGCACTACACTAGAATCTGAAAGCCAAGTATATGTACATATTAAATGTAAGAAAATAATTTGTTTTCTTATTGCTTGATATTTGATGATTGTATAGCCATCAAATATATTGTTTAATAACTTTGCAGATCTCCGACGGCAGTACTTGAAGCACTCGAAGAAACAGTCGGCCATGTAAGAATAAATCCATTCTGCTTTTTATCATCATAAATAAATCAAACACAATGATATATTTTGATGACTGTAAATAAAAGTTTGTAGTCAATATGTAATTGAAAGTCAATCTTACAGGTGTTTTTCATCACAGTGCTACTGAGTGACCACCACAATACATGACTTGTAAATGTATTTCTTCATTATTTACTTTTATGGTTTGTGATGTTCAATACAGTTTTATCTGCATATAATTTCAGGAGTGCAGAGATTACGGAGTATATCAAATAGACGATCCGTTCCTATATTACAACCATTACAGAAAGGTACTGCAAATTGAACAATGCATGTTATGATAAATTACTACTGAATTTATAGAACATTACCCAGTGTAGTGTTTTAAGCTGTAACTTTCATGTTTTGAACAAGTTTTCATGATATACATGTGTAACATACAACAAAAATATAAAACAAACAATTTTTCAAAATTTTTGGACTGTAAAACAAAAGATGTCATTGAAATGTTTTTTGACAAGTGACAAATCATTCAGTCTAAAATTCTGCTCATTTAATACTTAATTGAGTCCATACCAGTAGTGGAACTGTGATTTTTATACCCCCGCTCCGAAGGAGAGGGGGTATACTGTTTTACCCTTGTGTGTCTGTCTGTCCGTCCGTCTGTCTGTCTGTCTGTCTGTCTGTCTGTCTGTCTGTCTGTCTGTCTGTCTTTCTGTCTGTCCGTCCGTAACAAAAATTTCTGTCACATTTATCTCAGCAACTATTTATCGCAGATGCTTGAAATTTTAACACAGTGTTTGTATAGGCATGCCATATGGTGGGATATATTTTTGTACCAATCGGACGCCAACTTCCTGTTAAATGACGACTTTGCTTATTTTTTAAGGAAAATTTTCAAACAAATTTTCGTCAAAGAATTCTCAGCAACTGTTTATAGCAGATGCTTGAAATTTTTACACAGTATTTGTATAGGCATGCCATATGGTGGGATATATTTTTGTACCAATCAGACGTCAACTTCCTGTTAAATATTGACTTTGCTTATTTTTTAACCAAAATTTTCAAACAAATTTTCGTCAAAGATTTCTCAGCAAATATTTATTGCAGATGCTTGAAATTTTAACACACTATTTGTATAGGCATGCCATATTGTGGGATATATTTTTGTACCAATCGGCGTCAACTTCCTGTTAAATGACGACTTTGTTTATTTTTAGCCAAAATTTTCAAACAAATTTCCGTCAAAGATTTCTCAGCAACCATTTATCACAGATGCTTGAAATTTTAACACACTATTTGTATAGGCATGCCATATTGTGGGATATATTTTTGACTCAATCGGACGTCAAACTTCCTGTGAAATGATGACTTTGTTTATTTTTAGCCAAAATTTTCAAACAAATTTCCGTCAAAGATTTCTCAGCAGCTATTTATCGCAGATGCTTGAAATTTCAACACAGTGTTTGTTAAGGCATGCCATATCGTGGGATATATTTTTGTACCAATCGGATGCCAACTTCCTGTTAAATGACGACTTTGCTTATTTTTTAACCAAAATTTTCAAACAAATTTTCGTCAAAGAATTCTCAGCAACTGTTTATCGCAGATGCTTGAAATTTTTACACAGTATTTGTATAGGCATGCCACATCGAGGGATATATTTTTGTACCAATCGGACGCCAACTTCCTGTTAAATGACGACTTTGCTTATTTTGCATATTCACATCAGAGCGGGGGTATCACTAGTGAGCATTGGCTCACAGATATCTTGTTGCCTCTGTCTTTATTTCAAGTACACATAAATATGCATCTGGCCCCACAGTCACCAACTTCCCTCAGGTCAGTACTCAGCCTCAAGTCTGAGCTTTTACCTGTACCTCAAATGTAAGCACTTTTCTTTCAAGGATTTTAGTCGAGGACTGAGTTGAGTGATTTGAAAATTTTGGTGATGATGGGACCTGGTGTATGGCAGTGTCATATATATCTGCATAACCTTGTTTGATTCTATGTGTATTCTTACTGCTTTTCAAGGAACCATTTCTATCAAACTGAATGATAATATGCTTGAATCTGTGATACTGATTTAACCCCTTCTGTAATGAATACTCGTCAATAATCAATCTTAATTTATATGCAGAAGACAAAAATTGATTTCATGTTGCTGTATATTTTAGGTTACTGTCATGCTAGCTAATATATCAGGGAGAAAAACGGGCAAACTGATGGCCGAAAAGTATGCAGCCTTGTTTGAGGGGACCCCAGCTCACACCCCAGTGGAACCTCCCATTGAGGTAAGTCTGTGAATTCAAAAGGTGGAAGATACTATGTAAAACATTGAATTAGTCTTGTGTTGATTTTGCCTGATGAAATTCCAAATTAAGCCAAACTGATCCTTTTGAAATTTAAGCAGTATTTTTTGTTAGTATTCACCAATGTTACACTTGAATGACGTTGTACATACATGTATGTTGTGTACAAGCAATTAATATGTATTATTAATTGTACTGCAGGTAATGTTATAATAAGTGTGTAATTTGTACAAGTATGTGTTATAAATATGTTATGCATATATTATGTCACATGCACAACCATGTAATGTACATGTATAAAGTCATGTATTACATGTTATATTCAATAAAATATGTCATAAGTAATACATGATGTATGTATGTCAAGTGTAATTATAGTGTATTTAACTCAGTACTGTATCTGTTTGTAATGTGTAGGTCTTCATTGGCTAGATAAAAAAAGTTTACATTTTGAAATATTTTTGCTGAGTCAGACATATTTTAAAATGGCTTGCTCCAAAAAATAAATAAGCATGATGTTATCTTTTAGATTATGTATGATTTTTTGTTATTTTTGTTTAGGAAAATATATCAATTAGTATAGTATAAATTTTTTCGTTACAAACAGGCATTTAATCCCATGGAGGAGGTAAAGGAAGATGATATAGAGGAGGCGATCAAAGAATACATCAAGAGAAGAGATGTAGACAAAGTGATCGAACTCTGCGAATCGGAACAATTGACAGATGGTAAGGTCTTTGAATATTGAATTTTTCACTAGGCCACACCAATACATGTATAATTTCTTGTTCATCGTACATTCAGTGAAAAAGGGTACGAGCGATTAAATAATGAAATTATTACTTTTTGCAGCAAAAATGTTTAAGCCGTACATTATATTTCTTCTACTTGTTTATGATTGATAAATTAAAACTATTTAGAATGTGAAAAATAGACTGGAAATAGAACAGAAAACAGCACAAAATTTCCTGGATGCGGGAAATTAATAATAATATTATTTGTATGGTACTGTTTTATTAAAATACAAGCGCGTAGGGTCCGACATTTTGGCATCTGAAAAATCGGGACTTTTAGTACAGTTTGCATAGTATGAAAATGGATGATCATGAAATTCTGTTTCACTTCGGAAAACTTATTTCTTTCTTTTTTATTCTTCAGGTAGTACCTTGAGTGACGAAACTTATGAAAGTTTGATATACTTCTTAAGCTTTCACCTAGAAACAGATCACAGCATTACAGATGCTCAGGAAGCGGAGCTCAACAACAGAGTGAGAGGAGGAAAGAGGTACAGTGAGGTGTCATCAAAGCAGGCGAACACTGGAAGATTCAATCTTCTCTAGATTACTTGTACTTTTATGTGTTCTGGTCTCTCTTGTGGTTATATTGATGTATGTAATTACCTGGAGCTAAAATCCCCCCACCCCCCCAAACTCAGACCTCCCCCTTCACACACACATAAAACATACGCAGGGCCCTTTGGTAATCACTTTTTCAATCACAGTTTTGTTTAGAAGGCGCGATA
Organism: Magallana angulata; assembly: GCF_025612915.1. Lineage (NCBI taxonomy): Eukaryota > Metazoa > Mollusca > Bivalvia > Ostreida > Ostreidae > Magallana > Magallana angulata. The sequence continues at coordinate 7,981,653 of NC_069114.1, read as the reverse complement.
AATCAAATATTAGTTTTGATTGTTATTTTTTTCAAATTTTAATTTTTAGCAGTGGTTGACACTTCAAAAAAGAACTTGTAAAGTTTGGGTTAATTCATTTTGTCCTTGTATCTTGTTCATCTACAGTGTCATGTGATATACAATAATTTTGGATACTGGGGTTATTTTGTCAACAGTCAAAGATCATCGAAATATTGTGAAGATCTCGGTCCTTTGTGTGGTTTATTTCATGTTACATGAATCAGTTATTTATTTTTAGCTCTCTCTTTGATTTGCCTAATGTGTATGATTTGTGCCTGATAAACCTAAAATAAAATACATGTAATAACAATCCAAAATCTCTAATTTAAATTTTCAGGTATGAGTTTTTAGTTACAAAGTTTCTATGCGAGGAAAAGCAGACTCCAGAGCTATTTAATGCAGTTTTACGCTTCTATCTTACCAGCAGGAGTCCTAGTGTAAGTATTGAAGTGGACACCTAGCAGTTTACAGTCATGTAAATATTAACCATGCAGATTTGAATGGTATCTGTTTGAGAGTAACTTGATGGTTGAACTATACATGATGGTGATATTGGGAGATTTAGTACATGTATGTATTTTAAATAGGCTTTAGAAATTGAAAAACATTGGGATATTTTCAAGAGAAATTTAACATTACCTGGTAAGGACTTTTTATTGATAAGTGAAAAATTTTGGCTTTTATGGTGAGAATTTGAGAAAAATAGATTCTATTCTATCAGTAATCAAATTTTCCCAACTTTGCCTCAAATTTCATTGACTATCAAACTTCATGATCAGTTTTTCTATCCGACCACAATTATTTTTTTTTAAACTTTTGGCCCCGAAAAGGATTTGAGGCATATATTGTAATGCATTGTACATTTAATCATACAATGTGTATCGGGCTAGAGTAGCAAGAATGGTTGTCTTTCTACCTTGGGAAGGGACTAAGAAAAAGACATTTATAAGGCTACTTTTACTAGTATATTGATTTTACAATAATGAATTAAGTCCCTTTTACTTTTGGTTTTGAATTTGAGAGCATTGTTATTTTATAGATGACCGTTAAACTGCAAGGATCCCTTCATTTTAATTGTTCATTGTATTTTTTTTTCCATGAACATCAATACAATTGTTTGTCACATACATGTACATTTACTAACTAGCATAGAGGAATAATAACCATTCTGATTGATCATTCTATCATTTCAGAATATTCAAAATAGAAAAAAGCAATATGAGTTGTCCTTAAAGAGCAAAGTTCCATGTAAGTCATTGACACTACTCTCTCTCTCTCTCTCTCTCTCTCTCTCTCTCTCTCTCTCTCTCTCTCTCTCTCATAATTACATGTACTATATGTACACACACTTACAAACATTTTTAAAAGAATTTTAAATAGTAAGAATTGCTTACGCAGAACTGTTCTAGTTTTTCAAACTAATGCCATGAGATTAAGATATAGTATGGAATACATCTGGTGCATGTAAACTGACTATAGTTAACAGCTGAGGTGTTGTCTGTTTACAGTAGAACGACTGACATACCACTATCTCCTTGCCAATTCAAGAAAAGTCTTGGATGATTTGAGTATTGCTAAAAGTGTAGAGGTTTGTATGATCTGATTGATTGTTGTTTTATTTTTACATCTACCGAGTATGATTCCCTCTATTTCTTACAGAAAGTTCTAGTTAATTCTTAGCTCTATAGAAACAGCCAAACTGAAATCTACACGCCCCGTTCATCGATTGGTCGAAATATATAGTGTCTTAAGAAAAATTACAAACTGCATGAAATAATCATGATGGTGACAGATTCAAATTCCTGCAGCAGACAATTTGGCTGGGTTTTTTGGGGGATACAAAACAAAATATCACTTGTAAGTTATTGTCATCCTGTAATAATTTTTTCATTGATATTTAGATTAATTTTTTACACATATGGCAGATTAGTACAAAAATCTATGAAATGAATAAAAGTTCTAATAAGTTCAGTAGGGTTGTTTAATTGAATTTTGACTTAATTTCTTTGCCCAATACCTATTCATAATGCTTGAAATTAAGGTTCTCCAATTCTCAGCCTCAAATTATTTTTTTTTCATCAAAAGAGTGTTTTTTATTCTTCAAACTTTTTAAATGAAATGAAATAAAAAGGAATATTTTGATGGTATCCATGCATTTTACGAAGTTATTGCTATTTTGGCCACAATGGATATAATGGAATAAACAAACAAGTTGAGATCAAATAAGAAAAAAAAAAATGGTCATACCGGTGCATTGGTGGTTCGAACTCCTTTACCTTTATTCAGTAGGTCTCTGTGGATCCACTAAGCCAAGCACTTTGTGAATAGCTGTGTGTTATATTAATACTGCAAAACTAATTAAATTTGTCTGTATAAAAGTAAATTTATGGAACGAATATAAAAAAATCCTGATACCGGTAATTAATAGTTATCGAACATTGCTGAGGATCGGAGATCGTTAAATAATTATAATTCTTGAAGGAACATTTATATTGTAACGTTCATGTTTATTTTTGCAATTTGTACATAATACATTGAAAATATTAGTATTGGCTGTTAAACAAAATGTACATGTCAAAGATAAAAAATTCTTTTACTTTGAATGCAGATCTGGATTTTTAAAAATCTTTTTCTATTGAAAATAAAAACAAATATATATGCTATTGGGTATAAACACAAAAAAGCTTTTCAGTGGTGGCACCAAGAATACCCCAACGAGGCTTGTAATTTGTTATATTAAGGATAATTATATAGAGGATAATTATGTTATTTATATATAAATGTAATTTGTGATAATTTAGGATAATTATATTAATTTTATACATGTATATAAATGAGTCATGATTTCATCTGTAAATCGTGTAAGTAGCATGACCATTCTTGCCTCCATGTTCTAGAGAATGATGTATGACATGAAAGCGGCTGGCTACAGCCCCACCCTAGAGACATTCAACCACGCCCTGATGGGGCTTGTGTGGCCGAAGGAGTTCAACAACGGAGACGAAGCCGTTAACTTGGAATTCAGCTTGAAGCTAATTGCAGAAATGAAACAACTCGGAATAGGTTGGCTTATACTGTAGATTTTTTTATTTTACACCTGTCCAGTGCTTTGTTGTTTTGTACATGTATCAAATCCTGAGAATGTATAGTCATGAGCACCAAACTTTTGTTTTAATTTCATTTAGTTTAAAAAATAAAAGCAACATTTTGAAATCTGCAATGAATGTGACTTGCACTTATACTGTCAGACTGATATTTATAACTCACATTTCATAGAGATTTATAGTATCTCTCCCCCTTTCTCCCCCCCCCCCCCCCCTCCAAAAAAAAATGGAGTTTAAATAAGAACTTGACCCCAGGGTCTCTGGCACTGCAAACACCGTTCACTGAGAGTGTCTATACACACTGTCTAATATTTACACCTTTGTTCATGTTGTTAATCCATTTACTTGTCACAGAAATGTAAATATAACACCATAGGTGAGTTTAACAGAGCGAGCGCTCACAATAGCTCGCCAAAATTTGTGTTGCGGGTATAGGAAATTTTGGCAAGCGCTCACTTTGTCGAACTCGCCTCATGTGTGTAGTCAGTTGAATTCAACAAGAGGTATTGTTCATTTGCAGAGCCCAGTCTGGACACATGGAGTATATTCATCTCACAGTTTGATACACAAGTATTTCCAAAGGGTCGCAGTAAGTACTCAGACCATTCATTGTCAATATGTTACATACAGTCAAACTTTATCTCAAACTAGATGGACTGTTCAAAAACTTTGAGATATCAGAGTATCCGAGATATCGAGGGTAACATACTCAAAAAGTAAGTGGTTGGGGCTTATAATTAACTTCGACATAACCATTGTATTCGAGATATCAGTGTTCGAGAGATCGAACTTCAATCGATTTCTGCAATGAATTTTTTTCTTATTGGTTTATGTGTATGACAATTGAAGCAATTCAGAAAAAGTAGTTACATGTATCTTGCGAGGGGGTGAAAGTGCATGAAATAAGATATTATCATTCAGTTAACATACATTAAGTTAACATACAGTTAAACTGGTCAAGTTTAAAATTAAACTTGTAACAAAATCACATGGAATGAAAATCACATCACTCGTGGTGTCATTTCATTATAAGCCTGTTTCCTATAGCCACATTTTACTTTATTATATACCCATCAATTTTCCCTTCTTGGTACATGTACTGTCTATTTTACAGAGTGTGATTTGATTTTCCGTCTCACCACACTGTGGTTTTCCGATTGCAGGCATCGCGTCTTATTTGATCTGATGATCCACGCCTGGCAACTCGACGTGATCCGACTCTTTGGATCAAGTTACTTTTATAATTATATATATGTATCGATCACCAAACTTAGTTTTGCCATGCAGGTTACTCGTGGATTTTATCCAATTTTAGTCTGTTTTTTTAATAAATACAATTAATGCTTGACAACAGCACTGAAGTCAGACAGTGTAATTATAAGCATGTAGTTACAGCTTAAAAAAATGCAGGACCTGACTATAAAATGTTGTAAGATATCGCAGAACTCAAGTGTAAACTACTTTTACAGAACCAGAACTTTATTTTCAAGCTAAATGTAATATATTGCATGTTTAACTTTTAAATATACTAGAATTTTGCTAATTCTTTAAAAAAAAATTGTTTTTAGATTCGGATGTAATGCGGATAATGAATAGTATAATGGATGAGATCGAGGATAAAAAGTTTAAGGATGTTGGCAAAGAAGGCAGTAAGTAAATCAATAGAGCATGCCTGACACAATCATTGTAAAAATTGACACCATTAAAAACTGCCTTAATGTACACACTGAAAATGAAAAAGTCCTTTACAAGACAAAGCATTGAACAAAAATGTACCTTAAATAATTATGTATAAAATACTTCTTCTCATTTCAAAATCTTTCCAAAGTATGGTTTGATTTTTTTGGAAATAAACAAAATCATCAAATCTTAAAATATCTTAAATGTAAACTCTTTCATTTTAGGGATGTTTTTGCCAAAAGCAATGAAAGTGGTAAGTAGAAAAATGAAACTGTTGCAGAAAAGGAAAGTTTCTCTCATAAATAGTAAAAATGAATTTTTACTTTTGGTTAGTATTTTAATAGTTTGTAAAAGCTGTCATGTTTTTGGAGCAATTTCTATTGTTAACACTAGAAAAATTGTTAGGAATTGAGGCCTCTTGATATTAATGCTACTCTATCGTCAATATGGTAGGCAATTTCTAAAAGCATTACAATGTGTGATATGAGTATGAGTGTTTGTACTTAAATGTATACAGTAACTCTAAATATTGAAATCTTCAATACATTAATACATATTAACCGGTAATATCAAATTACCAATTGGATATGATTTTAGATTTGAATTGATTTTTTTTCTTTTAAACAATATTTACTTTTGTATTTGGGTTGATTTAAGACAATTGTTTATGTTAAAAATATCCACTATTTTACAGGCTCTATTTCATCAGGACCTGGAATTTGCCTATAGACTGGATGCGTTCTACAAAAAAGGCCAGAACTACAAAATAATGAGTGACATCGACTTGTACAAACATAGGTTGGTTAATCTGAATGTCATCTTAAGTTTGCTTCTGAACAAACTGCAGTCATGACAACTGTACAGACATGTGAAAGTCAGACCATTTTAAAAACCCGCGCAAGATAGTTCAGTTGGTAGAGAACCTGACTAGAGATTCAGGAAGCCCGGTTCGATCCCCGGTCTGATCAGTTATTATTTCTCCTGTGCCGTTACAGACAGTTAGACATTTTCAAATTTTAATCAGCTGTATAATTAAACATGCATCTATGAATTTATAATTTCCATGATTGATAATAGAAAATCACTATTAATAACATAACTTTTTTATTATTTTATGAAGGTGATACTTTTTAACTCAGTTTTATACATATTTTAATCCTAACTTGACTGCAAACTTTAAAAACCAAAATCAGTTGTTAAATATATGTTTAACATGCATCTTGTGCTAGGTCGTTTAAGGATGATAATTTTTATATCAGCCTTGTTTATCATGCAGGATGATACTGTTTATTTTGGCTGCCTACTTGGAGTCAGACATGGCAAAGGTTGTCTCCCTGGTTACTGCTCTTCAGCCAATGGTAGGCATATCTTTGCTTCATCCTATAACAATCTTTAACAGTACACAGATAATGTAGATTGACAGATTTATAAGAGTGCTTGATGGATTCTGTATTGTTGAGAGGATACATATACATGTAGAGAAAAATAAAAAAAAAAGGTGTGGTCTCAATGATTACTTCATTTGTAATTATACTGTCTTGTTATTTTTAAGCATCTGACAAAGTTTACGAAGCTGAAATGCTCGCATAGTGAAAAAAAAGAAGATTTCTGATCCTATCATAAATAACATTTGTTGGTAATAACAAGATAATTCAAATTTATTCAGATGGACAAGTTCATACCAGTTTTGAGTCCTATCAATATTGTTATTTTGTAACAAAAATTGTCCCTCTTAAGTTCATTCTAGATTCTGTTACAAGGACAAATATCATCCAATTTAATTACCTTTAATACTGAATATAATCTGAGTATTCATCAAAATTACTAATTCAGTGGAGTTTATTCTTTAAGGATGAAGTATATTTCCTACCAGGACTCCGTGTGTTTATCAACTCCTTAAAAGTGACTAAATCATACCAATTTATTCCTGATTTACTCCCAAGTAAGTATATAGCCATCTGGGACAGTCACACAGGTTGTAGGTCAAGCCTAGCTACTTCTTCAAGATTGTTTGTTTGACCTTGACCCTTTGGTAGAGACCAGTTTAGGTCAAAATTAGCCCATTCTGCAAAATGCTTACATCATATTAGTTGTGATTATACATATCACTTTTTAAAAATGCTTAAACTTCAAATTTAATCTTTTATTTATCAGAGATTCTGATTCTATTACTGTGTTATTTTGTTTTTCAAATATCTAGTTTTGCTAAATCAAAATGGAACAAAAAGATGCATGATCAAATAACGAAAAAACTGTAGTAAAATTTTGAGAGTTAGATGATAGCCATGAGAAATGCTATAGTTTTTGGCAGTGAATATGAAGATGATAAACATTGCTTTCAGTTGGAGTTATGATATGAAAAGGCATTTGGAAGCAGATACTGAGCATGTACAGTAAAACACGCTTATAACAAAGTGTTTGGGCGAGCAATTTTACTTCGTTATCAACATACTTTGTTTTAAAAATCCATCAAGTTTGCAATATAAAAATAAAGTCACAGGGAATGAAAATCACATCGCTATAAGCGTCAATTCATTATTTATAAGCGTGTTTGCTTTAACTGTGTTTTACTATACAATGTATCAAAGTTGATGTATTTTTTTAAGCTTTCCAAACCAGCCATCGCTGTATCCACCAGATTTTAGACTTTTTAGCAGATAAAAAACAGCCACAGATGGTAAGATCATCAAGGAAGAAAATTTGTAAAACTGTTCTGTTAATGAAGTGTTTTATTAGTGACACAATAATTTATTGATTGTAAACTTTATACTTCTATTAAAAATTTTTTGCTATTAAATAGAACAAATGCAATACCTGGCCCATGATGTTCTGTAATTAGTCAAGTTAAATGTGAAAGTGAATTGATGTTTTCAAGTAAATACCATGGTAATTGTTTTATAGAAAGTCCTGTAGGATGTCTCTAGGCTTTTGATGTTATTTTAATTTTACAAATACCCGGTATATTCAAAAGTTTATCAATTTTATACAATCTAATATCTATATAGATATAGCTAGAGCATGTCTATTATGTTTACTGCAATAAGATGTCTCTCTCTTTTTTCTTTATGAGTGAATTTTTTTTCTAAACATAAAAATATAACTTCCATTTCAAGATTCAGATGAAGATGTCTGAATATGTCAAAGATCTTCTGGAGTTAATGCCTGCTCTGATGACGAGAAATGTGAGGTAAGTACGATCAATAGATGGTTATAGTCCTATTGCATCTTTGGAGATGCCAGCTGAGCTTATTGCTATTCATAATTCTGTGTTCACTGAAAGAGCTGGAAATTATTTAGTTTTTGTGAATGGTTATATGGGTTTTCAACTAGAATACTAATTCATATTTTTAAAAAAAGAATTTACAGTGAAACTGGACCAATAATTTGGTTACATTAGTATTCTTGTCACTTGAGCATTCAGTTTTCATGGATTGAGGAAAATTCACAATTTTGGTGATACATGTAATTAATATTGTTTTTAATATTCCTTGACAATGGTCCATCAATGAAAATATAGTATTTTAAGATTTCTTACTTTGATGAACATTTGGTTTTAATGAGTGACTTTGAAACAAAATTCTCAAAAAATTGTACATGTAACTGTTAGAGTTGAAGCATTAGCATACTTGTATTGTATATGGAAAATTATTTAAAAGTTACTCATCTTAGACCATTGGGCCACAACAGGTAAAAAATATCTGTTGTTTGAATATTTCACTGATCGGAAGTGTATATGTACACATGTTCATGAAATGAAGATGTCTGTTGTTACTAAAACAATATTACTGTAAAAGTGGTTATGTACGCGTTGGGGAAATTTACACTAGTTACGCGTTAAGCTTAAACCGCTTAGAATACCCTGCGCATATGGTAAAAGCATAAAAACTTTAGAGTGGTTAATCATGCATCGCCGTATTTAATACCCTCGCATATTGTTTTACCATAGAAAATGTGTACTTATCCACTAGCATAATTAACCACTTTGAAAATAAGTTATCTCAAATATTACCCAGTGATATAATACTGCAATTTTATATAATGATAAATGATTATATGATTACATAATGTACATGCCCGTGTAAATTCTCTGAGATTTGAGTGTTACATGTACAATATTGTACTGTACAGTAGTACCTTCTAAATCCAGACACAATTTTTCCTAACCAAATTGTCTAGATTAATTTTATTAGACTCAAACTCTTTTGATATATTAACCAGATTCAGAATATTCTACATATTAATTCAGAAAACTGGCTTACATAAAATTTTGTCTGGAAATAGCAGTGACTGATAATTTGGGTTGCAATAAAAAAAGCCACTACATGTATCGATCTTTTTGAATGTAAAACATACATGTATTTTGCCTTCTGACTGTAATGATTTACTTGTAAGTTGTATTTTAAATTTTTAGATTTTACATTGAGACCTATGAGTTTATGATGATCATCGCACTGAATGCAGATAACATGAATCTTGCTTGGTAAGATAATTATACATTTATAAAGTTCAGGCACAAAAGTACTGTCTGAACTTTTGTCCAGTTTTCCATTAGGATTTCCATTTGACTCTCTTAAACAAAGGAAAGTTAAATGCAAAATTGCAGATTATTCATTTGATGCACCCACAAAAACATAATATGGTATATGTACTATAAATCTATACAGTTGTATTAATTAAATATAAAATTTGGGAAAAGTTTACCATCATAACAATTTAACTTACAATTGAGAGCTTTATTTTAAAATAATCAACTAAAACTGACAGATATTTACAGCACTTTATCAATGTGTGTGGATAAATGTAAAATAAGTTAAAAAAAAATTAAAATAAATATGCATTTTTTTCACTTAACTTAATTTTCTTCTTACTTTCAGGGATATATTCTCTTTCTTGGTAGAAAACAGGAAAAATATTAGAGGAGAGCTTATGAAGTAAGGAAGCTTTACTAAGTCTTGTTTTCTTTGCCGAGTAGATATTGAGGTACAGAGGCACCAGAAACCAATTTTTATTTGTGATGACTTTATTTTCTTATTAACTGGAGATAAACTGATTTGCGATGATATATTTTGGCAATGAAGTGTAGATTATTTGAAATCAAATACTAAAGACATTTGAGGTTTGGCCACGACAAGACAAAGAGGCTCCCTCCAACCTTGCAAAAATTACTCAAACGCGAATGAGACAGTATCACTAGTGAACAGTATCACCTGTGAACAGTATCACCGGTGAACAGTATCACCGGTGAACAGTATCACCAGTGAACAGTATCAACGGTGAACAGTATCACCGGTGAACAATATCACCTGTGAACAGTATCACCGGTGAACAGTATCACCTGTGAACAGTATCACCGGTGAACAGTATCACCGGTGAACAGTATCACCTATGAACAGTATCACCGGTGAACAGTATCAACAGTGAACAGTATCACCTATGAACAGTATCAACAGTGAACAGTATCACCAGTGAAAAGTATCAACAGTGAACAGTATCACCTATGAACAGTATCACCGGTGAACAGTATCACCTATGAACAGTATCACCGGTGAACAGTATCAACAGTGAACAGTATCACCGGTGAACAGTATCAACAGTGAACAGTATCACCGGTGAACAGTATCACCAGTGAACAGTATCACCAGTGAACAGTATCACCGGTGAACAGTATCACCAGTGAACAGTATCACCGGTGAACAGTATCACCTATGAACAGTATCACCGGTGAACAGTATCACCTGTGAACAGTATCACATGTGCTGCTGATCCTCATTATTTTTTAAAATATAGCCAAACTTCATAAATCATAAGCGATGTCACTGTGTTAATATAAAGTGTATTAAGTAAAGGTAATATTGTCTTCGTACATCGAGAATATCAATGGCTTTTTCATGAAACACTAGCATTATAAGGGCCCTGCAAGGATTTTTCGGGTGCCTGTAGTAATCACTCTGTCCATCTGTCTGTCCGTCTGTCACGCTTCCGTCCACAAATTTTCTGGGTTTTTTTCTAATAACTTTTTTTATGGTTGCCCAATCAAGTTCAAATTTGGTATGGTAGTTCAGTATGCAGAAATACATATTTTGATGCTAAGTTTGGTTCTCTATGTCTTATGGTTTGGAGCTGGGGTGGTGGGGTTGATTCCTTAACTATGCATAAGAATTAATGGGCAAAGAGAGATAACTGCTGAGAATGTTACCATTGTATACTTGGAAGGCTGTGCAATATTTGTCCTTTGGGATTAATTAACCTTCCACAGGAAGAAAATCCTAAGCTTTATCTTTATCTGTCACATTGAGATTAATTACTGCACTGCCAGTGTCTGCAAATGAACTTTGTTTTGAAGTTAAGGTCAATTTTGAATGATGTGTAGTATTGTGTACATTCTTTGAAATATGGATTTAAAATGTAATATTCATACTTAATTGTGGTTAAAATACCGTACACAATGATTTTTGATAATTTTATTGAATTCTAAAATCAAGATATATATTAAGATATCCTTTTTCACAATTTTATTTTTTAATTATTTATTTTATTTTTTTCTGCCTTAATGCTGTTAATTTTAACAGGTAATCAGATAATAACCCCATTCTGTCATTTCTGAAAAAAAAAGAATCTTATTGTAAATTTAGAAGAAAAGAATGAGAGAGCAGAACAATTAATCCCCTGGGATTAATTATCTTGCCTGCTGCAGAAAATTTAGAGGCTTATCTCTATCTGTCATATGAAGATTAATGAACACCTTTGTCTGCAACTGATGTTTGTTTTGAAGTTGAGGTCAACCCTGGGTGATACAATGTTTTTGCATTCACTGAAGGCTTGCATTTTATAAAACACCTGTTTAAATCTTTTTTAAATACACATTTAATTTAGTATTTTTTATAAGACATAAGGTTATCCATGTTTTATGCAGATACAAGGTTACTATTTAGAGTTTTTGGACATTCAGGAATAATCTTGAAATTTTAAAAATACAGTTGTTACTTATAATTTTCATATTTTTTTTTACCACGTTATATATATTGTAGTTCTTTACATCTTATGCCGGGCATTTATTTTTCATCATTGTTAATATAAAGAGGATGGAATTCAAAGTTTTTTTCACTTCTCTATATTAATGGTCATAGCGGGGCCCTTCCTGACTGGTCAGTTTACTAGTTCACACTTAATTTCTCTATAAATTTCAGAAGCCAATGATCTCTTAGACCATTCGATTGTCTTTTTCAACTAATATTAGAAGGTTAACGTGAAAAAATTTCCTGTGCTGTTTTTATAAAAGTACACGACTTTGTATTTTATTTTTAGCATCAAACCTTTTGAAGATTTGCTGAACTTTTATATTGATGCCGATGATCTAAGAAACTGCAGTGTGAGTACACGATAGATGTTGGAGATATATTTAGAAAAATAGGGAATTTTTGAATTAAACACGTTTATTAGTATTATATGAAAAATATCCCAATGAATTACTCTTGCACACTTACATATGATATGCTTGTACTTGTTACATGTACCGATTTCATTTACAAGATTGTTATAAAACCTGACATAATTAAAACTTATGAATTTTCATTACAATAATTTCTGACAGATTATCTGCCCCTGTGGTTAGATTAATACAGCAAAACACTATTATATGTATTATATTAAATCTATTGCTATAATAATGAAATTTGATGTAAAGTAGAAAGCTGTACATATTATACATGTAGACCTCTTATCTAATCTGTAGGAGATAGTCAAGTTTGTGGCCAAAGATTGTCCACCAGAGGTTGCTAAAGCCATGATCGAGAAAATCGAGATGAATGTGCCAATGAATGAATTAGAAAGGTATGTTTGGTGGCGTTAATTATATCTAATACACATGATTCATATGGGTTTTTTGTCTATAGTTTGGAATCTCAATAATTCATATAGGAAAAGAATGTGTATAATTTTTCAAATACCGTTAAGAAACTACATGCCCTGCGTAAATTACATATCCTTGATTTTAATATAAATAATATCGGTAAAGTCAACTCCTGTCAGTACTTACTTTGATAATAAAAAGTAATCACATGTGTGTGGTCTTCTTTTAATGATTAATAATTAAAATTCGAATAAACTTTGTAAGTATCAAGTATTTTAAGAAATCAGTATATTAAAACAAGTTTCATTGTGTGCTAACTAGCATACCTCATTTCTGTTACAGAACACAGTTAGAAAAGATGAGGGAAATGACAGCGAGGACGTATAGGAAATATTCCGTTCAATAAAATGACCGTTGTATCTGTAGTACTGTTGTGTTTTATTATGTAGGATATGTTAGAACCCCCATGCCAACTGGGATTGAGTTTGTACAATTAGCAGCATATTCAGTTATTTTGAATTCGATAAGATCAACTAGCTTTAAGCTAATGTTGCTATGTATAAAATAAGTAAAAACATGCCTGCTGGTGAATGTAATGTGTCATGTATTTTGAATCTGAGAATGATTTGTGCCAAAAAATCCCATTACAAATTCATTTTGTTCTTGGAATTTTCTTTAAAACAAAGTGAATATGTATTGATATCTTAAAACATACCAAAACTACACTGTGACGCCAATAAGTGAATATATATATATAGATATAATAAATTATTTATAACTGAAAGCAAACATATCAAGTGCACCAATGCCTGTCTATAGTAAACAACCTGCAGTATTGGATACAATGTCACACGACTGTATAAATGACCATTTCTTATGGTTTGGTTTGATCTGGGTTACAGAAGGGTTTGAAACGAATTCTAACAACTTACAAGACTTTTAGTGCTTCTTATGAACAAAACTATTTACAATTGTCATGGTTACAATTAAGTTGGTAATTGAAATATTAAGACAGAATATTTGTTTAATACTTCCAATTAAAGCATGTAGTTGTAATGACGATAATAGATACTGATTTGGATACATGTATTAGGTATCTAATAGGCTCAGTGCTGCCTTGCTCCTACTGGGAATGACAACTTACCAGCTGAAGTCTTTAAAGCAGACCCTACCCTAGCAGCAAATAGTCCTTATCCTCTTTTTTTGTAAATAAGATATGGAAGAACAAAATGATACCAACAACATGGTTAGAGGTAACATAATGAAACTTCCTAAAAGGAGGTGTCACACACTGTAACAACTATAGAGGTATTACTTTACTCTCAAGCAAGATCTTCGGTGAAAAAAAATGCAAACAGAATTAAGGCAGCAGTGGACAACTAGCAATGGAAAGAACAGACAGGGTTTAGAAAAGGATTTTGAGCTGCTGCTACAAAGTTTTTATATTAAGAAACATAATAGAACAATGCACAGAATGGCAAGGACAGTTTATCGTAAATTTCATTTACTTTGAATAAAAGAGCTTTGAATAGTGATCACAGATATATTTTATGGAAAATCCTAAGGCACTATACAATACCATCTAAAATATTTGACCGAACAAAACATTCTATGCAGAATTTTGATGCACTATTGATAGCTCATCAAACACAGCTTTCTTGAGAAATCAGGAGTTTGTCAAGCTTTGGAATTTATGGAAATCAGCAGATATACTAAGATCAAGCTATATAATAGCTGCTTACTATATGCCCTAGCGTATGGCGCGGATCGCTGCAGGATGACAAAAGTGATATAAACAAACTATCAAGTTTCCAAACTGGTTGCATCAGAAAGATCTTGAAGATATTCCGGCCAGCAAAATTTACCAACAAACATCTAGTACACAAATCAACAAAAACATCATATACGAGGGTTAACGTTGCATAACGTTATTTAAAAAGTTAACGGACATGTTCGATTGTGAGCGGACTATTTGCATGAAACCAGCAAAACTTTTTAGATTTAAACCATAAAAAATATACAGCTAAATTGTTTTGATAAGCTATGCTTCACGGAGCATGTCAGTCATTTTTTTGTATTTTGAACGCATTTTCCTTATTAAGAAATTATACTGTTGAAGCGCATGAAAATGAACGATATTTCGTATGACATCAACAATAACTTATGAAAGTCATTTTGTGAAAGTTTGATTAAATTGAAGAATTTTTGACGGTTTTATCGCCGAATTTGGACGAACAATGCTTAAAAAATAAGTCCAAAATGTTGACGTCATTGGAAATCTTGGAGCACCGGGCCTTCATTTAATTTTGTGTGCACGCAGGAAAATATCCGATGGAGACCAAAAGGTTCTTAGATGGTGCTATTTTTTTTTAGAACAAAGGTCTTCAATTATATGTAGAATATCAGAGGGTTAAAGATGGAAGAACTGATATTTTGAGCTCTTGCAGCACCCCAAACCCCCATGTAGCCAGGATCTTGCAACTATGGATTTTTTCCCTTAATTCTTAAGTCGAAACTGCGTGGACAGAGATTTTTGGACCCAAATGATCTACGACATGCCACAAGAGACATTATGCAAACACTTGACAAAACATGTTATGAAATTGCATTTTATAAATGGGTTAAGTGACTCGAAAAGTGTGTGGAAATGGAAGGTGTTTACTTTGAGAAAGGAAAACAGGTTTGACCTTCGGATTTTTGACGTCACCTGACGTCGTAAAAATATAAAATGGTGCTCCGTAAATCTAACTCATGCAAATCCAACCCCAACCCCCCCCCCCCCCCCCCCGAAAAAAAATCGCTGTATCTTTTGAAAAAAATTCAAATACATAGGCTTTTTTGCATACTTACTTTTAATTGATAGCCATTTAATAAAATATACGCTATCCTATAGAGTTAACAGTAATTTTGCCGTAAATTACTTTGTCTGCGAACTTTTCTTACGTATGAGGACATTACCTGTATACAGATGGAGATGGGTCGGTTTTAAGAAAGCCAACTAACGATACATGTATCAAACGAGTGGCACTAAGATGGTGGACCCCAGATGGGAAAATGTAGAAAGGCCGACCAAGAACAACATGGAGGCAAACTGGCAAACTGTTGAAAAGGAACTTAAAAACATGAACTGTACTTATGTAGAGTTAAAAAAAAAGGGCCAAGAATAGAAAGAGTAAAATCCCTAGTTATTGCCCTATGTGCCTCCGGGTACGACAAGGAATAGGTACATGTACATACGTAGGTAGGTAGGATATTTGAAAAACTATGATTGAAGTATTGTTCTTGATTATCTTTGTTACTTATTACGTGTACATGTAAATGATAACAGTAGTGATTTTGAGTATATGTTGAAAATAAAGTCGAAATTTTAAGAAAGTATATTTATTAACAAATTCTCTTAAAAGAAAAAATTATTTCAAGTCAATGTGAAAATATGTTTGGATCACATTCTTGTTTGGAAAATTATGTCTTGAACTGTAAAAAAGAGATCGAAAAGAGGGAAAAGAGAAGAGGAGAAGATATCCATTATACGCACATAAGTTAAAGTTTAAAGCATATAAAATTAATATTTAGGGATGGGATGGTGGTGTGAGGTCCATCCAACCACAGGGAGCACTCCCTTTTATTGTCTTTGCTTATAAACTCTAATGGAACAATCTTTTGGGGAGAAAATGTGGTTGAAATGGTATGGTTGTGGCAAAACTTTAATCATCTCATATTTCAGATTCTGTTTATCAAACTCGTTCAACCTTTTGGCTGAATTTTAATCTTGTATAGAAAAAAATTCCATTAAACCCCAGTTTGATGATTTAGCTATTAAAGGCATATTAATCTAAATCATTTTACATTAATAAATAGAATAAGTTTACTTATTAACTCCTGCCATGTTTCACATGAATATACTGGATTTATTTAGACAGACTGGAACTTGTTTAGGTCATTGTTTTAGTATATTTAACTTCTTTTACAATTAGTTATGTTTGAATATTCTCTTCTACAGTAAAATTATCAAGTACTAATATCAGTGATATCAAATTTTACCACATTTAAACGTACTATGATATGGGAATTAACTTAGTAATCAGTGCCATTTTTTGGATGTAATGCATCATAATCTTAAATAAGATAAGTTTATCCTATGAATACATAATTCTGTACATGATAACATTATTTACTGACCTAGATTTTGGAATATTTAAATGGTGTAAAACAACCCACTATAAAGAGATATATAGACCAAAAAGCTTGTAGCAGACATTTAAATCAATAGGTGATCTCTCACAGGGAAAAACAGAACAGGAACAATAAATATACTTGAAGCCCGCCATGTTTTTGCAGATTGGGACATGTATCAACCGATATTCGGTGAGTAAAATTTATATTATGATTTAGATTTATTTGTTTTATTCAAAAGACAAAAGTGATTTGCACGATACTTGCAATGATGTTCTTAGATATTAATTACTAATATTTGTGCCAACCCTATAGTATATACTCTTTAATACATTATTGAGTAGCATATTATATCATTTAAAGACATTAAAATGCATATTACCTAAACTGTATTAGTTATCAGCTTTCAGTTAATTACCACTGCACACATAAAAGTCGTTTTTTCTTGTGGTGAATAACCAAAAGAGTCTAAAATAACCATTCAGTGTTTTGAGTTGTAAATGTGGGAATTATTTACATTCAAACATGATTTTAAAAAAAGATATGGAATACATGTATATTATGCTTGTTGCTTTGGAATATTGATATTGTACACCCCGTCTGTCATTTATCTAGAAGATAACCATTATAATTTATGTGGACAATTTATTTTAACTGATATTTTAATGTCAAAAAATAAAGAAGTTGAAGAAATACCACTGTTCTCAAAATAATCTATGAAAAATAAGATGAATGTGTATAAATTACCATATATGATTATTTTTATAGATTAACTACCCCTAGCTTTTGGAGATTCCCCAGACTATGGATCCCCGTAACACCGCACAAGACGTTGTAAGCTGTACCCTGTGTCAGGACTCTGTGGCCCCCATGTACTGTGAAGTCTGTCATATACATCTGTGTAAAGACTGTGTGGAGACACATTTATCAGATACCTCTAAATTTCATAATGTGGTGTCACTTCAACAATACTGGACTACACCAGATTATCCTAAGTGCAAAAAACACCCCGCCAAACAATGTGAACTCCACTGTGAACAATGTGACATTCCTATTTGTGCACAGTGTATTTCTGGGGAACATCTAGGCCATAAACCAGTCGACATAATTAAAGTGTTTGAAAGCAACAAGGAAAATTTACATAGATATTTACACGAATTGGAAAAAACAATATATCCGAAATATCAACAGATTGCATCCTACATCGAAACTCAGAGAGATGATTTAAATAAAAATTCTCAAAAATTGACTAAAGCTATCAAAAAACGAGGAGAAATCTGGCACAGAGAAATAGACACCATTATGAAAAATATGAAATCTGAGGTAGACGAAATGGAGTCAAAACACTTGCTTGTCCTTAAAAAACAGAAAGATGAAATCGCACACAGTATTTCTGAAATCAAACAGATTATTGCTGAGCTTAATAAACTGCTCATTTCCAAAGATGTCCGTCTTGTCTCCAAGTACAAATCCAGGAATGCTGAATTTCGAAGATTGCCTCCTAAACTTACAGCTTCGTTACCAAGCTTTTCATTTCAGAAAATCAACAGTTCTCAGCTGATTGAACAGTTTGGTTCTTTGTCATCATTATCTTTTAAGATTGAGGAACGTGGATACACCATGCCGATCCAGGGAGCTGAGTCCTCTCTCCCAGACCGACCGTTTAGTGATGTACCCTTGGTCATCACTGCTATAAAAACATCAGGGTATGGATATTTATTCAGTGTGACCTGTCTGAATGACAAAGAAGTTTGGACGTGTGGTTCCGATATTAACGTTATTAAACTTTACAACATCCAGGGGGAACTAGTAGAGTCAATTCATACGAAGTCAGGAAACGAACCATCAGACATAGCAGTGACAAGAAGTGGGGATCTAGTTTATACTGATTACAATGATAGCACTGTGAATGTAGTGAAGAATACAAAGTCACAGGATGTGATCACGCTAGAGGGATGGAAACCTGTTAATGTTTGTTGAACATCCATTGGTGACCTCTTGGTTGTTATGTTTAGGGATGATGTAAATCAGACAAAAGTTGTGCGTTTCTCTGGTTCTATGGAAAAACAAAGAATTCAGTACAATGACAAAGGACAGGCACTCTATTCATCTTCATTGCATTATAAATACATTTGTGAGAACAGGAACCTAGATATATGTGTCTCTGATTATGACTTTGGTGCAGTAGTTGTTGTCAATAAGGCCGGAAAAATCAGTGTTTAACTACACTGATTCTCCTTTATTTACGAAAGGATCATTTATTCCTCGCGGTATCACAACAGACAGCCAGAGTCGGATCCTTACAACAGACTGTAATAACCGTTGCATCCACATCCTGGATAAAGACGGAGAGTTCCTCCGCTACATTGACAATTGTGATTTAGAATACCCTTGGGGATTGTGTGTGGACACCAGAGACAACCTTTTTGTGGCTGAGTATGACACTGGTAAAATAAAGAAAATTGAATATTACATGCAAACCAATTAAGTTTTTATATATATATAACGACAAATGAAAAGACTGTTCATATTTCACATTTACATGTTAACATTATTTTGAGTTAAGCATTACATTTTTTTACATCGCCTGTCAACAATATGTCTTACTGCATTGTATTATGGTTAATTTTTAAAAATTAAGACTGTGGCCAAATCGGAACAAATGCAGATAATTAATACGAAATCTGAAACGTATTAACCTATTTAAAATTAACATTGACTGATCCCTTCACTCCTACTTAGGATAATGAAAGTAAACTATCAATTTATAAAGATTAACGTGATTGTGCTCTTGTTATAATAAACATCAATGGGTTAATACCATCATCATAAATCACCTGTTATAATAGTAATGAAACTTGATGTATGATGAAAAAATGCATATACGTAAGATATATACTTGTAGACCTCTTGAAATTATTCCCAAAATCAATATCATCCAAAGGTACAACTTTTCTACGCTTTATACAACAATCCCCACAACAAATTTAAGTCCGGGTTTTTTTTTGGCATCATTGATAGCTGTTTTCTAAAAAAAACAAAAAAAAAACAACGTAAATTGAATTATCTCGTCATCGGTCATTTACAAATCTATAATGTATTTTGTTAAAAACCATTTGGATTGTGCACAAAAGAACTTCGAAGACGATGTAAAAAAGATGCTTGCGTTTCTAATTGACAACATATATTTAAATTAGTGTTTGGAAATGAGGTCATTCATCTTTTGGAATTCCCATGAATACCTATTGCGCTCAATTGTTAGCATACCTATTTCTATATTCAAATGAAGCATGCAGAATTTATTCAAAAATTTGTTCCATTCGCTGTGGCCTTTAACTAGACTTTAGGTATATCGATGATGTATTATGAATTTACGACTCTTACTGCCATTCTTATGTCGACTCGACATACATGTATCCCAGTGAACTAAAGGATACGTCATCTTTTTCATATTTGGATATTTTGCTAGAAAAAGACATTGATGATAACATAGCAAAGCTTTATGAAAAACTGTCCTTACTTATGTAGCAATATACCTTCATCACCTGCATATGGCGTTTTAGTCTCTAAGTCGATTCGATACGTAGGAACAATTTCAAACTACCAATAAAGATGTTGAAAAAACAACATTATCAACACTCTCGATTGAAGTCATCATTTCTTAAGTTCTATGGTCGATATAATGACCACGTCAGTAAATACAATCTTCCGCTAGGTCGAATGCTGACTGGCGGTTTTTATATTTACTGTTAAGTTGTTATTGATCACCAAATTGTCTACGGATTATCCGTTTTCCCGATTACGGTTGTGACCGGTCAAGAGGGGTTGCTCAATCCTCCATGGAACCTGATCCTGCTTCTAATTTTTGGAGAGGTCCGTGTTTGCTTTGCCCCTGTTTTGTGATTTCCTTTGGACTTTGATCTAGAACACTGTTCAATATTGCCACATTTCATGCTCATAGTTAAGTTATTATATCGGTTCTAAATTTGATTACTAAGTATGAATATTAGTATTAAATGAATATGGATTGTGTATCTAATGATACTCATACACATTTTAGGTTTTGATTATGAAACTAAGCCATTGATTTCGGATACTGTTAAGTGCTTTTGGAGCAGGTGCCCTCTGTTGTCTTATATTATTAATTATTACTAGTCCAATCTTCATCATACGTGCATGGATCGTACATTTTATAAGACTTATAAGACTTAACCCTGCCAATAAGACTTATATTGGCAGGGTGAAATGTTGAATCTGAGTCATAGCTTCCGGACGCCTGATAAAGTTAATGTTTTTGTTAATGATTTTTGAGCAGGTTTGGGGAGCAAGCCCCAAAATCATGAGGAAATTAAAACTATATAAAAAAAAATGGACATTGCATTTTAATGGCTCATGATTGAAAAATTAAATTAAAATGCTATTAAATGTTATTCAAAGTCTGAAATTTCTTCAAGATCCTGAGCCAAAGTCTTTGAAAACCATATTTAAATTATTATTGGTTCTTTTTTTTTTTAAACAAACTTAGATTGATGATAAATCCTGTAATATTAATGAACTGGACATGCTTAAATGCTAAAATTTAGCCACTGGTTTTAAATACTGAAGAAGGTTAACGTATATGAAGCATGTCAAATTATTAGGTAAATTTTCTTTACTTATTCTAATTTGACTGGGTGATTTAACTCATTATCAGCATTTAGATAGTTTTATTTTTCTCACTTATGTGTATGATTTATCATATTTTTGTAGTTACTTTAAATAAGATATTGAATGCATTCAAATATTTGTGAAATATATGTCATTGAGGTACAATAAAATTTCGAAAAATAAGGTTTTTACTGGAATTTTCATGTTTTGACTATAAAATTTGAGAAATAAGAAACACAACCCACCACTGTTTGCCCACATCGCTGTTAACTTACCATTTCGATCTGCTTTCAGTGGAGTGAAAAATAAAGTAGATGACAAATGTTTGTCATTATATTATTTTTTTTATTCAAATAAAATACACTAAATTAAATTCTCATTGGTACCAAAATGAATTATAATGTTACTCATGTAACGCAAGAAATCTGGTACAGGTCTTCTGCATTTAACAACACTTAATCTTTAGATATAATGTTAGGCCAGATACTACCGTATATCCAGCAAGGCAAAATACCTTTGAATATTTTCTTAATCATTACACAAAAGACTATGTCACAAGATCACTCCTCAAATGGCCACGACCATTGCCTTTTTTTCATGTATATTAGTCGCAATATCAAAGACTAAGATAAGAAATACATTGAATCCAAAGACGTGTAAGTTTTAAAAGTTGAGCTCAAAACAATTTTTAACTCATTTACATTCAATTCTGATTGAGTAACTAGATTGACCCCTTATTTTTTTCATCAGATCGTATACTTCAGCATTAAAAAAACAGATTGATGACATAACCGAAAAATTGCATCAATCTCGCATGCCATAAAGTTGACATGTCATATGGAATTTTTTATGTAATAATGCAGTGGCAATATGTTATGTGTGTATATACGTAATTTAATCGCATATAAAAAAAAAAGTATGTCCAGATTTAGGGTTACTTTACGACGATTTTAAAAGGCCTAGTAGTCATTCTTGTGTTTGTTGTCGGTGTGTATTGCACATATACAAACTCTTTAAGCCTGTAATGAAAACTAAAGTTTTTTTTCTTGTTTGTTTAATTTTCAATTTCTTATTCATCCGTGTATATTGTTATATGTTTATTGTAGATGTTTTTAATAACTTGTAAGTCATAATACTTAAATTTTGTGCTTTTTTATTCATAGAATCTGAAAAAAAGTAATGTTACCTTCCTCAAGTGTCTTTTATTAAATGATATAAAATTATAAATTGATTTTCCATTAGAAATGATGTTGTTACACTGATCAGAAGTTAATAATAATAACCTAACCTATTCAAAGCAAAATCATCAA
This sequence comes from Magallana angulata, assembly GCF_025612915.1. NCBI lineage: Eukaryota > Metazoa > Mollusca > Bivalvia > Ostreida > Ostreidae > Magallana > Magallana angulata. The sequence goes on along the minus strand of NC_069114.1, from coordinate 7,958,869 downwards.
CCTAGATAAGCTGCTCAATATTATAAAACTTTGAACGTTGGTGTTTTTGATTTTGTATCGATTCTATGTTGCAATGTGATTTGAACATAGTTGAATTACTTTTTAGGCATGCGCCGTTTCTCCTCCCCCTGGTTTTAAGCCTGGGCAATGACCTAATTATTACGATAGGACATCGTGTCTCTGTAGACTGAAATACAGGCAATGCAACAACAGTTTTCAATGTTCAGGAAGTAAAAAATGCAACATATGCAAAGATTATTTTATGTTACAAATGTTTGCTTTGAAGGTAAAGAAAACATTAAAAAAGAAAACGCATGGATTTAGATTGGTAATGAGTTTTCACCTGTTATTCGAACACTCATGAAAAAGTATCATTGATCTCGTAAACCTTATTTTTAAAAGCACTCTGAAGATGTTTGAAAATGTTTAAATATTGTAGAAACCTCTTGTAATCACTTATCTAATCTGATGTAATGTAAATGTAATCTAATTTCTAGACAAAATGCTTATTGTATGTGTGCCTCTGTTGACTGTCTTCTCCAGACGATCACAAAATCTTTAAATTTATAGTGCAGATTACTTGAACTAATATGCAATGTATTTTTTGACGATTATCATTCAAAAATCATATACTTTTCTTCAAATTATCATTGTTTTTACTATGACGACTTCTTTTTTAAAGGGTATGCGTACAAGAACAGATGAATTTAAAAAAACATCGTTTGAAATTGAAAAAATGAAAACCTGTATCTGTAGTTCTAACATTTTATGAATTAAGAATTGCTTATGTATTCGTAGCCAAGAAGTGTTGTGTTTGGGATTGTGGCTGCAGAAGTGCATGCATAAATCCAGTTAAAACACACGACCAGGTAAAACCAATTTCTAGGTAAAACCAATCGCCAGGTAAAACAAATAACTCGATAAAACAGATAACAAGTTATTAAAGCCAACTTCGAGGTAAACAACTCACCAGTTAAAACCAATTACCAGGTAAACCAATCATCGAGTAAAACTGATTAATCAGTAAAACCAATCGCCAGGTAAAACAAAACATCAGGTTAAACTAATCATTAGGCATATGCATGTCCATTACAAATAAGGCAAGGGTAAAAAAACACTACCTTGATTTTTTCTAAAAGGTCAAACTATTCTCACTTCTCACTTTGTCGACTTTTTGTTTGTTGGCTCATAGAGTGTACCCCAACTTAAAAATTCATGCTCAAATTATATGATTTGAAGTAAAGTTAATGTCACGACTTGGATTATAACCTTACATACAAAATAAAAATAAAAAAAAACCCAGATAAAAACGAGATATTTAAATATTTACCAAGTATAAAATATTGATCTACAAATTGAAAATTTGATGAATTCACTTGTGAATGAAATTTATTTTCGATCATTGTGAAGACGGTCCATATTAAAAACTATTACTTGTTTTATACAAAGCTCCTAGTTTGGACTGCATGCATCTTTTAATTTTCTATTTTAATGTTTCACATTTGCCATAGGCTGCAAGTACAATGGACAATTTTATAGAATTGGCGAGAACTTTACTGCAACCGATAGGTGTCAATGGTGTACCTGCACCTGGTCTGGAATAAGATGCCAGTGGACACCATGTATGCCATGTAAGTAAAAATAAGAAAGATGTGTGTAATCTCATATCCATCTTATATTATCATAATTATAATATTAAAAAAAAACTTTAGATTAATGTAATTTTACTTTTACCAAGACTGTCCTTTTACAACATACGCTAATTGATTTTACGATTGTCGTCAAAAGGAATAAAGTTACTTAATGAAAAATGGCCTTGACACAATGAAAGTTTCTTATTTGAACAACATTATTTCGAGATTAAATTCAGCAAACTCTTTTTTCGTAAGGTGGCAATGTACTATATTTTGTGCCAAATTAAACATGTGTAGTGTGAATAATTTTCCCAGTTGACTGTCAATACAATTGAGAGAGATACAGAGCAGGAGACCAGTTTCTGTCTGCTTCCGGATGTGGAACATGTTCTTGTTAGGTCGATGGTACAGTGGACTGCTCTGACAATTGTGATGACCATAAGTTACACAAACTGTCTGTCAGTTTATAAAGTACTGAATTTAATAAAAATATTTAACTGATTTTGAGCTCAAAATAAACTGACTGTGTGAACGTTTGGACAGGGCAAGAGGTAAACATTTAAACCTCACAATGAAATGAGCGCACGAGCTCACGGTTTGACAGTCTTATAAATGCAAACACAAAACACCAGTAGCTTTAATAATTCTGAGCAAATATACTTTTCAAACGGAAATATACGCTGTAAATAATTTTCAGCAATGTTAAGAAATTCATCGGGTTATGAACTTGGATTGAGCAGGATAAAGTCTTCTGAGAAGTCATCGTCCTTCCTCAGATTTGATCATGCACATGTATCCAACTTAATTCGTATCTCGAAAAACTTTTTTTTCAGTGTTGTTTATTCCTGAATTCATTGTCAGCGAAATTTATAATCAGATTTATACGTTGATTTTCCCATCTATAACGGCAACTACTTAAAAAATCCTTTTATTTTTTTTCAGATCATGATGACCATATATAATCGGTTCCGAATGAGAACTACAGTGCTAATAAAAACATAAAGAGGCAAACTGTTATGATATCTATCTAAAATATGATTCTGTTTAATAACGTTCCTTTGTTCTTTATTAAATACGCAAGACAAAATCATGTTTTGTTTTCCATAATTAGCCGGTAACTATATTTAAATCCAGGTAAACCAATCATCGATTTTTTTTTTATATTTCCCGGCTTTGATTTATTACGAGACATAGGTATCAATTGTGGTGCTACATTAAAATACAAGATACCCAAAACTTCAACATGCACTGAACTACTGATATCGTTTCGATACTTGATTTAAAAACTCTGAGCAACCTGCCTCAGAATAAAAAATATATAATTATACAGTTCTTAACAGGGCTGTTAATGGCGTTTAGAAGATTTTCAGAGGCTTAAGTAAATTGACAACATCATAAGTTAAGTAAAATGTCTAATGAATATTTTGCTTTAAGAATGTGTTAGGAAAAAGTAAGTTGGTCTAAAACTAGTGCAAATAAATTGCGAAAGTTTATTATATGTGAGGAACTATACCACTCTTAGGTTTGTCAACCTAAAGATTTTCAGAGGAAAGTAAAGTTCCGATATCTTTTGTAAAATGTCTGATAAATTTGGTATCTTCCATGTAATATTTGCATAGAATGTGTTAGCAAATAAGATGACACATTGCCACCAATGCAACACATCATATTACATGATGAAAACATAAAAGATCATGCACATTTCGAAACAAAATTAGTTTTATGAAATCAATTGCAAAGGTCCTGTATGTTGTTCTGTAGTACATAGTCACTGGTCATTGCTTTTTCTGAAAAACTTTTTGCTTCATTCATTCATTTTGCAAGGAACATACATGTAGAATATGATGCATATAAATAGTACAGTAATCATAGTCTATGCACTTTTCACATATGTTTACATCTTTCAGTCTATACCTAATTTTACTATATGGATTTCAAAATATAAGGGGCAAATGTGTTCTAAACGTTTGAGTTTGTGGAAAACAGAATGCTTTGTATATATAGTATAATTAAATCCCTTATGAAGCATATGTTGTTGATAGAATTTTTATCTATTCTAATATCATCCTTTTTACAATGTGACTCTCAAAAAATCACATAAGTGTTTTATTTACGTTTTCGGTTTTTGTTGACTTGAATCAGTTTACATTGTGTAGGATCAAACATGTACGGCTTTTTACCACCTCTTCGGACGTCATTCAATTGTGCGAACAATAATTTATTATTCACAAGAAAAAACATTATGTGCTACTCGACTCAATTGTATTTTTTGTATGTATAAGTCAATGCGACAACAATATATTTTCGTTTTTGCATTTATAACAACAATGCAATAATTTTATCTTCTATGACTGCGAAACTACAGAAGAAAATATTACTAAATCAATAGATTATCATTATGTGGACAAACTTGACTAGTCCTAGAGCTTGAACACCTGTCCTGGAGGCATGTATTTCAAATTTAGGTGGAGGGGTTCATGAACATCATAACCTTACATTCAGTGTATCTCACACAATTTTGAAACTGTAAAATAAGATTTTTTTAGGTTTTAATACATTTTTACCAAAATACCCTTATCGGTCCTACCCTTTAACCTCAGACCCTGTGGTCACGGATTATTTTTTTATTATTTTAATAGAGGGCTTCGTGGACTTGGAACCACGAAATTGGCTATTCTAAAATATATATAGGAGAAGAAAAAAATGTTCTTACATTTAATATATTTGCACTATATGGCTGTATTAGTCCCATCCTAAAATCTAAGCTCCTAACCAGGGGTTATATTAAATTTTCATAATTTTGGTAGAGGGTTTTATGGACATCATTATTATTACTAATTTTCTGGGAATCGAATGAAGTCGTACCCAAACTGACTCGCACCCAAACCGACTCATAATCAAATGGTCAGGTCGTACCCAAAACTATGTGGTTCACTCGTACCCAGATATTTGAATAGAAAGGACTGCGAACGATTGCATTGTCTAGACGCCTAACTAAAAGTCCTTTTTTTAAAATTGTCTAATTAAAGTTATTTTTTTTCTAATAAAAACATTTATGTTTGTTATATTCAGTAGTATATTCTCACTATACAACTGTATATAGACGAATAGTCAGTAATTGTAATATCAGCTCGTCCGAAAAATATTGACCGGCTAGGAATAATATCTAGAGAATATTCCCTCTATTTCATGTAATCGCTTCTGATTTGTTGATTCGTAAATGGTGGCGTAAATAACTCCAAAACAAGATGACGTCATAATTAAGAAATGAAGATAATAATTTTTCTATTGATCTACGTATCAAAGAAAAAATTGACCGGAAAACTTCATCAAAGCGCGTAGCGCATTGATGAAAAAGTTTTCCGGTCAATTTTTTCTTTGATACGTCGATCAATAGAAAAATTATTATCTTCATTTCTTATCATTTAATAAAACATTTTCAAATAAAAAAATGTGAAGTGTCATTGATCAAAAATGTAAATAATGTAAATGAAGCGGCGCGTATGAATACAAAACAACAACAGCAACGGTATTCAAAATGGATGCGCCTTCAGCTGATGCAGAGCTATTGAGCTGAATTTAATGGATTAAACACAAAAAGTGAGTTAAAATCTGAACCGGATGAATTGAAAACGAAAGGAAAATACATGCGATAGCTTGTGATATTATTCACTGTGCAGAAAAACTCGTATTAAAACTAGTTTTCATGTGAGATCGCTGGAATATGCAACTGGACATAATCATCCAAGGAAAGGCGATCGTGGACGAAAATAGCTGATATGTCGACAAAGAATAGTATGTATAAGCGACTTTTGTAAACGTTGTGGTAACTAGATAGCCAGTGATGTACTTAAATGGTATATCTGCCGCTTGGAATGCGCCGAAGGAGTTGATGCATTACTCATAGCTTTTCTTTACGACGCTTATTCTGATGACAGATGGTGTACGTGTGTAAATTCAAAAATCATCGTTACCAAATTTGAACAGAAGTGTTACCGTGAAAGTTTATAGGCCTATATGTTCGTTATAATATTCCTGGAAAAGGAACAGCCAGCCTCGCTGTAAATGTTGATTGATCTCAAGCAGACGAAATCGTGAGAAGACGCTTAATTCTCTATTTCGTGAATCAAATAATGTGTTTTGTTTATTTTTGAAGGTTAAACTTTCATTTTTTTATATTCTCAAGGTTGCATTTTGTTTGCTTACAATAAAACAGACACAACTTTACATTTTGTTGACAGTGTTTATCTTGGAAATTCCCGTTCTATAAATAGTGTTAGATTAGAACAGTTGAGAAAAGTAGATCCGGCTAAAATTTTATTGATGCAGGTATCAAAGAAATTTTTCGACCAATCAGAAGCGCCGATATCTCATCAAACGAATAAATATTAAATGATTAGGCAATCAGTCAAGGCAAGTAAACAAAGGACGCCAAATGCGACGCGGTTTGCTATCATAAAGGTTATCAGGATTTGCGAATTACTGTGAAGTAAAGTCAGGTACAACATCTATAACTTAATTCCTTCAGGCGGTGGAATATCACCATTGACCGTTTGATGCCGACACTATTTTGGAAAAGACTTTGCGCAAAACTGAATTTGTGAATTCGATTTTGGTTTGTACCTTCATATAACAAAACAAATGTTGACTGAGTTTTCGGGCAACATTGATTATATTAGCCCCCTTGGGACGAATATATTGCCCGCCGCTTTGCGTCGGACAATATTTCTTCCCTCGGGGGCTATTATAATCAATGTTGCCCTCAACCCAGTCATTATTAAGGTTTTCCGCTGGGAGCGGAAACCTTACTATTATTCTGAAAATTTTTCAAATTTCTTATTATTTTTTTTTTCTTCTAGACGCCAACTTTGATCCTTAATATCTCGCTCGTTTGTTCACCGATTGTTTTGAAATTTTCAGGACTGATAACATGCCGCGTGATGTTGTCGTCGCATATTTTAGTTGAGGAAAATCCCTATCCGGTTTTGAATTATTCCCCTTTTAGTAAAATTTAACGACTTCTTTTGTCCAGGGGGTTTAGCTTTAACGATGACTGGCAGAGTCTCAAAGATGGGCTGGTTTGGAAGCTAATACATTGAATTTGTGCGAGATATATTTTATTTATTATTTAAATGCAAATAAAAGGGGTGGTATAGATGTTGAAATAAAGGTAAGAAAAAAAATCAAAAAAATTCGCGTATTTTCCGTGTTAGTTTTCTACCTGATAAAAATTTGTTATAACATGTATTTTAAAAGTTCTTGGTCTTACTCAGACCTTTCATTCGGTATGCCGAAAAAAGGGCTGGCCCTTATAATTAGGGAGTTAGAGGCGTCCTAAATTTCTTGTCAATAACTTAAAAAGGAATAAAAATTTATAATGCATTATTGAAGCAAAGTTGTAAAGAAATTAATTTTGAATCCTTCTATAGTATTCAATTTAATATTTTCGTAATTTATAGTCAGTATTTGCAGAAACAATTGTTGTCAGTTTGGTCCATTTTTGTGGGGGTGCGCACGTTTATGGGGTTATGAAAGGGCTTCTTGTAATGCACTAACTGATACATGTAGTGCGCAAAAATAATTCCACATAAAATTTCCAAATGTTTTTATTCATATGTACAATTTCATTTCATATAGATGCACCTCTTTGACCTTATTTTTGTTGTTTGTTTCATAACTGTGCCCCTGTCTATATTTAGATGCATTACGAGACTCAGGTAACCGATCGATAGGAGAGTCGCTAGCTGTATTCAGGCCGTCGCCTAGACGATAGTGCATGTGCTTGTAAAGCTTGACGTACACGTTAAACGCCCCACTGTGTTACTGTAACAGAGACATTTTGAATTGTTTCAGTACTGGGAGATGTGTTAATAAAATGGTTCCATGCATGGTAATAAAACTCAACTTTTCTACAATACGTATACACGGCCGTCTTATAAAGCACAATGTGTATTACTGACATGACAAATGTACGCTGGCAATTTAAACGAACGCGGGATTGCTCCCGATAAAACAATTCTTTTAAAGCAAAAAAAAAAATACTGATTTGCGATGGATATAATATAATTATCATCGTGGAGATGATTTTAAAAAGTGAACTTAATATTCGTATACGATAATATTTGAATCCAAAGCCGCTAGTTGTAAGTTACGGTTATTAGGGATATTAATTATGACTTGCCCCGCGTTTCAGGTTTTTTTACTTGCAAAACATCTACAAACGAAAATACCAAACAACCTTCAGCAGCAACTTATAAATTATTTATTCCATACACAATTCTAAGGAGGTAATTCAATGAATGTTATAGATGCTTTATACTTGTATACGTTCGCTATCTTCCATGGAAAAAAGTGGCATGGAAAAAATGTTGTTCAATGTTCATCAAATACGCTGTAGCCTTAGCAATCGAAAATAATTAACAAACTGTATTTTGATAGATTGACATATCAACAAACATTCAGACCCGCAATGTGTTTTTTACAAGTTCTATAAAATGTAGACTCAATGACTGAATTCTTTACCGTTTTCCGTGTTGTTTATTTTGAATCACGTGTGTACGTTATGTGTAGCCATATAGGTGAACACTTTAAGTGTTTAATATTTAAAAGAAATTGTGTACATGCGGAGCAATGCAATGCTAGGACAATTAAATTCCAACAATGTATATGATGAGGCCGGTCAGACTGATACTGGTTCTGCTTGTTCTACAAATAGCGAATGTAAGACGAAGTATTTGGGTGTTATATTTTAAACAAATATAAGTATTGCTTTCTTAAAAGCTTGCATTACTCAACAAAATATTTTATTGGAATCATTCTTAGTTACCTTAACTGCATATATGTACCGCTCGGTCTGTATCCCGGAAAAATTGACTACCATCCGAAATTTTTCATACAAGGTCTACAGACTTGCAGCTAACATTACCTTTAAAAATACATTTTAGAATTTGCCGCTGTTTATAAATTCATTAAAAAGACGCACAGAATCAACAGGTAATATGTCGTTTGATATGGGATTTATGACGTCTATTTATATTGTTTTCATTAAAATTATTTCATTATTTCAAGCTTGTGGGTGGAATGAAATAAGTTTCACATGTTATATGACATAAAGATGTCCTCTCCCCACTTTTTCTCGCAGCAACTATTTTTTTTTAAATTTACATAAAAAATTGAATTATCATTGAGTTGCCCCCCCCCCCCTCCCCCATTTTTGTAGCATGTAAAAAAAATGGTATGAAAATCATGATATTATGAGTGAAATTTTGAAAATTTTGGAAAATTCTAAAAAAAAATAAAATTCTTTTTTTGCTTGTCAAGATTTGTTGGATAAGTTTGCCCATCCCCCCCCCCCCCACTTTCAAAAACGATGCTACGTGCTTGAAAATTACTCATTTCTTTATTCCCCTCTTTAATAAACAAAACAAACTAACAAACATAACCGATCCAGATAAATATAATTACATGTATCAAAAATAAACTTCAAAAACAAACTACACATTCATCCTTCACCCACAATATTGCCTTTTCGATATTTGTCATCGTTGTAGACCCGTGTAACAATCTGTTACATTATATATGTAAGTAGGTGCTTGCACGACAAAGAACCCCTTGCTGATCTACATTTTCATTAACGCATACAAAGAAAAAATATATTTTGATTTATTTTTGAATTTCTTTTGATGTAAAAAAAAAAAGAAGAAATTGGTTCTCAGTCTCTCTGTATGCATGTTTGTTAGAGGTTAAATCAAGTTTATTTTGAATATCCTTTTGTAATTTAAAAAATGCGATGTAAATTTTTTTTCATGCAATATTTCGGATAAAGCAATGAAGAGTTGTTTCTTGAAATTTTATTATACCATAAAATTGTAAAATGCAAACATTGAAAATTGTGCCCGATTTCTTTCTTTCTTTTAAGGTAAAACTTTATTGATTTAAAAATGATTCTTTGAGACAAACAAATTGACATAATCAATAAGAGTTTGACAATCTCTAACTGCAGGTCTGTAGCTTTTAGTCAGAAAAAGAATCGGATGAACGACCTAGGACTCAGATCGTCCATCCGAATTTCTTGAAAATTGCCATTATTTTCGTACGCGGACGCAATACTCACCGAGACTAAATGGTTCGTATCTTAAGTTTTAACTGCTTTGAAAGGTAATATTGGTTTTCTGATAATTATGAACATGAATAATTAAATAAAAATGGTTAAAATTATAGTAAAATTACCGGCATCGATCTTCTCCGTGCGCGGATCTAGAAGGGGAAGGGTTCCAGAACCCCCCCAGCGAAATTTCTTTCAATTACGTGTACATTATAAACTTACCAAATATGCCTCGGACATCCCTTGGCAAACTTAAATAACCGTCCGACTTTTCAACCCCCTCCCGGGGAAAATTTTCTGATCCGCGCATGTTCCCCCTCCTCGAAATACAAAATTATTCTTCAAAACCCCTTGTAAAATTTCCAGGATCTCCGCATATATACTAAGAGATTCATTGGCGCTTGCGTTCGATAAAAATGCGTGTAAAACGTTTGCCAATGGTCTTTTAACCTTCGTACCGGGCATAACCACAGTCCCACTCTGTGAATAAAATGCGGCGAATCAAACTAGAGACAACGTGTTAAGATCTGCATTTGCTTATAAAAATGTAGTATCATCGTGCAAAATGCACTGTTCAATTATAAAAAAATTTTTGACTTTACTTGTAAAATTCGTAATTTTTTCTCACAGTTTATTTCTTACAAAGTTACTTTTTTATTTAGTGATTGACACTTTTAATTTATAAAGACTTTGTATGTGATTTCAAAGAGACAGAGTGTCATGTCTCTAGGACTGTTAATCTCTTAAAACAACATTGTGCAATTATCAGATTTTCATTTCTTGGACATCAAAGACTCATTGAGTTTATTTAATTTGTTTATATCTGTGAACCTTTCACTCAGCTTACTTATATCATTACCTGTCAATTTATACTCATTGTTAAGATTCTTATAAATAGTTATGTACAATTGTCAATGCGCAGTCTGGAATACGGCGGCCAGCCCCGGCCACGTCCGACTCTCCCAGAGTCTTGAGTCCGGAGGCCACTACTGGCCATATCCGAATTGTTCGTAACATGTCTGTCTGTTAAATTGTTATAATGTTGCCATCGTTGAGTCTCGTCCAATAATGTGGAATCCTGCATCAATTGCCTGTTTATTTCTCTGGAACTGTATACTGGTGGACCTTCGGGAATACGGCAAACCTACCCTTCGTTTTAGCTTACGACCCACAGTGCGCCACAACCTTATACCTTATAGACTTTACGCCAACATTCCCTCACCCGGTTCGTACTGCACACGACCGATGCAGATCCAGACAAATTCTCTATCACCGTAAAATCTACGCGGTCACAGAAATATAATAGTTTGTTTCTCAGTGTTTACATATCTAATATTGTACTATGGTCAGCTATCAATTTTTTGTAATACGTCACAAGTATGACGCAGCTACGACGGAAAACCTAATCGTTGCTTGCAACGAGCTCGTCTCTAGTTTGTATTATATTTTCATTAAACATAACTGATTTGGTCAAACAAAGAGAGATAACTTTGTATTTTGGGTTAAAATAAGTCATTTCACTATAGAAAATAACAAAAAACGGAAATGTTTTTAATTCCCCCCCGTGCAACAAAAATTCCTTTTGAGGGGGTTTTATATATTATTATTTAGCATATTTATACCAAAGGGTTTGTTGTTTCACGGGGGGAAAGGGGGCATATGTCTACAGACCAAAATACATTCCAAAATAAGAATTTTGCTATATAAATTTTCGAAAAATAATAAACAGATATGAATTAAAATGAAATTTTACTTTAATATTTAACGTAAACATGTGATTATTAAGTTTTTATGTACATGTAGGCAACTAAATAATATTTTCCTCACTCATAGAGACCGATTTCGCTGATTTTTTTTTTAAACCCCCCGTAAGCAAACCTTTTTTAAAAAATTGAAGTTTCCAAACGCAATGTGCCATCTTTGAAAAGTTGTGAATTTTATTTGACAATCTTTCACCATAATAATACCAAACTTCATGCGCAAGCCGAAGTAAAAATCGGGACGGGATATACACAGATGTTTTACAAATTAAATAGGTGTTTCATTGGCTTTCAGTCTACTTGCGGTATGACTGCTGTTCGTCTCTGAAGGAATTTTGTACAAAGAAAATAAAAACAAGTCTGGATTTGCCTTCTCGTTTGTTGGCTCTTTAGTTGATTAAACTGAATTTAAATTTTAAACAATGCATTGTAAGCCAAATGTAAAATAGATTATACGTTTTGGAAGACTTTTACAACATATAATATATACAATCTTGTCGATTGAAGAACCAAGTTGAATGTTAATGTTCATGTTTTTCGGCTTAGTTGGAATCAGGCTTGGGGTGAATTACATTGTAAAATAATGCATAATATTACCATTTCTTCATGAATTAGGCATTAAACAACCATTACCATTACTTAATTTTCTTGAAGTAATGCATTACATTACCATTACATGAGTAAAGTAATGCATTACCATTACTTTGTGAAAAGTCAATAAGTTTTCAAAAAGTAATTCAAAAACTAAATTAAGAGTTTTTGTAAATATTTCATCAATAAAACATGCTTAAAATATTTACAGGTTCATGTTCATGTTTACTATCAGGTTCAAATTTAATGACTTATACAAGATTGCTGTTGCACTTGTAGTTCTAAAAGTAAGGTTGGTCCCGTAACATTTACACGCTAATGGCGGAGTTGACAATCTCTGTTATTAATGTCTCTGATTTTCGGAGTATGATTTTTAGACGGGGTCACGTGACCCTGTCTATTGGTGTACTGTCAGCTGAAGTCTCAAACCGGAAGGCAAGCGTAGAACACATGAATTGAGTCTACGCGTAAGAAAATAGTGCAGAAAGTTTTCATGCATTTCAGGAAAGATGTATTATAAAAACACGCATTAAATCTTTTTAAGGTCCTCTGTGTATAAACAAAATTCAATGTGGAATGAGTTACGTTACTGAATGCACAGCGCCGTTGACGATTCAGTTGGTGTACGCGAGCTCATTATTCAATAGAAGAGGTTGATGGTGGAATTGAAATTAATGATCCCAAACGCAATGTGCCATTTTAGAACAGTTGTGAATTTTATTTGACAATCTTTCACCATAATAATACCAAACTTCATGCGCAAGCCGAAGTAAAAATCGGGACGGGATATACACAGATGTTTTACAAATTAAATAGGTGTTTCATTGGCTTCCAGTCTACTTGCGGTATGACTGCTGTTCGTCTCTTAAGGAATTTTGTACATAGAATATAAAAACAAGTCTGAATTTGCCTTCTCGTTCGTTGGCTCTTTAGTTAATTAAACTGAATTTAAATTTTAAACAATGCATTGTAAGCCAAATGTATAATAGATTATACGTTTTGGAAGACTTATACATCATATAATATATACAATCTTCTCGATTGAAGAACCATGTTAAGTGTTCATGTTCATGTTTTCCGGCTTAGTTGGAATCAGGCTTGGGGATAATTACATTATAAAATAATGCATTCCATTACTATGCTTCATGAATAAGGGCATTAAACAACCATTACCATTACTTAATTTTCTTGAAGTAATGCATTACATTACCATTACATGAGTAAAGTAATGCATTACCATTACTTTGTGAAAAGTCAATAAGTTTTCAAAAAGTAATTCAAAAACTAAATTAAGAGTTTTTGTAAATATTTCATCAATAAAACAAGCTTAAAATATTTACAGGTTCATGTTCATGTTTACTATCAGGTTCAAATTTAATGACTTATACAAGATTGCTGTTGCACTTGTAGTTCTAAAAGTAAGGTTGGTCCCGTAACATTTACACGCTAATGGCGGAGTTGACAATCTCTGTTATTAATGTCTCTGATTTTCGGAGTATGATTTTTAATGAAAGAAACGGTTGTATCGTAATTCGTGTAGGTGATGCACAAACAAGTAGTAAGTGGCCAACGGATTTATTTTTACCTATTAATTTTGCATGAATCGCAAATGAAGAAAATCGTGTCAGATAAGTCGGTCTTAAAAATCAAAATGGCGACCGTGACAGATCTTTTTATTGTCAAAGTTCTTGGAATCTTATTGTAAAAAAACTATTTCTAACGTCAGGTGCCTGTGTTTGTTATCGGTATTCAAATGTTCACTTTGTTTGTTAATTCGGCAATTTTAGAGTTTTCTGGGTTTTCATATCATAAAACTTTTATTACGGATACCGTCCGACTTGGGAATTTTCCCTTGGATCACAAAATTGAATAAATCTAATGATTAAAATTATCTACTTTGATATAGTTGTTTGATTTTCCCGGTTTTTAAAAAAAATTCCTTGGGGTCTTATTTTACATAATATACCGTTGTGTCAATTTTCTACAATTATGAAAGCCAGTATTGAGTAAAATTCAGACAATTGCAAAAAAAGCCGAATTAACAAAGAGAGAGCGGACGTTTTCTACCAGCTCCCTCATTTCATCCTACATGTAATGTATAAGTATTTCTGACCAGAGTCCAACTTTTCTGGGTAAGTTTGTTTTTATTTTAATGAAACGGATTTAATGCCGTATTTATTCCTAAAATGGCCAGATAATCTTGCTTTATATTTTCCGTGAGTAATTTGGAAGTATTTCGAAGTAATGTATGATAATGAGTATTTGCTCATACGGAAACTATTAAGTAAAAGTATGTGTATTGTTGTGATGTAAACATATGTTGTATGTATTTCAGAGTAAGGCGCGTAGTAGTTGCCGTAAAATAAATGTATTTATGTAGTACACAAGTATATGACAGTGAAGTACGTGTACGAGTTTAGTGATTGAGTAAAGTAAAGTATATGTAGTGAAGTAGTAAAGTTATGTACAGCAAAATGTGCAAAATGTAAGTGTAAATACAGGAAAATGTATTGAGTAGAGTAATGTGCAGTAAAATGCAACTATGAGTAAAATAATGTTATCTGTGTATTTATCATTTCATTTATATTTCAGATCCCTTTTTGTACCTTAATCTCTAGTCTGTTGAAGAATTGGAAATTTATCTTTAAATTATCACCTGAATAAAAGCTACGTAAACCTATTGAACGTTATTATTTTGGAGGCGCAACGCCACCCGGCGACAAACATCAAATAATAAAAGCAGTGGTAACAGTCAGGGGCGCCTCGCACTAGGGTTTAGACTCCTCAGAAAGCTTAAAATGCAAAAAAGAAACTCTCAGGTCCATGTACGGGCTACGGTACTCAAGCGACCATTAAGGCATGTGAATTTCGTGTGTTCTAAATGTTACTTTTCAAACTTTTATTCTAATCATTTGCACCACATAGGGGCCTCCGGTATTAATAATTAAACTCATTATTAGGACACTTAATTACTGACGATTTGATATGGCATTAATTCAGGATTTAATATGTTTTTTTTTATTTTTTGTATTTGTAGGTATATAAGCCTTACTCAAATTCAGCTATATAGCATCCTGGCTACAAAAGTACATTATAAGGTGCCTTTCAGTTGCAGTGAGATTTAAAAAACTAAGGAATTGTAAATTATTAATTTGATATCAAATATACATACATATATATATATATATATATATATATATATATATATATATATATATATATATATATATATATATATATATATATATATATATATATATACAAATGTTTATAAAATTTAGTTGCACAAATAATAAAAATTGTTTAAGGTCATTATGAATAATGCATCTTGTATATAACAGAGTGATAATTAAAAATTTACACTGTGAAATATCAATGGCACTGCTCTTATGGAACGCTATTTAAGATTTCTAAAATGCCTGACCTAGATTCAAATTTGTTTTCAAATATTGCACAATAATTAATATAAGTCTAGTAGATTGACATTTAAATGAATCACATGATCTCCAAAGGTAGAAACCGACCAGGAAGTATAAATATACGGAACCGTTGACGTTGGATTGAGAGTTTATTCAACTTGATAAAACAGTGAGTACGTCTTGGGAGTGACCTAAAGTTTATACTTCAAAAGGTTTAGTCTTATCATGACAATTTCAAGTGTGAATATCTGAATTTTGTTTCGTTTTGACATTCAGTCAAGAGTTGGGCAGAAAAATAAGACATTAAACAATTATATTAGGAACTAACGGTTAAACTGGAAAAGACTATATACATGTTTTTTGATCGCTAACGGTATTTCAGTTCTTTGTCCCAACTCCGATTTCCAGACTTCTTTTTGTTATATTTTAGAAAATTTATTAGAAACCTGCTTTGTAGCTTCATATTGAGAAAGTACAGGTCAAGTTTATGTTTTGTTAAAATTAATCAACAAATGGTGACGATTTTTTTTTAAAGGGCTTTTTTATTTTTCTTATCGAGATTGTCATTTTAAGGTACTTCACTACGGCGAGACCTATACTTTTTAAGACACTACGTCACAAGATGGCGATTAAAATGTTTTGTTAAACTGTTTGTATCAATTGATTCAGATGTACATGTATATCCTCATAGCTCAGTGGTTAAAGTATTGGGTTCGAATCCACCTGGGGCTTTTGTTTATGTTTACTAAATGAAATTTTTGAAAATATAATTGTTCATCTAAAATTGAACATTCTTTCGTCTATTTGACATACATACTTCTTATCCATCGTGCTTTCTATCATAATCAAGTACTTTTCTGCTGATTTGAGAAACAATTTCAAGGTGTAGTGAGGCACCTTAAATTTTATCGTTACCTACATGTATTGAGGATATAAAATGACATCATTTTAAAAATAATTAAATGTGACGGTATGGGAAAAGTAGTGCTTTATATACTGTAACGTATTCACATTACATACAAAAGTACAACTCAATTTAACAAAAGTCGGAAATAGAAGAACACACAATTTTTACTCACACACTTTTCATCTTTGATAACTCCGCCTACTTTCACCTAAACTGACCAATAGAATTAATTTAAAAGTTTCAAATAAATTTGCATCAGCAAACAGAATTTTACAACGCTCACATATGGAAGACAGGAAACCGTTATTCTAACCATGAATAAATCAAAGAAACGTATTTCTCAGATCTGACCGTTAATTTGACAATAATTAAAGAATAATGACACTGATACCAGGATTCAGGGAAGGGAGATGTCAAAATGAAATTACTAACATTTGTAAATGCAACTTTACGTACTTTAGAGTAAACTAAATATTTTCCAATTACAAATTTAGAATTTCCAAAATAAAAAGACTGAAAATAATATAGTACAGATGTTACAAATTATTATAAATAGTTTTTGTCATTTATAAACCCTATTACACATAAACATAACAATACAATACTATCAGAATGCGTGTTCACATAAAAGTCAGTATCGCTTATGTTTTTTTTTAAATAAATGGTCAGATGAAAATCTAAAAAGCATACTGTTTTTGTTAAAAGGTTTAAAATTAACGTCTAAAAACGATTATGGATGTTTACTGTTGCGTGTTTCAATCATGAACTATATGATAATGTCTACGCCAAAATGTTTATCCAAGAATTTTCGGCTTTCTTGCGAATATTGGCTTTGTTGGAATGAACATATTTCTAGATAAGCATTGAGCATATTATTTATTTCAGTTAAATTATTCAAACAGAGTCATTCAACCTTCAGAACAGATTCTAACCTATTGTAGTCAGTTAAAGAAATGTTTAGTAATATGGTGTAACGTTAGTTATTGTCAAAATAATTCTGTTTCAACTACATTTGTATATAAATCAGTATATAAATCAGGTGTGTTGCTGACGGTCGAATGCTTACTCCAAAGCGTTCACCATCCCAAGAATTTAAAATAATACAAACTGTACAAAATGTACTTGCTATTTTCTTTCTAGTTGTTGTGCAAGTTGTAGTGCTTGATTTTGTTTTCCTTGCTTTTATTCTATATGTATATTATCCTTTGGTCCTGAAGGAAGGACTGGCTGTCCCAAAAATTTGACGATTTCAATTGTTTGTGTCGTTAGGCATTTTTAGTGCTTTATAAATTTCGTTACCTAGCTTAGTTTCGTTATATTAGATTCTACACATTTAATATTCCTAATGTTGTTGATTTTATTTAGTGCCACACACACACACACACACACACACACACACACACACACACACCTATATATATATATATATATATATATATATATATATATATATATATATATATATATATACTAGCAATCAGGGGCTGACAAATCCGATTGCCCGACGCCCGGGGCAAGTGATTTTTCCGATCGGGCGAGTAAAAATTTGGTAGGGACTTGCCCGTGGGCAAGTGACTTTTTAAACTTTCGCATATGTACTGAAAATGAAAGTACCGTATCTTGCCGAATATGATACGCACTTTTTTTGCTTAAATTATACACCACGATAGGATTTTCACATGGGTTTTTTTTTCAAGTGCAGTACGGGTCATCATCATTCAATAAAACTCTCACTACTGTTTCCTTAGTACTACGTATTGTTCTTGTGTTTGTTTATCGTAATGGTTAAAAACTAATCCAATCTTTGTTAGAGCCTTCAACTGCAAAAACTGTTTTGATTATAATCTGCCGATAGATAAATACTTATAAAATGGCAATTTTTAAACGTAAATTTGAGCTGTTTATTCTATGTGTAACTTCTTTGAGGTGTGTTCACCGTCTCCATGTACGCCGCCATAAATGATGCTAAAAATAGATATGTGCTTGTTATCACTCGCTAATCGTAATCATAGCCGAAATCTTTTTGAAAATTAAAATATCAGGCCTAAAATGATTAGATTTACTAGTAATTAGATTAAATTAAACAACTCACTAAAGATTCATTTCACCTTTATTTTTAACACCTCTGTGGCCTTATTGAAACTACGGTTGTGAACGCGTGTGCACTTGTCACCAATTATTTTGGACATTCACCTAAGGTGAAAGAAAATAACAAAACACCCAAAACTGTTAATAAAATGTTTGTTTTTACCTTTACAACAAATCCAGTTAACTATCAATATGAAAAGTGTTGATTTTTTCACATTCTCGAGAAAACCAAGAGGAAGAGATATTAAATCAACACCATATATATTTCATAAAGAGTATTAAAAGTGGGAAAATTTAAAATAAAGGGCAAAAACATCATACAGTATGTTTATTGTTTATTTTTAATCACAATAAAGAAGTTGGTAGGGCTAGTAGATATTGAGGTAGGGCAAGTAAATTTTGCCTAGCTACTTGCCCGAGGGCAAGTGCCTAAAAAATGTATTTGTCAGCCCCTGAGCAATGCTTGAACAAAAATACATATCTCTTTTTAGATTAGAATATTCCGTTCTAGTGAAGATATTCCATGACCATGGATCCCGAGGACAGTGCCCAGGAGGTTGTATGCTGCATCCTGTGTCAGGACTCTGTGCCCCTTATGTACTGTGAAGTTTGTGATATACATCTGTGTAAAGACTGTGTAGAGAAACATCTTCTTGATGTTTATAAATTCCATAATGTAATACCACTTAAACAGTACTGGGGAGAACTAAATTATCCTAAATGTAGGAGACACCACACCAAAGAATGTGATCACTACTGCCAACAATGTGATATTCCTATTTGTACACGATGTATTTCTAGAAAACATTTAGGACATAACAAAGTTGACATCTTATTTTTTTTTAAAAGCAAAACGAAAACTTTACAGAGCGATTTATGCGAACTTGAGAAATCAATTTATCCTAAATATCAAGAGACTGCATCTAGCATTCCAGTTCAGAAAGCTGATCTGAATGAATTATCAAAGAAGTTGACATCTCTTAACAAACGAGAAGACGTCTGGAACAAGGAAATACAAACTATAATTAAAAACCTAAATAAAATGGAAAATGTAATTGCACATACAGTTTCTGAAATCAGACATAGCATTGCTGCACTGAAGAAAATACTGGTCTCTGAAGACATCCGCCTTATCTCTGAGTACAAATCCAGGAATGCTGAATTCAGAAAAATGCCTCCTAATCTCAGAGTATCCTTAACAAACTTTGGGCCTCGGGAAATCAATATTGATCAGTTGATTGAAGAGTTTGATTCTTTGTCAGCATTATATTTTAAAACAAAGGAACAAGACTACAGCATGCTGACAAAGGGAGCCGAGTCCTTTCCCCCAGACCGGTCACTCATGGATGTTCCCCAGGTCATTACAGTTATAAACACAGGGTATAAATATCTACACGGTGTTATCTGTCTGAATGATGAAAACGTATGGACGAATGGTGATGACAGCATAAAACTCTTCAACCTCCAAAGTGAACTTGTGCAGTCAATCCATACCAAGACAGGTAAGGAGCCACGTGACATAGCAGTGACAAAGAGTGGGGATCTCGTTTATACTGATTATCATGAAAGAACAGTTAATGTGGTGAAAAATACGCAGGTAGAGACATTGATCAGCGTAGGGCATTGGAAACCTCATGGTGTTTGTATAACTTCCTCTGATGGCCTCCTGGTTGTCATGGACAATGATGATGATAAACAAACAAGAGTTGTGCGTTACTCTGGATCCAAAAAGAAACAGCGTATTCAATACAATGACAAAGGACGACCTCTTTATTCATCTGGTGGCATTAAATATATCACTGAAAACAAAAATCTTGATATTTGTGTGTCAGACTGGAAAGCTGATGCGGTAGTGGTTGTTAATCAGGCCGGGGAACATCGGTTCACATACACCGGCTCTCCGACTACAACAGTTGTGTTCTTTAGACCATATGACATCACTACAGACAGTCAGAGTCGAATCCTAGTGGCAGACTGTTACTTGCACAACAACCGTATCCATATCCTGGATATTGATGGACAGTTCCTTCGCTACATTGACAACTGTCAATTACTTGGCCCATGGGGTGTGTGTGTGGACACCAGAGACAACCTCTTTGTGGCTGAAAATGACACAGATAGAGTGAAAAAAATCCAATATTACGTATAATCAATTGACTGCATGAAGTGGAATAATATACAATTATTGCATTTTCTGAGGTCAATACGATTATTAATCTATCCGGTAAGTACAATATTCACCGAATCGAAGGCGAGGTGAATAGTATACCTCTAGGGTAGCTAAATCATCGTATTGTTCGAAAAAAATACAATGATTTTAATATATGACTCAGCGACGAATTGATACAGACATATATTTAATTGAGTGTTATCAAGCAACGTTTTAATTTGAAGCCATAGCCGAACAAATTGAGAAACGTGATGTTTCACTACACGATCTATTTTTAGTCCAATGTGGAGAAACTCAAATGTTATATTGACCTTCTAGGTCACGTGCAGGTGAATATAACGTTCTGTTTGGTGTTTTTTTCGAGATCGTTGGATACTAGCCAATCAGAGAGCTAGGAATTAATTAATCATATAATAACAACTATGATGTAAACAAATTATCATATTCCAATAACACCACTGAAGTGAGAAATTCCTGTAATATCAATAAAATGTAAAAACAATTGGAATTTGTCGATTCAGTCATAATAAAATCATAAAAAGATAGGTACCCCTCAAAACCAATATCATAAGGTAAAATGAAAAGCCATTGGGGACACAAGAGTTCAAAGCACTTTTATCTAAAGACCAAGCAACAAAATCTAGTGGTTACCAAAAGCTCTTTTATAACAATGACTGCAAACGTTTTTATTTCCATGTATCTACAATTTTGACGATTTCATGTCTTATTACCTTTCACAGGGCTTTAAAATTCAAGGATAATTTTTTAATTCATTATAATGTCATTAATCATGATCATAGAAAATCACAGGAGTATAATGAACATGCAGGCATGCATTGAAATCATTTTTCTTTAGAATCCGATTTAAGCAACTGTCTGAATCAGATGAAATGCTACGAGAAAAATAATTGAAGTATTTTTTCGAATATAATTAGCGCTGGTGTATAATGTGATTTGCTCAAGATGGATGCCAATCGCAGATAACTTAATTGGGTATAAAGGATGTTCATAAAGTCGTTGCCCTTGGTAGATGTCCAAAATCATAAAAAACAATAATTAGGATAACAACGATAGGGCCGCAGAGGGTTGTTAAGAGATAAACATGCACACATCTGTTAAAGGGGCATGGTCACGATTTTGGTCAAAAAAAATTTCTGACGTGTTTTGATTATTTACAATGCTTTAGGTATGCATTTCTAATGATCAAATGAATTTTGGGAGTCAGTCGTAGAGTTATAAGCAAGATACAGGGCTCCCAACTCTTTGTAATGTAAACAAGGCTCGTGCCCTGTTTTTGTCATCTTCGCTAGCCAAGGGTTTTCGGTCCACTTTGCTCCCCATAAACCCTTGGCGGATTTCATTGCGAAAACTCGGTGACGAGCTCCGTTTTATGATTGGTTGCAGCTGCGAGTGGCTGATCCAATCGCAGTGCTTGTAAATATAAACTTTAAAAGAAAACACGTGTGTGATCATAGGTAAATCATTCGGTGCTTTTAACAAATTGAGACACAAGTTCTCGAGTACAGTGCCTCGCCAACGATGGTCTAACCAGATCGCTTAAAAAACCTATATATTTTACTGGGATTGAACATAGTTCTACAAACTTGTCAAGGCTCGCGTGATAGCATGGGAAGTAAACATGGCGAATGTAGAAGCTGCCCATCCCGTTAGTATATACGTTCCTGCTTATGGTTATTGCTTTTAAAGGTTCAATGAGATTTATTTTATTTAATTTCTTTGGTTCACAATATTTACGACAACGATACCTGGTTTTATGACATGAAAGCTTTGATATAAATCGCGACTTTTTCACTCCTGGTACAGGTCCTTACAAAACACTATGAATAAAACATTCCATGCTTTCCCTAGTTTATAACTTAATTCGTATTTAATAGCACCGATATTCGGTAGTCAACATGTTTTCAAGTTGTATTAATGCCGTAGTGTGTATATAACCCGTTGTTTAATTCGATTAAAATGTAAATATGCAAGGGGCGCAACTCAAGTTGCTCGCTAGATAGCGCCACCACATCACCGAGTTTTTGCAATGAAATCCGCCAAGGGTTTATGGGGAGCAAAGTGGACCGAAAACCCTTGGCTAGCGAAGATGTGTTTTTGTTTACATATGTAAAATATACCAGTAAAAACTTTTTCAAACTGATTTGTCTATCTTCTCATTCATTTTAAGCATAAACAAACAGTTCATGACGTTTAACACATTATTTTTGGTCTAAAACTGTAATTTTCACTTCAACATTCAAAATGTAAACAAAGGCTTCGTTTGTATAGCAAAGAACTCAACAAATAATAATTCAAATTTTGGCTGCATCTTAAAAATGCCTTACTGAAGCATTGGAAACATTAAAATCGGAGAAATAATCTTTGACCAAAATTATGACCATGCCCCTTTAATAAAATGTTTAATGGCAGCTTACACGGGGAAAGTACAACTCATTGTTCTCGGTGGCTTAATTAATGGTTACTGAAACACAGAAAATTGTCTAATCGTAAAAATTGTAAATATAGTGACATTAAAAACATAGTAACGTTTTCCACGTCTACAATTATAACTCAATAATCAGAGAAATCCAAACCCCTAGAATCAGATTTTCTACAAACAATTAGTAGAGGAAATGTGCAGATAAGACATGCAGCAGACGATAATGGAATTCTTATAAAATCATATTTTCGGACAAGGTAAGAAAAAATCTTAAAAGTACCTGAAAGTTTGCATATTAAAAACTGACTAAGCCTAAGTGTTTTTGGATCTGGAACCGCTTAAAGTCAGGTGACTGGTCAAGAAAGTACATAATGTACCATCACCCAATCCGGGACAAAGTTATTATTATAATAATAGCACATTAAGTGAACAGAACAGCTTTTCAACATCAAAATATTTTAGCTTTTAAACTGGGTTTTGAAAGAAATATCGAACACCGCAAACACTTCAGACATCAATATGCCATAATTAACATCTCCCTGAGGGAAAGATTCATTATGGCAATTTTGAAGCAAGCGAATGTCGGCCCTTTACGTAATATAAACCATAAAGATAATTCAACAAAAATAATTCTTCTTACATCTATAATCATATGTTATTATTTATTTTGTCAGAGTTTTTTTTACTATTTACATTTTGAATCTGTAAATTTTCATGGACCTTCTACACATTTTTCCCCTTTTGTGTTTCTGTGAAGTTGTTTTTACCCCAATAAATCTGCAGCTGTCTAGTGTGTCACCTGTACCTTCTGCTAACTTGAAAATTATTGGACAAATACAGGTTACTTATTGTACGAGGTGCAGGACAAGAAGAGTTTTTAACGTATTTTGTTTAACAAACGATAAGATTACAAAAATGTTTAAAAACCCTTTTTTCAGTGGTGACAAATCTCTGTACTGTTTAATATGTTTTTATATTATAGGGAAAATAAGACTGTGGATATTCTTATCATGGGATAAAACCATGAAATGTATATTGTTGATAGTTTAACACAAAAAATTAACATTTAAGAGTATTATTTTTATCTATTTGTATGCCAGCAAAGTAAATATAAAAGAGGTTGTATATAATACTCGAATTGGGTATTAAAAGTTAGGACAATGCAAAGTGATACACTACTTATAAAAATAATAGTATTTAAGCATTAAGGATTAAATACATTTATTGAAGTGGAATTCAACTTTCTTTTTTCAATTTACGCGCTTGATAGATAGCACCTTAGGTCCTCGGCGGTTTCCGCTTATTATCACTACGCTGCATTTTCATCGGGTATGGTTATTAGTCATACCATATATGACGTCATCCCAGTTTTCCAGAAACAATTCAGTTAACATTTAAGTGCAAATTGCAAACGATCAGTATGTCAATTTAGGCAAATTATTGATCAACAACCAAGACCCTATTGATGATGTTCAATTCTTGACATGTAGTAATGGCACTGTCTCGATGTCTCAAAAGTCAAAGGCGAAACCAATAACTTCTATTCAAACGTGGGTAGACGCCTTTTTAATCTTTGCCAGTATATATGAATAAACCGCTCACCCAGAATGTGCCACCGCCCTTTTTAAATATATGCACACTGTCCGCTTGGGGGCATCTCGGACAAACCATTTGGGGTGGAGGGAATATGATGTCCAGTTCCGACTTAAAAAGGAACGCAACCCTTCTATTTCATTTGCCTCGGTGGATAGTGAATTATGGCTTATTTCCATGCATCAGTCACTTCAAATCCAATCCCCCTCTAGGGCGTCAGAACCAAGATCATTTAAGTGCTATGATTTCAATTACAAGGGGTTATGTCAGAGAAACAATTGCTTTTACAAGCACCAATGCCTCCATTGTGACAAGAATCACCCTGCTACAAAATGCTTTGCTAATAAAAATCGTTTAACCTTTAGACCTGCAGGCACCCAGCAGGCACTGCGACCACAAGCACCGGGAACAGCCCCCAGTCGCATGCCAGCCACAACCACCAAGCCACTTAGACACCCTTAATATTGCTGCTACCACAATAGAGGTTAATAAATTACGAGAACTTTTACTAACATACCCCAATACACTGGCTGCACATGAATTAATTCAGGGTTTTTCTACAGGGTTCAAACTGTGTTATGAGGGTCCTAGAATTTCTACAACTTGTCATAATCTCAAATCCCTAAATGGTCTTGAACATGAAGCAATGAGGTTGATTAATAAGGAAGTCTCGTTAGGTAGGGTCGCTGGTCCATTTTTTAAATCACCATTCACCAACCTTAGGCTGTCGCCCGTTGGCTTGGTGTCAAAAAAAGATGGTTCATTTAGGTTAATCCATCATTTGTCATATCCACAGGGATCTAGTGTAAATGATTTCATAGATCAGTCATTTAGCTCTGTGAAGTACCGTATACATCATTTGATGAGGCTCTCAAATGTTGGCTAGTTTAGGACAGGGGGCATTGGTTTCTCGTTTAGATATCAAAAGTGCTTTTCGGTTATTACCTGTTCATACCTCAGATTTCAGTTTGCTTGGTTACAAGGTTCAAGGCAGTATTTTTATTGATAAATGCCTCCCATTTGGCTGCTCTGTACGTTGTTCAAAGTTTGAAAAATTCTCAACATTTTTAGAATGGGCCTTGAAAGAAAAATCTCAAAGTACTAATGTTGTACACTATTTAGATGATTTCCTGCTTGCTGGTAGATCTGGTACACAAGAATGTTCACTGTTGATGGCTGATTTTCTTGAAATTTGTTCAGACTTAGGGGTCCCGTTAGCTAAAGAAAAAACTGTTGGGCCCACAACCCTTTTAATTTATTTAGGCCTTGAAATTGATACTCAAAATATGACTGTCAAGATACCCCAAGAAAAACTTATCTCTCTAAGGTCCCAGTTGCAGAGCGTTGCTATCCAAACAAAGGTAACTTTAAAGCAGTTGCAAGAGTTAACAGGCCTCCTTAATTTTTGTGTTAGGGCTATCCCCGCTGGTCGAGCATTTATTAGGCGATTATATGACGCATCATGTGGCTTGAAAAAGCCACACCATAGACGGCGTGTCAATAATGAAATGAAGGAGGGTATATATACTTGGTTATTTTTCCTTAATCGATTCAATGGAATAACTTCATACAGACAAGTTGACTGGGCCAATGACTGTGATTTAGAATTGTTTACTGATAGCGCAGGTAACCCTGATTTGGGTTGTGGTGCAGTATTTGGGTCTCACTGGGTGTACTTGTTGTGGCCTCAAAAATGGAAGTCTCTTAATATTTTCTCAGACATAACTTTTTTGGAGCTTGTACCAATAGCAATGGCATTTGCAGTGTGGGGAAGGGAACTTTTTGGGAAGAAGGTAATCCTTCATACAGATAATCAAGCATTGGCCATCATCTTGAACACCAAAACATCTAAATCAAAACTGGTCATGCACCTGCTTAGACCTCTAATCTTGCAGAGTTTGATCTATAACATACAGTTTAAAGGGGTGCACATTCCAGGTGTACATAATGTTAAGGCTGATTCCGTCTCTCGACAGCAATGTAGAAGATTCCACAGTTCCTTTCCGGATGCCGATCCAAGTGCATCACACATCCCGGAATCATTTCTGCAAGTAATCTACAACATAGATCCTGGCAGCTTCTGAGCTACTCGTTATCAAAGAACACTAAGAAAACATACACAACTGCCCTGCATGCATTTCACTGCTTCCGCACCCTTCATTCGTTGAACCTTACTTGGCCCCCACCTCCAAGTCATCTAGTACAATTTGTGGCATACTTGTCATTTAGACATTTTTCACCCAGCTCTGTTAAGTCCTACATTGCAGGAATATCATTTTATTCTCGTATTCACAATCTTTATGACACCACTCAGACATTCATGTTAAAGAAGGCTATGATTGGCTTAAGTCGCCTGGATCAGCGCAAAGACAATCGTATGCCAATTACCCTTGATATTTTGAAGGCGTTAGTTCAAGTCTTGCCATTAGTCTGCCGCTCACTTTATGAAGCAACCTTGTTTACAGCCATCTTTGTGACAGCTTTCTATGGTTACTTTAGGATTGGGGAATTGGTTCAGAATTCAATCACTGACATTGGTCATACCGTCCAGTTGCAGGATATTACATTCGGCACTGATAACAAGTCAGTAACCATTAACTTAAAGCATTCTAAGACAGACCAGGAGGGGAGGGGTGCTGTAGTTAATATTAAATCTGTCGATGTTTTATTAAATCTGTCGATAAACATCTATGTCCAGTGTTGTCTCTACGCAAATTCTTAAGATTAAGACCAAAAGCCATGGGATCCCTATTTTGTCATGTCAATGGGGCACCAGTAACGCGTTACCAAACAGCTTCAGTTTTCAACCAGTCCCTAGTAAGGTTAGGGTTAGATACACAAATTTACAAGCTGCACTCATTTCGTATAGGAGCGGCCACACATGCATGGTCCACTGGTAAGGGTAAGGAGCAGATTGCTCAAGATGGTAGATGGACCTCAAATTGTCTTTTTAGGTATATCCGCAAATAAACCTCTCTTTCTGTGTTGGTTAACATGTACCTTAACTTTGTAAACCCATTGTAGAAATTGTATGTCTCAACCTAAGATCTTTTCTAGAACCTAGAAGAATATGGGGTTTAGGCTCATCTATCATAAAGCATGCTTTTGTTCATGTTAAAAATTCCCACATTGGAAGTAACCTCCAGCTTCATAGACACAATGCTTCAGTGTTGTGGCAGGGAATGGGGGGAATGAGATCACATCAGTTAATCCGCAAGGTAAGGACCCTCTTGAAATATGAGGAAGCACCTTACATGCTGGTCATCCACTGCGGAGGGAATGACATTGGTCAAATTCTTAAATCTGTTGAACTAAGAGCCACTATTAAGAGAATATTGGATAAGCTTGTTGTGCTCTTGCCAAACAACATATTAGTCTGGTCACAGATCCTACCACGGCTTCACTGGTGGGGGGAGATTGACCATCAAGCCCTAGAAAAGGTTAGAGTGCGTATCAATAGCCATATAGCCACATATTGAACGAAAATTGGGGGAAGTACATAAGATACCCTGAGCTTGACATTGAGGACCCTACCCTGTACAAGGATTCTGTTCACCTTAACCATTTAGGCAATGACCTATTTATTAATAGGTTACAACAGGGCTTGCAATCTTTTTTAGAAGATAAGTGTTTAAATGTATCACCAAGATGGAATGAACTCGGGCCATGGCTGATCATGTAGTAGTTGTGCGCTTATAAGTGTTATGTGCGTGGCTTCACCTTGCACACCTTCAGTCAACAACACCTACCCATCTAACTTGCCAGCAAATTTAATGATTTTTCTTCAGCTTAGTGAGCTATCTGGTGGCAATGTTTATGTTACATTTGTAGATCAAACAAATTTCAATTTTTCTTGTAGTAATAAGCTGTAGGTAAATTTTGTAATTGTATGACCCCTCTTACTAATTGGTTAAGTGTGGCCTGATTTTGACCCAACATTTTAAATTGTTCGTTAATTTCCAAGCTTCAAACCCCCTCAAATTTGCATCAAGTTTAAAGGATGCCAAATGTTCAAGACATATGCGCCCTCATATACCCATCTCTGATTTAGGGACGCCATTTGGGCTCCCTCCATTTACCTCGAATTCGTATTTTGGAGGGTTTGGATTCCCTCATTTTTCATTTACTTTCTTGGGGATGCCCAATTTTAAGGCTCCCTCATTTATTGAAATCTAATTTTGGGGATGCCCATTTACAAGGCATTTAGTTTGAATGTCTGGCTCCCCCCTTGTTTGATGGAGATGTCTGATTTAGACTCCCTCAATTTTTATTTAGGGATGCCAGCCTAGGCTCCCTCATTTATTGAAATTTTACTTGGGGATGCCAATTTACAAGGCATTTAGTTTGAATGTCTGTCTCCCCCCTTGTTTGATGAGGATATCTGAATTCGACTCCCTCAACTTTTATGTAAGGATGCCAATCTAGGCTCCCTCAATTTATTGATATTTTTCATTTATTTCCTCTATGTTCCAAATTCACGGTACATTTTTCTTAAGAGGCGTGACTGGCCTCCTCTTTGATTTGGGGATACAATTTGACCTCCTTTTACTATGGTAAAGTACTTAGCTTGTTTGTTTGGAGATTTGATTATTCAGGCATCTCTCGCTCCTAGCTCCTGTAATACTTAAGCTCAATCACTTTTGTGTGTTTTGTTTTCTTCAATTATATGGTCAAGATTATTATTGGTCTAAATTACACTCCACATTCTGCCCTACTGGTGGCGCAGACTATGCTGTAGCATAGTCTCGTGGCGGAATTTGGCTTACAAGTAGTGCTCTTAAATATATGGACGGTTTAATTTTAGTAAGGCTATGTTTCAAGATTTGCCACCAAGGTGTACGTCTGTTCCCAGGGTACACCTAGTGACAATTATTTTCATACCTACATATACTTTTTATAATTTAAGCAGCCATGGCCATTATCGCCAATAAACTCGTCTCCAATATTGTTGTCTTGGTTGTTACTCTGACTTTATATATTTAATTTCATCTACAATAATGTTTAAAACTTACGTGGCCGAGATATAGACTTTTTTTTACAGCATTTTGTTTTGAAAGCGCTGTATAAAAATGATATCTGAATCCTTTGCTAATTTTTGTTATACAAATAGCAATCATTTATTAACGCAAAACGTTATGTCCGTACGTAGTAATAGCCACTAAGTGTTTTAAAAAACTATATATTAGTGTTCAATTGGATTAACAAGTGATCATGTTCTACCAAGCAAGTCGTGGTGAAATGAATAACAGCTACAGTGACTATCAACATTAATAAGACCATGACAGGATAACGAAAAGATATCAAGGATCAGTGTTTCGCAACACAAACATATTACCGAATAATTTCTCTGCATTTATTTAAAACTACATTATGGAGGTGGTCCTACAATATATATATATCTAATACATAAGTTTCATGGACATTTTCTTTTAAAGAGAGTTATTCGATATCACCTCCTTTTTGTCTTTAATAATAAATTATTTTGGGAATATAAGTTTTGCATAGATACAAATGAAGGAAAAAATTATCATATAAATGATTTCTTTTAAAAGGAAGAGCGCAGCAAAATATAACTCTGATTAAGTCTTTTTATTGTTGTAAATTTACAAAGTAAACGGTTGGTACTTTCTTGAATCAGGCTTTAAATGGGAATATTAAAAAAAAACGAAATCTAATGTCAATAAATATTACATTGTCTTTACTAACCAGAATAGTAATAAGAATTCTTTATAAAGAAAGCTTAAACAGGCATTGCCTACTGCCTAATCCATTTACGTAATATATTTAGATTATAACACATGTTCAAATCAACAATTACCATTACTAATCCACATTCAGTTTTTCTTCAATTGTTGCACATTTCAGTCAACGTTTTCCTAGCATTTTTATACTTTTTTGAGCTTACCTGAACCGAAGGCAAGTTTTTCTAATTGCCCGTTGTCCGTCGTCCGTCTGTCTGTCCGTTTGGAAACTTTTCACATTTTTGACTTCTCTAAACCACTGGGCCAAATTTAAAATAAAAATTAATACAACGCATGATTATCAAAAGAGAATTCTAATTTGTTATGATTAAGGACTAAATCAGTATTAAAAGGTAGATAATTGCAAACAGTGAGAATAGGGGGTATGTCTTTACAAATCGAAAATCTGCTTTTCAAGAACCACGGCAAAAAAATGCCCATATTTACACAAAAGCTTGTATGTTTATGATGAATATTCTAAATTGGACCAATATTTGGGGTTCAAAGTTTAACATAGAAATATGTAGGAAACATGTTAAAAATTTTCTTCTAAAGAATGCTACAGTGCTACAATTTGTCAGATTAATATACAAGGATCCTTAAATAATAGAGATTCTAAATTGTTAAAGCCCCGGACCAACACTAGGACTAGAACTGGAACCCCAAGAGAGGTTCAAAGTTTAACATAGAAGTATATAAAGACAAGTTGCTGTCCTTTAAAAAAGGACTACAATACGTGGACCATTTGCATGTGTTTCCAACGAAAATGTGAAAGCCTTAAGATTATCAGAGATTCCACCGACACTTGCCCTCTGCTTTTAACCACTAAATTTGTATGTTGTATTACGTATATAACCCTGACTTTTTATCTCAGAATTTAAAGGGTTCATGCTTCTAAAATAATTATGATCTATCTATGACAGGTTTGCATGTATAGTATCAGGCATTCGGCGAATTCTACTATTTGCGCACACATTACGATTCGCACTACTTTGTTCACTATGCAGTGACAGCTTTGTGTAAATTAAAAATTTCATACTTTGATGCATTTTTTTTTTTTAGATTTAAACTTGTATACAGTGACATAATTATTCAATCATACTTAAATGCTCAAAAAAATTTAATCGGGGAGTACACTAGCCTCGCCTACTAAAAAAGTAAAGTTAAGTTACATGTGTATTCGGAAAACAACAAAACATTGCAAATTATGCTATTCGATGCATGTTGTAGTTTCGGCATAACATTAACTTAATTATTTCATAATACTGATAGTTCATATCACATGCCAATCATTTCTTTAAAAGGAATACTTTGTTTCTGTACTGTTACCGACAACTTTACAATTACAGCGCCTTTTGAACTTATGTGTGCATATGGCACGGAATCCCAAACGATTCAGATAAACGTGTGCTAGCCTGGTTCCCTCAGCTACCCATTACGCACAGGAATCAGGCTAGCTCATGCGCAAGCTGAATTTCCCCCGTAGCATCCGGTTTAACCTCGCTTATATATTTTCTGCGTGGACCTCAGGGTCCACGCAAAAAAATGTTTAAAAATCTTCTTGTGAACTACAATGCTATAATATGTGATTTTACTATGCACACATCTTTGGATAAATGTAGATTCAAGTTTTTTTCGAGTTTTTTTTTCTTTACTATTAACATGGCCATTGTTTCGCAATAGACGTGACGCTGCTATAGCTGTAGTTGAAGACGAAAGGGGGACACTAGTTACATCCTTTCATAAATCAACCTTCAGTCCGCGCCAAATTCTTTGATTTGTCTCCACCCGACTCGTTGTGTGCCAGTTGTATTGTTTGCAGTGGCTTGGTGTTTAGCTTTAAATCGTAGTAAAAAGCATACTCACGTATAACTTTTTAAATGTACTCAACATGATTTTCAGGTTTCTGCTATTATCACTGGTATTCCTCCCACAGCAAAATAGCTCGGTTAATAATGTGACTAAAAAATGATATGTCTACGGGGATTTTGTATTGCAGCAAGCCCGAATGATAACGTAGAAAAATTGCGCGATGTACTCCGAGTGTATTCCGAATAGAGAAAAGATGTAAACATTCCCCATTATAAATCTCCGTAAGGAATCTCTTTTCGAGTGAAAGAAGATAATGTGTCAAATAATCTTGGAAATTATCCCTTTCAACCTATTCAATTGCACTTCTTTCACAGATATGTTTATTTATTAATTTTTTTTATCAAAAATCGTCCAAATGTGCTGCATAAATATCTTGGAACAGACTACAATTGCAATTAAAAAGTTTTAACTTACGGTCATCACAAAATACGTCGAGGCAATTCACGAAACCTGTTGAATCACACATACACTCGCCACATTCGTTAACACTTTCAAAACGTTCTTCTAGACTGTACGTCCTCCTGTTGTATTTACAATTTGAAAAAGTTTTTATTGTAATTATACATGTGACAGTCAAAGCTGATTGGTCCGAGATTTAATATCAACCATAATGCACGTTTTAAACATCGGGTTTGATAAGTATGTGTATAAATATAGGCATTGCAGTAGTTTACAGGGCAACTAAGTCATCGTTTGCAGGATTCAAAATTTCTTAAACTTTTTTTAATTGATATTAAATGTTTGACGAGGTCTTTGCTAACCATAAGGAACAATTTTAACCGTACCGACCCCACGATCATTTTTGTCTTAAAGCTTGTGCAATAAACGCGTATATTTTTATATAAAAATAACATTTGAATATTTTCTGCAAATAAACTTAAACATCTTGACATCAACGAATCATGAGACTTACTATTCATTTCATTTTAAATGGCAAGAACTGAAACAGTTTAACGATTTGGTTATTTTAAAGCCTGTATAATATTTAAGGATGTCAACGAGTATTCGAGTACTTGACTATCGCTCGATCATCGAATTAATTTTTTTAGGTCGATTACTCGTAATAAAGTGAATACAATTTAAAAGTATTATTTATTTTTTATAAACGTGTCAGTTTTTAGCTTCGAATTTAAAATAAAAAATAGTTTTCTTTTCTCGACATGTTTGTTCCGTTAATTCCACTCTTTTAAATCGGTGTCCATGGTGTATTTTTGAAGCGGCTAATTACTTACTTAGGCAGACATGTACATGTACTTATGAACAATTTGTGTTTCTTCTGATTGGTTATTTATTAGATTAGATGTTTGCATAATAAAAGATTTAATCATATCAACAATTGATTATGTTTATCAATTGTTATCAACAATTATCTCAAGGCGTTTGTTTTTATAAGCATTAATCTTTGATAATTGATTAGACACGGACTATTATTTAATTAACATTCAACACGTCACATTTGATTTGCCTATGATGTTATGGAGCTGAAATATTCGTGAGCTCTAGAAGAAAAAAAAAGGAAAGCCAGAACAGTTCAATAAAATAATTTATTTCAAATTAAATACATTAAGTGTATATCATCATAAGTTTTTCATACTTTTTAGTTTAAGATATTAATATACATGTGGTAGTAGCATTATTTGATTTTAAAAGGACACACAGTATTAAAAAAATCATCGAGTACTGGACTATAGCTCGACTGACCTCCAATTAATCGACTAAGCTAACAGAAAAGAAATGACATCCCTAATAATATTTCACAGTATTACCTGGTGCCGTGGCATTAACTGAATCGGTACATCTTGTTCTACATCCACACCCCAAGAACAACACTTCCTTCTGAACTACATCATTCAAGCAATGAGAAGTTTTGCACCTTTATCCCAATCTTCATCGTGGATATTAGTAAAAAGCATTCAAAGATGACATTAATGAAGAGCTTGAGTAACAAAACAATCAGTTTGTTAAGTCTAAAAATTAAAAACTGTTCGTAGCACATAAAATGCTTTGAGTGAATAATATTTATAACGTCTATATCTTTTCTTATAAAAGATATAATGCATTTATAACAGAGGAAGATCTATCTTTAACTAAAAAGTCCATTATTTTTTTTTCCTTTAATTTGCTTGTCAAAAAACAAAGTATATGTTTTTCCACAATTCCATTATTTTTAAAGTTTGGTTTTGTATATTCTGTCGCATTTTAAGGGGTTTGGATCCTGCAATCAAATGTTTATAATGTTTTTGGTGAAAAATGACAATAACAAACCGTGAACCATCTCAAAAATCCATAAAACGAAATACAAATTCAAAGCAGAGCAACACGGACCTCCAAATAGATAGAGATAGGATCAGGTGCCTTGGAGGGTGAGCATCCTCTGGTGACCGGTCACATCCACCCGCCGTGTGCTCTTTGTCGTAATCGAGAAAAAATCGGAAAAGTCCGTAGACAATTAGGTGATTAATTAAAGTCTAAGAATCAGCATGAACAACGTCAGTCAGTAAAGCATTATTCTTCACACACAGCATACGTAAAGCATTATTCTTCACACCCAGCATACTAAAATATCACAATAATGGCTAGGGGTATTGTTAAAGTGCTTTTTCTGATCTTTGGGACATTTATTTGACCCTTCTTCATTAAAAATTGATACAAACAGATAAACATTTTTTCTCTTTATTTTGTTCTATAGGAATGAACCATGAACCCATAAACAAACTTATGACATTCAAAATTAATATAATTAAAGTAATTACAATTTTTTTCCAAATCATATCACATTTTTAATGAATTAATCTGTTTTCAATAACTAAATGTTGTTTTCTAGCACAATAGATTCAGGGAGCAATAAATAATATTAAGTCTAAAGGTTTCAATAAAAAAAAACCCAACAGCCTGCATGATTAAAAGTTAATTAAGTGATGTAAAATCTGATATATAGCTGGGGAAAATGTAGATGTGTTATTTCTTGAATGTTAAAAAAAAATATCGTGATAAATTAACGTTTCTTTATAGAAACAATAAAATAAACTTTAGAAATATGTTCTTAAAAATATTATTACATAGGTGCATTATTATAGGTGCATATAGATATCTAGAAACACATCAAAATCAATAGGCAATATTATACATATATTACATGGCTTCGAGAGCGACATACCAGAATAGGTGACAAGAAAGCCCTGGAGTGTTATGTCGCCCGATGCCGAAGGCAAAGGGCGACATAAAACTCCAGGGCTTTCCTGTCACCGAGGGACAAATATTCTGGTATTGTCGCCCGATAAGACATGTAATATATGTTTTATAACATTTTTAAACAAATCAAACTCGGGTTATCAACATGTTTATTTAATTCACAAGAGTATTTAATGGCACATGCTCATATGTAGTCAATGTACAATGTAAAACATCTTACTCAAGTAATACGCTAATCGGTGATTCTTAATCAATAATAATGATAGTGTATATTAACACTGATGTTGTTGATATGCATAATTGGGGCTGGCTGAATCTTTGCAGGGCGGTTTTCTTTTTCCTGATACAGGTTGAGATTTGTTGTTCTTGTTTCATGTGTGACGAATGTTTCTAGAAGCCTTCGTTCCTGTGAATCTGTGATTTCAATAAAATCTATATCTGTTTGAAGATAACATTATCCCAAGTTACATGTACCACAACAAAAATGAAATATCGAAGATTAACAATTAATTGTGGTTCAGCTTTTTACCTTGAAAGTGGGAATAAACTATCGTCATCTTGCAGAGGTGACATGGCAGAGGAAGAGTTGCTACCTATGCGTAAGGTGGCGGCGTTGTTTTCAGCTGTTAAATTGAAAATAGTTACTTTATAAGGGAATTGTTGTGTCATTTATACATTGCATCATTTTTTTCCATAATAAATAAACTTAATACATTCGTATTAAAACTACATACCATGAATAGAATCTCCAGTTATTGTCTTTGAAATTGACATGTCTAGCTTTTTCTTATCATCAACATGACTGAATAACTTCGGATACTACTTTCAGACTGATGGCCAGATATGGACATGATATGTCGAGCTTCAAATCCCGATCTATCTAATTCTGTGATAGACGTTGCGCACAGACAGTTTTTCGTATATATCTTTGAAAGTCCGGCTTTTTTGGAAAGATTCTTTATTTTGTCCCCAAGCGTATTTTTTCTGACTTCAGTTCATTTCCTTTACTTGGTCTCTGCCAAACCACATCAAGATCTTGATTCAGCTTATTGATATAGGACAGAAACGATCCATAAGGACAAAGAATACTGTCTTTAAGTTCGTACATTCTCCCACCTTGACTCTGGTTTTCGTCATTTCTGTGGTTTTTCGTCACATGATCCCTTGCCATATACACAAATCGTCTGCCTTCAGCATCCGTACTAGTGGAAAAGTCGCTAATCCGTATTTCTCTAAGGTTCTCCCTTCCCCTTTTGCAGAAATACAACATATAGTCAACAAACACTTTGTTTTGTAGTCCTTCGGCTTCCTTTAAGTCGAATGAAGAATAAAGCTTTTGAAGATATGGTCTACTTATGGGATCCTTGTGGCCCACAGCGCCTTTGCCTTCCATTTTATACGTTGTTTGCCTTTTTGAAATCGGGATCGTAAAGCTTTCTTTTTTTTAGGAAATGCTTCTGACGTCCATACCTGATTGAGATCATGCTTCTCTTTGCGTACGTTTCCCCGTCTGAATTTCTCAATCCAGCGTAAAATGACTTCAAGAATTCTTGCAACTCTGGCTTGGGTGTGGTATACAATCCCATAACATTCGTTCCGGATTCATTAAAAAATGTTTTCAAAACACTCACGCTTGAGTTTATAACTTTTGTCGTATTTGCCGAATTTTTTTCATCAATTAAACTATCGAGTTCCTCTGAATTTAGATGAACAAACCGCAGACGTTGACCTGACATGTTTAAACATGTTAAAAGTCGCGGATCTGTTTACGTTTGCTTAGAAACTGGCTTGTTGAATTTCGAACATGACGTAATTAATAATTATGCAGAATTCTTGCACGCGATGGTGATATTGCAGTTTCGCGATGGTGATATAACTATTTTCTGTGAAATAAAACTGTTGCTGGGAGGACAATATAACTGTTTCCGGTGTGATTCAGCAATTTTCAGGGCATATTGATAAAATTATCTCATTTGTGACATAACGAGAAAACTTATTCAAAAATGTTATATTATACAAATATTGACTGGGGTTGAGGGCAACATTGATTACAATAGCCCACGAGGGACGAAATATTGCCCGGCGCGAAGCGGGGTGCAATATTTTCGTCCCAAGGGGGCTAATATAATCAATGTTGCCCGAAAACACAGTCAATATTTGTTTTGTTATATGAAAAACAAAAATTTAAGAAAGTAATTGAAAACAAATCGCCGTAATTTTCTTAGCTCAACAAAGAATTCACGAATTCAATTTTGTGCAAAGTTCATTTCCAAAATATCCTCAGCATCAAACGGTCACTGGTGATAGTCCGCCGACCGTAAGAATTAACATTCAGATGTTCTACCTGATTTTACTTCACAGTAATTCACAAATCCTTATATCCGTTATGATAGCAAACCGTCGCATTGCGCGTCCGTTGTTTACTTGCCTTGACTGACTGTTCATTATGACGTCACCTTGTTTTGGAGTCGCGAAGAGTTTTTTACGTCATCGTTTACGAATCAACAAATCAGAGGCGATTATTTTAAATCGAGGGAATGTTCTCTAGATATTATTCCTAGCCAGTCAATATCAAAAACATATTGACCGGTCAATATTTTTTGGACGAGCTAATATTTCAATTATTGACTATTCGTCTATATAGAGTTATATAGTGAAAATATACTACTGAATATAACAACAGTAAATATGCGATACAATTGACGTGCAAAAGGTTGAATATTTCCCTTTTTTAAAATAAACTCTTGTAGGTCATTTTAATTAACAAAACCCCAAAGTTATGGAAACATAGGCATCGAATTTGACCATCTTTATCTATTACATTTGTTATATTTTGTTATGTTTGCTTATTACCATTTCGGCAGCTTAAATAACTTTGATGTATTTAAAGGTTGGGGAGAAGTTTGAGGAACTCTTCTAATTAACAAGTTGTAAATTAATCATCTCATCATTTATTCTGAGTTATCAAACTAAATTCAATGTATAAAAGGTCTGTTAATTCAGATCTATCATCATGATCATTATTGAACATTCATATTTCAATTATATATTCTTGTAAAAAGTATAAAATTAATTAAGCATATATTTATGACAAAGAATATGTACCTGTTTATGGAAAAGAGCTTATAAAACATACTGAATCTACTGTATGAGTGCGTATGAAGTATGACTGTAATTAAAAACACATTCACTCTAATATCTTTCACACTTTATACATTGAATTCAGTTTGATACTGATAGAATAAATGATGAAATGATTTATTTACAACTTGTTAATTAGAAGAGAAAAGTTAGTACTTACATAATTATACTTACATAATTATGGTTTCTGCTCAGTCTGTTATGATATAATTCAGATCATACACAAATTTCAAGTCAGTGTAGAATAGCAGTAGCTGACTGAATGTCTTTGTCTTAGGTCAAAGTTTTGGAGGTAAATTTAACCAATGAAATTTAAGGAATAAATAAAGCTTAAATACTACTTACAGGTGTACTGAGAGTATCAGTGGTGGATCAAAAGATTTAGTTATTAATGAATTATTTATTGAAATGTTTTATTTTACTATTTGATTAATTATTATCTTTATTCAATATATTAACAATGTTGATAAAATTATATATATATATATATATATATATATATATATATATATATATATATATATATATATATATATATATATATATATATACACGAGGGTCAATCAAAAAATACGAAGACTTTTGTCATAGTTATGTTACTTAACGTCATATCATTACTAAATTTGGTAGACATAATTTAGCAATAGTTTCAGACAATTTGCAAGAAAAAAAGTTAATAAATTTCTTTATTTGTAAGAAGTATTTAGAATTTAATCCTACAAAAATGAGGTCACGGCGCACGGTCAAAATTTGTGTTATGTCAACAATAAACCATATAATGTTGAATGTATTATCTCTATAAATTTGGCTTAAAACCAAATTATATTAAAACTTCAAATTTAGTATAGTCATGGTATTCTATGTACCAAATAATGACGGGATATATTGTTTTGTCGAACAGATATTAGTAACTAAAGTCAGATAGCCCTCTTTAGAATTGACTAAAAACATCGACGTCGCCTGACGTCACGGCGCAACGAGAAGTACAAATAAAATGGATTTAACTCAGGAAAAAGCCGATACAAGCTGTGAAGATGCTCAATGGTGCAAAAAATAAGTCAACAATTATTTGCAAGTTTGTGTTTAACTGTAATAAATTTTGTGGGGGTGGTGGTCATTGTATTTTGAATATGAAACAGCCCGAAAGAGAGTAGAATATCTGTAAATATTTGGTCATAAAAGAAGTAACGTCAACCAACGTTCAGGGTTATCCTTACTGTAAACTAAGATATACACGGTTAGAAAATGAAAACATTGAAGAACTAACTTATGATTCTCGAGCAAATGTGTGCAAATAAGATGTTAAGTGGTTCAGTGCCATTTTAAATTGTAAGAAGAAAGGCACAGGAGACTAAGCGTGATATATAGATGGAGTATATCTATAAACTGTGCGTGTTTAATTTTGACGTCATGTTTTGAACGTTACCGTGCGCCGTGGTGACAAAACATGCTGTTTTTAAAAAGGGGTAAAAAAAATACCGTTTCATCAAATGGACTAAAACTTTGCATATCAATAACATAAGTGTGACTTTCATGAAAAATGTACGATAGACAGCCGCATTGTCTTCGTATTTTTTGATTGACCCTCGTATATATATATATATATATATATATATATATATATATATATATATATATATATATATATATATATATATATTATGTGTGTGTGTGTGGGGGGGGGGGGGGTAGTGTGTGTGTGGGGGGGGGGGGGTATCTGTGGTGGTGGGTGGGTGTGTGCCTGAGTGTGTTTGTTTTAAAATGAGTAGAATTAATCCACACAAATAATAGATAATAATGATAATTATGAGAAAAAACAGGTAGCCGAAAGCAGAAAACTTGTGAGAATAACTTAACATAGGAATGACAAGTATTTCAATTTTATTCAAAATTCGCTTCATGAGCATTTTCATCAGAATAATAGACTTTATTCAAACAGCGCAAAGCTCAAAATTTTCTTATTTAAGGAAGGAGTCTTTCTGGTTTTGACATGTCAAATGTCAATTTGATTAAATGTTTATTAAATCAAGATGAACGCAAATTGAAATATCATATTGTAGAGTTTTTGTTCTTATCTTTAAATAGGTCAAAATATGTGTTTTGACACTTCCCCTCCCCATGTTCT
Organism: Magallana angulata; assembly: GCF_025612915.1. Taxonomy (NCBI): domain Eukaryota; kingdom Metazoa; phylum Mollusca; class Bivalvia; order Ostreida; family Ostreidae; genus Magallana; species Magallana angulata. Next base: position 7,918,092 of record NC_069114.1, on the reverse strand, counting down.
TTTGCCATGTCAATTTATGTGAATAATGTTTATAAAATAATTATAATTAGATTACATATGTGATCTAGAAGAGTTGAATCTTATATTTAGGGTTGGTAGAAAATCACTTGTTATTTATCCATTATTCATATTCATTGTTATAAATTGTTACCGTGTTTACAGAACAGAGAAAATTCGAAATCATATTATGTTATACGTTTACAGCCTATGTGTTTATTTTTAAAAGGCCTTTTATGTACTTACAGGGTTGTAATATCATTATCTATTTGTATCTTTATCCTCTTGTTTCTGTAGTTCCTCTTTATTGAGTATTTCACTTGTTTTTCTTGCACATATATGCATTTTTCTTTGGCTGTTCCGAAGTTGACCTCTACTTCCGGGTCAAACTTCCTATTTTAGAGTTCACCCTTATAAATATTCATACCCGGTGAATTCCATTGAAATTGACATCGTAAGTAAACAAAATCGTATTTTATATTGATACTTGATATGTTGAATGAAAAGCAGTGTTTTAAAAGTTTAACTTTAGTTGTTTGTGATTTTAGTTCATAGAACTATGTTATTTGGGATGTATTCCGTTTACTGTTAACAACATCTGGCTTTAGTAGACGAATTTTAGAAGTGATAGGGTTTAACGGATATGAACGGGGTATATATAGCGCGAATCCGTTAATTTTCGTTAGTCTGCAAATTTGGGGGTTTTAAAGATGTAAGTAATTTATTTTATTGGAAATTTAATTGGGTTTAAGAGATTAGGTTTTGATCACATATTTCCATAATTTATAAATCTGATCAATTAATTTAAAGTTATTAAGTAAATTATAATTAATTAAGGTCATATTTTTAGATTAATATCTGAATCAGATCTTAAAAACTTCTTTAGTGGGAATTTATGTCAGTGTTTATATTTAAGGCAGGATAGATAATTTTAGTTAGGCCTAAGTCACATATTCAGAATTTTTCTAATCAGACTATTTAACATTAAAGTTGTTGTGAATTTACTGGAGTTATTAGGGTATTTCAGTGAAATAAAAGGGCAGGAATTTAATTAATGTTGTTTTGAGGAGGCTATCTATTTATTTATTTTCTGTCTTGTAAGAAATAGTTGGTGTATCAATAAATTGTGAAACTTTACAGCAGACTCTTTATTTTATTTACATATATTTTGGGTTTGGTACTTGCCAGTAAAAGTACCTGGTGTCAGAAGAACAAATCAAACCAAAGTGTAGCGTTAGCACGTTACATATTTTTGGTGTCAGAAGTGGGATCCTATAACATTTTAATTAGGATCCAGTGAAACGGACTCACGGATACAATGTATGTGACGAGAGCACACAAGAGAAAGGTGAACAATTTTGAGACAGGTGACAATTTAGAGTCAAGTGATGTAGACCTTCAAATTGATGGGGAGTCAGCTGATGAGATATTGGTAAAACAAAATATAGGAAGCAGTCCAACGACATCAGACAATAATGGTCTACCTACTCAACAACCCTCCTTCATTGGGAACTCCAGTACATGTAGGGTCGGCTTAAACTCCCACAGAGGGGCAAGTGCAGAGACAGACTATAGTAGTCAAGACGAGGTAAGATTCGTAGTTCCATCTGTAAGGAACACCCCTACCTCTACTCGTTTAAGATCTCCACTTGACAGTTCACGACCACCATTCTATCGAGCAGAGTCAGAGAATGACGAGGAAGCTGTTGGAAGACACATGGAAAAAGCAGGGATTGTAGGTACTTTCAAAGCTCTCATTGAGGAAGTGACGACCACAATGACAGAGATGAGGTCAATGGTACATGTACAAAAGCTCAATGGAAAAATAAGTACCGGTAAGAAACCACATGATAAATTAGTTATTGGTTCTACCCATCATTCCCGTACCTCAAACTCAAGAGTAAAGCGTCAGTTGACCTCTAGTACATGTAGTAAACTTACAAGGGAGGTAAGTACAGACTCCTCGCCAACTGAAGATTATACTGATGAAAGCTGTGTTTCAACAGGAAACACCTCCAGCTTAATAATGGATGGAAGGTATAGTAAAACCTTTGGGGCCAAGTTACCCCCCCCCCCCCTTTACAAACACAGAACCATGGAAAGTGTGGCACAACAGGTTCGAGTCAGTTGCTAATCTCAATAGATGGGATGAACATGAAAAACTACAGTATCTTTCTTTTGAAGAGGATTTATGACAAAATCCCAACACTGCAAAGACCAGCATTAGAGAAGTCCACAATGTTAACGACTGTAAATGGAGATCCACTTGTAGAATTTGGAAAGGCTCTTTTCAAGATCAAACTTAGCAATGTTGAATTGAGTTTTGAGTTTATTGTTGCAGATATCCAATATGACGGATTGATTTGAATTGATTTTTTAATGTACAATGATATAGGGGAGACAGAGATTAACCTGAAAGCCTAATCTTTAGAATTAGGGCATGAAAGGATACCAATCATCAGAGTTGGATCACCCTTATTGGTGCGCAAGATTCTTTTGGCAGACAACTACAGTATTCCTCCACTGAGTGAGAAAGTGGTTGATGCATATATGTACAACTGATCGGATAGGATGGAGAAAGTGAAAGACTATATACGAATATTACTTATAGTTGTACTTAAATTGTGATTTTTGTGTATATGAATTTTCTTAAGTTTCCGTGAGGACACTGGAAACTTAAAAGGGGGATAAATGTAGAGTTTTGGTTCTTATCTTTAAATAGGTCAAAATATGTGTTTTGACACTTCCCCTCCCCATGTTCTTTTGCCATGTCAATTCATGTGAATAATGTTTATAAAATGATTATAATTAGATTACATATGTGATCCAGAAGAGTTGAATCTTATATTTAGGGTTGGTAGAAAATCACTTGTTATTTATCCATTATTCATATTCATTGTTTTAAATTGTTACCGTGTTTACAGAAAAGAGAAAATTCGAAATCATATTATGTTATACGTTTACAGCCTATGTGTTTATTTTTAAAAGGCCATTTATGTACTTACGGGTTGTAATATCATTATCTATTTGTATCTTTATCCTCTTGTTTCTGTAGTTCCTCTTTATTGAGTATTTCACTTGTTTTTCTTGCACATATATGCATTTCTGTTTTGCTGTTCCGAAGTTGACCTCTACTTCCGGGTCAAACTTCCTATTTTAGAGTTCACCCTTATAAATATTCATACCCGGTGAATTCCATTGAAATTGACATCGTAAGTAAACAAAATCGTATTTTTATATTGATACTTGATATGTTGAATTAAAAGCAGTGTTTTAAAAGTTTAACTTGAGTTGTTTGTGATTTTAATGTATAGAACTATGTTATTTGGGATGTATTCCGTTTACTGTTAACAACATCTGGCTTTAGTAGACGAATTTTAGAAGTGATAGGGTTTAACGGATATGAACGGGGTATATATAGCGCGAATCCGTTAATTTTCGTTAGTCTGCAAATTTGGGGGTTTTAAAGATGTAAGTAATTTATTTCATTGGAAATTTATTTGGGTTTAAGAGATTAGGTTTTGATCACATATTTCCATAATTTGGAAATCTGATCAATTAATTTAAAGTTAATAAGTAAATTATAATTAAATAATGTCATATTCAGGCACGTAGCATCGTTTTTGAAAGTGGGGGGGGGGGGGGGGGGGGGGGCAGACTCATCCTAAAAATCTTGACAGCAAAAAAAAAAGAAAAAGGAAATTTCAACTTTTCCAAAATCTTCAAAATCCTAATCCGTTGGGGGGGGGGGGGGGGCTGACGTAGTATATAACCTCTATTTCACTCTTCATTTCCTTATTTTCATATCAATTTTTTACATACTCCCAAAAATGTGGGGGGGGCCAACTCCATGGTAATTCAATTTTTTATATGTAAATTTTAAAAAATGTGTTCCTGCGAGAAAAAGTGTGTGGGGGGGGCAGGGCCCCCCTGCCCCCCCCCCCCCCCCCCCGATGCTACGTGCCTGATATTTTCAGATTAATATCTGAATCAGATCTTATAAACTTCTTTAGTGGGAATTTCTTTAAGTCAGGATAGATAATTTTAGTTAGGCCTAAGTCACATATTCAGAATTTTTCTGAATCAGACTATTTAACATTAAAGTTGTCGTGAATTTACTGGAGTTATTAGGGTATTTCAGTGAATAAAAAGGGCAGGTGTTTTGAGGAGGCTATCTATTTATTTATTTTCTGTCTTGTAAGAAATAGTAGGTGTATCAATAAATTGTGAAACTTTAAAGCAGACTCTTTATTTTATTTACTTCTATTTTGGGTTTGGTACTTGCCAGTAAAAGTACCTGGTGTCAGAAGAACAAATCAAACTAAAGTGTAGCGTTAGCACGTTACAATATTTTCCTTTCTTTTTCACAATAATACGAAATGGCATAGAAATAGTAATCAAAGTTTATAATCTAACAAGGGCAATATATTCTTGTTTTCTATCATTTCATTGAAGAATAGGAACCTCATATCTTAAACAGATTGCATTTATTTTGATCATCCTTAAGTTGAGGAAAAAGGTAGTGGCCTTTACCTGACCTTGATGCTAAAACAAGATGGTCAAATTTGATGACATTGATAGAATCTTTTGTATATATGATCTGTTTTACTGTGTCAAAATGGCGTGGATTTCTTAATATAAGAAGTACATGTATTCTATTAACAAGAAGATTCCTTCCTTAAAAAGCACAGCAATCTTAACATCTTATGTAAACAAGTAAGCAAGTTTTTACCCTGATTTGTTTGAATATTAGCCCAAACGATGGAGACTTTTTTAAAGTTACTTATTAATTGAAATTATTTTTTTCTTTTTCTATTTACAAATATATACACTGTGTACAACATGAACGCTATGCATATAAGCAATATGTACAACCCTTCCTTATGTAGCATATATCATTTTCTTTCCGGGAAGAAAACAGGAGGTTGAGTATTAAGTGAAAAACATTTCTCTACATGTCTGAGAATACCTTTTCTTCTATCACTGTTTCTGAATGATCAATACAAACTTTAGCAATGAGGAGTAAATGTTGTTGTAGAATTGGAACTCTTAGCTGGAGAGCCAGTCCGAGGCTCGGGGCTACTTGACACATCTGATCCTTTTTTCAATTCATTTGACATTCTCGTAATAACACTTGGTTTCTTCTTTTTCTTTAATTTTGTATCAGTTTCCGCCTTCGTTTTACAGCTTTCAGTTTGTGCCATTTCTTTGCCAGTTACATTTTCATTTCGTGCTTCTGGTTGTGTTTGAGGGCTTCCCATTTGTCTCTGCGTTTCATCATTAGGTGGTGGTCTTTTGATATCTTCCAATTGTGTTTTAGGGCTATAACTTTGTGAACATGCTGTATCATTAAATTTGATTTGTTTAGCTCCTTGTGTTTTTGACCAGCATTTTTTTTTCTGGGATTCTGGCTTTTCGTAAACATCTAATTTCTTCTCAGTACGTCTACTTTGTTCATCATTCGGTTGTTTAGTTTTAGTTTCCGATTGCCTTTTTAAACTATCAACTTGTTTTTGTAACTTTTCGTTTATCGCATTAGCATGTTGTAAAATTTCTGAAATATCATTAGTAGTCTCCTGAATTTCTTCAATTGTTTGGTTCTGTTCTAGTAATTTCTGGTTTTGTTCACGTGAATCATGCATGATTTCATCAATCTTTTCTTTATGTTTTTTCAGAAGAATTTTCTGATCAAATGATGGTGCCTCTTTTTGTATTTTTTCAGTACTTTCTGGATCACAAAAGTCGGTTAAATCTTCCAACTGTTTCTCTAAGTAATTTCTCAGTTCTTTGTAATCTTCCACATTATTAACTCCAGTTTCGTCTGTGGCTTCTGTGGTATTGAACATTTTATACAAACTTCATGCATTAAAGTCAATTTAAGACTTAATAACAACACAAATGTTTACTGTAATATATTGCCATTGATTATTGTGAAATATTCTGCAAGAAAAACATGTTCAGCTTATGCATGAAAACGTTTTCTAAACTCATTATATTATACAAGTTAGTTTTATAAAATTCGTAATGCCTTTTTTATTTTCATTTGTTTTCATTGAATAATAGCTTTATAATACACTTCACTACCGTTTGTAATTGTTGTACTGAAAAAATATTTTATACAAATCTAAAATCTTGAATATATATCTTTAGTTTAAAAAAAACAACAGTTTTCTACCTGACCCTAGGTATACAAATTTAAATTGTTCTAGTCTTCCAAATCGAACAGGAGGGAGCTTGGGTGTTTCATCAGGGAAAATTTTATATTCATGAGTGACATCTGCTTGAATGCTGATAACGCATTTCTGTATGTTCGCACAAATGTAGAATATAATTGGGTCCCAATTGTCTGACAATTCTCTGGTTATCCATTCATTTGCGTCATATTTCTAAAAGTTATTTTTTTCCTGGAACTAGAAGAATGTTGATAATGATTTACTTTTGATATTTTTCATTGTTTTAGAAAATTATAGATATTGTAGAAAATAGAGTACCAATGCCTTTTCAATCTTCTGGCGCACCATATCTGGTTCTTCCCCAAATGCACTTGAAAGGATTTCAAACATACTGCAAGACTCTTTGGGCTGTGGGATCATTCCATCTTCTTTCAAGTCTTCCAAGGAACAACATTTTCCACTTTTATTGCTCAAAATTTTCAATGTTTTTTTTAGCTCCTTTTCTTTAATATATTCAATTTCTACAAATACAAACAAGCGTAATTACATCAACAGATAAAATCTCTCTGTAATTGAATTGGGAATAATTGATATATTTGAGTGCATTGAATGAAACGTTTGCTTTGTTGTTTTCGACGTGTTTTTGTACTTAATGTGCTGTATAGTGTGTTACTTAAGGATGATATTATTTACCGTGTTATTTTGTGATTAACTGTGTTGTACTACACTGCGTTATACAATGTTGTAACGTACTGTATTATATGTGCTGTACTGTACTGTTTTGAACCGCACTGTATTGCACTATGTTATAATTGTATTTTGCTGAGCTGAATTGTACTGTACTGTGTTTATTTAAGTTTTACTGAGTAGAGCTGTAGCGATATTACGTCCCACCTACGTCCAACCGTACGCGTTGCATCAGATGACATGATTCAATAGGTCATAACCGACATGCCCACAAATAAAATGGATCGGTGTGTTATCATCCGCGTGAAAATATGTGCACAAATCGTGTGCAACATGCTGGTTTGTATTTCATGGCTTCTAAAACTATTTAAACTCATAAACAATTTCCTTCGGAAGAAAAAAACTACGACTGATGACCTGTTGTAATCAACTGAACAAAAAACACTGTGTGCACACCCTGTTCAAATACATCGTAAGAAACCAACGCTCGGTCTCGCTTCTCTTATGATAAGAGGTAAGAGAATCGAAAGCGAGATGGGTTTTCGACGATGGATCCAATGCTAATAAGAATGCGATTAAAGCATTAAAAATCTATGCAAAAAGTTTCTAAGAAATGATCCAGATAAAAAATACACATATAAGTATACAAATGGAATAAATACAACGTATACAATACATATACAAATCATACATTAGAAAAAATTAGATTCCAAATAAAATTATATATATATATATATGAAAAAAAATGATATTTATACGAATAGAAAAAGTTTTGCGAGGATCCAGAGGGGGGTCCGGGGGTCCGGACCCCCCCCCCCCCCCCCCCTCGAATTTTGCCAAAAAGGGGTTATCAAATTCGATTGTATAAACAAAATTGAAAAACCACCACTATCCAGTATAGATCTTACAAGATGCCTATTAGGCTTGTCATTCCTTAATTCCAATTCAGTTATAAATGTGATGTAATTATTTGAAAAAGTCGGAAAAATATGACGTCACGATCTACGAAGAAACCCTGAAAAATTTGCCCTTTGTAACAAAATTCGTCGCTGGTAAGGAGAAAAAGTTGTACTTTCAGGCAAGTTGGTTGGATAAATATAAATGGTTGACACACAGTGGCGCACTTCAGGGGGGTCTTTGCAAAATTTGTATGCTGTTTCCTCAGTCAGATGTAAGATGTTACGACACCTTTGTAAGTAAACCATTCAAAAATTTCAAGAAAGTTGGCGGAAAAGATTGTTCAATTCAAAGACACGCACAGTCTGCCTACCACAAAAGTGCATGTATTGAATATCAGACTCGGCGGCAACCCTCACTTCCCCAGATACCACAGTCCAGTACAAGATTAGCTCACAAAACAAGGACATGTATGACAAAAACTTGAGGCTCTTGAGAATGATAGTTGAATCAGTAATTCTCTGTAGAAAACAGAACATTCCCCTGAGGGGACACAGAGATGACTCCATGACTGATCATATAAAAAATGCAACAAAAAATGCAACTTATACCAGCAAGACCATACAGAATGAAATCATAGACACCATTTGGTCACACATCAGAAATCATATATTGGAGGGCCTGAAAGGGAGGGGGTTTTACTCTACCATAGGTGATGAAGTGACCGATACGTTTTCAAACCAAGAGGTCCTGGCTTTGTGTGTGCAATTTTTAAAAGAAAGTCAAAGTGAGCCATATATTCGCGAAAAAGTCTTTGATTTTCTCCATCTGAAACGTACTACTGGGGAAGCAATTGCAAATGAAATAGTAGAGGTTTTAACAGAGAACAATATTCCAGTTGACAAAATGAGGCGTACGATGGGGCAGCAATGGGGCAGCAAAGTCGTCAGAAAAGGTAGGTTGTCAAGCTCGAATAAATTCTATCAATCCACTTGCTCTTTACACACACTGCAACAGTCATGTCCTGAACTTGAGCATAGCCTATGCGTGCAAGATACCTCTTGTGAGAAATATGATAGATGGGGTAAATGCCACATTCGTTTTCTTTGACGTCTCTCCTAAAAGGCAGCGCTTCTTTGAACATGTCTTTCAACATCATGGGTTTGAATCAAAGCGTAAAAAGTTGTTGGGGTTGTGTAAAACAAGATGGGTAGAACGTCATACCTGCTTTGGTGTATTCTATAGCATGTATACTGCCGTCGTTGAATGTCTCCGGTCCATTGTAAACCCAGGGATTGACGAAAATACCCAAGATGAGTGGTCGTGGGACGCCCAAACTAAAATCACAGCATAGGGATTGTTGGCCACTATAATGTCGTACCACTTTTTGGTGACGTTCATATGTGTCAGGGCTGTTCTGCAAACAGTGAAGCACCTTGCATCAAAACTGCAGAAAAATGATCTGGACGTGTATGAAGCCCGTACATTGATAACCGATCGTGTTGAGAGGGTGAAAGAGATGAGAGAAGGAGTAGATGCTGAGTTTGAAACGTGGTATGAAGATTGCAAACAAATCGCTAATGAGCTTCAAATAGAAGAGAAGGTCCCGAGAACATGTGGTAGGCAAACACAGAGAACAAATATCGGTAGCTCCACTCCGCAACAATATTACAAAGGCACGATAGCTGTTCCATTTCTGGATCATTTATCAACTGAGCTCAATGACAGGTTTAACAAAGATGACAGTGTTGCATGTGCTTTTGGCTGTCTTGTTCCAAAGCAAATGGTGACCCTGTCAGATTCTAAAATACAAAAGCTTTCTTCTGAATTTTTCTTCTGGGAATCGGACTTACAATCTTCATCTTCACAAGATCTACTAGGGCATTTGTTGGAATGGAAGAGGGCTTGTGGGAAACTCGGTGAATAGGGCATCACAGCAGACAATCTCTTAGATACATACAGAATTGCATACGGAGACTTTTTTCCAGATATCAAAACACTTCTTCACATTGGTTGCACCTTACCAGTGTCACCTCTTGTGAGGCCGAGAGCTTATTTTCTGGGCTTCTGGGCTTTGTCGCATTAAAAGCTATATGCGAAGTACAATGAATGAGGACAGATTGTCGTCACTAGCCCTCATGCACTTACATCATACAAGAACTATCAATGCCAGTGAAATCTGCCAAAAATTGCCTTAAAATAAAGTTGTATCTTTTACAATGCATCAATATATTGGTAGGCTCTGTCGGACCCCCCCCCCCCCTCCTGGGAAAAATGTCTGGATCCGCGCCTGAAAGTATAGAATCATCCCAAATGGAAGAGATCAAACAATGCAAAGTTTGACATGTCATCCGACTATTATAATCGCTTTGTTTTCCATACTGCGTTTTGTATTACTTGTAGAGAAAGCTGTGTAGATAAAGAGTTAGACTGAAAGCTTAAAATACATACAAATTACACATGTAAATCTAATACGATTTAAATGGGCTGAATGGTTGTTAAACGTAGATTGCGCGTAGACAGATTTTACAAAATCAATTCATTGCTTTGATTCATACAGTGTGCATAAATTAAACAGGAGAGGTTTAAATATACTTGTTCAAAATTCAAAAAGATTGAAAAGAGAACAAAAACCCGACTGCCAAGCATTTTTCATTATCAATTTTTGAATAGGCTACGGCAATTCAAATGGTTTAATGAAATAGGTTGTAAAAAATTACGTCGTCGGTAGCATTGCTGAATGATTTTAGAACACGCAAACTAATTTAAATGAATTATGTATTAACCGGTTCTTTTGCAGATAGTAATAAAAAATAATATGATATATAGTCTATCTGCCAATTATTTTATTCAAGGGAGATACCGCCGGATACTTTTCTTCACCGGAAGAAAACTGTTTTAAGGCACAGTTGCAACTTGCTGTTACGTAGTTGAAGAATAGAATAAATAGTCTGACTAGCTAAACTGAAAAAACAACAACAAATGCGTCCAATATTTTGAAACCATGATTTATCTTTAACATGATACCATAAAAGATAGAAAATTTCTCTGAAATCACGGTGAAAGTCTGCCCAGTATTCTAACTTTAGAGGAATAATTATCAAAGGATATTTTCTTACAATCTTTGAATACTGTTACATTCTTGTTAACTGTTTTTTTAACGTTTCAAATCTTCGAAATAGCTTTAACGATACTTTTGATTAAAAGTTAAAATCTACTTAACTTTTTCTCAAAAATCTAATAACTTTACTTTGACAAATGTTATTATCAAAGGAGCAACACCAAGTACACGCCATTTACTAAAAGTTTCCGAGATTATTATAATTTACATTTGTAAACAGAGTGCCTTCACGATTTTGAATGCACTGAATGTAATATAGCATGCCCATTGAAATTTTAAAAAAGATTCATTATGTTATCACAATTTTGATTTTTGAAGTAAATTGGTAACATATACCATTTTATCAAACAAACCGAAACTTTTTCTCTTTTGAGTAAACCTCGTATTTACATCAGTTAGTAACTAGCTGGGTTTTATAAGGTTATCAATGTCGCCTGTTTTGTGAATATATATCTCAAAACATATTTGAAGTGGTTTACTGTTCCCTTTAACAGTTTAAATGTCCATTGTGCTTGTGCACTAACCGACAATCCATTTTAAATTGATCAATGCTACAAAGGTAATGGTAATGTTGTTTGCGCTGTATGAATTGTATCTTAGTTTGTTTGAAAGTTATTTCATTATTTGCAGGGGATTAAAACAAATTTAATATTTAACAAAAAGGCAAACAATTCAAACCTACTTTTTTCGTCCCAACTCTCTAACAAGTGCAAGAAAATTTCCCTCGATGTGAATGTTCTTTTTGAGCTTTGCACAATCTCCATTACCAAAGCAGTGTTGAGCCTTTGTCCTTTCTTTGCTTTCTCCCAATTGTATTGTTCATTAAATTGATCATATCTGTTCAAAGCATTGCCAAGTTTATTGACAATATCTGTTGGTAGTGGTTTGTCTTTAATAAGGGTTGAGAGTTCGTTTATAGTATCATCTACTTGTTTATTCCGTTGAACGTTTCTCCAATGACCCTTCCTCTTTTCTGCCATGTTTCTGTAAAAATAAAGGTCACCAAAATAAACTTATTATTTTTTAAGTTTTCATGCATTTCTAATATTTTAAGGAAAATTTCCATGTCAGGCGTAGAGTTATAACAAGGTACTAATCTTATTATATGTAATGACATAAAGAGTGATCTCATCCCTACTTAGCGACGTACACGAACCAATAGATATTAAAAAGCTAATATGATGGTCGTTGGAGATTTATAAATATTTTTCCGTTTTGAATAACAATTGATCAATGATAAAAAATACTAATGCTATAATCTCTGACAGACACTATTAATGTTCGCCAATAGTCATAAAATATGACAATAATAGATATTAACGGCTAGAGGTTTCCATTAAAACGAGTTATTGTTTAAACGTTTAGGTATATATGATTAACGAAGATTGTCATTACCTCTTTTTGGAAGGTTCGAACTTATTCTTGTCCGGATAATGGCAACATATTCTAAATACACAGCCTTTTCAAGGTTGTTAAATCATACTTATTCCATAGTAATGTCCCCGACCAGTATTTGGTGGTATATCTCGGAACTATGCTTCTTCTAGGTGAAAAAATTTAAATACCAGTTTGTCTATTTTAGAGCAAAAATCAATATCAGATAGACTTTCATTGAACATCAATTTAAACTAAACATTTAAAAGATGACATTGAAATATATATATATATATATATATATATATATAAAAATAATTGCTCGGGTTTAATAGTTTGATCGATTTGTGGAATGAGTTACGTGACTAAAGGAAAAAGCATTGACCTTTCAGTTCCCAGAAGAGTTCATTAATCATTAGAGGGGTTTAAGTTTGAATCGTACATATCTCCAACCACAGCAAACTTCACTAGGCATTCTACTATTTTTGGAAAAGTTGTCATTCCTTTTATCATTTTATCACCTGAATACTAACCAAACTTCATGATTAAGTTTTGCATCTGAATAAACAGTTTATTTATAAGAACAGAGTATACACAGCTGTCTAATTTAACAACATTGTAAAGGATTGAAAACCCGTGGCTTCCGACGATGTAGTAGTCAATACATCAAACCATATACAATCATATATTGAAGAATCACGTTATATGTTATTATTCATGTTATCCGGCTCAGTTTGACTATATGTGTAATTGTTTTACATGTAATGACATGTTTTTACTTTATAACAAAACGAGTCTCATTTATAATTATTTAAGATTAATTTCTTTCTAAAATGTCTTCATGTTTATCTTCATAAACTCAGCTGATATGTCTACAGTTGGTGAATATCTCACACCAATGCTATCCTTTTAAATAATGTAAGACTGTTATATGTATGTTGTAAATATTTAAAAAAGTTCTTACCTCAATTACATGAACATGCATATGGAAATAAAAACTTGTAGTTTATATCGTAGTTTTGAAATCTATTTTTTAATTTCTTTTTTTAAAAATGCAACAGCAAATCAGGAACGGTCTACCTCAGAGTATACCTTGAATCATTCATTGTCGACCACTCTTATGTACTTTTATCGATATGAGAAGCAGTAGACTGAATTCGATGCATATATAGTTTTTGAGAAAAGAAACGATTGAATCGTCAATTTATGTCATTGATGCTCGGATTTACACAGAAAGTAGTAGGTGGTGAATGTTCCTTGAACATGTACATATCAAATATGCATGAATCGCAGCCAGAAAGTTGTGGCAGATGAGCTGGTCTAAACGTTATTAAAAAATGGCGACTGTGACGAGCCTTGTTATTACTATAGTACTGGTGATAATTGTATTATAAAAAGTAGTATTAAGAACGGCAGGCGCTTGTGTTTGTTTACTTATCTATTCACATATGTCAACTGTGTTCAATAATTCGGCAATAATTATACACCGCCACACACCGAAGCAGCGGAATTTTGTATAAATGTTCGGAGTTTGCATAAATCTTGTAAAACTAATAACTAGTTGTGGATTTTCTATGGAACACATTATTAAGCAAATCTACCGATTTAAATAAACTAGCTGAATAAATATCATTGTTTTCTTTTTCTCCCTTTGGGTCAAAAAAATTGTCTACAAGTATAAAGGACTGACCTGGTCGGGATTCAGTTAATATTTCAGACAAAATATTAGGCAGAAGACTATATCTCAATACAAATGGAAACATCCAATTCAGCTGATTCGTTTCGAGACATATAAAAAACGGTCCATTGTGTTTGTCACATTCATTTTAGTTCTGTACATTTAATATTACAAATGTAATGAAAAACTTTACGAGAGCTTTGTTTACAAAACATAAAATTGTTAGCTTTGTAACTCGTTTTAATCTGACGAATGACACTGTCATTTTGATTGCCTTTTGAAAATCCTCTACCGATGCATTATTAACATTAAAAGCGAAAATTTGGATCAAAATTGTGACCATGAACCGAATTGAATAACTCATAAGTTTCAATTCATTCTGTATGTGTCACATGTTGTAGATTCATAAACAATAACTCTGTATGATGGTGCACCTGTTCTGAAATAAACTGGTTCTCATCGCCATCTTTACAAAAAATGCATTTTTAATTGTGCAACATGGTGTCAGAAGAAACGAATTTTTAGACGGGGTCACGTGCCCCGTCTATTAGTTTACTGTCAGCTGTAGTATCAAACCGGAAGGTACGCGCGTAGAACACATGAATTGGGTCTACGCGTAAGAAAATAATGCAGAAACTTTTCATGCATTTCAGTAAATATGTATTTTAAAAACACGCATTAAATCGTTTTAAGTCCTGTATGTATAAACCAAATTCTATGAAGAAAATAAACAGATAGCTTGATTGATCAAAATATTTTTGCTCGGGTTCAATAGTTGTAGTGATTTGTGGAATGAGTTGCGTAACTGAATGCACAACGCCGTCGACGATTTAGTTGGTGGACGAGCTCATTAATCAATAGAAGAGGTTGAAGGTTTCCAAACGCAATGTGCAGTTTTGGAAAGTTGTGAATTTTATTTTAACAATCTATCACCTGAAAAATACCGAACTTCATGAGTGAGCCGATGTTAAAATCTGGATGGGTTATACATAGATGTCATACATATTAAATAGGTGTTTCATTAGCTTCCAGTTTACTTGCGGTATGGCTTCTGTTCATCTCTAAAGGAATTTGGTACATAGAAAATAAAAAATCTGTTAAAGAACCAAGTCAAATGTTAATGTTCATGTTGTCCGGCTTAGTTGGAATATATAATCATGTAATCTTTATTATGTAATGAGACATATATAGGTTTACACTTTTTCCTATATTTTACGACGGACAAAACCAATCATATCCATGATTTTAAAGAATTCTTCATCAATATCTTAATGACTCTAATCAGAAACTCAGCTGATCTTTCTCCCATCGGTAAATATCTCGCACCAATACCGTATATCAGTTTTTTTCCGCGTCATGTTTTTCCTCGAATCAGAACCTAGCACGGTATATAAAATTTACGCGAATCAAATTTTCACTATTTCAAAGTTACATTGTAAGTATAATTCACGATTGTTTAAACCTGTGAGGTAAGAGGGGAAAATTATCTAAGTTGTCGCTCTTTGAAATG
The DNA here is from genome assembly GCF_025612915.1 of Magallana angulata. Classification (NCBI taxonomy): domain Eukaryota; kingdom Metazoa; phylum Mollusca; class Bivalvia; order Ostreida; family Ostreidae; genus Magallana; species Magallana angulata. The sequence continues at coordinate 7,902,655 of NC_069114.1, read as the reverse complement.
AAAAATTCGGACAAAGAAACCATTTACACGATTTCCTTAATGTGAAATAATTACCGATAATTATTTTCAGATACACAAACAGTCATAAATAAATAATTCATGTACCGTTACATATACCGGTAGCCCAAGTATAATTAGACATTGGTTTACACAAGGAAAGCGACCGTTTTAATTAGCTTGTCGATGGATTATTAAATAAACAACGAGGCTTACAAATCTATTATCTGGCGCTTGTCATCCGATCCCGCAATTTGTACCTCTAACTAAACAAATTGAACATAGTTCACCGTACTTTTACTTACCTGTGTACTTTATCAGGCTATTACAAAAACAAAATTTTGTATCAAATTTACGCTGATTTATTTTCCGCGATTCGAAAATCGTCGCGAACAAAGCGGAAAGTTTTAATTTACCGCGTGGCAGTACATGTAAATAAATATGACTTACTACAAATGTTTATCGTAGTATTAAAATCAGATATACAAATCCTTTATTGTAGCGCTTCGAACAAATTTAAATTAAATCGCTTTCGAAATTTAAGTTCATTTTTTCCAAGACACGCATGAAAATGTGAGCTTAATAGACGATAGTATATTGAAAGGACACAGATCCCTGAAATGACAATTTCCTACAACATTTGTTAATTTTTCTGTTATAAGCGTTAACTTTGCATATACATGTATTAGAAATTTTAAAATCGAACTAGACGTGCGTGTACGAGTTGACATTGCATTTACAAAATAGATACATCGAATCACACACCGTATTGTTGACATATACATAACAAAGCTATAAGCCTACATTAATGCTAATAACTTTACTACACTCTCCTTAGTTAGAATAATCTAACTGTGTATCGAAAAAGGCCCTCACCACAGTTAGAATGCCTCCCATATACCTTTAATGCAATATAAAATTGCAAAATCGCTCCGAAACGATTTTGGAGAAGATTAGTGAAGTCAGAATAATCTTAAAAACCTTTTTGTGACTGTAAATACATTTCATCTAAAATGTAATCCATATCATGGAAGAATACAACACTTTTTTGCCAATGTACACATATTTTTTTTGCTACAGAGACAATACACGGAACGCATTCTATCGTTAAACCGGGTCCGTAAGACATTTATCATTTTAACATAAAAACAGTCTATCTTCACTCTCCTTAGGAATATAATGTGAATTTTTTGCATGAAATCAAATAATTAAAGTAAGTACATGTATTAAGTTTATGTGTATATTTGTTATTTTAAAATTTCTCCCATAAGAAATCACAAATATATATGAACAAAATATATAAAGAATTTCCAATGAAAATTTACACTTATTTGTATTATCGTTTCTGAGTTTGTTCATGCTAATATGATATTGTTGAAACATGAACTAAAGATCCTTTTAGCATGAATGTAATGCGCACGCGCAAGATTGTAAAATCCAAAAAATCCAGATGATTTCCGGGATTTTTTTAGGAGTTTTCGTTGATTATTAATTAGCGAAGCTTAGCTGAGAAAAAAAAAACAACAAATTGGTAATCTTCAAGTACCAATGATGTTTAAAATTTTCGGTATTAAAGCCCAAAAATTCGAGTCTATTATTTTAATATAGTAGTATAGCTAATTCTAAATTAATACCTAAAATTAACAATTTACAATTGTTATACAATAATTATTGCATTTTCAATTGTCAGTTAAACTTATTACCGCCATGTCAATAGTTTTTCCTAGATATGAAACCAACTCTCCTTCTTTAGCACTAAGTAACTGATCTGGCCCCGAGGTTATAAAACTTTTTTGAGTACGATCTCGTACTCCAAATCGTACTCCGTGCTCCAAATCGTACTCCTACTCAAGATATCGAGGTTATAAAACTTTTTCATACTCCTACTCGTACTCCGGCTGAGTACAAAAATGCAATTTTCTGAGTAAGCTTTGAAGCTTTCTCAAAGTCGTACTCAAGACATTTAATCTAAATAGAATGCAGTGCAAATATATGATATTGTTCATATTGTAACATTGCTGTATTATACGCTCTAATTTAATCATATTTACATGTATATGAATTAGAATGGAACGTTTTTACCATTTTATTAATGACATATCTAGATATAAAGGAGGTGAATTTAAGAGTAGGGGCGAACTGCAACCAAGATTATCAAAATAACTTTTAGATAGTTTGCTTCATTAATTAATGTACATATACATGTATAACTACGTACAAAATACTACCGTTGAATAGCTCGACTTTTTAGGAATTCTGTTTTTTGTCAAATACGACCCATACACCCCATCATTAAAAACAACGAAATCAATCGTTATCGTTATTAATCAATTTCAATCAGATGTACTTGCTGGGTCCATTTTTTGATTATAGTGAAAATGTAGGTTAGTTCTAAACATTACAAAGGATGGGGGATGCATAAAAGTCTAACGCTTTCTATTACTTACTTATTAATCAATTATCATTTATGTTGCATGCCACAAAACTTGGAAAGGGAAACATTTTATAGAATCAGCGGTAAATCAGTGGCGGAGTAAAGGAGGTCGCACCCGGCGTCCCCCCCCCCCCCCCACAGCCCTAAACAAAATTGTCCAAATAAAGTTAAATCATACTCCTTCTGGCAAAGAAAATGTACAACTTGGGAGTCTTAATTATCTTTTTTTTTTTAACTTGGGGGATTTCTCTACAGTAGACTGTTTCAATGGTGCAATATGAAGAAAACGCGTGTGTTCAATGGTGTAACTAAAAAAACCCAGGAAAAAAACATTTTGGTTACGCTGTCCTTGGGTTCAAATATGACCAGTCACCCATATACCCACCTTTAAGTAATTGGTTATACTAACTAGTGCTTTAACGACTCTTCCATTGTTATTATAATATAAGCTGGTATATATAGTTATCTTATATTAAAACTTCATTAATTTACATTGTCCCATTGAACTTGGTTTTTAAACTGATTAAATTACAGTCATTCGAAAGAAAAAAAAAATAAAAGGATATGTTTCTTGGATTTCTACAAGACAGAGGAATTTGATGACTGTAGGTCTTAAATCTACAAACCTTTAAAAATTGTAAATAATTTTATTACTTTAAGTATACCGGTAATCACGAGAAGAAATATCTCAAACGTCTATTTAAAGACTTCCTTTTTACCCTACAAAATCTCTAGAATCCTGGAGCTTCTGGGGCCGGCTTTGCCCCCTGGGTCACCAACAGGACTTTGCCCTAGACCATCTGGAGGCCACAAAGCGGCCTCTCCAGACTCCCTGTCTTATACTGACGCCCACTCTAACTTCACATTCTGGATCTACCCCTGGAACTAAATATTTTTAAGAGGAGTTGGTGTGTTTTTTAAATTTTCATAAAACAGTTACTGTCTGCATGTGGAAAATATTGGCTTATAAATCGCCTTTCCTTTGTAGTGTCAAAAACGCTGTGAAATTTAGAGTAATTTTGAACAAGGTTCATTTTTTTTATCTCGAAATATCGATAATAAAAACCTATTTTGAAAGTTAACAAAAAGCAATCTTACTTGGAAATATAGAAAGTAATCAAGAATCAGCAGTAAGTAATTAAAACGCAGGTTAAAGGGCGTTAGATGTAAACATAAAGATAATATTTCGAATTTTTAAGTTTTGTATTGGCAATATTTTTAAAATTATGACGTACATATTTGGCTTCCTAGGTGACCATGCATACTACATGTAGCTGCAGAGATCTAGATGTATTCTTTGTCTAATATAGGCCACAACTTCTTTTTAATTTTACTACGGAAAGGTAGAGTATCCATTCCGAACCATCTACCAGTATTTGATTTTTATTTTCCAAATATTAAAGAAATTTTACCATGGAACATCACCTACCTTACGATCTTTATTATTTATTTCGAATTAAAACATCGAGAGCATAGACATGTCTAAGTATACGTAAGGTGAAATGCATTGTTTGGTTTAACATTTGATTATAAACGCTCGAATATAAGGATGGTGGGTCCCGGTGACCCCATAGTCTTAAGTATTATATTAGTATCTTTCTACAAATAAAATTTGGTGTTATGACATCAAATTTTATTCTTAAATACACAGTTATGGAAAAACATTAAGTATGATCGACGTATATATTCTGCTTGAGAATTCGGGTAATTTACAGTTAATTAAAAGCTTGTTTATGTAAAAATAAAAAAAGATAAAAAAAAAAAAAGATAACACTTAAATTAATCATAACCCGCATGATAAAAGCTAGAATTTATGAGAGAGAGAGAGAGAGAGAGAGAGAGAGAGAGAGAGAGAGAGATTTGAAGGGGATTATTGTTATTCTATGCAATCGATTGAAAATACATGTACTACTTAAAACAGCTTCTTTGCATTTTCATGTGAGAGATTTTTCTCTATATAGCTTAGCTGTGGGAATATTCATCTCTTAAATTGTTTTATTTTATTAGCAAGTAACTATTTAGATAATTCATATAGCTATTCCTTTTTTATCTAAAGTAACCAAATATCTATGTCAAATGCATCAAAATTAACACATGTATTTCGAATTTTAAAGATGAATAGGAAAAGGCTTGCTCAAAAATATCAATGGACGTAACTTAAGATTAAAAATGACACAGTATGTATATATAAATTCTAAACACACATTTTCAAGCCTTGACTAAGTGAGAAAAACTTGAACCATCAATAAAACCCCACAAAAAGGGGTACAGCAACTTTAGTACACAGTTTCCTTGAACACGTTGTTTCGGTTTAACGTGGTCCTCAAATTGGAAATTTCAAAAATATTTCAATTAGTGAATTTTCTTAAACTCCTGTGCACATTCCCAAAAATATTAAAATGAGAAACTTTACGTGTGTCTTTGGCTTCTGGCATATGTTCATTGATGCAATTCCAACATCCACCACCACCCCACGCCACCCCTTCAAGATATTAGATGTTTTTTTCTCACAAGAATTTTAAAAGGCAAATATAGTACTAAGTATGTTGCAATTAAATTGGAATACCCATATAATTTCCTTAGTGTATACTATATGAGTGAAAATAAACGGATTTCTCAGTATCTTTGTGATTTTCCCAAGTATATGTTTCTATTTTTGAATTAAACTCTTCCCTGTTTTCCCTAATACAGGGACTGCTCACTAAATATCTTAAGAGATATCCACTTGGGGGCAGTGACTTTCCAGTTTTGTATTGGCGTCGTTTCTGACCTTTTCCTGGCATGTAAAATATCAAAATCGTATAAAAGCCAGGAAAACTTAAGATATATCGAACTAAATTCTATATTGAAATACTCTCTTCATATCCGTGTAAATTCTTACTTCTTTCTTTTATATTCATATCGTTCCTTACAACATAATTATACTTAATCATCACATGCATGAATCACTATCTGAGTCTCATGAGAGAGTGAGAGAGAGAGAGAGAGAGAGAGAGAGAGAGAGAGAGAGAGAAAGATTTGACATAAACACAAGACACATCTCCATGCTTGCAGATGGAGAAGATAATATGTACATGTAAATAATGTGTTACATTTTGTTGATAAATAATTAATCTGAATACATGTACAGTTTGCCTACATGCCAGGACTATTTACATGAATTACCGTTCTCTGTCTTTCTTCAGAGACGTAAAATTTCATCGATCGGCTTTTGGAGCATACTCCAAATAGTACTCAGCGGAGAACATACTCCAAAACTTTTATAACCTTGGTATTTAAAGTCGTACTCATCGGAGCATATACTCGGAGTACGGAGTATGAGTATGAGTACGAGTATGAAAAAAGTTTTATAACCTCGGGGCCTGGACAATTGTCTTATTTTTGTAATCAGTCCTTTAACTGATATATCTGTACATTTATCATTGAATGTCTTTTGTATTCTTTGCTTTATTTTAAACGACATATATAACAGCCAATCAAGAATGGTCTACCCGAAAATATGACGCGATTCATTCACTTTTGGTTTCCATTTTCTAGTTTTATCGATTTGAAAAGCAGTTGAATGAATTCGGAGTATGAGTTTACACAAAAAGTAGTAAGGGGTGAACGAATTTCTTTTTACCTATTAATTTTACATGAATCGCTGCAAAAAATCGTATCAGATAAGTCCGTCTAAGAAATCGAAATGGCTATTGTGACGAACTTTTTTATTGTTATAGTACTTGGAATAATATTATTGTAAAAAGAAATATTTCTAACGTCAGGTGCCTGTGTTTGTTATCGGTATACAAATGTTAACTTTGTTCGGTAATTGAGCAGTTTGAGAGTTTTCATAAACCTTGTATAACATATACCGTCCGACTTGTGGATTTTTCCTTTGAACACAAAATTAAATAAATCTTATGATCTTAATTATCTACCTAAATTTAGTTAATTTGATTTTCTCGGTTATTTGTAGTTTTTAAAAAAATTCCTTGGGGTCTTATCTTACATACCGTTGTGTCAATTTTCTACAATTATGAAAACACAGTCCTGGCTGGGATTAAGTAAAATTTAGACAGTAGAAAGTATCAGGCAATTGCAAAAAGACGAATTTTAACAAACTATGTTGAAACAATGAATTCAAACTCACAATTTTTGGAACATCTTTGAGGAAAACGTAGACAATTACAAATTCAAACTATTAAGACCCCGTCTTTCAGTACTTTCAGTACTTTGATTACGAATGAAACGCCTACCGCCGCCCCCTGGACTTCCGCTGTCTAGCAGAGAATTGAAGGAGATTTAAACATCAGTACGATGTTTTCGCCGTTGAGCGAGCGGAATGGCAAGTAAAGTAGATAAAATTCAGGATATGACCCTACTCCAATTTATGGGACCGGACGCCATTGATGTTTGTATTACTTTTACGTGGACCGAAGATGAAGATAAGACAAAGTTGGTGGATATCACGAAAAAATTTAAGGAATACTGCAACCCGAAAAAAAACGTGACTTATGAGAGACACGCCTTTCACACGAGAACTCAGAAGGAAAACGAACCTGTCACAGAAATTCAACAAAAGGCAAATGTATGTGAATTCGGTAAACTGAACGATTCTTTGATTAGCGATAAAAAAAGTTTGTGGCATCCGAAGTGATTCCGTGTGTGCTAGACTACTAAGAGAGCCTGAACTCGCACTACAGAGCGCCATAGACAATTGCAGAGCAGCCGAAGTCTCTAAAGCGCACCTCAGAGAGATTTGAGACCAGAAAACGTACACGCGGTGAAACGCAAGAAACAGAACTACAAACAAAGAGTAGCAAAGCCCGAGCCAGTAATTCGATATAAGTACTGCAGAAAAGACCACACTAGAAAGCTAACCATTGTCAAGCTTACGGCAGACTTTGCAGTAAATGTAATCAGAAAAACAATATGCAGCAGTGTGCAAGTCTGGGATTCCTCCAACACCACTTTATTCCAAACATAGGAAACCAAGAAATCGTCAGATTCATCAGATTAAAGAAAGTAAAGAAGACAGTGATGACAACCTATCATGTACTCGCTTGACTCAGGAAAAGAAGATGACTGAACTGTGCAAATACTAGTTAACGATGCAATACCGATATACTTTAAGGTGCTCAGTGTAACTATAATAAAGCTGATTCAGTTTTGAATATAATGGTGTTTATACATGTATTTGTGTTCTTCTATATTTTTGTCATGAATGGTTTTCCGTATGTGAGTGACGGGTGTATGGTCAATAGAGGGTCCGGTAACGACATCAGCAGAGTGCCACGTTTTTGCAGTTCCTGATTTTAGATATGGTGAATATCTCCAGTAAGTTACAATGCTGGTGAGAAACGGCCTTATTAGTCACAATGTTTATTTTCAGTGTATAAGGGTGTTTGTTGCAATTTTCGTACCACAAACTAGGCGCTAGACGCAAATTGTCATATGCAGGGTCATGTGGGTAACATACAAATGTCGAGAACACATGCTGCGTTCAGCTGGGGGCAATACTTCTGTTAGAAGTGGTCGTAGAGCAAGCGAGAGCCCTGTGAGTCCGGGGCTTGCAGTCAAAATTTAAAACACGAGAGACAGGCAGTTGAACGAGGGAAAGAGCGTCTCAGGTGCGTGGTGTCATGAACCTGAGTGTGAACCACGTGACTCAGTGATTCGAAGCACAAATATATTACCGAATAATTTTTCTGCATTCATTTAAAACTTTATTATGAAGGTGGTCCTACAATATATACAGTAGTTTCCTATCATATCGCGGGTTCTATGGCATTGCGGTATTTCTGTTTACGAATAGTAGCACGCGCTATTCTGCCTGGTGCAGGCAGATAGCTAACCTTGCACAACGCACAACGCAAACAAAAGTCACACGGGTTTCATAGTTTATTTTGTGTGGAAAACGTTGCCGTCGTGAATACTATTGGTAAAAAAACTACAACAAATAGAAATAACAAATTACTAAATAGGAAAATATAGAACCTTACTTCATACATAGAAAAAATATGTAAATTACTTAAATTACTAGACCATAATGGCGTGCCATACTTTTGATAATGTTTTATCTGCATAATAAAATTGTCATCTGTAACTAAACTTCAAAAATACAATTAAATACTGACAGATTTAAGCAATTACTTCAATAAAAAAGACTTACTTAGTGGCTCGAGGCACGCATCTAACCAGATTGAAGACTATAGACAAAGTGAGACCGGACTGGTCAGTAAGGCTGACAGGAAGTGAGTGATTGACCAGATATACGTTGTAGTTAACTTGTACCAAAAAGGATTACCGGATATACTAAACTCAGAGTGGTTAACTTGTACAAAAATATTTCTGAAGAATTTAAATTTTAAACTATAGACAGCACACTCCCCGTCTGATATGAAAATATCACTTAAAGGCATAAACCGTACTCTGTTCACAAAAAGTTGTTCATGAAACTGTTTTTGTAAATTGTCACAACACAATAAGCATTAAATTGAATGACACAAAAATATAATTTCAGAAATCGGACGCACATATATACGCGACTGTCCATCTTTGATAACGCGAACTTCAAGTTTGCGCACAAGTCCATCTTTGCTAGGAAACACTCTTTCAACAAGTCCTGTCGGCCAATGGTTGCGATGTGCATCACGGTCCTTCAAAAGAACGACATCACCAACTTGGATGTTATCTCGAGTGTCTTTCCATTTTCGTCGCACTTGTAGACTCTGCAGGTATTCATTTTTCCAACGACACCAAAATTTCTCCGCTAGAGACTGAACAAATTTCCATTGAATGTTATAAACTTCGCTGACACTGAGATTTTTAAAATCCTCGTTTGAATCAACGGTTTTTTGAGTAAGTAAAACAGCTGGAGACAAAACGCAAGGTGCTTCAGGGTCGGTGGATACAGGTACCAGTGGACGGGCGTTGACTATCGCTGTCGCTTCAGCCATAAACGTGCTAAGGACTTCATGGGTAATTCTTGTGTGCTTAGAAATCCGCCAAGATGTTATTTCTAGCAAAACTCAAATTACAACTGAGATCGTAATTTTTTACTATTCTGCCTGGTGCAGGCAGATAGCTAACCTTGCACAACGCACAACGCAAACAAAAGTCACACGGGTTTCTTTGTCAGTTTCAGGATTGATGAGAGGGTAGACAGGTTTGATCATATCCGAAGAATTTTTCAACCATTGGGGTCCAGTTATCCAGCGCTGTAGAGATGTGGTAATTGTTGTATGTGAATATCTTGTTGCAACATCAGCTGGATTTTTGTCAGTTGAGACGTAAGACCACTGAGACGGAGTCGAGACTTTGTGAATTTTTTCCACACGGTTTGTAACATACACAAAAATTCTACGGGTTTTGTTACAAATGTAACCCAAGACGATTCTACTGTCAGTATAGTAATGAAATCGATCTTGAGGAATCTTCAAGTAGTCACAAACTGCTTCTCCTAACTCTGTGGCGAGAACTGCTGCGCACAGTTCGAGTCTCGGTATTGTGTGACCTTTCAGAGGTGCCAGTTTAGATTTTCCCATTAGAAATCCAAGAGAAGTTTCTCCAAATTCATCTGTCACTTGAAGATATGCCACCGCAGCTATCGCATGTTCTGACGCGTCTGAAAAAACATGAACATCCACTTGATGAGCCAAAGAAATGGAAGTGGATACAATCATTCGGGGAACTCTAAAGTTGATTGTATCAATGAATCAATCCAGATTCGCCATCTTCTCAAATGTTCCTCCGTAAGTGGTTCATCCCAGTGACATCCAGGAGATACAAGTTCACGGTGTAGAATTTTTCCACTGATAGTGACTGGAGAAATAAATCCCATTGGATCAAAGATACGGTTCATTGTCGATAGAAGGCCTCTGCGGGTGTAAGGTGTTTCAGCATTAGAGATTTTGAACACAAACATATCACAGTTTAAGTCCCACTGCATTCCTAAACTGTGTTGTACAGGTAAGTTGCATATGTCTGCACAATGATTTAGTTCCTTCAAATCGCTTCCTAGGTCATCTATAGGAAATGATTTCATCACATTCACACTGTTTGAAGCGATTTTGTGGAGACGAATGTTTCCGTTGTTTTTCAGTGTTGCTTGTGTTTTTCTCATCAGGTTGATTGCTTCTGATTCTGTAGCAAGCGACGTCAGTCCATCATCGACGTAAAAGTTGTTGTAAACAAATTTACGAACATCATCGTCACCAACAGATGATGCTTTTCGAAGTCCATAGGTGGCAACAGCTGGAGATGGTGTGTTACCAAAAACGTGAGCTTTCATTCGGTATTGTATTAAAGGTTTTTCAAAGTTGTTATCCTCGTACCAAAAGAATCTGAGGTAATCACGATGATCCTCATGAACACGAAATGCATAAAACATTTGCTGAATGTCACCACTGATAGCAATTGCATTTTCACGGAAACGCATGAGGATTCCAACAAGGTTGTTTGTTAAGTCTGGTCCAGACATTAACACACTGTTCAATGAAACGTCTTGAAACACAGCCGACGAGTCGAATACTCCTCGGATTTGATCCGGTTTTTTCGAATTGTACACCCCAAAAAGGGGTAAATACCAGCATTCCCCAGGTATGTCGGAAGGAGCAACTTCTGCTGCCCCACTAGCTAAGACTTTTGACATGAATGCAAAGAAGTGTTGACGTTTGTGATGATCTTTCTTTAAACTTGTGTTGAGGATCAAAGCACGTTTCCAGGCCTGTGAATAATTGTTAGGCATCACTGGTTTTGACTCCTTGAAAGGTAATGGTGCGGACCAAAAACCATCAGTGTCTTTGTGGAACTCTGCGTCCATAAGAGCTACAAACTTGCGGTCCTCAACAGAAGGTCCAATCTTGTTGTCAAATGGTGTTCGTATGAATATGTCATCATTGTCCTTGACATTGATATTGTTGTGACACACTGGAAAGGTGGTGCACCTTCCGTCATTAAGAATATGCGCTTTGTTTACATTCACGTCCTTTGGAGGATGAACTTTACCAATACAAATTTCACCAATGACGACCCATCCTAGTGGAAGACGTTGAGCAAAGGGTTGACCTTGGCTGCCAGTAATTTGGTCGCGCACATGATGTACAATCGATTTCAAACAGGTGGTAAAATTTCTCTTCTGGATGGAAAGTTTTACGCCTGTCATTGAACAATAGCATTGCAAAAGGTAACGCCCACCGATCCCGAAAAAAGCAAAAACGATTGACTGTGTTCACCCACCGGAACGTGTTCAATACACAAACTCATTATTTTTTCCCTCGTTTCACTCCTCCGAAAATAAATCTTTTCTTGTCCAATTTAAAAAACAACAACAAAATGAAATAGGTTAGGTGCATTCGTTACAAGATCGCATTTAATAACAATTAGACACAAATAATATACAATAATTGCATACCATATAAACAAACATGTAAATTGTGCAATACAGTGTACAGGGCGGGTAGGGAGGGATACTATCAACTCCTTACAATCTTGTAACGAACGTCGCAATGACCAAATTCACGCATGAAAAACTATTTATACTACGCGCCAAGTCACTCGTGCGTGACGAAACTACTAATGATAGAATAAAGATTTCCGTATTGTCGTAAAATCAAAACCGTTAAGGTGGATCTCTACACCAAATAAGTGTAGGAGATTTTTGTTGCATGCATTTGTTACTAATACTCGCCACAATATTCAACAATAATAGACCTCAAAATACAATACTCTATTTTCTAGAGAAATTTTAAAATATCAGTCTGGTTCCATATAACCCCTTATTTATCAATTTTTTAAACATTTCTGTTTTAAAATTCTTATGAAAGTGAAATGTAATTAAAGTTAGAAATAAAAGACAAAATCATCGTGAATGAAGTTTGTATGATTTTTATTGGAATCCACATACATATGAAACTTAAATATAAAAAAATTCTTTTAAGGCAAACTGCTGGACAAAATCCCTCAAAAATCTGAAAATATAAACATTATTCGCTGGTTAATAGGATGAAAAAAAGAAATTGAGTGAAATTGAATGAAATTGAAAAATTAAAGAAAATACTGAATTATTATGAAAGATCCTGTTTAAGAGTTGTCTTTCTTTATTTTACATGGTCTCAAATATCTTGGGACCATTTTTTAATTAATAAAATTAACGAAGAAAAAAAAGGGGGGGGGGGGGGGGCAAGTCTATGCTGAATTTGAATATATAAGATTTGTAGTGCTTATGATAATATTTGAAGATGAAAAGTTATATTTTTGATGAACACCTTATATATATTTAACTATTCAAAACAAAATATTAGTAGTGAAATTGCTTTTTACTTTTTTATATACAATAGCAATTATAAACAACAACCATACGCATATTAATACATACATTAGATATCCATAATGATAAACATGTATGTGTGGAAATGAAAAACATGCTCCTGTTAAGAATTCTGTCCCTATCTCAATTGGCTTGCAAATACGGGCTTCCACTGCTATTGCTACATGTACCTAGCTTTTTCTATTTAAATAAAAATACATAAGTTTAATGTCTAAGTTTCAAAGCAAGTCGTTTACTGCAAATGTTTTACATTTGGGAAACTGGGATCAATTCAAGAGATCGTACTTACGGTACTTTCGTTTTATATTCATCATACATACATGTATATAGTTTAAGTGAAAATATGATATCTGCTTACCTATACCGATAATCCGTCACAAATGTATGATCGTCTGTTGCAGATGACATGACTAAAATGTATTGCCAATAGCGGTGAAACAGTAAATTATTTAAATTCCACGTTTTCCGTACAAAACAGCTGATAATCAATGTTAGTTGAAAGCTTTAAACAGGAAGAAAATTGACATACATATAAGCGTTTTGGTGACTTTATTTCTATATCATCTCCCTCGTTAGAAGAGTTCAATTTAACGGTGTATAGCTATTTTGTACCACGACACAATATCAATAATCCGGAACAAAATGGCGTTTCGAACGGATGTCAGACATGTTGTGACGATGTAGCCTTCCACCTTAAGAAATTCATATACAAAATTCGATTTACGTCTCAATGTCATAATTGCACCAAAAATCCCGTCAGCCACGTGACCGATCGAGATGATCTCCCCCTGAAGAAAAGAAAACTTAATTTAAGACTTCGATATTTTCCGTTATTACTTTATGGTTGATTAAAAATAAAAAAAGACGTGTGTGAATCATGTAAGACACTTAGTGTAGATATTTAATTTCAATAAACTAACAGGTAGTTAACTTATTTATTATACGAATTTTGTTTTATTCAGTTTTCCTTTAAAATGTTAACTAATACAATATATATATGTAAAATGAATTGGATTAAAAGAAGAATCCGTTGATTCGAGTTATATTTCATTTCAAAATTCTCTCTCTCTCTCTCTCTCTCTCTCTCTCTCTCTCTCTCTCTCTCTCTCTCTCTCTCTCGTAATGGCTACAAAAGATTGCTTTTAAAATTGCAAGTTTTACGTTAATCACCTATTTTACTTAAATGTAAAAATTTGCTTTGTTCAAAATGCAATGTCTATAAATAAAATGTACGACTTTGAATTTTACTTTTGCCAAGATTTTTCCTTATTTTAAGGGGATTCCGTTTTTTTCTTAATTTTATCAAATTGAATAATTTATCAACAACAAATTAAGGAAGCGCAATTACATGTTAATTTAAAAATGACTTATGGGAAAAGATATAATGTCCGGGTAGTGCTGTTGTAAGCGCATTCACATCTCACCGCTGCGATCCGAGTACGATCCCCGTGATCAGTAGTGGTTGTACGTGAGAGGGTATGGTGGTCGCCCGCTCGGACACGTGGGTTTTCTCCGGGCACTCTGGCTTCCTCTCAATGTGGACTAGAAAACGTCTTCAGTTTCTTATACGTTCTAGTGGGTGAACACAGTCAATCGTTTTTGCTTTCTTCGGGATCGGTGCGCGTTACCTTTTGCAATGCTATTGTTCAATGACAGGCGTAAAACTTTTCATCCAGAATAGAAAATTTACCACCTGTTTGAAATCGATTGTAGTTCATGAACAAAAGTCAAAATAGGACAAACCATTAACCAAAAATAGGGGGTTGCTACATGTATATTGTTATTTAAATTTAGGTTTCTTTGTAATTCACGATAACTACATGTACCAGAAGAATCTGAGATTTACTCAGAATTTGGACAACAATGGATATTAATTTTACAGTTGGTACCAACTGGTTGATATATCATTTTTTTATTTCTTTGGTGAACATTTTAAATATCACACTATGTGCACGAAAAGGAACATGTATGGAAGAGAGTACCAGCAAGGCATTGGACTAAGTACTGACTTTAGATCTTTGCTAATTCAGGATTTAATTGACCGTGGATGTGACAGTGCAAGTGGTAAGGTACCCTGGGGAGCACTAAGTGCCACTGCAAAAAAATTTAAAGTTTCGGTGAAAACGGTAAATAAAATCTGGCGACGTTTTGTTGAGCACGGAACATGCACCGAAAAAATGCGAAACAAAAGCGGACCACGTAAACTTACGGAACCAGACCAAAGATTTATTGAATGTTTAAAGCGAGAAACTCCGTCCATGTCATGCAAAGAAATTCAAGAAAAACTAAGAAGATATTCCCCCGTGTCTGGAGAGGTATCTCTACCAACTATAAACCGTTGTATATTGAAAAACCTAAAATTTACATACAAAAGGCTAAAGTACTCTCGCATTGAAAGGTTTACAAATGATAATATGATTTACAGTCAAGCTTACATCGACTTTTGCCAAACAAAAAACACACGACAAATTAAATTTATGGACGAAAGTGGTTTCAAACTTACAAACGCAAATCGCACATACGGTCACTCTCGGAGGGGGGAACCGTGTGTTGAAATAGGCAGGTTTGTAAAAGACAGAAACTTAACATTAAATTTATTAATAGGGAAAGACTGCGTGCTTTATTACAATTTTGTCGATGGCTCTTCAAATATGTATACATATTTAAATTTTTGGGAAGAAGCGGCTCAGAATCAAGACGAGTATGGCAGAGCAGTTCTCATTCCAGGAGATTTTGTTGTCGTCGATAATTGCCCGATACACAGAAACAATTCAAAAAGAGTTCTTCGTCATTATTTCGGAATGCAGGGTGTGCAGTACGGATTTCTACCTGTATATTCGCCTGATTTTAACCCAGTTGAAAATTGTTTTCTTAAACTAAAAAAAATATTGTCGCAAGAAAAATACTTACCATATTTACAAGTAAGTCTAAAACTTGCCATAACACAAGCCTTGAAGGAAATTTCATCGAATGATATCAGGCAGTTTTACCGACAAACAGGATATCTCAATGTATGACAATGCAATTTGAATGTGTAATTCGTGTACATGTACAGGTATATCCATATTTTTCATAAAAGTGCACTGAAAATTAAAAAAAAAAACAAATGAAACCTAAGAATTGTTTATTTAGACTTGTTATTATCAATTTTTTCATTAACTTCGAAAACGTGCACTTGTTCATGTTTTTGAGAATGGTCTTAAACAAACACACACACGAACGCGCACGTGCGTGCGTGCGTGTGTGTGTGAAAATGTATTACAGGAGTTTCTGTATTGAAAACGTTCCAGTGGGTGAACACAGTCAATCAGTCTTGCTTTCTTCGGGATCGGTGGGCGTTACCTTTTGCAATGCTATTGTTCAATGACAGGCGTAAAACTTTTCATCCAGAAGAGAAATTTTACCACCTGTTTGAAATCGATTGTACATCGGGTAAGTCACGTCCTATGAGCAGTTCAACATTCACATTGCGATCTAGGGGTGGTATGAAAGGTGCAATGCATTGTAGATGCGGTTGTGATTGAGCGACTTTGGGAGTAGGTATTTCAAGATGCTCACTAGGAATAGAATCACATTCAATGACTTCCGGTAAGTTGAATGTAGTTGTACCATCCAAGGCTTTGACACATAATCCGTTCACACGGCGTCCAGCGACTGTCGTTACACCGGAGCATGACGTAAGAGTGTAGGGTTTACATTCTCCTGTAACTCCGAGTCGATCTATCAAATAAGGGGACACCAACGTCCGGTTGCTCTGGTCATCGATTTTCGCATAAACACGGATAACTTTCGCAGGATTTGATTGACAAAACACGTCCACTAATACGATCTTCCCGCAAGAACGACTCCCATGTTTTCCTTCTTCATACTCCCCACCATTGCTTAAGGCAGTTTTCGCTGTTGAGACTGGCGTAGGGGATTCGGGTTTTGAAGGACGACGATCAATGTGCATCGCTGTGACATGATAAGGATTATCACAAATATCACATTTAATGTCCGCTGTACAATTTTTGGACACATGACTTTGTGAGGCACAACATCGGAAACATAATTTCTTATCACGTAGAATGTTTTGACGCCCACGTAGTGATTTTCCTTTGAAGCCACGGCATTCGTTCAAAGAATGTCCAGCATTGTGTATGGGACAACGTGTTGACGGAGTTGATGATACAATTTCAACCTTACGAGAAGTGACTGCGCCAGTAGGTCTAGGTTTGCTGTATGCCATGTTTGTGTTTGTGGACGGTTGACATACAAGTCCAGGATCGTTACGGATTTCACACATTTCACGGATGAACTCGACAAAAAAGGAAAATGGAGGGAATGCTACATCATTCCGTTTTTTATATCCAGCTGCTTGAGAGGTCCACTTGTCTTGTAGAGATATGGGTAGTTTGGCAACTATGGGTAGTACTCCAGTAGATGAATTGAAGTAGCTCAGACAAATTTTGTATTTTGGATAAGTCATCGCCGATTCAATTTCGGTGAGAATGTCCACGAGATCATACAATTTGGCATGATCTTTATTTGTGAGGGTTGGAAACGAGTGTAGTTTCTGTTTTAGAGCATGTTCCACCATCTCAGGTCTCCCATATTTATCGTTCAGTCTATCCCAAATACGCTTTACACCTAGGCTAGGATTGTGGGTGTTTGCGGAGCGCAGTGTGCGTGCAAACTTTGAGGACTCTGGACCCAACCATTTTACAAGTAAATCCATTTCCTCAAACTCTGTGACACCAAGTTCTAGTGTAACACTCCGGAATGAAGAACTCCAAGAATTGAAATTTTCTGGACGATCATCAAAGTTTGCGAATCTTGTGAGTAGAAAATCTTTGCGTAGCAAAAACTTTGAAAAGTCGGCCATTTTCGAAGTGTTGTCGGTCCGTGGTGGTACTAGATTTGGAGCGGTAATTACATGAGGCAATGAATTTGTAGTAACACAAACTTGACGCATTGAATTCGAGGGAACGAACACTTGAGTATCAATCAGTATTAAAAGGTAGATAACTGCAAAGCAGTGAGAGTAGGATAATGTCTTTAAAAAATTTCCTTTCAAAAACCACTGCACAAAATGCCTATATTTACACAAAAGCTTATATGTATATAATGAATATTCTAAATTATAAAAATTGTGACCCCGGACCAAAACTGGAGCCCTAGGCGGGGTTCAAAGTTTAACATAGAAATATGTAGGGAACATGTTAAAAATCTTACTCAAAAGTGTTACAATGCTACAGTTTGTGAGATTACTATACACGGATCTTTAAATAATTTATACTCTTAATTATTAAAGCTTGCCCCCCCCCCCGGTCAAATACTGGGACTAGAACTGGGACCCAAAGAGAGGTTCAAAGTTTTATATAGTATTATTGAAAAAGAAATGTTTAAAAACCTTCTTCAGAACTTAAATGCTATAATTTGTGATATTACAATGTATGCATCCTTGGATAAATATCGATTCAATTTTTTTTTCTTTATTTTACATGGCAATTGTGTCGCAATAGACATAACGCTGCTATAGCGGCAGTTGCATACAAATAGACATTAATTTTATGTCTCATATAAAAGTAAAACAATGCATTATTTTTGTTATTTGCGTTATAATTTGATTACTCCGAAATGTTATCTATATAGTAACTACATGTGTTCAATTTCATACTAAGTCAAATGAAATGTAAAGATTGTCACAAAAATTTGGAGAACCAGATTACTCCAAATTTTTGTGACAATCTTTACATTTGCTGTTGTATTCATTATGTACTAGATTTTGAAACCATCAGTATAGCAAGGTTTTTGAAACTTTGTCTTGGATATTAATTTTAGAGTCATTATATGTTTTCAACCTCACACTGTATTGAAATCATAACTAAATAATAGTTCAAACTATAGATATTTGTTTGATTTTTTCAAATAATTAATGTTCATGAGAAAATTTAGCACTGATTTGAGGTTTTATATTTCTGTTTGGGGCCTAATATTTAAAAAATAATAAATGGACATCTTAGGTCCCCATCTTTATATCAAAGCTGTTTTCGGATGATTGATATTAATAGCATTTCATGTGCAAATCTCCTTAAATTTATTGAACATAATTTTATACAACTACCTGAATATTAAAATTGTTAATAAAAAATTCTTGCCTCCGTAGCTATTGTGTTTACTAAACAAAAAACATATATTGTGTACAATTAATCAACCATAGTGTCTATACATTATCATTTTTTTGAATTCTAAAATATGACAAAAGGGTTCTTTCAGTGATAGTCACAATGTCTCCTCTCACACAGGATGCTCTGTAAACAATATAAATAAAATTAAGAAAATATGCTTGCTGTCAACTTCTAAATGTTTTTATAGATCATATTTTGCTTTCTTTCCATTACTTGTTTATAAGTAAACTTTTCTTACGTTTTTTTGGGAATATGATATCTTGTATTTATTCATAGCCTATCTGACAATATTAGATTGCCATTATAAGTTTCAACTTACGGTCATCACAAAGTACGTCGAGGCAATTCACAAAACCTGTTGAATCACACACACTCGCCGCATCCGTTAAAACTTTCAAAATGTTCACCTGGTCTGTAAGTCCTTCCATTGTATTTACAATCTGAAAAAGAATTGATCATAATTATGCATGTGACAGTCACAGCTGCTTGGCCCGAGATTTATTATCAACCTTAATGTACGCTTTTCATTGTTAGTAATAATGTGTATAATAATAGGCATTGCAGTAATTTCCAGTGCACTTAAGCAATAGTTCGATGGAAAGATGGTATAAAATATTGTTTACAAAACAAACTTTACATAAAAGGGTACCGTGTTATTTTGACCCTCATTAACATTTGCCCAAGACAGACAGTTGAGACAGCCATGGTTATGTTCGCTTTGAAAAACGGGAATACTATTTCAAAAATGTTTTGACAAAGAGAAGCCTGTGTACATTTTTTGTTCACTAACCTTCTTAAGTTTCTTTTGTTTACATTCAATGTATAGTGTGCAGATTGAACAAACCAACTCAACCGGGGAAAGAAACCAAACTTATGACCTTTTTAACGCCCTTAGCCATAAGAAACAACCTTAACCGTACCGACCCCACGATCATTTTTCCTTAAAGCTTGTGCAATGAACGCGTATATTTCTTTTTTATTATAAATAACATTTGAATATTTTCTGCAAGTAGTCTTAAGCATCTTGACATCAACGAATTATGAGAATTACTAAAGTATTCATTTTATTTTAAATGGCAGGAACATTTAACAGTTTAGTTATTTTAAAGCCTGTATAATATTAATATAACATTTTACTACCTGGTGCCGTGGCATAAACTGGATCCGTACATCTTGTTCTACAACCACACCCCCAAGAACAAGACTTCTGAGCAACATACATGCAACGGGAAGTGCAGCCTCTTAATTTATCACAATCATCATCCTGGAATTTAGTAAAAAACATTCAAAGATGACATTATTGAAGAGTTTAAGTAATACTGTGGTTTCATGAATTTTCGTGGGTATCAATTTTCGGGGATTTTCTGAAAACCACAGTTTCAAGGATACGTAATTTCGTGGCAAATGATTTATCATTACAAAATGTTAATTGAAATTGAACTTCATTGAACATTTAATTTCGTTGATCAACGAAATTCACAAAAATTGGTATTCAACGAATATTGACGAAACCACAGTATACAATCTGTTTGTTTAGTCTGAAACCAAACTGTTCGTTGCACAAAACTTGCTTTGAGTGTAAAATAACTACAACGGCTATATTTTTATTTAAAAGATAAAATGCAATTAAGACAGAAGAAGACCTGGAACTAAATAAGTCCAAAACATTTTTTATTAATTTGCTTCAAAATTTATTTAATATTGTCAAAAAACAATGTATTTGGGTTTTTTTACAATTCTATTTTTTTTAAGTTCGGTGTTTCTATATTCTGCAGTATTTTAAGGATTTTGGATCCCACGAAGGCCGAGAAGGATCATTCGAGATTCGAGATTCAAAATACGAGATTCGAAATACGAGATTCAAGATTCGAAATTCGAGATTCAATATCTAAATTAACCAATCAAATCATGGATCTGAAACCTGTATCCTGGCAACATCAAACTGTTCTAAATAAAGATCATTCGTACATGTTCTTTCCTACAAATAAATGTCTTAAAGGCTCTTATGTAATGGTTATAAAATGGTTAAATTAACATTGATGAATTTACCCCACACAATATAAACAATTAAATTAGTGATAACACTGTTGGCTTTGCGAATCTATGTGATTTTGTTTGTCCTGTATGTATTTTTCCCCCGAACCATTTTAACCCGTAGTGTATTCGCCCCAACTGTGTAAAAATCGGCTCGCGAAAAAAGATATGTTTGATCTAAATAATTAAAACTGAATGTGGTTTTAGATATGAAACGAAATTCAATGAAATAATCAACATGTCAAAATATAGGTTATGATAAAGTTTTAAACCATAGGAGATATAATGATTTACAACCTCAACGACAACAATCCAGATAGGAATAGTGTATCGTAGGGTATCCATGTCATTGTCGATATGAGAGAGAGAGAGAGAGAGAGAGAGAGAGAGAGAGAGAGAGAGAGAGAGAGAGAGAGAGAGAGAGAGAGAAGTTTGTAGTGTCATATTCAATTTTGATTTAGAATTTGAAATTGTTTGATTTGATACAAGCATATACAGACATTTAAGCCACTCAAAGGAGAAAAGAGAGGAGGTAGCTAGGGTAAGGCAGACCAACTAGCAAGCTTTAATTTGAACGGTGTTAGCGCACTCTCTCTCTCTCTCTCTCTCTCTCTCTCTCTCTCTCTCTCTCTCTCATCACCTAGCATTTCCTTTTCCGTGGAAGGGTTTGGGGTAATTGTGTGATTTCTTACATTAGCTAGCGAAAATGATAAAAAAAAAACCATGGAATTTTCTTTAAATTGTGTTTGTATGTTGTACTCAATAATCTGTTTTCAGTATATGAATTTCGGGTGGGGGGGGGGGGGCTATATAGTCCTAATTTAATTTGTCAGTTATTCTGTCCCCACTTCGTTCTCTCTTCGTTTTCCAGGCTTTTTTTTTTTATTTGGCTCGGCAATTAAATTTCAAACTTTCTGTGTAGCTCCATAACGATGCACTATAGATAAATTATGAGTAGTTTTACTTTTGATAAACAGATATATATATATATATATATATATATATATATATATATATATATATATATATATATATATATATATATATATATATATATATATATATATATATGTGTATCCGTACTTGATTAAATTTGACTCTTATAATCGGATTTAATGTTGCAATAAATATAGGGTAGGAAAAAGTAGACGGGACTTTTTTGCGCATCTCCTACTGTACCATTCATTCAACACAGGTATTAGCACTCATCGAGTTCGACTTTCTTTTTTTATCCACTGGTTTTAAAGCTATTAATTTTTGAAAATATATCGAATTTATGGCCTGATTATATTTTAATTAGAGCTGCGCTGGTGCATCTATTTACCCAAATGGACCAAAATATAACTAAATGAATCTAAAAAAAATTGACAAAATTTTAGTTTTAAACGACTCATTTTTCAATTCTAATCGGGTATGTCCTTTAGGAAAATCTTGAACCACACACATGTTTAGCAAATAAAACGACAATTGTTTCATTTTTTTATGGGGAGGGGGTGGTGCCGGTAAAAGACATGTATTGTTTGTGGCAGTTGGGCTATACTCTCATTTGTTATAGGTATTACTACATATTGATATAAAATGAAAGTTTCCAATTACACTGTACATAGCTTCTATCATGCATTTTGACCCGCACGATAGTTAAAAACAATTTTCAAAGCATTTAAATAAATGTAATTCAACCGATCATTTTTGGAAATAATTTTTCTGGATCCCCGCCTGATACCTCCGCCTCCATGTACATTAGAATTACATGTACGTTGACCATAATATGTAAACATTAACTTAATCGGCTATGTTATGTGACGATAACATTTTTTATCAATGTATTTGCAGGATAGGTAACAAATAACAGCCTATTTGTTGGTTTCCTCACTGGTTATTTGAGATAATTTGCCGCCATCTTCTATGCATTCCCCACACCACACACAGTTTCTTTATTTGGTGTTCTGTGTGTATGGCGACAAATTGGTAAATTTCCACTTCCCGCCCCTTGTAGCTTCACCCTGATTACATTTTATCTGGCTAAGTGTAATGTAGTAGTATATTAAGTACACACATCTTTGCAGTGCTTATTTACATCTTTAGAGAGTTACTTACATACAAAGTAAACTTTTGTATGATTTATATGCAATAATTGTCAATTTTGATGCGTTGGGGGAGAGGGGAGTAGGAAACTACAGGGACACTCAACTTGGTTGTGATACATATGCCTGTCTATACCTTCTATTCTTTCTTGTTGGTATATCAATGAATGATGTATAACAAACTACAACAATAGATTTTGAAAAATTCATGCACAATCAAATTTTTTAAATTTTACTGTTCTCTGCACAAGAAATCGGCAATGTGAACAAATTGGCACCCTATTATCCCTACCTTTAATTGTACAGAATATGTATCCTGCTATATTGAAAACAATGCCAAAATTAAGACTCATAAGAGGTTGTTTACTCAAGAAAAGGGAAAAAAATTGTATATATTAATAATTCCGTATGATGTGATAATATTTCAATGATTAGTTTATAATCACAGTACTAGTGTATGCCTGTATACATAAGTAATGCTTATATTTATTGGTGAAACCTGGACTGATTATTTATATTTAGATTAAAACATATTTTAGATACTAATCTTCATGCGCGGAGGGGGTCTATAAAGGAGGGGGTCAGGGGGTCTGGACTTTCCTCGGGAAAATTGAAGCTTAATATACTTAGTAGAATTATTGAAAATTGGCCTAGGGCCGCCCTACCGAAAAAGAATTGGCTCCGCTTATGAAGCTCTCTACCATAACGGCATTTTTACACAAAAAGGGTGAATAAAGCCGGGGTTTAAACTATTGGTGGTGAAATACCCCAGGGTTCAAACGCATCAGGTGGAAATGCACAATGGCAAACAAAATCACTTAGATCTGCGAAACACACTGCATTATTACTAGTCCACTTGAATATTCTGTGTAAAAATAAATACAAACAATTATTTAGTTAGCTAGGGAGAAGTGAACATAGCATTTATTTGTATATAAGAGCATGTACTAATAATCTTTATTTAGAACAGTTTGATGTCGCTAGGATACGTGTTTTCAGATCCTTGATTTGATTGGTTAATTAGATATTGAATCTCGAATTTCGAATCTTGAATCTCGTATTTCGAATCTCGTATTTTGAATCTCTAATCTCGAATGATCCTTCTCGGCTTTCGTAGGATCCTGCAATCAAACGTTTATATTTTTTGTAAAGCATTATATCTCACTCGCAACATCCTAAAAATATCACAAAAATGGCTAGGGGTATTTTTAAAGTGATTTTTTCTGATGTTTGGGACATTCAATTTGACTCTTCTTCGTTAAAAATTGCTATAAACAGATAAATAGTTGTTCTCCTTATTTTGTTTTAAAGAAAGAACAATGAGTCATATTACGAAATAATGATATTCAAAATTAATTATTTTAAGTAGTCACAATGAAACTTTTTTTCCAAATTATATAACCTTATTCATGAATAAATCTGTTTTCAATAACAAAATAATGTTTTCTATCATCATAGATCAATAGATTCAGGGAGCAATAAATGATATTAAGTGTATATGTTTCAATTAAAAAAAACTTCATGATTAAAAGTTAAATAAATCAATTATATAAAATTTTATATATAGCTCTTAATGTCATGTTTCTTTATAGAAACAACAACAAAAATTTGAAATATGTTCTTTGAAATATTTGAAAAAAAATACTTCATAGGTGCATGTAGATATTTTGAAACAAATCAAAATCAATTGGCAATATATCATATATTTTTTTTATTTTAACAAGGAACAATGAAGACCTTTTATCATTGTTATACATTGTAATTGTAGATTTATTTAAACTTTCTTCACTGGAAATATAAGGTTATCTATTTGATATAAAAGTCTATTTTAACCTACTTTTTTTTAATCATTTTTAAATATCAATTGTTTTGCTCTATTAGTATTTTACCTCCGGGACACAAAATGTCGTGATTACACGTGATATACTCCGGTCGGCAGTCACATACTGTTGCAGTGTTATCAACAGGGCATCTTCCTGGCTTTAGACCTGGAGGAGGAGGAGGTTGAGCACTTACCTAATGTTAAAAATATTGAATAAATGTCAAAATATAAATTTTGTTTTAAAACATAACGTTAAGTATTTTTAACAATTTTAAAATTTTGAAATAAGTTATTTTTTAAAGTAAGATATCAGATATATCGGTTAAATACCCCTAAAATATCAGTAACATGTTTGATTTTTTTTCATTGGGGAATAAGAATTACAATCATAAGACATATTGCTTACAAAGGCTTACAAAGGCAACCAACAACGACATGAATAGTAGTTTAAGCATAACCATCGTGAATTAACCCAAAATGTGGACATTGCTATCTTCTTAATGCATATCAACACGCAAAAACTAGCGCGTGGAATTCTAATTTTAATATGTCAACTTAATTGAATGTACAGTGGTTTTATTTTTTTTTAGTGAATATTAATCTTTTCGCTCCATTTTTTTTATCTTGACCTTACTTTAACAGTAATAGGCATCATAGAACATAAGCAAATGCTTTTTTTTTATTCAGTGTGTCCATCATTTAGTTCAGGACTCTGAACAACCTTCAAAAATTAATGAAATGCATTAAAAACTTTAAATTAAGTTCAAAGCTTCTCTGATCATTTGAGTGTCCGTCTTTTTCTGCTGATTCTAACCAAATTGACACATATGATATGTGTAGCTTTGGATTTTGTATTTATTGAAATAGAAGATCAACGTATTTTTAAAGAAAAGATAGTAAAGAAACGATAAGAAAAACTATGTAAAATCTAGGTATGAGCATTAACATAAACACATAATACACAATAATATTATACACCAAAGCTTGTCTGAATGAGAAACATAATTGAAAATTCCCTTCTAAGGAACATAAAGACAGTTAATTTGAAGGAAACAAACGTTGAACAAAAATTACGCGTGAAATTAACATAAGAGCAACATATATGGGAAGTGTATGTATCCAAAGTTCATTCCTAAGCAATTTGTGATAATAATTACCACAAAAAAAAATAAAGGCCATCGATAAAATCCTTTCAACGTGTACTATGAATTCAGAATAAGCGATCGTTCGAAATATTTGAGTTTATTGGTTGAAAACATATAGCAATCTACAACAAAAAGCTTATATTTTTCTAGGCAGATGCATGCTGAAAAGCGAAATGCCGTCTGCGTTTTCACTGCACAATATCGCGTCATCTGCGACATAATCAAGTTAAATTCGAGATGATGGCTTGGTTGGTAGCCGCATGTTGCCTTTTTTGCTAATTTGTGTCAAATTTTGAATTTTAAATCAAACAAGATAAAATATTCAAAATTCTTAACATATTACCACTGCATACAATACCAGTATGTAAAGCATCAAAGTAAAATTGACTTAACATGGACACATTGATGATATAGTTAGGCTAATATGCCAAATTGAATGCCGAAGACAATTTTTAACATTGTTGATTGGGTAAGCGATTTGGTATAAAGACCTATAATTACTTAATATGTTAAAAGGCCTTCTGCAAGAGTTACATGTAGTTTTAATGAAAAAAAAAATCTTAAAATGCAGCGTAACGCAAAACATTTCAATTTTTGAAATTTCTATTTTCGTTGATTGAATAAAAAAGATAAACATTACCAAAAGCAGAAGTTGTGAAAGTGTTCAATATAAATGTTACGTATTTTTCAATAACATATCGACGTATAAATGTGCATATATTGCAAAAATAAGGAAGGTAAGAAGCAAAGAGAGAATTGAATATTCCAATTATGTGAATGAAAACTCGATCTTAAATAAAAATTGCTCTTTTGCTGTGATTTCTATAATATTTCTCAGTAAGAGTTTTAAGAACACGTTTATTCATACAATATATGATACGATATTGCACTGCAATAAACATTTAAAGTAATGGATGAAATCAACAAAAATGTCAACACGAAAATTTGCATTTAACGGATACTAATAAAACAATAATGTATGATATGTTATTCAATATCCATTAGTTTGGCGAGAAATAGGTGCTTCTAATTGGTTGAAAAATTCTTTATTACCTGCATTTATAAAATTTCTGGATAAGAAAATAACTAATTACCGGATTTTAACGTCTTGATTTCAATAAAAATGCTATGGGAATGATTTATTAACACTTTTGAATATTAAAAATCTTATATTGATTAATCCTAAAAATTGTCATCACTGCATATGGCATCTGCTATGCATATAATTTAGACTTGCACATCAATCAAAGGAGCTAATGGCATTTGTTTCTGCGTCAATTTTATTCTCTAGAAGAAAATTATGTCCAGATTTAGGGCTATTTTACGATGAATATGAAAAGAATAATTATTATTCAAAATGTGTGTCGCCAGTGTGAGTATTTGTTTTGATCAAATGGGTGTTACCAGCTTGAGCTCTAAAAGGCATTAAAAATAACTAATTTTTACAACAAAGATATTGCTTCATCACAGCACTTCAATAGTTATTAAAAATATTTCCAAGCTTTGTTTCAGGCATAAACAAATCTTCCTCCCCATAGTCTGAAACCAAGAAGATGCCCTGTTAATAACACTCAATATGTGATACTTTCGACCGGAGTATATCACGCGTAACTACCACTTTTTTGTTTTGTTTTTAGTTTTCATATATATGTCAACTATAAAAAAGAACTAGAGAGAGAAAATATCAGAAATTTGAAAAATCCACTTTTATACGGAACATGTTTTAATGTTTATGCAGTTGATGTAAAAAAAAACTTTAATTGGCTTCAATTGATAATTATACAACGTTGTTACTAGATAGATAATTTTAATTATATATCTCGTGAATACTATACTTGTTTAACTGCAAAACAACATGTTGCTTATCGATTTCCAATTTTGATAAATTGGTATTTTAGCTTCTTATTTTCTTTTTTTAAGTAAA
This sequence comes from Magallana angulata, assembly GCF_025612915.1. NCBI lineage: Eukaryota > Metazoa > Mollusca > Bivalvia > Ostreida > Ostreidae > Magallana > Magallana angulata. The sequence continues at coordinate 7,874,733 of NC_069114.1, read as the reverse complement.
AGTTCCCTGAAATGAAAATAAAATGTAATAGAAATGAATATTAGACAAACAAAAATAACCAAATTTTGGACAAAACGTAAAATGGCCATGCCTTAGTCCAACTGATACTGCTTGACATGCATGTATATTAAATGCTAGATATAAGTCAGAAATGATCTAAATCTTGATTTATAGTAAAACATATATAAAGGGACATGGAAAGGATTTTAGCACAACATTTCTTTGGTTAAAATATTTATTATATCGTTGATATTCATTACACAAGAAGGCAGTGATGCAAATAGTGATAATACAATATGGCCTTTCACATATTACGTTTAATAAAATCAGTCGATTTATCTTTAAATATTGGAACCGTGTCAAATTCAAATTAGAATGAACTGGGGGGAAATTTCCAAAGGTTAAACAAGTGTGATATCTTATTTCTATGTTCATAGTTACAAATCATTATCAAATACGTTTATTTAGTTTTATCTCTACAATTGAACTTTTTTAAAAATCTGCCATACGTGAATCTTCTGAATTTTTAGTACACTTTTTAGTCTTGAATATATATATTCATGATCCTACGACATTTTTTATATTTGTGAAATAAACAGTGAATACAAGAAATATAATCAAACTTATACTTCTGACAATGACAAAATCACAATTTATACATGTAGCAAAGTATCATGTGTACCTTACTACCTTCAATTTTCTGAATAGAACTTAAAATGCTTTAAAAAACGTAATTGTAAAACTTAATATTTGCATATGCCAAACAGTTGACAGATAATTTCTACTTTGGAGGTTACTTTACATCAAATATGAAAGGACTGGTGATGATTTTTATTTCTGTTGCTTTTGAGATGATTCGTTTTCGTATGTATTTTATAAAAATCTTTTTAGGCACATGAAGATATTTTATAATGAATACTTTTTAGGGGTTTTTTTGTATGTTCGTTCGTTCAATCTTAAAAGAGATTGTGATATCATTTGCCTTTTTGACTTTGAATAATTTGACCGGATTACATCCAATGTCACAACGACAGTCAATGTCCAGGAGGTAAAACAGTGATTCATACAACCTACACTTAAAGAACTGAAAACTTATAAATGTAATGAACCTATAGAACTGAGAAACGTATAGAACTCTCAGACTTATTGAACTGACAAACTTTTAGAACTGTCAAACTCATAGACCCGACAAACTTATAGAACTGTCAAACTTATAGAACTGTCAAACTTATAAAACTTACAAACTTATAGAACTGACAAACACAAAACTGTCAAACTTAAAGACCTCACTAACTTATTGAAGCGAGAAGTGATAAACTTACATAAGTTGTAGTACTGATATACGAACATTATGTCATTCTATGGTTTTGAAACACACATTTGATATCTTTAATAAAGCTAAATTACAGACCAAACGCCTCCCCCGTTTAGTTTTAATTTTTATGGCATCTGTATTTGTTTGTTATGAAGGATTAAAACACAACTTTTTTTGGTTTAGTTCAGAAGTGTTGTTCTTGGGGTTGTGGCCACAGAAAAGTTTGTGTAAATCCAGTAATTATCAATCTACCTGGTAAGTGGTCTTGTTTTTATCATACGTTTTGTTTTAAGTGTAATGTTTACATAGTTGACAAAAATCTATTTATTATTTGCTTTCACAGACCTAGGTCTGTAGGTTTTCTTTTGGATGTTAGTGGCGTCAGTGGGTATCAAAATTTCCCTCTACATTTTTGCACAAAGATTCTATTAAGTTTATGAATTTAAAGATTTTAACGAATGAAATATTGATAGTTTTATTGGTAATGAATTTTGAAAAATTTAAGTAACATATGACATAGTAAATACTTAACATGAAGTTCCTTTCTCGAGAAAATGCCCCCTTTTTGGTTCGAAAAATGATTGTAAAGGACTATATATGATATGGGCCAAAAAATGGCCCCCACAAATGAACATAATCATTTATTTTACTGTAATTCTTTTTTTTTTGTTAAGATATATATGTGATGTTTTTACATAATGTTCATTTTGATTCAAGTGCCAAGAGTTTAGAAATATGACACCGTAAAGACAACCATTTCCCACAATGTTTGCATATTTGGAATATAACGGTCCGTTTTCAAGCACAGTTTTTCTTTCAGATAACATAGACCGGATGCTTGAACAAACAAATTATTTTAATTAGAAATGTATTTACTTAAGACTATTAAGTGACAAAAAAAATTCTTGTTCAAGCATGCGCTCTATATTTCCCATTCGTAGAAAGATAAGAAAAGTGTCGATTTTTGACTAATTTCGATTGAATTATAGAAATAGCGTCACTTCTCACGTCCTTGAGTCCCAGTGAGGGCAAATAAATCAAATAAATAGGTGAGAAATATATGTTATATCAACTCTTCTAAAAATAACATGACATATCATTGTACCCGAAACACTTTGAAAAATGGCGAATTATGGGGGCCAAATTTAAATCATATCATATATTGTTATTTTTCTAAATAAGAATCATCTATCATAATGCATGTTACATTAATTTGATTTCTACTGATGGCAGTTATTGATTGATTACATACCAATCAAAATTTAAGTGGAATGTAAATATAATAATTTTTCATTACTAACTATATTTTTTCTCAAAAAGACAACTACAGTGTATTGCAAATTCAATTATATTTCCTGTCACAATAGACAAGTATTACAAATTAAATTCATATTGCTATTAACTCGATTTTATCTCGCAATGGTTTACGATTGCAGATTGAATTTTATTGTTATTCATTTTTTTAAATATCGCATTATGGAAACTTTTCAGAAGAAGTATTATTGAAAGCCTTAATTAACAATGTGGAATACCAGAAGATTCGTATCATTTGTTGTTGTTGGTTTTTTTGGGATGTAAGAAATATACCAATGAACGAAATGAAGTGTTTTTAAAAATTTAGAATTTAAATCAAATTAACATTAATTGTCATTTCCTTTTGTGGGGAGATGAATCTCTGACTGTCAATTTAAACCAACATATTTTTTAACTGTTCAAAAATTCGTCAGAGATTGTGGTAGATTCTCGTAATTTCAGTTTTACTGCCAAGACCAACTTCAAACAGAACTGTTTATGGATACATGTACGTTTGTTCAATAATTTAACCACTTTATTAATATCATTTTCTATGTTCTTTCCATCCCAAACTACTACACAGTTGAAATTGTTATACTTGGTATGACACTCGTAAGTTGTTAGAACTTGTGTTCGAATCATGTGTACATGTTTATGCAATAAAATATGTTCAAACCACACTTTAGCGTCACAACATGCTAATACATACATGCACAAGTAATTAAGTAAATAAAAGTAAAATATGCTTTGTAGTTCTTTAAAGGACTATATATGTTTTGACCACCTTAAATCAACATTATCATTTTACTGTAATTCTTTATTTATTTGTACAAATACACATTTGAAGTTTTTACATGATTTTCATTTTGATTAAAGTGTCCTCAATTTAAAAATATGACATCATAAAGTTTACCTTTTCCCGCCATTTTTGCATTTTAAGCGTAAAACGGCTTGTTTTGAAGCAGTTTTCTTGAAGGAAACATTGAGCGACTGCTTGAACAAACAAAATATTTTCACCAAAGATGTATCTCTCCTGTACTTATAAGTGACAAAAAGTTCGTTCTTGTTCAAAGAGTCGCTCTATATTTCCCACTCGAAAAAAGATAAGAAAAATTTCAATTTTTGACTGATTTTGAAGGAAATATGAAAATAGCGTCACTTCTGACGTCATGTATTGCCAGTGAGTGCATATTAATCAAATAAATAAGTGAAAAACATATTTTATGTCAACGCTTTTATAAAATAACACAACAAATTAAAGTACCTTAATCGCTTTAAAAATAGCGAATTATGGGGGCCACATTTGACTAATATCATAATAGTTCTTTAACTGTAACTGTAAATCTGTCTATTAATCACAATCATGACCAGTTTATTTATTAAAACATAATATACCAGGGTTATATTGTATAGTTCATATATGCATGCGTCTCTTAACTCTCTTTAGTCTTTTGTGACACACAATTTGAAACGGTTTTCATAAAAATTGTTGGGTAAAGTTACGTTTACATTTGCATTTTTTCTTCATTTAATTCCAATAAAATATTTTAAACAGGAGATATCGTGCCAGGATATACTTAGTAGTTATTTAGGATAGGAAATCCAAATCTTACAGGGCTCTAACGACTACGTCATCCACCCCCCTCCATCCTAAATCTGGTCTCATCTGAGAGCCACAAATCTTATTGTTTAGGCGATATAGGTTTATATTTTAGAGAACATGTGATCAATCTGGTTCGAAAATGTCCGTTTATATTTTGGAAATAATTCTAAAAATAGGTAGGAGTAGTTTGAAATGTAATGTTAAAATATTAGTATAAGAAAACAAAGTACATGTATCAGCATGTGATAATAAGTATTAAAGTAACAGCATATAATGAAGAAGTATCTACATAAAAAGTCAAAGTATAAGTGCATTAAGAAAAATAAAAGCATGTAATGAAGAAGTATCAGCAGGTAATGTCAAGGTTGTATGGTGTGAAAAACGTTGATTTTTATATCATTATAATTTAAATACTTTCACTAGTTTAGAATTTTCCAATTTTACAATAGTTGACCAAATATATGTTGAAGACCCCGAACGCACATCATCCAACATAGTAAATGATATAAGCAATAGTAAATCCAAAACGTAACAACGAGTTTTTATCATTTTCTACAATAAATGCTTCTCTGCTGTCACTGCACGATATATTACAATGTGTTGTGTGCGCATGACTGTGCGATAAAATACCAGTCCGACCGATACGACACAGTACAACGTTCTTCAATGATCGAGTATTTCTAATATGGTTGCATGTTTTGTTTAGTCAATACCATTGCACTGTTTGTCATATGTTATGTTTTTGTTTTGATTTTTTCAAAACACGTTTCTACGAATCTGTCCGTCCAATGTAACTTGTTCTGGTGAATGAAATACCTGAATGCGGTAAAGCAAGAATAGATGAATAGTGTTCTTATCCGTATATTCTATACTTGGTATTTGTAGCGGTGAACATAAAAAATCCCCAGAAATAAAACAAAAATTACGGTTGTGGTCAGAATAAAAAAGGAAATATTGCGTATTATGAGTTCAAGTCAGCTTTAATGCGGGTTGTGCATTTTTACTGAATGCTATCTTCCTTAATACAGCAAAAATCGGCAAATAAATCATTTATACCGACAATGTTGAGAAACAATTTCCAACTTCATCGCAGGAAAGTTTTTTTAAAGACTAAACTTTAATAATAACCAACTGAAGTCTAATAGATATGCGTAATCAAACAATTTTATTAATGTTGCCTCAAAATTCTTTTTTAGCATTTTAGCATGTGATCAGAAATTTGAGAAAACATTTTCGTTTTCAAGATTTGCATAACCCATTAACACACAACCCTAGAGAGAAAAATAGAAGATTTGACATAATCACATAATGTGCATAGTGATTCTGGTATAAAACAAAATTGATTATACCAGGAATGTATATATGATGATGGAGAGAACACATCATATGCTGTATCATTTTGTCTCTTTAAGGTGTAAAATAAACTGCAATCGTTCGTATTTAATGATATAATCAAAACACAATAGCCTTTTATGGGGTGGTGGGGAAGACAGGTTGAAGTTTCTCATCATACAATATAATGTTGATATTTTCAAGTGCCCGAATGAGACATTTCTTTAATATTGAAATACGCGTACTACGCACGTTAAAAATGGGGTTCGATATTTTCAACAGAGAATGATTAATTAGAGATATATGTATTTCAATTACGTACATTAAATGATTCGTTATTTTGTTTGTGGACTAAAGCTTAGAAAACGTTCTTGTTGAATCATACCACGAACTATTAATAGCGAGCGCAGCGAGGCGGCGCGAAGCGCCGCTTGCGTAGCGAGCTCCATAGACAACGTGTACGAACGGAGGAAATTCGAGTTGAAATCTGCACATTGTTCAAAGAAAATTTTGTGGACCCGCGTGAAAACGTTCTACTATCCCAGTGATCCTTTGCAGTGCATAGCAACATGGTGGAACAGAAAGTGATTCTACGGAAAATTCTTACCTCTAAATTGCATACATCATTTCATTTAACAATAAAAAAAATCCTTCTAAAAACATTACAGTAAACAACACATAAGCTTACGTAAAAAAATGAACTCTTGCTGACATATGACGTCATTTCCTTTCCCGAATTTGTCCGACAATTTACGAAAACTGTCGAGCGCAAAAGAAGGTTAACTATGACGTCACAAAGATCTCGCGTTTTAATTCCCCGTGATACATTTAGAGGTGGATCAAGCATATGTACTGGATGTAACATGTAGGAAGTACTCAGTATCAGTGTTAACGGTGGCTCTTTGGCTGATTAGTTTTGTTTTGATGATTTTTTTTTGCTTAGTAAATACACATGCAAGTTCCATGCAGTGATGCTAAATTTATTGTCATATTGATCCATTCATATATGCATACGTTAGGTAGGTGACAAAAAATTATTAAGAAAGAAAAGTCTAATCATTATTAGATCTACATGCAGCCACGTCATTTTGTAATGAATAGATAAAAGAAAAGAATTAAACTGTTAAAATATATACCGGTACATGTATTTGTTATATAGTTGCATATGTGGTCAAATAATATTGGATATCACACACTAAAAAAGGGGTGAGGGCACATGGGTACAACGCTTATATAGCGTACAAAAATTAAAAAGATTTAAAACAAAATTAATGTCACAGAGGAATATAGTTAAAACACAGGTTACAACAAGGAACAACATGAGAAATAACAGACAAAATTTATTTTTTACTGATATTAATGATCATTATTAAAAGGTAAAGAAAAGATAAAACATAATTGTATCTAAAAAAAAACGGCGTTGTGTTTATCAAAATATTTTGATACAATGTAAGTCTGTTTAACATTGTATTAATGCTCAGTGGTAGTTTGTTTAAGTGTACAAGACTAGGAAGGGGCCATTGGAATAAAAGTTTGATAACTTTCTTTCCTTGCGGTGGTAAAAGTTTTCGAGACAAAGCCAAAGTTTTTTGGTTAGGGCAAGTTCACAGGTTGCATTTAACAATGATGACAGATGTGTGGTTCCTTCTGCGCTCGCTCCAACGGTCACATCGTAAAACATATTATTAGAATCAGAGGGGAACAACAAAGGAATGCACACAAATTTTGATAGAGTCATGCGAATAAAGATTTTTGGATTAATAAGGAGATACCACTTACGAAAAACTTCAAATAAAGAAGAATTATGACGGGACTCTAAATGAATCTGAATACCTCTGTGTCCGATAGTCCAATAGCGTAAACGGAGCTTTTGACTTCACCTTCAGTCCCACATTTTCATCACCCAATGCCCCACTTCTTTCTCTAAGTTAACCCCCCCCCCCCCAATTTCAGATCTCTCCTTTAGTTTAGTTATCATATAGCCAAAGTATTTTTAGTTGTAGATGTAGTTTGATGTAATTTTTTCGTACTTATACTGTTCCAAATTCCACAACATGTAATGTTTATTTAGTCATGTGACATTCAACAGTACAGCTTGTTGTCAAAGTTTTCGTTTTTTGTTTCTTTGTTTTTCCTTTAAAAGGCAGAAACTATACCACGCGATGGTGCTATTTCTGATTTCAAAAGATGAACATATAAGGAAGAGATCTACCGTCCAACTAGTGTAACCAAAACTTAAATATTAAAAAAAACCACTGTATTTCACAAGTATCAATTAATATCTTTTAAGTTACTGAAGATATACACAGAGTTTAAAGTGTCTTAATGTATGTGTATATATCGGTAAAATATTATTAAACTCAGATAAAAATTGTATAAAGTTAGAACAGGAGAAACAAGGTTGGCAGAAAATCAAACATCTACGCTAACTCTAAAATATTAAAAGGTAGGTAATAAATATTGGCGCAGTCAATGTACATTCTTATTGGTTTAATATCCCGCACCACTTCTCTTTATTAGCAAATGCTACATGTCCATTAACCTTTCTTAAAATATATATAACATAGAGTTATAAAGTTTGCCGTTAACCACATATAACAAATAAAATCCATTGATGGATATTCTAATTTCAAAAAGCAAACATTTTATATAACGCATAAAGAATGAAAGTCACTTATATTGTTATAACCTTTTTCAGGTGGTATGGGACACTCCCATGTTGTTATGTACTATTTATCGAAATAAACAATAAAATCGGGTGTAATTTTCTATAAATATTTTGTTTTTATCAAAACAGTCACCTAATTGCTTATCGCAGTGGGTTGGAGGGTTCAGTAGGAATCTGTACGTCATGAGCCCGAATCCCGTTCGGGATTTTTACCTGTTCACAAATTTTTCAAAACGTATTTTTTATGTAAAGTATTGTAAAATTGTAAACTGGTGAATTATTTTGATTATAATGTACTTTATTCTATATTATTGTCGACAGATTTAGAAATTGAAATTTGAATTGAAATTTAGAATGTTCCAGAATAGGTTTTTTATGATAATTTTTTCGGGATGCACGAGCTGGGTAGATTTTTCCTAGTCACTGTGCTGAATACCATTTACCATGTTTGCAATGTTGGTTTCTATGAGAGAAAACTTCTAAGCTAGTAAGTTTAACAAGAAGTCTACTTCTGTGTTGTTTTTATGCAGAAATTTATGTATAAACGACAAGAATAGATGTATAAGCAAAAAGCGTTCAACTGTGAAGATGTATTTTAGTAACATGTTAGAATTTTGGCACGATTGATATGACTGGGAATGAAGTACGAGTTTTATTATATTTGATAATTTACTAGAGCATAAGTAAATGTATTGTTTACAAGAACACAGGGCATCTATTTACTAGAGTTATAATATTTGTTATATGCTGAGTGATATTTGTTTGTTTATTTATATGATCAAAACTTATTTTTTGTATTTCCAGTTAATCACGTCACGTCACACAACACGTCTCATCAGATTACATCACATATCAACATATCAACACTTTGCAATGATTGCGTTACTTTAATAAAGATGTCTATTAACAACAAGTTGCCTCTTCAATTGATGGCAGTCAGTACATTTATTTTTGTAAAACCCTAGTAGAAAAAGTAGGGTTTTTTTGAAAAAAATATTTTTTTTTAAAGTCAATTTAAACATATGTATATTATTACTATGTAAACATATTTGAAGGAATTTCACCAAACAAGACAAAATATGTATTACATGTATATTTACAGATGCTTCTTTACAGATGATGTATATAATTTTTTTTTCTCAATATGTAAATAATTTACTGCAAAAGCAGTTGCTCGCATTTTGATGCTAGAACCATTATCACAGCATAATTAATGCAATAAAAATTGATCCCGTACTTTACAGCTTTGAAGGCATTATGTCGAAAATGAAACAATTGGTTGACGATCTATATCAAATCAAGAGAAAATTACTCCCGTTAACAATATTCAATTTAACATCGTTTTAAAGAGGAGGCAAAAAAAGCAACGTTGCAGTTGCAACGTTTAACGCTATACATCCTTGCATAAACAATTGACATGTCTAGCCTTTAGTGAAAAATCGCAGCTTAATGATCTTAGTGATAAAATTGTTGGCAATTTGTCAATAACTGCTGAACATGTCAACTGTTTATGCAAGAATTTATAGCATTAAACTTTGCAACTGCACCGCTTAATGCTATATATCATATGATTTATATCATTAAGCGGCGTTGTATTATTAACGGTTGTTACAGCGCCGTTTTTGGAGAGACTGTAGGCATTCTAGATATATTTCATTTGTTGAAAATTGACAAAACTCTTAAAATTTGTTACTTGTTTCCATCATATTTGTAAAAAATGACAGTTCAGAACATGGTTTTTTATAGTATATAACAAAATATTAAGCCCCTGTACACCCTATCAAACTAAGCTATTGACATGGAACATTGTTGTAAGAATTTTTATCTTGAATTTAATAAACGTGTAGGCATCTTTTATTAACTGGATATCTAGCTAGATCTTGACCTTAAGGTGGGTCGCGGGTTTGCCCCATAAAAAATCTCACGAGAAAACATACCATGAAAATTTGTCAAATCGTTCTGCATGATTAACACGTTCATTATATAAAATATTTATCAAATTAGTCTACGCTGTTTTTATGCAATACCGCAAAACTTGGTATTGTTGGTGATGCTGTTTTGACGCTTTTCTAATAAATACATAGGAAAATGAGCATTTTTCGAGATGAAGTTATTTTGAGAAATTGCTAGACAAATTTATTAACTGTTTCTGTGCGTAAAGAAAAGGTGATTTAAATTAAATTTACGTAAAAAAAATGATATGTGTTCCCGCTAGATTTTTTGCTATTTTATCTTTATATTTGATAATTTTACCGAAAATTGCCGTATTTTCGTATTTGACTTCGTGAGTACGATGTCATTTATTCTTAAACCGTTCCACTTATTAAGTGATAACATCACTTAAAAATCAAATTTAAACTAGAAGCTTATATTTCTGAAAAAGCAATTTTGAAGAGTATGAAAATAATACGAAGATTAAAAAAAGGCATATTTTTATAATGAATTCGAAGTTATGAGGTCTCCCGTGTACCCCCAGTTAGCATTGGCCTGTACAAAAATAAAAATTCTTAATTTTGCTTTTGTATTATAAAGACTTTCTTTTGTAAAAAATTAAAAAGATTTATTAAGTTGCCATTAAGAATATTAAATTAAAAACCCCACTTTTGCCCTTTTATTCTAAATCAGAGAATGCAGAGTATAGTATTTTGTTATATCTAGGATTTAGAGGAAAGGGTGGTACCAAATTGTTAAGTAGGTTCCCAATTTCCACATTGTCTTTGTCAAATGTTATGTTTAATGTTAATGTGAATATATGCGAAAAGTTTAAATTCAGAAAACGGATGATATTTGTAAGATATGGAATTTTAAGTTGGTTATCAAAATCTAGACAACTAGTTTAGAACATTTAATTTCCCGGCTTTGCCCCACCCTCTTTTGGTCAAAATAGTTACGGTTTACTTACTATTAATGCATGTAATTTTTTTCTTTTGAAGGATCATTACGGACCCAAACTATTTTACAGACAGCCCCCCCCCTCTCTCTCTCTCTCTCTCTCTCTCTCTCTCTCTCTCTCTCTCAAGTTTGTTTGAGACTACATGACTGTCATTACTTAGCTTTTAAGTAACGCTCAAATTCTTCCTAATAATTTACGTAGTTATGATGTATTGCTTCCAATCTGCATTTCCAACTTACGATTCTTACATGAAAACAAAGACTTGGTATGAATTACTACTTTAGTATTTACACTTTAGACCTAAATCGAATTACTTTATTATAACTAAGAGCATTTGACGTTAGAAAACGTGAAGCGGGAAACTTTGAGATGTCTCCTTTATGACGTCATAAACAAATGTGCACAAAACAGCCAGTCGAGTTGTCTAAATTGAGTATAGACTTTGATGACGAAAGCAAACCCGCGACCCAGGATGATGTTTTTACACATAGATCTCCATTATATCAAAAATTGACCGGCACTGCAGGTACCCTTTAAACTAATAGAAGAGTCACTGTAACAACCACAAGAGTGAACTTTTTTTTTGACGTTGCACTATAACAGCGTTTAACGTTTGTGACGTAGTAACAATAAAAGTCATCATTCAATCTTTCAGCTCCTTGTGTGAATTACAGTGTTATCACTGCAGTAGCTTTCCACAGACTTTACATGCAAAAATATGTTGAATGTAAATATAAAACGTTAAATTTTATTTTTATATTCACTATTTGCCATTTATACCAAGGCAGTGGGTAAGATATAATCGTTACATGGTTTATAGTTTGTCTAATTTGTCTAGTTTGTCTAGTTTGTCTATATATATCTAATATCATATCGGGCTCAAGCTCTGCTTCCGTCCCATATGGAATTAACCAATTTTAGGTCAGCTAGAAACCACAAAAATTGCAATGCATCAGAAATTCTTTAGGCCAATAAAATATACATTGTATCAAGTAAATTGATAATTCATATCTATTGGATGGCTTCATGGCAAACAAAATCACAATCCTCTTCTAAATCTGAAAACTCAACCTGTCGCGTTAGTCACATGCTGTAAATGCTCACGCATTTTGTGGTGGTGAATACTTGAGTAATGTTTTGTGTTGTTCCGTAAAACAATCAACAAGAATAACTTCGTTTTCCTTGTGATATTTAACAAGCTTCTGGACGTCCATAAAGGACTGTAATAAAAATAATCATGGATCGTGTACTAACATTTCGCACAAAATACTTTTAATTAATTTCTTGATAAACATCATTTATTTAATTTTTTATCAGTTTTTAAATATACAGGTACAGTAATTGTAATATATAGAATGATCTTACAATTTCATCTGGCTTTTCCTCTCCTAGGGCCATTCTACCGTCTGGTCGGACCCTTATTTTTAAGTTATAGATGTTGTTCTGGAATAATACCATCATCGTGAAGGGTTGTATGTGGCCTTGTTTGGTACTCTCTCGTATCAAAAATGTTCCATCCTGAAATAAATGACTGATTGCTGAGTATCTCACTTAAATGCTTTTGCCTAAATTATTCCTTCAGACAAAGCATTCATGAATGCTGTGAAATTGTAAATATTTATGGTTGCACACTTAGCGTGGTTTTTCTCATCCAGAAATTAACATACCTTACAACGTTTTAATAATTCTAAAATCACTATTTATTAGAACGTTAAATGTATCTATAAAATGAAACTGTACTGTATAAAAATTGGCTAAAGAAGAAAATGAAAAGTGGATGAATTATTAACATCAATGCCTTCCTACCCTCTCGCCGAGAAAAAGAAATAAAGATATAAGATTGTTGGTTTTGACTCTAATGTAGTTGAAAATTTACCTTGCCAACTTTTCGTAATAATAGAGCTCCTGTTTTCCTATCTTTTAACGTTTTGAAATACCAAGGTTCACCACGCAGGGGATCTCGATTCTGAAAATAAGATATAATCAGTATTGAAATTGTAGTCTACTATTTCATTAACATGTAAAATTTGACGTTTAACCTTTTCAATAAAAATAAAAACAAAACGAAACAAAAAAAACCCCAAGAAACAATAAAAGCCCAAAAACTTTACCCTGAATCTCAAGAATGAGAGGGACAAAAATAGGCAGATATAACGATAAAATGTGGAACTTACTAAAAGACCATCGTCATATATATCTTCATCCTCATTCCCAGATGAGTGTTGATCTTAATGAATGCTTAGTTTGTACACATACACAGCCACTTTGTTTACATATAATATATAAATTTTATATCTTTTTATTGTACATGCATATAATATAAAAAATAAAAAAAAATATTTGTGAAATATAAAATCTTTCTATTAAACTAATGAAGCGTTGAACCATTCATTGATTAAACACTTAAAAACATAGTATCAATACAGTTTAACAGACCATTTATAATTATCTTATAGACAAGATAAGTTAGTTAATGGTTTAAAGATTATCAAATCAACATATACCTTGTTTACATCTAAATACACCATATGATGATATGTAGTATTTACGAACAGTTTGTAGATATAAATAAATGGTAAACTTTTTTTTCCGTTTAATTTACGTAGTAAATTGATTTTTTATAATAATGGATTCTCTCTCCTTTACCTGTTCTATTCTCAGCCACAAAGAGGTTGTCTCTGGTGTCCACACATAAACCCAATGGACCGAGTAAATCCCTGTTGTCAATGTAGCGTAGGAAATGTCCGTCCTGATCAAGAATGTGGATACGGTGGTTGTTACAGTCTGTTGTCAGGATCAAACTCCGGTTGTCTGTTGTGATGCCGTATGGTACAAATGATCCCTTGGTAGTAGAGGGAGGACCAGTGTAGGTAAACCGGAGTTTCCCGGCCTGATTGACCACCACTATTGCACGGGCTCCACAATCTGAAACACATATATCTAGGTTTCTGTTCTCACTGATGTATTTAATGTAACCATATGAGAAGAGAGGCTGTCCTTTGTCATTGAACTGAATACTCTGTTTCTCTTTGGAGCCAGAGTAACGCACAACTTTTGTTTGTTTATCAGCATCACTGTCCATGACAACCAGGAGATCACCAGAGGGGGTATAAAAGACACCATCAGATTTCCACCCGCGTAGTCAGAATACTGTTGTTATCTTTTTATTCTTTACTAAGTTCACAGTTCTATCATTGTAATCAGTATAAACTAGATCCCCACTCGGTGTCACTGATATGTCCCCTGGTGTGTTTCCCGTTTTAGTTTGGATGGACTTCACAAGTTCTCCCCGTAAATTGTATAGTTTCATCATGTTGCTATTACCACATGTCCAGATCTCTGTATCATTTAGACACGTCACACTATGTAGACATCTATACCCTGTATCTAGAGCTATAATGAGCTGAGGTGCATCTAGAAGTGACCGGTCTGGGAGAGAGGACTCGACTGCCTTGGTCGGCATGCTGTAGTCTTGTTCCTCTGTTGTAAAACATAATGCTGACAGAGAACCAAACTGTTCGATCAGCTGATCTGTGTCGATTTCCTGAGGTCTGAAGTTTGGTAAGGACACTTTGATTTTAGGAGGCAATCTTCGGAATTCAGAATTCCTGGATATGTACTCATAGACAAAGCATACATTATTAGAGTTCAGTAACGTCTTCAGTTCACCAATGCTCTGTGTGATTTCAGAAATGGTGTGTGATATTTCAAATTCATGTTTATTTATGACGAACAGTTGTTCGGATTCCATTTCCTCCACGCCAGACTTCAGGTTTCTGATGATGTTGTCTATTTCTCTGTGCCAGACTTCTCCCTGTTTGTCAATTGCCGTTGCCAATATTTGAGAGTTTGCAATCAGATCAGCTTTCTCAAATTGGAGGTTGAATGCAATTTCTTGATATTTAGGGTAAACATATTTCTCAAATTCTTGCAACTCTATTTGTAAAACTTTCTTTTTGTCATCAACTTTTTGGAAAATGTCAACTGGTTTATGTCCCAAATGTTCCAAAGGAATACACTGTGCACAGATAGGAATGTCACATTGTTCACAGTGGAGTTCACAGTGTTTGGTGGGGTGTTTTTTACACTTAGGATAGTTCAGAGTGGCTAAATATTGTTTAAGTGACACCACATTATGGACAATAGAGGAATCTGACAAATGTTTCTCTACACAGTCTTTACACAGATGTAAATAACAAATATCACAGTACATGGAGGCCACAGAAATTTGACAAAGGGTGCAGCGTACAACATCCTGGGCGCTGTTCCATTGGTCCATGTTCATGTAACACTAGGTAAATTTAAAGGGAACTAAACCTGAAAGTCAAACTCAGTATGAATTTAAAATGTATTCATGTATTATCTTTGTTTAAATTAACACCTCTCTATGTAGGATGCAGTAATGCCATTCTGTGCCTTAACTGTATATTTACGATTTATATTATTTAATTTTCCCTTGACTGAATTTAAAACTAGGTATGAATTTAACCATAAAAAATATAATCCCAATGATATTTGATTGTTAAGAATGCACAATACGAAAGTTGGTTTTATAACCTACCTAATGTTACACCATTCGTAAACTACAGAGTTTAATGATCTAATATGGCGGACTTTAGCTGTTTATTGTTTCTGGTCGGTTGCTACCTCTGCAAGATCTTGTGATTAAATTAAATACCAGGTACAAACTAGTACTTGGACAATCTAGGTCACTTATTGTTGGAAGATCAACCAGAACTG
Organism: Magallana angulata; assembly: GCF_025612915.1. Classification (NCBI taxonomy): domain Eukaryota; kingdom Metazoa; phylum Mollusca; class Bivalvia; order Ostreida; family Ostreidae; genus Magallana; species Magallana angulata. The sequence goes on along the minus strand of NC_069114.1, from coordinate 7,858,889 downwards.
ACATTGTTTATCACTGCTGAACATGAAGGTTATTTTATTTGTTGTTGTTTTTTTAAAATGAAATTGTGTTTCATGATTTGAGATCCTCCTATTCCTATATTTATCAATAATAGCTCATTTGGTGTAATGGTGCACACAGTATTTGAGAATGAATAATTGGTTCAAATCCCATCATCAGCATAGAAATGTAGGGGGAAAAACAAATTTCTAACGTGTGAATGTTTAGATGTAGAAAAACATTTTAGTAACATTTAATAACAATGTTAGAAATGTTTTTTCTCTGGCAAATGTGTTTTTCTCACCTATTATGTGAGTATAGTACTTTAACACAAGCATTACATGTAAATTAGTTTATCGTAAACATAATTATAAATTTAAAGATCAGCCGAATCAATAAGTAGACTCATTTCTAGCCCTTTATATCTGTTGCCGTGAATGTGTTTTTTCGCAGTAATGATCAGTTGTACAATACTTGATACTCCAATCATGACTAATTTGCTACATATGAACTTACTGAATCAGCGTATGTGTGTTTGGAAGGGAAGGAAACACAAGTGTGCAAGATCGAAAGATGTTTGTATGCTTAAAAATTGTGATTGTCATGACCCTTATGTCCAGAACTTTGATTGATCTCAGTTGAGATGGCTTAATTTAATATTTGAAAAACACAGAAGACGTTACCAAATCTGAGGTCAATCTTTTATATATCAATTGCATTAATTCAGTCCTAAATAAGAGTACTCGACACTGTTTAAATCACCCAATAAATTACTTTTGAACTACATGTAAATACAAAGTACACTTTGCTCTTTTTATCTACCATTAATTACATGTATGTGAAATCAGATAGGTAGCTCTGTTGCAACCACTATTGAAATAAAACCACTATTGAAATAAATTATTTCAATAGTGGTTGGGAATGTACTTCATTAGAAAAATCACCTTGCAACCACTATTGAAATAAAACCACTATTGAAATAAATTATTTCAATAGTGGTTGGGGACGTATTTCATTAGAAAAATCACTTTGCAACCACTATTGAAATACAACTACTATTGAAGTAATGATTTAAGAGAGGTTGGGAATGTATTTCATGATAAGAACTACTTTATAGAGACCATTAAAGTTCAACTACTAATATTTTTTTTTTAATTGTAGATGGAAATGAATTACTTATAATCATAACTATGTAATCACTAATATGTAACACATTTGGAAAGAAAGAAGTTGTATATCATATTTGCAAACTATTTTGAAATGCAAGAAATCTAACGAATAATATCATATACACAATTATGGTACAATTTTCACTGCTGTGTAGAAGTAACTACCTATTCTCGCAGATAAACATGCATATACATTTGTTTTTATTTAACAAACAATTCAAATACACAATTAAGGTATTAAAGACTTGCATATTTTATGGTTATTGTAATGAAGACTTTGAGGTAAATGTACTTATTTTAGGATTTTCACTGTTGTACAGAAATAACCAATCCTCGCAGATTAACATATAGAATTGTTTTTATATTTTTTTTTACCTTTCTCTTTCTATAGATATATCATGTTTTATGAAAATTGTAAATTATTTGTACTAGAAGACAACGTTGTAAATTGCCAGAACTTCTATTCAAAACCCCTACATATTGAAAAATAATTTATATCTTATATATCATATTAGATTTATGTAATAATGAATATCACTATTAAGATAAATAATTTCAATAATGGTTGGGGATGTACTTCATTAAGACCAATATTGAATGAAATAAATTATTTCAATAGTGGTTGGGTATGCATTTCATTATAACCACTATTGAAATAAATTATTTCAATAGTGGTTAGGTTTGCATTTCATTACAACCACTATTGAAATAATGTATTTCAATTGTGGTTGAGGTGCGGTTCATTACAACCACTATTGAAATAAAATATTTTAATATTGGTAGGATGTTATTCTAATGCCCATTATTCCGACTGTGCAGAACACTTTTGGTTCCAGATGACAGGTGGTATGGGAAACATGACCATATAGAGGTAAATCAAAGAACATCATAATCAAAAAGGAACTCATCATCTCATAAGACATACTTCTTTTCTTAAGAAACTCCCCTAGCAGAAGGGAAAGTGTTACAAACATACATAATAATAGACATAAAACTGAAATGCATCATCAACCACTATTGAAATACTTTATTTCAATAGTGGTTGAAATGAAAGGTATCCCCAACCTCTATTGAAATAAACTATTTCAATAGTGGTTGAAATGAATCGCATCCTAAACCACTATTGAAATAATATATTTCAATAGTGGTCGTAGTGAAGTAACCCCCAACCCCTATTGAAATAATTTATATTACACGTAATAGTGATATTTACAATAATATTTATCAATTAATAATTATTCAATATACAGGGGGCTTGAATAGAAGTTCTGGCAATTTACAAGATGTTCACAATTGTGCAAATAATATACATGTACAACGTCATAGGACATGATATGTTTGTAGAAAGAAAAATGTAAAAAAAAAAATGTAATTTTACAAAGAAAAACCAATGAAGAAATACATTCTAAGCTTCGATTGAAAAAAAATATTTTAATTGTAGTTGTACTTCAACAGCGTCTGTAAATTGATTTTCAAAATGAAATACATCCCGGAATACTATTTAAATATTTTAATTTAGTAGTGGTTGTATTTCAATAGTGGTTGTAAAGTGATTCTTCAGATGAAATACATTCCCAACCAGTATTGAAATAATTTATTTCAATAGTGGTTTTATTTCAATAGTGGTTGCAACATAGCTCTTTCTCAAGAGGCATTGTGGTGGCGATTTTGGGGATAAACTGCGCTAAACTTGATCTGTTCAAGCATGCATAAGCAACATATTATTTAAATTATCAGAGTCTGTTGCATATCAGAAACGTCAAAAACATAAAAAAATGGATATCCGTGAAACATATTCGGTTGCAGATAGGTCCTAGTAGGCTGCTGTAGCATCCCAGTGGATGTTCAGGATCAAATAGTTGTCCTTTTTGTGTCAAGGTAAAACGCAAGTTTTTGGAATTCGTTTTTATGGTAAAATAACAGAAATTATGAATTTGTGATAATAACATCGCCAAAATGAGACGTAACTAACGATGGATACCCCCTCCCCCGGTTTGGAATTCAAAATGCAGAAGTTTTACGCAGATGTCAAAGATAAGGATTTCGTTTTTAACTAGTTTCAGTTCTTTTAACTAAATAATACATGCTCAATCATTCTGCTATTCTCTGATAGCTGATTATAACTACATGTAACAACATGTTATTTATTATCAAAGCTAGCGAACGTATACATGTATTCTATATTTCTTAAATGTCGAATCAATCTAATGCCCCGTTAATTTTCAACATGTGCTTCAGAAACAGGTATACATACCCCACTTTTGCTTGTGTAAGCAGTCAAGTTCACATCTCGCCGCTCCATTGATAGCAGATCGTCATATCATCGCCGATTTGCCTCTGCTGCTCCAGTTCCGACGTCCTTGCTTTTTTGGGGCGCATTAAAATGTCGATATATCTCCGGCAAGTACGTCCCTTTGATCATTTGTAATGGTCAATCAAATTTATAAGGTTCATTGGATATGATGTCCACATGTAATAAACGTTGTATTCAGCGGGACCATTGATTTGGAAATAAATGTTTTATTAATATTTTTTATAGATTATTATGTTTCAGTTCATATTAAAAGATGGCAAACGAAAAAAAATACGGGGGAACGCAGGTTGTTTCAGAACTGTTTACGGTGACAGCGTTTGAGTATTCAGGGGTATATCACCATAGTGGTAAGACCTTTTATTAAAAAAATCAAACAAAAGTCAATGGACAGAAAATTGAGAATCATTATCAAAACAGTGGCAAAAGGAAGTGTGTCTCATTTACAATGGCAAAGCCTGAGGCGGCGAATTTCCAGTTCTTGTAATGGCGCTGGTTTTGATGTTTTTCTGGCAAGTAAAATATCAAAATTGTAGAAAAAAAAAGTTCAGGGAATCGGCCTATATCTTAGACTAAATAAAAGTATCTATGTATTTAATATATGGTCATTTTACTTATAATTAAACATAATTAAACATTAAAACTTCTGTGCAGTGCTACAGATTTTTTACATGCACCAAGTATAAGTCCATCTATTTCTTACGAACATTTATGGTTCCTAGCTCTATAGAGACTGATAAAAATGAAATCTACATGCCCCGTTTATCGATTGGTCGACTGAACCTTCAGCAACTTGAGAAAAATCAAAGTCTGTACAAGATAATCATGATGATGTCAGACTCCGGTTCCCACAAAAGCCGATCTGGTTATGTATTATTGTATTTTTCTGCATCGTCCTACCTAGTCATTTCCTAGCTCACCTTTTCGGAGAGTAAACCATAGGTTTCCCATAGTATCCAATGCAGTTTGGGGGTTTGTTTCTTTGTAATTTTACGCTCAATGCAAAATTTAAATAAAACGTTACCTCCTCCTGCAGATAAATATTGCACGGATTTTTCCCCCAAAGTTTTATTTAAAACATTCAGAAGTATCAATTGTATGTATTTAAATATGCTTATTGTCTAAATACATTTTCAGAATCCTTTGACAAGTCCGTCAAAAACTCCGAGATAAAAACACCAAGGGACATAATATTTTAAACGAAGATTTTAAAAGTTAGAACAAAGGACACAAGGTTGGCAGAAAATCAAACATCTACTCTAACTTTAAAGATATTAAAAGGTAAGTAATAAATATTGGCTTAGTCAATGTACTTAATTTAGTCACTGGGTTAACATACATGTACCACTCCTCTTAACATCAATTCTCTGTAAACACCAAAAATACGTGGCCACGCACTATCATGGTATTGAATTTTATCTCTCTGACTTGAAATAATGTTCCATATAAAGACTCTCTGTTGGTATAATTTTGATAGTTCAAACTCAGTTTCCATAGCAACGAGATTTTGCTTCTGGCCAAAATGACATATAGAGTACTATTATATAAGTAACTCGTATGTTCCCTAAATGCATGGAGGTTTGATCATGAAATTGGTTCAATTTTATAAGCAAGTAATCAATGTACTTGTACACATAAACTGATTTCAGTTAAATGTACAGATAACAATACCATCGGTTTGTGTTTTATAGATTTAGCTTATAAAATAGTGAAAAACAGGCACATTAAATAATATCAATTTTATTTTAAGGAGGCAATTGAAAGATGGAATAAACATTTTTTTAATAAGATAAGACCTTGGTCTAATAAATACAACCGAATTTGGCTTGGGTATATTCACTGGCTTTCACATACTACTATTTGAAGTATCGCTTTTCCACAAAATCCAACTTAAAGTTACTTCCCTTTGTTGACTTTTCTGTATTCCATGGCAAGTGCAGGCGTTGAAAAAACATAGATCAAATGGGGTTGGGAAAGCATGTGATTTAAGTTTTAATGTGTTTAGAGTAAGTCTCTAATGATTTGGTGAATATGAAATGAACCATGCTCTATTGGGATTTAGCTTAATCACCGATATGTGCTGTATTCAAACCTTTTGAAAACACGTGCCTGTCGTGTACAATTAAAACAATCTTGATCAAGTGAAACGGACAGATATTTCCTCTACATAAGTTTTTGCTAATCTGACATACGAATCCAGCACTCAACCAATAAAGCTAATGAGTTACCAACCTGCAACACTTATAGAGGAATGCAATGCAATAACCCCCCCCCCCCTCCCTTCGGATTGATGGTGTGGTCCAAGATGGAAAGACTCTTCAAGATTGTCAACCCATGATGAGCATAGTTCTGAGGATATACTTCTTCGTACCCACAGCGATTTCAGAAATCCATTATTGCCATGCATTTTATGTGAAAGTCAGATCTGGTGTCAGTGTTGTGGTTTGATTAAATTGACCCAACATTTCTGGAATATATATGTTTAAAATATCAGACCTATATGTATATCCCCATTAGTAGGATTTACTCATTTTGAGAACCCTCATGAACAAGTGTAAAAATAGGATCATAAAAAGGCAGTTTATGGAGATAAGATGCAGTCAATAGCATCCTTATTCCAATTGGTCAAGGTATGTATATTCACATCCAAATCAAATAATTTTCAACCAGTCTTATAGTCTGTTCCATCTTCCATCGCTTGTTGATGTTCTCAATGGATACACCTCAGGTCTAAATGTACAGAGTCAATTTTAAAAAACAGGCATCAGATTCCCCTGGCAAACAATAACTATTAGGCCAGGAAAGCTCAAATTAAAATGGAACCATCCTCAGGTAGTGTAGATTCCAAATCATGGTCCTTGGGAGTAGGGTGGGGCCACAATAGGGGGATCAAGTTTAACATAGGAATATATAGAGAAAATCTATAAAAATATTCTTCTCAAAAACTATTAGGCCAGGAAAGCTCAAATTTGAGTTGAAGCATCCTCAGATAGTGTAGATTCAAGTTTGTACAAATCATGGTCGCCGGGGGTATGGCGGGACCACAATGGGTGAATGGATTTTTACATAGGAATATATAGAGAAAATCTTATAAAATCTTTTTCTAAAACATTATTAGGCCAGGAAAGCTCAAATTTGAGTAGAAGCATCATTAGATAGTTTAGATTCAAATTTGTTCAAATTATGGTCCCCGGGGACAGGGTGGGGCCAAATTGGGGGATATATTTTTACACAGGAATATTTAGAGAAAATCTTTTTTAATTTTTTTTAACAATAAGGCCAGGAAAGCTCAAATTGGTGTGTAAGCATCCTTAGATAGTGTAGATTCAAGTTTGTTTAAATCATAGTCCCTGGCGGTAGGGCAGGGCCAAAATGGAGGATAAATTTTTATATATAGAGAAAATCTTTAAAAATCTTCTTTTTTAAAAACTATTTGACCAGAAAAGCTTAAATTTGTGTAAAGGCATCCTCGAGTAGTGTAAAGTCAAGTTTGCAAAATCATAGTCCCTGGGGGTATATAGGAATAGAGAAAAAATCTTCTTAGAGGTACAACAACAAAAGGGGCTTGGTATTTACCAAAAAATATGTTGATAAATATTGGCAGATTTTCAGTTTTTTTTATTTAGCAAGATCTAGTGTACTGAGTTGTCAATATATTTTGATTTTGATACTGTAATGCTAATTTGATCAGATTTAAGGCAATTCTTGCTCAGGTGAGCGATGTGGCCCCTGGGCCTCTTGTTGAATTGTACACTTCTGTTGCATCGTGTTATATTCCATACGTAAGTTGTTTTGGTTTTTTTTTGTTTTTGTTTGGGTTGTTTTTTGTTTTTGTTTTTGCTGATTTGAGCCATCGAAATTAAGCAAACAACGATGGAAATACAATTTAGAACAGACTACTTAATTTAGATTATATTATATACATGTAAAGTTAATAGCATTAAAGTAAATGTAAAGGTAAAGGGTAATTTGGGAATGTTTGAAATGTTTTATTTTAATTATTATAAATTTGCTTTTAATAAATTAAAATACAATTGTAGGATTATATGTATGCTGGAAAAATAAATGAATTTGGCTCTAATCATCACAGCAGAGTCTGTCAAAAGGACGACAGAGAACAGAAAATGTGAGTTTATGATTTTAAACAAAATTAATCAAAAATTGATGTCACATGTAGATATTCAAATCAGCTGAAAGTTTATTATCTATCATGCAGGGATAAACAGTAACACTTTTCCAGTTGCTGTGTCCGGCTGATTTTGTATTTGGACAAGTCAATCTACACAAACACTTGTCTGGTTTACAATTTATTTTTCTAGAACTTAACAATTATGATATGATGATACATCTCATAAAATATTATGAAAAATTAAACTGTTTATTTCACTGTAATGAACAGATCAAACTTTAAGTATATAAAAAAAGAAAAATGAAATTACAGTGAAGGTTGAAATCCTACATCCAAACTATATAGTAGCTTAGTTACTGAAATAAATGTACTAAATCTATTTGTCAGTGTCATATCACTAGAGCACACCAGCAGATTAAGTAGAATATTCTTCTCTTGAGTGTTATTATATACAATAGTAAGATATGTTTTAAACCTTAATAATTTATTTTAAATAGTAAGAAGATCTCTTTTATACTGTCCAGTACTGATATACACTATATTTGAAAACAACAACAATAAAGATAATTTGAAATGAAATATTTTGTGACAGTAAATAATGTGGAGACCTTCCATACTCTTATCAATTTCTATCATTTAAAATTTTTCATACTTTTCAATGACAAATTACAATTTATGATAGTATTTACACATGTAAGCAACATGCCCGAAGAACAAGTTAATATTTTAGTTAATGTTGAGCCCTGTTATGTTACATCTAATTCAGTTGCAGCTGTTATTTAGTGCATGCAGCTATAGACTAATATTCCAAGTGAAAATAACATTGATCAATATAACTTGAGTCAGAGATATCAATTAAAAGCCATTTCTCACTTTTTAAATTTTGTACACATGTAAACATAAAAACATCAGGATTTTGCTTCTTATTTGAAAGTAAAAACATTCAGTCACATTTGAACATGTCTGTTGTGGTATTTTAAGCGAAATGCATACATGAAAATGATTTTATTTAATGATCCATACATGTATTATTTTAACATTGCAGGGTATTGAGTAAAATGAACAGAACAGTCGAGTGAATACCCAGACCAGCAAGACAGTCAGACATACAATGCTAGATGAACAAATAATGAACAAACTGAACACGCTAAAATATTGAGCAATTCAACATTAATTAATTGTCACTGTCTTGTGTATATTAATTTTATTTTCATGATTTGGAATATATTTTGAATATTTATTTGAAGAATTATTTACTAGTTTTTAAGTAAGCGTTGATTTTTATTTCTAGAGTTGCATTGAAAAGATATAACATTTTCCCCTTGTACTGATATTTGGAGTTATCTGCCCTTTATCATACAAAAAAATTTATTTAAAGTAGATCCAGTGTTCTGTGACGTCATACTTTTTTGTAAAACTTTGAGTTCTTTAAAATTTGTGCAAGATAGTTTTATTTATTTTAAATGAATATAATCACATGGATGTAATTAGAAATACTGTAAAGTTCAAGATATTTTCGCAGCTTAATTTTATCATAAATTTCCAATTTTTTATACATTTTATCGATGCTAAGGGGAAATAACTCTTTTTCTGACTTTTCTATCAGTTGTATGCCTAAATGTCATAGTTTTTCTTATCCCAATGATTAATTTTAAAATATTTTTGTAGTTTAAGTTTTCTGAAAAAGTTGATAATTAAAATAAACAAGATAAACAAATTTCTGTCCACAAAAATTTTACTTTTAACCAAAAAATACGGTTTTCTGATGCTAAAATATGTTTATGTTTATCTGGCATCTTAAAAAGTGTGATGACATGTATATTTTTTCTAACAATTGATGAATTTTATGTCTAGTAAGTTGAAATCAGTTCGGGTTTTCAACTTTCATCAGAGAATTTTACGAGTATGGAGTTACCTTAAGCCTTCTAAAGTGGTAAAAATCATAGATGTTGTTATCTATTCAAGCAGTTAACCTATTTCATTAATGGAAAATATCTAAATACAGAATTTCATGCTATTATTATTTGTTAAGACTCATTTAATAGGGTTTTCTTGCTTGGAGTTATCTGCCCATTGCAAAAAATATATAGAAACAATTCTTATAAAGCCAAATTGAATTATCCTGATTCATTGAATTTAAAATATTTTGAAATATTTAATCAGTTTCTCATTTTTTTAAGCAGAAAAGGTATTTTAAAGGAGTTTTATGATCAACTTTTTGTTTAAAAAGTATTTTGTAATTTTTTTACGGGGGTGAGAAAATGTCAAATTAACAAATTTAGACGTAAAATAAACAAAAACGAAAAAGATACCTGCTCTGGTTTTTATAAATAATATTTAATATAAATATGATGTTTTAAAATTTGCAATTGATTTTTTTTTATTTGCGTGCAAGTTTTGAAAGACTTTCAAAAATACAGGGTGAAAATTGAAATATCAAAATTAAGAAATTTTTACCATCTTTGAGCCACCAGCTTTAAAACGAACAAGGACATTGAGATGTTCTTCTCTCTTGCATCATGTACATCATTCTTTATTTGTACTATGCATATAATATGTGAAATATCTTGAAAATTTATAAATAAGCCCGTTCGTGACTTTTAGATTACTTTATTTTCCAACTTAAAAACTGTGTATTTGGGCCCTAAATGATTGAAATTGGTTACCATGGCAACCAAGGGAATAGGAATTATTTTGATGGTCGATAATGTCATACCTTATGAGTATCAATCATCTGAGAAATTTTCATGAAAATCTGATATGGTGTGTGCCATGACCATATGGTAATATTTTGGTCTTTACACGGAATTGATGTTAATAAGTAATGGGCCTCAGTCTTTTTGTTCCCGCTCCATTGCTGGTAAAGAATTGGGTGTTCGAGGTCCATTAACCCTTTTTATGAGCTCACTTGAGCCGAAGTCTTAGACGAGCTTTTCTGATCAAATTGTCCATTGTATGTCGACGTTGTTTAAGTATATTTTTCAAATTTTTATATTCTCAAACACCACCGGGCCAATTTCAACTAAACCTGGCTCAAAAGATTATAGGGTGATTTGAATGAAGGGGCATGCTTTTTTTTAAAAGGAAGATTATTTAGAATAATTGAAAATTGCTGGTATTTTTCCACAGTCTTCTCCGAAACCTTTAGACCAAGAAAGCGGTAATGGTGTCTAACCATTTGAATAGTATAGATTCAAGTTCGTTGAAATCATGATCCCAAGGGGTAAGGTAGGGCCAAAATAAGGGAGGTGTCAAGTTATTACATAGGAATACAAGTTAATAAAAAAAAATTTAAGATATTTATCTGGTAAATTAATCAGCCAGGAATGCTAAAGATTGTGTGAAGGCACAGATTGTGCAGATTAAAGTTTGTTCAAAAAATGATTCCCTGGAAAAAGGTTGGACCACAAAAGGGGGATGGGGTATATAGAAATAGAGAAAAATCTTCTCAAAAATATAGTACAAAAACAACTAAAAAAGGTTTGATATTTAACTTAAAAAATATGAAGATTAATTACAGACATAATATTTTTTTTACTTAATTTTTTTTTTAGCAATTTCCAATGTATAAAACTGTCAGGATATTTTAACGAAGCCGGGTCTAACTTGTTCCGCCCTAGGTTGTTGAATGACATTTTTTTCTCGAATTTCTTCTGATATAATTATTATTTTGAGATAAAAAAATAAAATAGGACATTCATCACACCGTTTGTATAAGGGGTCATCTCAAAGTTGGTTTATTTTTAACATAGGACCCTATTGGATTTTGCTTAAAATGTATCACTTTTGCACATTTTTTACATTTCTTGGCCTAGGGATTTCTTTTTCTGTTCAACATGTTATTGCTAAAAGGCATCAAATGGTCAAATAAAAAAAACCTTTTACCCCCTGGTTTGTCCAGGGGTCTTATCAAAGTTGTTTTTTTGTATGCCCAATTTCCAAGATTTGTCAGATAATATTTTTTTTTACAAAGGCGGAAATGGTGATCTTTGTAGTATTATTAAAATATGCAGGCATATTTAAAAAATAAATAAATATATAACATCACATATTAAGGGTCATTATTATAAAATACATTGTTATCTAATTACTGTCTTGAAATATATGAATAAAGCTATATTAAGGCGGATTAAGAAAACATAACAGAGGGCAAGGCTTGCTGAACCCTTTTCACGTTTTCGACTCGAGCCCAAATATAGCTTATACTTTGAGACATTTATGTTTATTCCACACTATAATATCAATTTAAGCATCAAACAAGCTAGTTTCAACCCATTTCGCTGAAAATCTGCAGTTGAAACTATTACGCCTTGGCGTCAACCAAGCAAAAAGATGACGTCACAATACAAATGAAGCGCTGTGCGAAAGCGTGCGTACTCGATCTGTACTCGGCCTCGTAAAATTTGATACTGTTATGCTCATTTGATCAGTTATTGCTATTGTGACTAAGGTAAGCGATGTGGATCTCCTGTTAATATATGTAATGCAGTGGCGTCGGAAGCAAATTCAAAGTGGGGGGGGGGGGGACTAGACTAATCCTCATACATATTGACAAGCAAAAAAAGAAGAAAAACTAATTCCCAAAATCATCAAAATCCTAATCCGGGGGGGGGGGGGGGGAGTTACCTATATTTCAAAAAAAAATTCCTATCTTGAAATTCCTAATCCGTGGGGGGGGGGGGGGGGGGGGGGGGGGTAATTTCCATCCGTTCAAGGTAATTTTAGGAACAATTACCTTTCCTGCGAGAAAAAGTGGGGGGCTGAATCCACTTTGATGCTATGTGCCTTATGCTTAGGTCTAACTTCTAACTTTGCAAAAAAAGTGGAGGGGGGCTATGTTGGGGTTGCTGACAAGCACATGTAACAAATACAGTCCATTGATGTATATTCTAATGTTAAAAATCAAAAACGCATGTACATAAAAAAGACAGTGGCTTAATTATAACAAATCTAATAGAAAAATGTGTTTCTTTATAATGTACATGTTAATACTGAGTCTCTTGATATTCATGTAATACAAATGCACGCGCAGCCACTTAGTTTATATATGATGTATTATTTTACATGTATGGTATTAAAGTGATCAAAGAACATTTTCATTTAGATAAAAACAAAAGAATTGAATCTATACAGACTAAGAAATGATGCTTTGCAATGATTAAACACATCAAATCTAGTACAAAAATTAATACAGTTCAACAGTCTGTTTACATCTCATACATATGGTTAGCTAGTTAAGGGGGATGTGCGGCCATCTTTGACATTTGAAAAGAAAAAAGTTAACATTTCTTAAACTGGTTTGTTTCTGTCCAAAACTTGCTAAAGCTGTTGTCAAAAGATACAAAAGCAATAAATATAACGTTCAACATGTTGTTTTGTGTGCATATTACGCATACAAGGGGAAACTGTTTACATCTTATTTAAACAGTTAATTGATTTACTTGTTATATTGTATTTTCTTCACTTTACATGTGATGTTCTCAGCTACAAAGAGGTTGTCTCTGGTGTCCACACATAAACCATATGGACGCTGCAAGTTACAGTTGTCAATGTAGCGGAGGAACTGTCCGTCCTGATCCAGGATGTGGATACAGTTGTTAATTCGGTCTGCTGTCAGGATCCGACCCTGGCTGTCTGTGGTGATGCCGCGTGGATCAAATGATGCCTGGGTAGTATTACCAGTGTAGGTAAACCGGAAATTCCCGGCCTGATTGACCACCACTACTGCACGGGTTCCACGGTCTGACACACAGATATCTAGGTTCCTGTTCTCACTGATGTATTTAAGGCCATCGGATGAATAGAGAGGTTGTCTTTTATCATTGTACTGAATACTTTGTTTCTTTGCAGAGCCAGAGTACCGCACAACTTTTGATTGTTTATCATCACTGTCAATAACAACAAGGAAGTCACCTGAGAAGGTACTACAAACAGCACGAGGTCTCCATCCTTGTAGTCTGATCACTGTTTGTATCTGTGTATTTTTTACTATGTTCACAGTTCGATCATGGTAATCAGTATAAACTAGATCCCCACTCCTTGTCACTGCTATGTCCTTTGGAGCGTTCCCTGACTTGGTTCTGATGGACTCCATAAGTTCCCTTCGCAGGTTGCAGAGGTTCATCATGTTATCACTACCACACGTCCAGATCTCTGTATCATTAAGACACGTCACACCGTATAGAAGTCCATAGTCTGTGTCTATAGCTGTGATATCCTGGGGTTCATCCAACAGTAACCGGTCTGGGGGAGAGGACTCGGCTCCCTGGGGCGACATGCTGTAGTCTTGTTCCTTTGTTGTAAAAGATAATGCTGACAGAGAACCAAACTGTTCAATCAGCTGTTCTGTGTGGATTTCCTGAGGCTTAAAGAATGGTAGGGACACTTTGAGTTTAGGAGGCAATATTCTGAATTCAGCAATCCTGGACTTGTAATCAGAGAAAAGACAGACATCTTTGGAGTTCAGCAACTTCATCAGGTCAGAAATGGTTTGTGTGATTTCAGTAATGGTGTGTGTGATTTCATCTTCCTGTTTATTCAGGACGACCAGGTGTTTGGATTCCATTTCCTCCACGTTAGATTTCAGGCTTCTGATAATGGTGTCTATTTCTCTGTGCCAGACTTCTCCTTGTTTGTCAATTGCTGTTGTCAGTTTCTGGGAATTTTTACTCAGATCTGCTTTTTGCACTTTAATGTTAGATGCATTCTCTTTGTATTTAGGATAAATGAATTTCTCTAATTCTTGCAAATCTCTTTGTAAAGTATCAAATTTACTTTGAAAAGTTTGAATAATTTCAACTTGTTTATGTCCTATATGTGTTTCAGATGAAATACACTGTGCACAAATAGGAATATCACATTGTTCACAGTGGAGTTCACATTGTTTGGTGGGGTGTTTCCTACATTTAGAATCGCTATAAGTGGTAAGATATTCTATAAAAGATACCACTTTGTGAACCTTAGTGAATTCTGATAAATGTGTCTCGACACAGTTTTCACACAGATGTATACGACAAAGTTCACAGAACATTGGGGCCACAGAGTCCCGACACAGGGTGCAGCGTAGAACATCCTGGGCGCTGTTCCAGGGATCCATGGTCAGGGAACATTTAAGAAACCATAAGGGGGAACTAAACCTGGAAAGTAAAATTCACTATGTATTCATGGTTTAGTTTAAACAATATTTTATTATGCAATATATTACATAAACGGATGGGATAGCAGGCATTGCCTATATAAATCCTCTCCGACAATTTATTCTTCCTTGTCGGTTACATGTGCAAGATCACATGACTGAATTAAATGCCAGGTAAAAAAACCTGTGTATTTAAGATACATGTACATGTATTTTTTTAGTTTGATTATAACAAATCTATATTCTTTTCATACATTTACAAATTTATTTTCTAAATGATTTAAAAATTGCGAATGAATTAAATCATGATAAAAAGATACTGGTAGGGATTATTTTTTATAATAAAGAATATGCAATATAAGAGAATAATGTATCTCATACATGTAATTATAAAAGGAAATACGACTTTATAACTCTAATCTATTAGTTCATGGAGTGTGTTACTGAATCCATATTCTCTATAAAAGCTGTGGTGTAATTCTATTTAGAATGAAGAATGGGTTAAAGTCTCCAGCATTTAAATGTTGATAAAAAAAATGAATGTCTTATGTGTAGATACATCTATTTAGATGATTAATGGCAATGTATAGAATGCTTCTACTATAGCAATCCTTATCACTAAAAATAGAGTATAGACTTGCAACACAAACATTACTTAAGCAGCGCGTTACTCAATTTTATGCACACACCGCTGTAGTTTGAGACTGTATCTTTCAAAACATAATGCTTGAATGCTTATATTTACTTTTTTAAACTTCTTGCCTTGTCTGCAAATGTGATTTATACCTTGAAAATTCCTACTTTATCCTAAGGGTAAATTCATATTAATGAAAGAGCCACTGTAACAGCCACAAGTATGTAGCTTTTTTAGCAGTTTACAGCGTTCAACGTTTGTGACACCATAATAAAACTCGTCATTTTAAAAGGACATGGTCATGATTTTAGTCAAAATGTTTTTTTTTTCCGATTTTAATATTTACAATGCTTCAGAAAAGCATTTTTAATAGGCAACCGAAATTTGAGTGCCATTTGTTGAGTTATAAGCGAGTTACAGAGTTTTTCGCTATGTAAACAAAGTGTTTGTTTACATTTTGAACGTTGAAGTAAAAAATTAAGTTTGAAACCCAAAACGAATGTTAGAAACTGTTTATCAATGTTTAAAATAAATGAAAAGATAGACAAACAAGCTAGAAAAATATTTTACTGGTATATTGAACCTACGTAAACAAAATCAGGGCACGAGCCTTGTCTACATGACATAGAATTGTGAGCCCTGAATCTTGCTTATTATTTGATCATTAGAAATGCATTTTTAAAGCATTGTATATAATAAAAACATAAAAAAAGAATTTGACCAAAATCGTGACCGTGCTCCTTTAACCTTTGACATCCATGTGTGTGTTACGGTGTTATATTTGCCTTAGCGTTCAACACACTTTACAAGCAAAAAATATGTGGAATTTAAATATATAGGGTTATATGATTCATTCATAGAGCACACTGTAAACAACCCAACATTTAAACAATAAAATATTTTACTTGGTGATTTACAAAGAACATGAAAGTAGCGTCATGGCAGAAAAAAAATTATTTCATACATTTACAAATTACTTTTTTAAAAATATTTTTCCTAACTGATTATAAAATAAGGGATGAATTTCATCATGATAAAAAGATACTGGCAGGAATTATTTTTATTATGAATAATATGAATAATATGCAATATAAGAGAATGATTTATGAAACTTACATAATGTTTCCCCATTTGTAAACTACAAATCTTCACGGTTCAACATGGCGGGTTCCAGGTATTATCGTTTTACTAACAGCGTGCCAGTTTGCTTGTCGGGCCGTGCTAAAATTTTGTACGCTGATTATCATATTACTCATCGATTGGTTGTTCGATTTCATTGAAGTTACTTATTTGCATATCAAGCACAGAACCCAGAAACGCACTGACCAATGACATTTCATGATTTTTTGGGTAGTGAATATCAACATGTGGACAGTCCAAAGCTTGTTGTTTGTTAAACGTATTAAATATATATGCCTATACATGTTAAATGTATTAAATATATATGCCTAGAGATAAGTGATTTATAGTATTATGCCTACACCATTTTACTCGGACCCCCTTGACGGGGTCTTCTGCATATGGTACAAACAGTTACATACTGTTTCATTAATTTTCATATCCGTAACAAAACGATAGAAAGGGGAAGATAGACAGTGTATTCAAATGAAATAAACGTCCTCAACCGTTTTTACTTGTTTAACGAACGTCGCAATAATCGAATACTCCCCGGTAAATCTATTTATACTGAGAGCGGAAGTGCTCTTGCATGAAATAACCAGTCTTGAAGTAAACCAAATATTACGGAACTATCGCATATATATGATATTCACTACCAAAACATCATGCAATGTCATTGGTCAGTGCGTTTTTGGGTTCTGTGTTTGATATGCAAATTAGCTTTCACATCAATGAAATCGAACAACCAATCGGTGAGGAATATGATAATCCGCGTACAGAATTTTTAGCACGGCCCGGCAAGCAAACTGTTAGTAAAACGATAATATTTATTCTTCCTGTTTGGCTACCTGTGCAATATCACGTGGTTGAATTAGATGCCAAGCACAAACCTGTGCCCGTATATGTGTTGGTCCGGAATCGAGGTCAGCTATTGCTGGGAGGTTTAAATAGGTCTGGTGTTCGTTTTCACTGCTGAAAATGTAGGTTATTGATTTTTGTTTTAAGATGAGATTTTCCTATTGAATCCATGTTCCCTTTTAAAGCTGATATGGTGTAATGTTGCACACATTCTATTGAGAATGGAAACCTGGTTCAAATCCCATCATCAGCATAAATATGTAGAGAAAAAAAATGATGAATATCTTATGTGTAGATGTTTAAATGTAAAAACGTATTCACTGTAAAGATTAATGGCAATGTTAGAAATGCTTCTATTTTAGCAATCATTATTATGCGGGATATGAAAGTGGCGACATTGCAGAAAAAATACATAACCCGTAATAACAGGTTATATATGTATATTTTTTTACAAATTTGAGTGTACATTAATATCGATTTTCAAGAATTTTTTTTAGTAATCTCTTTAACTGAATTATTTGCGTTGAATTAAATTGGTAGAAAGATGTTGAGTTAGAAAGGACTATATATGATATGGGCCTAAAATGGCCCCCTTAAATGAACATCATACTTTTATTGTAATTCTTTGTACAGATATATATGTAATGTTTTTATATGTCAATTTTGATTTAAATGCCCACAATTTATAAAGACAACTTTTTCCTTCCATATTTGCTTTTTATGCATAAAACAGCTTGTTTTTAAGCAGTTTTTCTTTCAGAAAACATAGAGCGCAAGCTTGAACAAACACAATATTTTAATCTGAGATGTATCTAGCCAAGACTAATAAATGACAAAAATATTTTCCTTGTTTAAGCATGCGCTCTATATTTCCCATTCATAAAAAGATAAGAAAAATGTCAATTTTTGACTGATTTTGATTGAGTTATAGAAATAGCGTCACTTCTGACGTCATATACTGCCAGTGAGTGCAAATAAATCAAATAAATAGGTGAAAAATATATTTTACATCAACTCTTTCAAAATATAACATAACATTTTATTGTACCCGAAACACTTTAAAAAATGGCGAATTGTGAGGGCAAAATTAAACTCATATCATATATAGTTCTTTATTACAAATTACATTAGAAATGTTCGATTCTAAATAAGTTATACCGTGTTCAGAATAGCGCTAAAGAACTAATACTGTAGGTAAATATAGTACAAACTATCCTCTTTAACACCCTTGTATTGACCTCGGATCAATATTGGGGCCCTACTATAGGTACAAGATTCCATATACTGGCAGCATAAATGAATTTGAGAGGATGCCAAATTTATCATCTTCATCAAGTGGAAAACAATGTATAAATTGTCTTTCTCAAAAATTAATATTCCAATTGTTGTAATATCCTTATGAAGGCCTCTTGTTTATAATCATACCCCTCTTGTTTATTATCATACCCGCACTTTCTAAAGAAAGTTCGGGTATATTGTTCCGTCTGTCCGTCCGTCTGTCCGTCTGTCACTTTTACTTTCTCAAAATGCTCATACATCTTATAATCCAGCAAACTGAACACTTGGAGTTTGATTGGGGTGTCATGTTGTTTGTAAAAAGGTTTCAAAAATCACTGGTAGTCCTAGGGGTTAAATAATTGGTAAAAAATGACGTTTTTTCACAAAATTAAACCTTCTTCCTCGAACTCATACTACATTTTCAACAGTAGATAAATCATCTCTTGGAATATGTTTAAGGGTATCCTATAGATGCACAATAAGGTTTCGGAATTTTCAATTTTGTTATGGGGGTCATTAAATTGCTGAAATTTTTTTTTTATTTTTTTTTAACAATAAACTGGTTTCAAATACGTCATTTTTTTGCAGTAGCCAAATGATCTTCAAGAATATGATTGTGGGTGTCATATTGAAGTATAATCAGGTTCCAGAAATTATGTTTTATTAAGGGGATCAGTGGGCGAGAAAAAATGACGTTTTTTTGCAAAAAAGGTATTGTTCCCAGAACTCCTCTAACACTTTTTGGAGTTGCTACGTCATCTCTTGGGTAAAATTGGGGCTGTCTTATAGATGTGCAATAAGGTTTTGATAATTTAAATTCCATCCAGGGAGTCAATATTAGCAGAAAATTGACGTTTATCACTAAAAAAAAACATAAATACCAGAATTCCACTTATGATTTAATTGATAGACACATCATATCTTGGGATATGATAGGGACTGTTCTATAGATGTGGATTACAGTTTTGAAAAATTAGATTTTACCCTGAGGCTCATTATCTACGCAGCACTGTTAAGGTTTATTTTGTGGTCGCGCCGACCAGAAAATACGGGGAATGTTAACTATGACATCACACAAAACAACAACTCATCAAAAATTCTAATAAATAAAGTAATTTCCTATTGTTATGGGTACAAAAACATTAAACTACATTAATCGTTACCTATGCGTGCAACTTTGTATTCAAATAAGTCCAACAGTGATAAATATAAATATCAGACTGATTGCGGTGCACTTGTTGATGTGACGTCATCTTGTACATTTTGACGCATATTATGTGTAGAGAGAGGCAGATCCATAAATTGTTTAACATGAGAAAATGCACTTTATAAATGAACGGAGCATAATCTTAAAACGTTTATCATTAAATCCTATCTATTATGCTTGCTTTGATTCGGCATGTAATTATTTTTTTAAGGCGTGTATTATTTCTTAACTAGAGTGTTTTATGTACAAGTTCGATGTGTTTGACATCGGGAAGCATATCTAAATTTGCTTTTTACAAGGGCATACACTTAAAGGGAATGTTAAATTTATCACAAAGTGCTGCTGCTTCAATGAAATCTACAGAATGAATTAATAAATACGTAAAATATTAAGCGAAGGTCATATAAATTCCAACCGGAGATCATTTCTTTGATATTTATTCTAATAAAAGATGAACTCTACACAAAGCAGCAGCACCTTACAGAATCTATCAGAAAAGGAGAATATATTTAGCATTTAAAATTTTAATTCAAATAAGGGTTTGCCCTTGTAATATTGAAATTTGTTTATGACCTCCATTTGGAATAATTATCAACACATATCACGTGACTATCAATTCAGGGGACCACACTAAGTGACATTCAAAGTAGCATTTACGCGTATACTGTACTGTTTCATTTAATATTACATTTTTATGATGATTAAATAACTTTAACTAGATATTTTGTTATAATAGTCATCGTTTTATGAACGTTTAATTCCGCTGATATTTTCATAGTAAGCCTTAACAGTGCTGCGTAGTACATACCGTTTGATGCCCTTTAAGGATCAGGAATATATATGGTTAAGGGATGGGGATCTCAGCCGTTATGAGCTATTCGTGCACTTCCTTTTCGAAGGGGGTCACGACCACCTCCAGGGTCCATGACCTATATACCGTTTGATGCCCCTTGACACAAGCAACAAGAATATATGTGGTTTAAGGGTGGGGATCTCAATTGTTTTGAAGATATTAAGGGGCTTGCTGTTCAAGGGGGGTCAGGACCACCCACAGGACCGATGACCTACATACATGTAACATTTGTTGCCCCTTGATATAAGGAACAAGAATATATATTGTTTAGGAGTCATGATTATAACTGTTTCTGAGATATATGTTAATTCTAATTCCTGGGGGGGGAGAGGGGGGTCAAAAGGGTGTAGGGTTTAACATTGAACCATATGGGAAGAATTGTAGACTCTATTGTAAATGGTAACTTTAAGATAATAAAATAGGATTTTTATAATCATATATTGACTGTTACTGGCAATATATAGAATTTATTAGATCTGACCCCTGGGGTCAACCCCACACCTCCCCCCGAAAAGTGGTTGTCTAACCTCAAATGAGAGAAATCAAACTAAGGTGCACAACTAGATATGCAGGTCTATTGTATCTTAGAGTTTTGTACAAATCTGTTCAGCCATCTCTGAGAAACAAGTTCAGAGCGGGAAAGAAAAAAAAGAAGAAGAATAATAATACTAATGTACATACCGGTGTCTCATACTATTGTGCTACTATACATGTATTATGCTTACCTATATTGGTCAACATCATAAAAATAATCCAATTAGAGCACAATATGAACACCACGTGAAACCCATCAAATCGAAGAGCTGGGTGAAACTAGTACTCGCTATTGAGACATGTAGACCCGTGTTGTGTACGTAACTTCAGACAAAGATTAGTTATTTGTAACTTGAATGTGTTTTTATATCCTATTCTTCAAAACCCCTTGCACTATTTTATTAGTTAAATAATAACTTTAAGGTGGTGCAGGACACCTGCATATTGTGATGTATACTTCCTATTGAAATAAACAATAGTATAAATATAATATTTCCCCCCAAAATAATGTTACCTTACATTGAAGAGCAATGGGTTAGAGTAATTACATGTCTGTAAGGGCATTGAAGTCTGAGGTGTATTTTTGGTAATTTTACTATTGATATAAATGACTTTCATGGGGGGGGGGGGGTTCTGGACCCCTCACTCCAACCCCTTTTCTAAATTCATGCACCCGATTATGTACATGTAGGCCCATATAAGCAAATTTAAAGCCGGCAACCGTGGCGGAGAGGGGACACAAATTAATTTTGTTTGTAATAATTATATAGACCATAATGCTTTCTATGACATGAAATGATAGAATTATAGATTAACTTAAAATTCACATGCCAACAGTTCAATCCCAAATTGCACATAAAGTGTTGCTTATGTGTAAAATCATATGTATCTCTCTCTCCCTCTCATTTTGATATTTTATTTCAATGGAATGGACGACTAAAACCCTATATTTCTATATATAATTGTATTAACAATTAACTATAAATTGGTCTTTTTAGCTGCTTATTTTTCTGTAGGATACGAACATGTACTTTAATCAAGTTATAACATCTAGCTGTGTTGGGCGGTAAAATAATCTCAATGTGAATAAACATAACCTAGTACAAGGAATGATTAACGGTCGATACACACAAATTTAAAATGATATAATTTAATGCACTGATTAAAACATTCACAAATGTTACCCACTAAATTAACCATACCATGGCTGATACTTTACCATATATGATAAGCACAAACATTGCAATAACTCTCAAATTGACATATACCTACAATAGTAAATGATATAGATATATATAAAGCACAGGGAAATTCACTTTTTTGCTCACCTGAGCCAAAGGCTCAAGTGAGCTTTTCTGATCACAATTTGTCTGTTGTCTGTCGTTGTCGTCGTCGTTGTTGTAAACTATTCAAATTTTCATCTTCTGCTCAAGAACCACTGGGCAGATTTCAACCAAATTTAGCACAAAGCACGACTAGGTGAAGGGAATTCAAGTTTGATCAAATGAAGGGCCACGCCCTCTTTAAAGGAGAGATAATTGAGATTTATTGAAAATTTGTTGGTAAAAAATCTTCATCTCAAAAACTATTTGGCCGGAAAATCTTAAACTTGTGTGGAGGCATCCTCAGGTAGTGTAGATTCAGTTTTGTTCAAATCATGGTCCCCAGGGTTAGGGAGGGGATCAAGTTTAACATAGGGATATATAGAGAACATCTTTAAAAATCTTCTCAAAAATTATCAGGCCAGAAAAGCTCAAATTAAAATGGGAGCATCCTCATATAGTGTAGATTCAAGTTTGTTCAAATCATGGTCCCCGGGGGTAGGGTGGGGCCACAATTGGGGGACCAAGTTTTACATAGGAATATATAGAGAAAATTTTTAAAAATCTTCTTTTCAAAAACTATTAGGCCAAGAAAACTCAAATTAAAGTGGGAGCATCCTCAGGTAGTGTATATTCAAGTTTGTTCAAATCATGGTCCCTGTGGGTGGGGTGAGGCCACAATTGGGGGATCAAGTTTTACATAGGAATATATAGAGAAAATCTTTAAAAATCTTCTCAAAAACTATAAGGCCAGACAAGCTCAAATTAAAGTGGAAGCATCCTCAGGAAGTGTAGATTCAAGTTTGTTCAATTCATAGTCCGTGGTGGTATGGTTGGGTCACAATGGGGGAATGGATTTTTACATAGGTCCCTGGGGGTAGGGTGAGGCCACCATTTGGGAATACATTTTTATACAGGAATATATAGAGAAGATCTTTTAAAAAAAAATTTTTTTAAATATTTGGCCAAGAAAGCTCAAATTGGCGTGTAACCATCCTCAGATAATGTAGATTCAAGTTTGTTCAAATCATGGTCTCTGTGGGTAGGGCGGGGCCACAATGGGGGATGAATTTTTATATATAGAGAAAATCTTTAAAGATCTTCTTCTCAAAACTATTAGGCCAGGAAAGCCCAAATTTTAGTGGAAGCATCGCCGGATCGTATGGATTCAAGTTTGTTTAAATAATAGTCCAGGGGTAGGGTGAGGCCACAATGGGGGGTGAATTTTTACATAGGAATATATAGAGAAAATCTTTAAAAGTCTTCTTTTTAAAGAATATTTGGCCAGAAAAGCTGACACTTGTGTAGAGGCAATCTCGGGTAGTGTAAAGTCAAGTTTGCAAAATCACAGTCCCTAGTGGTAGGACAGGGCCGTGATGGCGGTTTGAATTTTTACATAGGAATATATAGAGAAAATTTTGTTTTGGTCCAAAACTCAGTACTAAGTGTGAAAGCGCAGGTTATGCAGATTTAAGTTTGATGAAACCATGACTCCCTAGAGAAAAGTGGGGCCACGAAATGGGGGGGGGGGGTATATAGGAATAGAGAAAAATCTTCTTACAGGTACAACAACAAAAGGGGCTTGGTATTTACCAAAAAAAAGAGGTGGATAAAAAGTGGCAGATTTTCAATTTTTTTAGTAAGATCTACTGTACTTAGTTGTCAAGATATTTTGATACTGTTATGCTAATTTGATCAGAATTAAGGCAATTGTTGCTCAGGTGAGCGATGTGGCCCCTGGGCCTCTTGTTTTGGAGCTCCACCTGCGTCCCGACCAAGGCTTGAACTCACGACCTCTGGAACCCAATTAAGCCTCGGTCGGGGCGGAGGTGGAGTTCCAAAAAAATTAATTTCCCTGTGCTTTATATATATTTATATCATTCACTATGGGCAAGTATATGTCAATTTGAGAGTTATTGCAATGTTTGTACTTATCATATATGTATTTATTATATACTTACATGTCGTTATAAATACAGGGTTTTGGCATATGTGATATAGATGACATCACAAAATCCGTATCGGCCTCTGGGGCTGATATAGGTTATCAGCCCTCCAGGGCTGATACGGATCCGTATCACACCCCTTACGGAACTCCTCTGCCTTTTTTCGGCATTTTTGCATGTTTACAGACGAAAAATAAAATATTTTCAGTTACAGTCGACATTTTTAAGTGCAGTTGAAAACATCAAATGCTAGCAAATGTTTTAAAGTAGTCAACTTTTAAAACCTGATGAAATTCCGTTCTGTAGCGTCATGTTTGTTAAAACAAGAAGAACTCATATTTTCATTAAATACATGTACATGTGCAGACTTTTTCAAATATTATAAATAATTAATTTGTTCGAGTTGATTTTTTTTTTAATTTATCATTAAGTATGTAATAAATATGATAATAGATACCCTAGGAGAATGGATTCGAGAGGTCGTGCTTTATATCATATTATCTTATATATAAATATTTATCACAATCATGACTAGGCGATTCAGTTCCAGTTGATGCATTAAAACATAATATACCAGGGGCCCATTTCATCAAAGGTCGTACGCCCAGGCGTAGCTCTACGCCGGTGTAAGTTCGGGACTAGCGCGCTATTTTGCGTTTCATCAAAGGGCGTATCTTTACGCCGGACTAAGTTTTGGCGTATGTCTCGGAAGTAGACTAAAATTAGGTCCAAAACTTACGACCGTTGATGAAACGGGCCCCAGAGTTATATCTCATCGTTCATATATGCATGCGTCTCTTTACTACTCTTTTTAATAATATATGTAAAATTTTAAACAAAAGGTTTTGATTAAAATCGTTGGGTAAAGTAATTTGACTTTGACGTTTGCATATCTTTTTTTTTATTGCAATAAAAGATTTAAGCGTGAGATATCGTGCCATAGTATTGTTATTTAGGATAGGAATTCCAAATCTTTGAGGGCTCTAACGACTACGTCATCCCCTCCCCTGCTTTCCATAATCTGGTCTCAGCTGAGAGGCACAAGTCCTATAGTTTGGCGATTTAGGTTTATATTTTAGATAACATCTGATCAATCGGGTTCGATAAAGAAGCAGCATATAATAGAGAAGCATCAACATAAAAAGGCAAAGTATCAGTACATCGAGAAAAATAATCATCATGCTAAGGGAGAAGAATCAGCAGGTAATATTAAGGTGGTTGGAACATAATAAATTTATAATTTTACTAGTTTTACAATAATTGACTAAACATATGATTTAACACTGTTTTCAAAAAAAAAAAAATAAAAGCTAAGCGAGATTCAAACTCAAGACTTCAAGATAAGTAGATCTTGCTCTAACCTATTGTGCTACGCCGATAGATAAACATGTATGGAAGGAAAACACTGTTAAAGTTATGCTTGATTTTATTGTGTATTTTGATAGAAAATACTTAAGAATATGGCGTTGTCCCTTACAACTTTAAATATCAGAAACTGAAACTCTATATAATAAAATCTTTCACACTTCTAACTATAATTTGCAAGCTATTTATACATCACTAGTTGCATCTCAGTCAAAGTATCAAATTTCCCCGTAATTCTCGAAATTCGTTCCTCAGGATAACAGTTCTGCACCCCAACTGTGAGGTTGTTTTACGTATCTGGGCGAAAGATTGGTATATGATATTGAGTTTACATACGTGTTAATGTTTGTTAAAGCTGACATGACTTCATAGAGAAGGGTATTTCGTTGCCATATTAGTTTCGGTCGCTTCTCAACTGCTACTGCAGTAAATATACCAGTTAAGAAAGTTACGGTCGATTGCTTTCGAATCAGGTATTCAAGTTGCAGAGACTTTTAAATGTATAAACTATAATTATATTGTAGCATTATGGTAAAATCGGGATATGAAGGTAGCGACATTGTAGAAAAATACACAATCCGCGTTATCTGAGATCTACAGTCAAACTAATGTAACCAAAACTTATATATTAAAAAAAACCACTGTATTCAACAAGTATCAGTAAATATTTTTTAAAGTTACTAAAGACACACATGGAGTTTAAAGCATGTTTATACCGGTAAATTATTATTTTCCATGTATACACTTTTTACAAAAGCTTCAATTATACATGTTAAAGGTTTGATCTTAAATTGATGCCAATTGATATTTTTCTGAAGTGACATTTTGTTGTTTGCCGCAACCAAAAAGATCTAATCATTTCTGTAAGGATTTTCATTTGTCAGTTTTGATTTCTCTTAAAAATAGATCTCATGTGTGAAATAGTTAGTAATTTTACATTTAGATTTTGATAATGGTTGATATTTGAAAATAATTTCAAGAAGTCGGTTGGTTAGCCATAGAGGGACAAGTTGAATTTCACAGGCACGTTAAATACACGTAATTCTAATGATTCAGAATTTTTTTCTCGCAAAGTCTCTTTTTTTAAATCCAGAGAAATCACCTTTTGTAAACAATAAACAAGAAAAATCATAGTTAACAAATCAAAAATTTGAAACCTTTCATTTAATATAATTTTCTATGGCAAATTGTTTAACATTTCAATGCCACCAATTTATTTTTGTTTTATTTTTCTTTCTTTTTTAATGGGATATAAAACACATACATTTTACACACTCTATGTAAAACATATCCACTCCAACAGATCGGGTGAGGATTGGAAAGCCTATGTCAAAACTGGATGTTTGACATCTAATGGGCGGCTAAATCATCGTACTGATAAAAAAAACCCAGAACTTATAAAAAAAAATTACAAAAATTTAAAACATTTTTATGTTAAATATTGCAATATTTGAAAATTCTTAACCGGTGTAAGTATTTCAATTATAATCTACTTCAATTTACATAAATATCGACAGACGTCCCATACCACCTTGCTGATAAAATATAATTTCGTATGATGTTTTGCAATAAATGATTTGTGCTTTGACGTAAAATAAAATTATCATTTACAGTGTATGATTTCTAACCAATTTAAACCGTGAGACCAATTGTATCCAATCGGTACATTATCTATTTAATTTACACAAGGTTTTGCCCTGAATCACTTTATTTTCACCGAATATCTATCGTCAATAGTAAATTATACATTTCCTATGTTGAATATTATTAGAGGGTCCTTAATTTTGTCACTTTTGTGATAAATTACATAACGGTCATAATTAATTTTATAAAATGCTACAAATATGGGTAGAGTAAAAATAAAGAGCAAAGACAATACAATCCCAAAATCATGCATATAGAGTTATCTACCAGAATTTACAACCATTGATAATCTTAAAATTGTTTTTCTAAATATCAGTACGCAGGAATCCAAACAAAAGATGCATAATTATCAAATCATACCTGACACAATTTTGAATCATTCCATGTTATCTGTATGGCATCAACAAAGTTGTGCATATATAAACAAGCAAGAAGAAATCCAATTGTGAGAAATTGTTGTGTGTTTACTATTAGCAGAATTTCATGACAGTGTAAAAATTGACTGCTATCTTTAAAAGTATAATTGAATAATTTTTGGGCATCTTCATACTCCTTTAAAGGGACATGGTCACGATTTTGATCAACAATTATTTTTCCGATTTTTATTTTTACAATGCTTTAGTAAGGTCTTTTTTAATAATCAACCAAAATCTGAGTGTCATTTGTTGAGTTAAAATCGATATACAGAGCTTACAAAGCGTCTGTTTACATTTTGATCGTTGCAGTGAAAATTCAAGTTTTAGAATTAAATTAATAATAAATAACTAAATGAATAAGACGATAGAAAAATCAGCTTGAGAAAGATTTTTTACTGGTATATTGAACCTTTGTAAACAAAAACTGGGCAAGAGCCTTGCTTACTTGACAAAAATTTGTGAGCTCTGTATCTTGCTTATAATTCGACGATCGACAGACTCTAAAATTTCATTTAATAATATGTTTTACAGTGTGACCGTTGGGGCGAGCGCAGAAAGAACCACATATTTGGCTTTGTCTCGAAAACTTTTACCTCCGCAAGGAACCCGAAGTTATCAAACTTTTATTCCAATTATTGTAAACTTAAACAAACTACCAATGAGCATTCAGAAAATGTTAAACAGACTTATCAAAATATTTTGATAAACACAAAGCCGTTTGTTTTGTTTTGTTTTTTTATGTAAATACAATTATGATTTATCATTCCTTTACCTTTTAATAATGATCATTAAAATCAGCAAACAATAAATTGTGTGTCTGTGTTATTTCTCATTTTGTTCCTTGTTGTTATCTGCGTTTTAATTATTTTCCTCCGTGACATCAATTTTGTTTTTAATATTTTTATTTTTTGTACGCTATATAAGCGTTGTAGACATGTGCCCTCACCCTTTTTAGTGTGTTATCCAATATTATTTAAAGGTTTGATCACATATGCATCTATAACAAATACATGTAGATATTTTAACAGTTTAATTTTTTTCTCTCTTTTATTTATTCATTACAAAATGACGTGGCTGTACGTAGATCTAATAATGATTGGACTTTTCTTTTTTAATATTTTTTGTCACCTACCTAACGTATGCATATATATGATTGGATCAATATGACAGTAAATTTAGCATGGAACTTGCATGTGTATTTAATAAGCCAAAAACATTATCAAAACAAAACTAATCAGCCAAAGAGTCACCGTTAACACTGATACTGAGTATTTCCTACACGTTACATCCAGTACAGATGCTTGATCCACCTCTAAATGTATCGCGGGAAATTAAAATGCGAGATAACTGTTACGTCATAGTTAACGTTCTTTTGTGCTCGACAGTTTTCGTAAATTGTCGGACAAATTCGGGGAAGGAAATGACGTCATATGTCAGCATAAGTTCAGATAGGTGCAGTGGGTTTTTTTTACATAAGCATATGTATTGTTTACTTCAATATTTTAAAAGGATTTTTTTATTGTAAAAAAAAAAATGATGTATGCAATTTAGAGGTAAGAATTTTCCGTAGAAACGCTTCCTGTTCCACCATGTTGCTATGCCACGCAAAGGATTATAAGATCTTTTAACTTAACTGCGGGACAGTTACTCGCACATGCGCACAAACGCTTCCGAGTGGATAGCGTCATTAGAGACCCATATACGCTTTACGCATATACGGAAATGGTTAAGTGTGTCTACAAGAGTCGGAACGTGTGTAACAGCGAATCACGGGCAAAGGGGGTCAGTTTCTTTCGTTTCCCTAAAGACAAAAGGAAAAGAAGAGCATGGACTAATGCCGTGAACAGAGATAGGTGGACGCCAAATGAACACTCTTGGATCTGCTCTGATCATTTTGTTGAGGAATGGCACGGAGATGACCCGGGCGACGAAAACTATGCCCCGAATTTTTTTTCCTACAAAAAGAAGCGGACAGAAGATGATTTTGATAGAGAACAGAGACGACTTGACCGAGAAACGATCAGGGTATCAATGAATTAATTAATGATGTTTATGAACATAATCCCCCATTATTATATAAATAGGCCTGTAGTGGCAGCATTGCAATGTAACAGTATTAAATACTGATCAGGATAGAATATATGCATGTAATAATGACGATATCATTAATATTCTGCAAATTTAATAGAATACATAAAGTTATTAAATTATGAACATATCTGGACGACTTTTATATGTAATATATATTGATATTTTGCACTATACATTTTTTATACCAGGAAAGAGAAGGTTAATATGGAGAGAGAGAAAGCCCATTTGGAATTTTCTGTGCTTGTCCATGGCTCCTACTGCAAGATGGCTGATTCGGGGGACCATGATCAAGATATAGCTGCAGCAGTACCTTGTGCTTATCATGAAATAACAGATGATGTTGATGTCCCCATAATGACTTGTGATTCAGGTAAATCATGAATGTGATTTCATGAAAAATACAATAAAATTATTTAAAAAATGGATTTCCTTTTTGCTGACTATTACATCAGACTTGGCAAATTTTCAAATGATATCATTATTAAAATACATTTATAGATTAATTGATTTGCAAATCAATTTATGAATTACAAATTTACCTAGAGATTTTAAATGACCGAGATAGAAAAATCTTAATTTATATACAGTAAAAAATGATAGATTTACAATGGTTGTTACTGATCATAATTTTTTTTATAGGTGTGCAGTGTGAAGAAGACCCCCTTCTTATTTAAAACAGACATCTCAATAAAGAAGTTAGAAGACTTCAAGAGGAGCTGCGGAAACATAAATGGGGTGCTGAACGCATTAGAGATGATGACGCCATGACACGCTTTTATACAGGCCAACCCTCTTTTGCCATCTTCCTGTGGCTGTACAAGTAATTGTTTACCTTTTTTAAAATTTTTTATCTTTGATTTAGTATCTAAAAGTACTGTGCAAAATTAAATCAATTTGATTTCACTTCTAAAATATTTCCATTGATTACAGCTACCTTTCCAGCAAGTGCTCTAGGATGACATATTGGAGGGGGGAAGGGCAGACATCGAGTTCAGACCGGCTTAGGATGTCTCCATCATGTTTACGCCCGATCGACCAACTCTTTGCTGTCCTCATGCGTCTGAAAGTTGGACTGTACGTGCAAGACATATCAGAGAGA
Organism: Magallana angulata; assembly: GCF_025612915.1. Taxonomy (NCBI): domain Eukaryota; kingdom Metazoa; phylum Mollusca; class Bivalvia; order Ostreida; family Ostreidae; genus Magallana; species Magallana angulata. The sequence goes on along the minus strand of NC_069114.1, from coordinate 7,827,781 downwards.
TTTCAGACCAGCAGTGCCTCATTCTCTATGTATTTTTCTATCTGGATAAGTTTAATTCATGCAGAGCTTAAATTTTTAAACCCATTTCCTCGCAAAGATATTATCATGAGAACCATGCCAGAAATCTTTAAAGCCAAATATCCATCAACCAGAGTGATCATAGACTGTACAGAACTTTTCATACAATCATCAAGTAGCCTGATTAACCAAAGCCTGACCTTTTCTAGCTACAAACATCACACCACTGTTAAATTTCTGGTTGGCATCAGTCCTTCTGGGGTCATTATTTTTGTGTCAGATGCATGGCCTGGAAAAACTTCAGACCGTCAGTTAACAGAGGAATGTGGCCTTTTAGAATTACTTGAGCCAAATGACAGCGTAATGGCCGACAAAGGTTTCATGATAGCTGACTTACTTGAAAAAAGACAGTGTTTCTTAAACATTCCATCATTTAGAGGTATATTAAGATAAAAAAAAAACTTTAAGGTGGCTCACTTAACCTAATAGTTTCTCAAATCAGTAGAAAATTACTTGATTATGATAGATAGCATGATGGATAAGAAATATATGTGTCAAATAGGTGAAAAAATGTGCAATTTTGGATAAAAATTTAATTCAGTAAATGTGAACAAATGCTCCAGGTGGATTCGAACTCATGATCCGCGATTCACAAGCCCAATACTTAACCACTGAGCTATGACGCTATTAAACCAAACTGATTGATGCAAATAGTTTAACAAAACATTTAAATTCCCATCTTGTGACGTAGTGTCTTGAAAAGTATATGTCTAGGTGTAGTAAGGTACTTTAATCAGTGGGCAGTAGAAGCTTTACTTAGTTGATTAAATGGTTGAGAAGTGTAATAGATCCATTAGATTGGAGGGGCTTTAAACAGCAAAATATGAGATTAGTTTATATAAATGTCCAACAGTAAAATGTTTACACATCAAAACAATTAACATTGCAAATAACAATTGTTGAATTTAGCTGTCCACAAAATTTTCTTTGAACAATGTGCAAATTTCAACTCGAATTTCCTCCGTTCATACACGTTGTCTATGGAGCTCGCTACGCTGCGCTCGCTATCAAAAATGCATCTCTAAAGCATTATAGATAAAAAAAAAACAGAAAAAATTAATTTGCCCAAAATCGTAACCATGCCCCTTTAACTATTGTTTCTGTATTGCTTAGATTCAGTTATTAGTATAATGATCGTGTAAAAACTTTTTTTTTCATTTTATTTTAAAACAATTTTTGTGTTTAAATATTATCATTCAGAGTTAAAACTTGATTATTTTTCGCATGTTCATGTATTTTTTCTGTTTAAGAAAACTTGTGCGATTTGATGTTTTAGTAGATTCAATTTAATATTACGAGATGCATATCTTTGAACACTTTGTGAGATTGTTGTAAATAAAATACCATAGGAGAGAAATAATGTGTTGTTAAGAACGGCCTGTATTCTTAGAAGAAGGCTTCAAAACAAATAACATAACACAAAACTTCTTGTGAAAAGAATGATAATTTGTTTTACATGCATTTGCGAAATCCAATGTAAAGATTTAAAACTGTTTATTCTTGTTTGTAATTCATTTAGATATATGTCTACAGAATAATATTATACACTACATATTGTCAAGCAACAATACATGCAAACGACTCTGTTGAATTACCTTGAAGTAATGTAAATCTTAAGTTTTGAAATTTACAATCGCTATAGTTGAACTAGTAAAGGCAATCAAATTAACTTTAATGTTTTGTTCTGAATGATGATGATCAATTTATGGATCTCTTTACCTTGCAAAAAAGGATCGATCACTGATGAATTCTAACAATACATGTAAGTGCTGTGTAATTAATTCAACAATTACAAAACAATCCAATGTTAACAGAGAAGTCAAAACTGTTCATTTGAGCAAGTCTTGAGATAACAGTTGGGTCAACTGTTAACCATCATTTTATTTACCCCCCCCCCCCCCCCCCCCCCCCCGTCATTATACTACCAAAAGCGGATGCGAATAATAGATTAACCGTATTCAATTTTCATGATTTCACATTTCTAGAAGTAGAGCAGTACATGTAGCTGAAAATTCCTGCGCTTAAAAACACCCACCAATATGTAGATTTCTCTATCTCATACGAAGATCTAAACGGGAGGGGGCGACACGAAAAACACCAAGAACTTTTAAATTCCTATTTTAAAATTAACAGAAATACCTCAGACACCCCCTACATTCTACATTCCGCACATGTATCTTCGTAAATCAATGATATCTGATCCGTTCCTCTCTACAAAAGACCATTACACTATTGATGGGGAAGAGATTGGTACTTGTAAAATGCGGAGGGAGCCAAAAAGCGGCAGATTTAGCGAAAACCTAACAGAAAATGTTTTGCTGACTAATAATTACCACCTCCCTGTTGTCGTTATTAACCTCGATTGTCACCCCCCGCCCCCGCTCCTTTTGAACATGTATCTGACAGTGCATGCATGGTGGTTTCACGCGTACACACTTGTGTGAATTCCCCACAAACGAAAATACACTACTCCTCAGTCCCAACTTCAAGTTTTAAGGCAGTTTCACTTGATGATACGAACGATAACCCTTTCTGATAAAATATATTTCCTGATGCATTTACGGTGCCAATCAAGTTCATGTAAAATTCAGTTGCAGACAAAGGTAAATATTTATATTTGTTATCATACCGTCTTTATGAAAATCACTATTTTGTCTCATGTTTATGTACATTTTTACTGTTTCAAAAATGTAAATGTTAATATTAATTGCTACTATCAAAGGTTGTCGATTGATATATTTCACTGCAAGGCTTTTTGTGATTAAAATATTTTTTTTAATTGTTCAAGGACAGATGAATGAGAAATATAATGTAACCGGTGGTAAAAAAAAAAAGGGCTTTGTTGATAATTACAGACCATCAAAGAGTTTCAGAGGTTCTCTTGTCGTTTAAATCATTACAGTATTCGGTTTTAACCCAGTTTAGCATTTAGTCATTGGACAGGAGTCAACCCCCCCCCCCCACACACACACACACACACACTGAGGACCAGAACTTTTCAACTTCCAATTCCAACTGCAATATATTAATGTTCGTTTTAGGAAATCGAAGTCTCGTGGAAAAGGGGTATTAGCTGTACATTTTAAATCCAGGTTTCGGATAACAGAGACCAGTCGCCTGGGCTGGAAGAAACATATAGTATTTTTCTATGCATATAAAACACTGGTTTTATTTTATCTATCTATCTTTTCTTTTACTTAAAAACTAAATTGAAATGACAAAGCTGCCTCGTTTGCCAAAGTACGGATGCCATTGTAGATCAACACCAGGATTTCCTGCTCATAAACAATACATTGATTTTTATTCCAAGTTTTTATTTTGAAAAAGTCCTCATAAAACTTTCACAAGCAGTATCAATTATAGATATGAAAAATTCTCATTATTTGAATAAGTTTTCAGAATCCTTTGTTTACAACCTTTATGATAAGGTACAACACACTCCAGATGATGATGTTATAAAGTAAGAACAGAGGACACGATGTTGGCATAAATCTAAATCTAGATTTAAAAGGTATGTAATAACAATCAGTTCAGTCAATGTACATTCTTATTCGGTTAATATACCTATACCTCTTCTCTTTATAAGCAATTGCATTAGTCTTTTTGTGGTAAGGTTCCATTGCTCGAATTGAGCGTGATACGTTCTTTAATCATTGTGTAATTATTAGATATAACATGAAGTTTGATGAAGTTTGCATATAGTGTGTTCAATTGTCAAAAAAACTCAGCAAACTGTATACACATAAAAATATACAGTCACTCAATTTACATCTAACAGAAAACAGTAGTTTCTTTCTAATATTCATACAAATAGTGTCACCTGATAAAGATGCTATAAATGAACATAACAACTGTTTACATATTAATATATAGTCTCTTTCACTTTACATGTATATTATCAAGATACAAGTTGTTTACATACAAACACAATTATCATATTTAAACAAATAAAAATTGATGCCATGCAATGATTAAACACATAAGAACCTGTATATAGTATACCATATAATAAATAAAGTAAGTTGGATTATGCGTGAATCATCTTCAACATACACAATGTGTACATATGCACCTAATATATACCCTACGATGACATGTAGTTTCTTTACATGTATGCTATATTTACGCACATTAGTTATTTATGTATACTTAATAAATTTGTTAACATTTATTTATGCTGGTGATTGATTTACATGCAATATTGTATTTTCTTAACTACACCTTTGTCACACTCAGTCACAAAAAGGTTGTCTCTGTTGTCTACACATAAACCCCATGGATATTCTAAACAACAGTTGTCAATGAAGCAGAGGAAATGTCCGTCTTGATCAAGAATGTGAATACAGTGGTTGCTGTGGTCTGCTGTCAGAATCTGACTCTGACTGTCTGTTGCAATGCCAACTGGGTCAAATGATCCCTTCGTATTTGAGGGAGGACCAGTGTAGGTAAACCGGAATTTCCCGGCCTGATTGACCACCACAACTGCACGAGCTCCACCATCTGACACACAGATATCTAGGTTCCTGTTCTCACTGATGTATTTGTATCCAACAGATGAATAGATAGGGTGTCCTTTGTCATTGAACTGAATACTTTGTTTCTCTGTAGAACCAGAGTATCGCACAACTTTTGTTTGTTTATCATAATCACTGTACATGACAACCAGGAGGTCACCAAAGGAGGTATTACATATACCACGAGGACTCCACCCCTGTAGTCTGATCATTGTCTGTATCTGTGTATTCTTCATTATGTTCACGGTTTTATCTTTTCCATCAGTATAAAGTAGATCCCCACTCCTTGTGACTGCTATGTCCTGTGGAGCGTTCTTTGACTTGGTTTGGATGGACTTCACTAGCTCCCCCTGGAGGTTGTAGAGGTTCATCATGTTATCAACTCCACGCGTCCATAATTCTGTATCATTCAAATACGCCACACCGTATAGATATTCACAACTTGTGTGTACAGTTGTGATGACCCGGGCTACATCAATCAGCGACCAGTCTGGTGGAACGGACTCCGCTTCCTGCATCGACATGCTGTAGTCCTGTTCCTCTGTTGTAAAAAATAATGCTGATAAAGAACCAAACATTTTAATCAGTTGATCTCTGTCAATTTTCTCAGGCATAAAGTTTGGTAAAGACACTTTGAGTATGGAAGGCAGTTTTCTCAATTCTGCATTCCTGGATTTGTACATGTACTTAGAGATGAGACAAACATCTCTCGAGTTTAGTGTTTTCTTCAGATCAACTATACTCTCTTTGATTTCAGAAACAGTGCGTGTGATTTCATCTCCCTGTTTATTTAAGATGACTCGGTGTTTGGATTCCATTTCTTCCACGTTAGATTTCAGGTTTGTGACAATTGAGTCTATTTCTCTGTGCCAGACTTCTCCTTGTTCGTTGATGGCTGTCGTCAATTTCTTTGAGTTTATACTTAAATCATCTTTCTGCACTTGAATGTTTGATGCAATCTCTATGTATTTTGGAAATATGGATTGCTCTAGTTCTTTTAACTTTTGTTGGAGAACTTCTTTTTGCTCTACAAAGTGTTTGAAAATGTCAACATATTTATGTCCAAAATGTTTCCCAGAAGAAATACATTTTGTACAGACAGGAATGTCACAATCCTCACAGTGGAGCTCACATTGTTTGGTGGGGTGTTTACAACACTTGGGATAGGTAAGGGTGGTACAGTATTGTTTAAGTGACACCACATTATGAACCTTAGAGGAATCGGATAAATGTTTCTCTACACAGTCTTTACACAGATGTATATGACAAATTTCGCAGTACATGGGGGCCACGGAATCCCGACACAGGGTGCAGCGTACAACATCCTGGGCGCTGTTCCAAGGATCCATGGTCAGAAAACCCTAGTAAAGATATGGAAACCAAACCTTGAAAGCAAAATCCAGTAGGTACTTATGATGCATGCACGTGGTATCTTGGTTTAATGACATGTAACATATTTATATGTAGGATACAAAGATTTCATTAAATTTATTAATAGTATATATGTGGTCATGATATTAAAAAAAATATTGACTGAATTTAAGATTAGATATAGGATTAACTATCGAAATCCATTAGTCTAAATAGTTTTTGTTTATTAAGAAATCAATACACAATCAGCAAGTTCGTTGCATTACTTACCTTATATTACCCCATTGGTAAACTGCATAGATGTATGATTCAACATGGCGGGATTCAAGTGTTTATTGTTCTTGGTCGGCAGCTTTTATTGACTTAAACGCCAGGTACAAACTTGTGCTCGGATTTCCGTTGGTTACGAATCTAGGTCACTCATTGTTGGGAGGTTTAAGAAATCATTTACTTCCATTGTTGTGTTGGATGTCTGACATCAGTTGTGCATTATAAGTTATTCTATAAGATACGTGTAGACAATTTTAACTTCTCTTCTGAAAATAGTTACCCAATCCTAAATAGATTTTGTACAGATGTATCATCTGCGGTTCTAGAGAGGGGTAGGGTGGTCATTGGGCGTCTGGAAATTTATCAAACCCACATTGTAAAGTTGCCGAATAATAGGACCCATATGCATGCACCCACCTCATCCCTTCCCGTCGAGTGAACAATTACTGGATATAGGCGTATGTATATGTTACATACGTATGGAAGAAAAACATTAACTGTGCTACAAATATGCTTACAGGTACATAAATAAACTGTGTTTTTCGGGGTCCTTGGGTCAAGAACTCTCACGACTATATAATCCCAGTTTAGATTTGACTCAGCATCATACTAGGCATTTTTATTAATGCTGTTACTAATCTGGGGGTTGTCATAGTACAAACTAGTCTTATGAATGAAATATATATTTTCATGAATGCATCAAAACGGAGTTACTGAGTTTAAAAGCAAATCAATCGGTGCAATTTAAAAGGAAGAAAGTGAATGTAAATATATGCTTTTAAAACCAATCATTTTCATGCAATAATGAAAATATATGTGTCATTCATAAGACTAGTTTATAGAGGGGATATTTTCAAATATTCACATTAACTTTCTTCCCCCTATTAAATTGTATTGATTGTTTTGATTGATATTTACGCATAACATAGAAGACCCAATCTCGAATTCTGGTTCATATGAATACATTCTTCCTTCAGTATTTCTCGAAGTACATGACTGACTCTCCTCGTCAAAATTTTAACATTTCAAAAAAAATTTAAATGTATTTTTTGGATTGAATATTGTAAATTAAGATATTGAAAACTCTAAAAGTAATATCAACCCATGTCCCCTAGACCCATACCACCTTAAAGAAATATGAATATAATTTTAACAGTAAGAGTTATCTTTCTTATCATCAAATGTGGCTTTTCTGGAAACAAAACTGCCAAACAGTACATTCTCTAAGCGATTGGTGGTTTGGGGGAGGGGGGTTGTCTGGAATATTCAAATGTCTTAAATTTACATCGAAATATGCCTCGGACCCCCCCCCCCCCCCCCGCTACCCCAGGGCCAACTCAAAAATCCCTGAAATCCCCCTGGAAAAAAATTCAGGGTCCGCGCAGGATGGTTGTGGTGAATTTACACAGGTGAATCATCTACCAACCATCAGTTACATGTACATAATAAAGGGGGGGGGGCAGTCGGAGTAATGGCGGAAACAGGGGGGTGGTAATAACTAGTTGGGTAAACATTTTCTGGTAGGTTTTCGCCACATCTGCAGCTTTTGGCTCTCTTCGCATTGTACATGGTCCATTCAAGTGTTTCTCTCTCGCTCCGCTAATATAATGACCATTCGTAGAGAGGAACGGATCAGAAATCATTAATTTGGGAAGACGCATGTGCGGATTTCAATTTTTTGGGGGGGAGGGGGTGTCCGGGAGTAATTTTGTTAATTTTACAATTGGAAATTAATATCTCTTCTAGATCCCTGCATGAGATGGGAAAGTGTACAAAAGGCTGGATGTTTTCATGCACCAAAGCGCAGGAATTTCGAGCGATGGCTCTACTTCTACAGTTTCTGATAAATTTTGAAAATGAAGCTGCGTGTGTATTGTATATAGTGTTAATTCGCCATTCTCTTTTGGCAGTATAAGTGCATTAGGGTAATAATAGCTGCAATAATGTAGCCCTCTCCTGATTTTTTTTTTTTGGAGAGTAACTCTCCAGTAAACATCAGATATAAAAAAAATCGGAGAGGGCTACATTATTGCAGCTAGGGTAATAAGTGAAAATTATTGTAAACAGTTGACCCAACTAATATCATCTTCAGACTTGTTCAAATGAACAAATTTGACATATGCTAAAAAAAATTAAAGTTAAATCCATTGATAGATTGTTGTTTTTAAATTATTATTTTAATTCCACACCAATTACATGCATTGTTAAAATTCATCAATGATCCTTTTAACATGGTTTTAAAAATCCATAAATTGGTCACTATCAACAAAAAAACATAAGAGTTAACGTTGATTCGCTTTATAAGTTCAACTCCACTGACTGTAAATTTCAAAAGTTGAAATTAATTTTACTTCAAGGTCATTTAACAGAGTCGTTTGCATTTTGTGTTATTTTAAAATATGTAGTGTTCAATTTCATTCTGTAGACATACATATGTCTAAATAAATTACAAACAAGTATAAACAGTTTTAAATTTTTACTTTGGATTTCGCAAATCACATACATGTAAAACAAATCATTATTCTTTTCACAAGAAGTTTTGTGTACTGTTATTTGTTTTGAAGCCTTCTTCTAAGAATCCAGGCCGTTCTATACAACACATTATTTCTCTCCTAGAGTATTTTTGACAACAATCTCACAAAGTGTTTAAAGATATGCATCTTGTAACCTTGAAACTACTAAAACATCAACTTGCACAAGTTTTCTTAACAAAGAAAAAAAAACTGAATACATGAAAAAAAAAATCAAGTTTTAACTCTGAATAATAATATACATGTATAAACACAAAAATTTGTTTAAAATAAAATGAAAAATGAAAAAAAAATTACAATAAATAAACTTCTGCATAAAATGTTTCATGTTATATCCTGGAAAAATTAACCATGAAGCTTATATTTATGTAACATCAAAGGGGGGAACCTCTCCTGCCTTCTTAGTCTTCTAAAGCTTTTACACAATAATAGCTAATAACTGAATGTAAGCGATACAGAAACAAGATTTAAAGAATATAATAATTCCCAGAAAAAAAGGGTAAACAAAATAAATCAAAATTACAGAAAGCTAACATATACACTATTCAACATTACAATCATTATTTACACTGTCATGAAATTCTGCTAATGGTTTACACACAACATTTTGTCACAAGTGGATTTCTTCTTGCTTGTTTGTATATGCACAACTTTGCTGATGTCATACAGATAACATTGAATGATTTAAAATTGTGTCAGGTATGATTTGAAAAAATATTATGCATCTTTTATTTTAATTGCTACATACTGATATTTAGAAAAATGATTTTAAGATTAACAATGATTGTATATACTGTTTCCGTTATCTGAGGATGGTATTGTATGTACTCATAACTTTTAACTGCCCATTTTTGTAGTAAATTATGTCATTAATTCTGACCAATATGTACCTTATCACAAAAATATCAAAATTAAGGACCCTCTAATTGTCTTAAACATAGGGAATGTATCATTAACCAATGAGGAAAGATATTCAGTGAAAATAAAGTGATTCTGTGCAAAAATTTTGAGAAAATTAAATTGATAAAGTACCTATTGAAAACAATTTGTTTCACAACATGAATTGGTTAGAAATCATACACGGTAAATAGCAGTTTTATTTTACATCAAAGAACAGATCACTAAAAGCAAAACATCACACAGTATTTATCACTAAGGTGGTATGTCTGCATATCTATCTATATTTTTAATGTAAATTAAAGTATATTAAAAAAAAAACTTTTATCAATTTAGAATTTTCAAATTTTGCAATATTTAACAAAAAAAAGTTTTAAAACTTTTTGAAAAGGTAAAAATTTTCAAATTCCATATGCGTTTCGAGCTCATGACTTGAAGATTTGTAGTAAACCCTCTAACCCACTGCGTTATGCTGTTAGGTGACAACTTCAGGAGGGGCGTTAGGGGGAAAGAACTATTCATAAAATTAAACTTGATTTTATTGTTTATTTGATTATTAGTACATTATAGCATGGAGGTGTCCCATTCCACCTTAATTATATGATCTTCGGTACACTGTGTGCAGCGAAGAGAGGGTCCTTAATTAGGCGCAAATTTAATCCTTTTTTATTCTAACCTTTACAAACCATTCCAAACAGATAATTTCATAGATTAAGACTGCTCAAATTTGGTTAAACGTACTGTGCATGTATTACAGTAACATTAATTCATTTATCCGCATTGTGATCTGGATATATATATATATATATATATCAATATTAAGATCAAAAATTTATGACAGGAAATATAGATGATTTAAAATATTTCAGATGGTGTCAAACATCCGGTTTTATTATAGGTGTCTCGATCTTCACCCAAAACAAAAGGCAGAAAATGATTGCATTCAATGACAAAAAATTGAAGTATAAAATTTAACTTAAACTTTTAAACATAAAAGCTTATTTATAGACTTGTTGGAGTGGATATGTTTTACATATATGTGTTTTTTATCCATTTAAAAAAAGAAAAAAGTAGAACAAAAAATACATTGGTGTCAATGAAATGTTAAACAATTTACTATATGAAAATTATTTACAATTCACGGTTTAAAATTTTTGATTTGATAATTATGATTTCTTTGTAAATGTTTACAAAAAAGTGATTTCCCTGGATTAAAAAAAGAGACTTTTCGAGAAAAAAAAAGAAAATATTCATTGGAATTACGTATATTAAACATGCCTGAGAAATTCAACTGGTCCCTCGACGGCTACCTGACAGACTTCCTAAAATTATAATCAAATATCAACCAATATCAAAATCTAAATGAAAATTACTAATTATTTCACACGAGATCTATTTTTATAAGAAATCAAAAATGACAAGAAAAAACTCCTTACAGAAATGATCAGATCTTTTTGGTTTCTGTGAACAACAAAATGTCACACCAGAAAAATATCATGTGGCATCAAATAAAAGATCAAACCTTCTACTTGTATAATTGAAGCTTATATAAAAAGTATATTCTTGACAAATATTTTACCGGCATTAACATGCTTTAAACTAAATGTGTTTCTTTAGTAACTTAAAAAATATTTACTGATACTTGTGAAATACAGTGGTTTTTTTAATATTTAAGTTTTGGTTACACTAGTTGGACGGTAGATCTCTTACTTATATGTTTATCTTTTGAAATCAGAAATAGCACCATCCAGTGGTAAAGTTTTGGCCTTTTAAAGGAGAAAACAAAGAACAAAAAAAGAAAACATCGACAACAAGTTGCACTGTTGAAAGTCGCATGACTAAATAAACATAATATGTTGTGGCATTTGGCACAAGTATTAGTACGAAAAAATACATCAAACTACACGTACAACCAAACAACACTTTGGCTGTATGACAACTGAACTAAGGGAGGGATTTGAAATGGGAGGGGGGGGGGGGGGGGGGGGGGGGGGGGAGTGGGAAAGAGATAGGAAGGAGCTAACTTGGAGAAAGAAGTGGGGTATTTGGTGATGAAAATGTGGGGCTGAACGTAAAGTCAAAAGCTCCGCCCCCGAACACTTGTCCCTGGGAGAGACTAGAGCTGCTATTGGACTGTAACCCTGAACTAGAACTGCTAGCCGTCTCATTGGACGAAGTGTCCATTGAACTGTCCATCGAGGAATCAGACACTGAGGTATTCAGAGTCCCATCGTGGGATTTGATTTCTTTTTCGTAATTCTCCAGCTGTCGCATGAAGTTCAGATTCGGGGATATGACACTGCGGCGAGATTTGATGTGCTCAAAGGCTGTCTCGAGCCCCACCTTGGCGGTGTACATGAGATAAGCAAGACATATGGTGGCGCTGCGACTGACTCCCGCCTGACAATGAACCAGTACTTTGCCATGATTCTCTCGTACTGTATCTGCAAATGAAATAAAAGAAAGCCTGAGCTATTTCAACATAAATTCTTATATCCTCTATTTGGTTTAATTATATTAAAAATTAAAATAAAAAAAGAAATAATTTTTCAACCATACAATCAGTACAACCTATTTATTCCATCGTTTCTCTACTACAACTTCATCATGACCAATTCATTGACAAAGAGTAGTTAAGAGATTATAAATTAATGATTCAGTATGCATTGTCTTGCATTGAATAAAGGTGTGGGTCTCTTATTATTAAGCATTTCTTCTCTAACTACATCATACAGAGGGATGATGACACACTGACAACACGACGTTTGATTCACCACGTAGTTGACTTCATCAGTACTTAAGGAATGTCACTGTGTAGTACCGGCCCTTTGATGTTCTGTACTAGCAGTGATGTCTCTGTAATCACACTAATGGGTCAGAAAGGGGTCAAAATAAAAGAGAAATATCCCGAAAGTGAAGTGTACTCCAAGTTCAAACAACCCAGCTATGCGTCCCACCCATGTTTTTGACACATTCTCTGATGACCTGCTTAACTACTGCATCCACTGATAATCACGAGGTGCCAATAACTGCCGGGATTGAACAAATCAACAAAGCTCTCCAAAGCCTGTCTGATTTATTAGTATAGTCTAGGTACATGTAGGTAGATAGATAAAGATAGGTTCTACAGTGTACCTTACTGAGTATATCTAACCGTGGATCTCTCTAAGTTCAAATGGATCATAAAACCCATCCCCTCTCCCATTCCAGCACACATACATGTAAATTGTCCTCAACTTTTCACAGAAAATTCATTTCATTTCAAAATTTGATTTGATTAAATCAAATATTAATTATCTGCTGTTACAACCATTCATAAATGTCAATTGTTAAGGACACATGATGTTCCTCAGTTTTAGATAAATTTTCCTTGATATATTACATACGGTATTATTTCTTTGCATTTAAACATGTTCATGATTAAAAAATTCAGGGTGCATTACCAGGCTAATTTTGGAGTTAGAATATTTTGAATTTTACTTTTAATATCATATCATACCACATGATAATAAACCAGGAATTTTGAAATTACAGAAGTGGAAATCTTCACAGTGTGGAGATATTAAAATACAGAATATAATGGATGAATTGATTGATCCCGCCTGACCTTAATTACCGGTATAAAAGATTTCAGAAGAACTGACCAAAAAGTATAAATAGTACTTTATATATGCTTAAAAGACTGAAAAAACAAGTACATGTTACACCAATTTAAGTCATTTTACACGACAAAGCTTAAAATGAAAGCTAGTCCTTTAAATGATCTTTAATTTTACACAATAAAATTTTGCTTTCAAACCAGAAGATAATTTATGTTTTACACAATAAAGTTGTTCAATCAAAACCTACCAATGAAAGCGTTGCTCTCTGGAAACCAGGCTGCCAGGTCTGCATTGGGATTATCATCAACGGGAATGTTCATGTAGCTAAACTGGTCCTCGAACAGGTTCTTACACTTGGTGGAGACGTTCATGAGGGAGGTGATCCCCAGGCGGTGCAGGAGTTCCAGATTGGAGGCGTCCTGGAAATTCCCCAGGTACATGAATGGCAGGATTTCCACCGGAGCCTCCTATAAACACAACAATCAACTTCTTACGAAATGTTTCTACTTCTTAAAAAATTATTTCAACTATTTGATAAATGTTTCAATTTCTAGCAGATATATTTTATATCTAACACCTTGCAAATATTTCAACTTTGAACAAATTTCAGCTTGCAAATCTGAAATATGTTATCATTTCAGTCTTGATGATTTCATATCAATAAAATAACTTTTGACCACTAAAATTAACTTATATAATAATCAAATTTTAAGTATATATTTATATATAGGTATTGTATGGGGGACTCCCCCCCCCCCCCCCTTGTTCTCAGTCCCCTGGGTGGGTGATTACCTGTTTGTGTGCATTATCGGGTGTCTCCAGAGTACAGCTGGTGGGAAGCTTGGACTGACAGCGGCAGTGCTGGGGGTATAATGAACTGAACTCTTTGAATCCTCCTGTAATGAAAATAGTATTTAAATCAATTGTTTGTACATTATACATGTAATTACATTCTGTTGATTTATCATATTTTGGTTTGGTTTTGTTGTTGTTGTTTTTTTTTTTGCATGTTTAATGCTATTTTGTCTTTGTTTCCCATTTCTAATTATTTTTTTTTATTAATTTTTTTTTTTGGGGGGGGGGGGGCATGGTTGCGGGGTTTTGTTTTGTTCTTTTTAGTAGAGGGTAATGCCTTTATCTTTACTTTGATCGTGGTTTTCATATAATTTTCCTTTTCAGGAAAACCCCGAGGATTTATCCCGCGCTAGATAAACAGAGAGCAGCCGATCCCACAATCAGCTGGCCGGTAGTCCCCTGAAAGTAGTCCGTTTCATGCATTCTTAAATCGAGGATCGTTTCCTTTTGAAGCACGCCGAATAAACAACAAGTGAATATTGAGATAACCCATGACTAGTTCCCATTACTGGTGCGGGGGAGAAGTTGAGGGAGGAAGGGGTTAATTAAAAATTCACATCGCCAGGAACCGCGGCCGATTTCATCAGTTACTATATATAGACATTTTGAACAGACGGTCCCTTTGTGTACATTAACATACATGTATTTAATCAGTATCTGTAAATAAACTGTTGTTTTCGTTGATAAAAAATGTGAAGTGTTCTGACAGGATGTTGTGAATGAAAGGTTGAGCATTTCATGCATGTAACTTTACAGAAATAGAATCAGATTTAGAAGTTTTCTTTAAAAAACAAAAAGATACGCGTGGTATCAATATATATAAAAATAAACGTCGATCGATCGATCAACAGATAGAGTAATTTCATACGTAATCTAAATTTTGTTTTTCTTCTTATACGTATCGAGTTTTTATAGCGTTTTACGATAGGTCACCACTCAAAAATTTACAACCGGATTTCGTGGAATACCGCCATGTGTATCTGACTCAGGACTTAGTTCGTGCATTGCGATGTATTAATTAGTCCTAATCGTATTCCAATCAAACATGGCGTAAACGAGGCCAAAGACTGTAGCACGGGCACTTATTGCTTCCTCTCCATTTCTCTTACACTAAGAATGTGAAAATATTTGTAAAAAACAGCATTTCCCCGACCCCGTTTGATCGAAGCAAATCTAGTCAATGGACAAACATAGTTTCCATCTATAATAATAAAGGACGCGGAACGGTTCGTTTATCAAAGTACATATGGATAAATATTTTCTGCGAACAACCAAGTCTCTAGTGATAAATTAAAAGACTCTTTGTGAACAAATTAAGAAAAATTCGGTCGAGTCAAGTAAACACATTACTCTGTCCCTATGTATTTATTTATGTATTGATCGCATGCTGAGGGTACGCAGTGCAGATGGGGGAAAACTTCACAAGAGGGTTCAGTGTGCACAGAGAGAGAGAGAGAGAGAGGGAGGGGGGGGGGGGGAGACAGACAGGCAGACAACCAGGCTGACAAGACGGACAGACAGAGACTGCATGTTAAGTTTTCGACCATTTATGTTCTTCAGAGATATTTTTGGTACTATTCTATATCAGCACAAAAATCCGTGATTTTCTATTTTCACCATGGCCAGCCTATAGAGACGCCTATATTGTATGTCTATCGCCTTCATTAACTTGGGAAATCATCAGTTTATCATGTTTCACCATTGAGTATCAATTTCAGTTTTACACATTTGGTATGCCGGTGCAGAGAGTACATTTATAGGCTTTTCACAACAGAAAAATCTATAGAGTCTAGGATATTGAGTTTTGTATAAAAAATAAATTTCGGAATATAAAACGAGCCTTTTCGAAAAAAATCTTTTTTTTTAAGATACAGGAATCGGTCAAATTCGAGCCTTATATAAAAACAGCTTTTGTAATAGACGATGGTTGATGTACATGTATATGTGTGTCTTGGGGATGGGTGAGGGGGGGGGGGGGGGCTAATTACGTCTCTAAAAACATGTTTACGGATCCTGGTAAAATTATGCCAGCCAAAATTACCCAGTACATGAAAATCATGTGAAATTATTTCTCAGCATTAATTTTCTACAGCACGCGAGTTCAGGAGTTCAGAGCCGACTTGCTACAGAGAGAGAGAGAGAGAGAGAGAGAGAGAGAGAGAGAGATAGAGAGAGAGAGAGAGAGAGAGAGAGAGAGAGAGAGAGAGAGAGAGAGAGAGAGAGAGAGAGAGAATAAAAATCAGAAGGCAACAATGTAACTGGGAGAAATATGTCTATAATGAGTGATATAATGAGTGATGCACTCCCACGCAAGGATCAATCGATGCTAGCGGGAAATTGTTTATCTCTCCATAAACTGCACTTCCTTCTTCTGTGCTGGAGTTCGGGCACCAGTCAATAATTAGAGCTTGGCCACCAGTAAATAACTGACTCCAAGATGCCAGGATTTTCAGAACAGAAGTTTTTTGTCAGGACTGGAAATTTTAGTTCAGCACCGATTTCAATTCAAACTACGGAATAAATTCCATTTTTTAGCATTTCGCTGCAGCACTTGTTAATTGTCACATTGCATTAGAGGTTCATCTCAAGTTGAAATTTCTTAGTTGATAAATTTCATTTGCCATGCAGTATACTTTTTTAAAAAATGAAAAATTACTTAGTAAAGGACACATTATATTGACATCTGCACAAATATATTTATACATTGTAAAGAATAAATTTAACAGTTAGAGACTTAGAGTTCACTATAGATAAGCATTGCACATTAGCTGAAAATTTGCTCAGCTATTTTTATGGCATCTTCACATCTTTAACATCATTAATTTCATATAAATGGATAATTTTGCAGTGCATCATCATGCAGAGCTGATTAGATGGCAAAATTCTGCTGTGACAGCAAACCTGCATGAAAATGTCATTAGATAAACTTAATAATAGACTGGTCCATAGGACCTACAATCAAGGACAGGTGTACCGAACACCACTGTATATTTATCTCATCTTAAATCAAACAGCCTTACGCCCATATTACAACACACACGGAAATATTTCTTGTTTGTTTTTTTCTTCAGTAAGTTACTGATATACTAGCATTATTATGCATCTACCAGTACCAGCTAGATCGAAACACAGATTATTTTATCCTAATTTGAAAAGAAGCTAAAACGACAATTTTTTTTCTTTAAAACTTTGTTTTGGACAAATGAACCGTCATTATAATACAAAGAATTCTGCCAACTATTCCAAGTGCATAGGGTGGTAATTGCATGGATGGTAACTGCTTAAAGCCTTGTGCATGCTGTATGTTGAGAGGAAGTCTCTGTGCTATGTTATTGAGTGCTATTTAAGTTGTCCATGACTATGTTCTAGTATGTTCTGAGTGCATTGTCCTATGCTAAATGTATTTTAGATCCTACATATAATGTTAAAAGCTGCTTTAAGAGTTGAGTTCATAGCTGAATGCTGTATGTTTTCTAGAGTCCATAGCTGTAGGGTGAGTGCATGACTGCATGTTGAGAGCATGGCTCATTAGCTGCCGGGTCGGTACATGACTCATTAGCTGTCAGGTGAGTGCATGACTGCATGTTGAGAACATGGGTCATTAGCTATCGGGTGAGTACATGACAGCATGTCGAAAGCATGGTTCATTAGCTGTAGAGTGCATGACTGCATGTTGGGAGCATGGGTCATTAACTGTCGGGTGAGTACATGACTGCATGTTGAGAGCATGGGTCATTAACTGTCGGGTGAGTACATGACTGCATGTTGAGAGAATGGGTCATTAACTGTCGGGTGAGTACATGACTGCATGTTGAGAGAATGGGTCATTAACTGTCGGGTGAGTACATGACTGCATGTTGAGAGTATGGGTCATTAACTGTCGGGTGAGTACATGACTGCATGTTGAGAGCATGGGTCATTGGCTGTCGGGTAAGTACATGACTGCATGTTGAGAGCATGGGTCATTGGCTGTCGGGGGAGTACATGACTGCATGTTGAGAGCATAGCTCATTAACTGTCGGGTGAGTACATGACTGCATGTTGAGAGCATGGGTCATTGGCTGTCGGGTGAGTACATGACTGCATGTTGAGAGCATGGGTCATTAACTGTCGGGTGAGTACATGACTGCATGTTGAGAGTATGGGTCATTAACTGTCGGGTGAGTACATGACTGCATGTTGAGAGCATGGCTCATTAACTGTCGGGTGAGTACATGACTGCATGTTGAGAGCATGGGTCAATAACTGTCGGGGGAGTACATGACTGCATGTTGAGAGCATGGGTCATTAACTGTCGGGTGAGTACATGACTGCATGTTGAGAGCATGGGTCATTGGCTGTCGGGGGAGTACATGACTGCATGTTGAGAGCATGGCTCATTAACTGTCGGGTGAGTACATGACTGCATGTTGAGAGCATGGCTCATTAACTGTTGGGGGAGTACATGACTGCATGTTGAGAGCATGGATCATTGGCTGTAGAGTGCATGACTGCATGCTGAGTGCATGATTGTATGCTACATAATAACATGGCTCTATTCTGCATGTTGAGAGCATTGGCTGTTTGATGTAACACATATTAATACTGCTGCATACTGAGTTTCATGCTCATCTAAAATCAAGAAGTTCAATGATGCACAATAATTTTATTTACAATAGACTCGCAACAGAATCAACCAAGTCCAACCATGGGTTTAATTGGTTCCACTAGAGAGGCAATGACATTAATAGTCTAAAAAAACCTCTGGTTTTGAAGACCTTAAGACCAGAGTTAATGAATTTAGAGGTTTAGTTAATGAACAGAAGAAGTGTGAAACCGCTAAATAGCTGCTCAAAGATTTAGGTCAATTATTTAAGATATTGTATGTGCATATTTTAAACGTCTTTTAGTTTTATAAATTATGAATAATTTTGCTGTCAGGAACAAAATGAAAGTAAATAGAAACAATTTCATCTTAACTAAGTATTAGTAAGGTTACTTAATTTTGTTAAATGAGAATGGTAAGGAGCGAAAAATTGATGAAAAACTTTAAATTTGATGAAAAAGGCTGCAATTTTATTGAAGTAGTGCAAAATAAATATTTTAAGGTTAGACGACACGTTCCTCGAGAATCTTTTTTGTATCTCCTCGTAATAAAGAGTTCCAATAAAAAATATTAATTTTATAATTACTTTTAAAATGATCAAAATTTACTTGGATTTGATTAAATGTGTCTAGATGGTAGAGTGGTTAGAACCGTGGACGCTGACTGCCAGTAGCGTATAGGTTCTAGAGGTCGTGAGTTCAAAGCCCCGCCCCGGTGGAGATATAGTTCTAATATAGTGAATTTTGCTTTGCTGTAGATGTATTTATTTTATATCAGCAATTCAAGTGTATTTTCAAGAAGATTATATAGGAAATTGCATACTCTAGTATTTTGCAGAAATGCCTGGTAAGGTACCCTAATTTTTTGCAAGAAAGCTTGTATAAGTAGTAGTAAACCATTAACAAATTCCTGGAAAAAGTTATCTAAAATTGAGGAACGTGTCGTCTGACCTTAACACGTTATTGTGTCTTTATTAATACAGATCAAGCCACATAGTCCAGAAACAAAGGATATTCAAGATGTGAGTAACGCTATGAAAAGGTAAAAAAAAAATTGTCAAGGGTACTACGGTTTAGAACGTATACACAATCTGCCCAAAATTGTTTGTGCATGATCCTATTTATAGATACATCAGTCATGTATGAACAAAAATTCAATTGACTGGAGAGGGGTTGAAATTGTAATCATTTTGATGTACATGTATGTGAAAATTGTTTATCTTGAATTTATGACAGGAGCAATATTAAGTTATTAGTAATACTATTAAAATTTAAAAATGAAATTAATAAAAAGTAATCAATAAATAAAAAGAAGCAACGGAAAACTATTTGATTATATGCAACTCTCCATAATTATACACCATGAGCATGTGCAAGCATTATGCAGATTTAAAACTTACAATCCAGTGACATTTTAGATTTTTAATAGGCATAATTTACATTTACCGATTTCATTTTTTTTTTTATCATAAATAAGAATGAATTTCAACATGAATAAATTGATTCATTTATGAATTCAATTTCAATTTTTTTTAAATCATACAACTGAAAGAACAGTGTAATTTGATACATGTCAAATGCAAATTATACAAAACCAAGTTGTATTAGTCAGAATTGGTTTTATCAATGACCTAATTTATCATGCATATATTCATAAATCTGTACGTTTAGGAATTTCAAAAATCTGAGGATCATTATGTCCTTTTTTAAGGTTTGAAGGTATTAACCACGCTAACTTTGCATAAACTGCTGACTTGCCTGGCTACGTAATTTAGAAATTTACATGAAATATAAATCCTCTTTGATAATCATTATATGAAAAATTGGCCCAGACTTTTCAAGTTGAACAGGGCAGCATAACTTATGAATTTGTCACAATGTCAATACACACACTCATACGTGTGTATAGCTAATAAAAACAGTATAATTAGAATCCAATTTCTTAATCCATGTTCAATTAACGCGTAATTCTCCAGCCAGATTTAAATGGATAAGATTTTTTTTTGTCAATGCCAATATTAACCCACTAACATGCATGTTGAACCACTTAATAATCACTAATGGTATCAAAGTAGTTCATGCCTCAATTAGTATAAAAATATCATCAAGTTAGAACTACTAACACTTTTCTTCAACCAAAAACATTTAAATTGGTGTATCAATGATTCAACTACGGTAGGGCAGTTTTTAAAAACAAAATATGTGTTGCAAATTCAATGTTTACACCAGGTTTAAAAATATTAACTTGAAATATCAACACTGGTTTACATTTATAAAAGGGAAAATTATTGCAATAAATGAGTCAGCTATAATGTATTCAGATATTTCCTTCCTTTAATCATTTATATTTTGAGTTAATAATGATTGAACAATTATAAATTAATTATATTCAAGTTTCAGTTGCACTTTCATATGTGTGCAAGACTTATCGTTATCAATTATAGTATTACTTAAATATATACTGTCCAAATAAAATTTAAAACGCTATTTTGGTCCAAATGTTTAAAAGGGGTTTTCTTTAAAAAAAAAAAACTTAGAAATCAATGGTGTTTACCCAACTGCTTAATAAATGGTTACAACAACTATTTTCGGAGATGACACTTAACTTATAAATAACATCTGGATACATATAGTTAAACTTTTAAATATTCAGAGATACTGGATTTCAAGCACTGACAGAAAGTGTGTAAGAAAGAGGAGGGGTAGGGGAGAAAGAGAAAGTAAAAGTTGAAGTGTGATCAAATTAGAAAGGGTATGGCTAATGAATTGTTATTAATTAAGACATGTCAGACTTTCAATTCAAAAAAATTAAATTTCACTAAAGAAATGGGGCAGAGGAGTATGGGTGTTATTTCATATTATAAACAGTCGTAAAAAAAAATTAATTTTAATCTAACGAGATAAAAGATTGGAGAAAAAGCTTCAAGATGATAAATTATACCATACGTACAGACAGACATTCCATCCAGCCACAATATAATTTAAAACACAGCTAGGATATTCTTATTCTACATCTGTCCACTTCTCAAAAGAGAATAATAGAATAGTTATTCATGGCCGAATTCACACGTGAACTGATGAAATGTACATGCAGGATATTATTTTCACTTCAAATGTAAAATTAAGTTCATTGTTTCCTTTATTGAACAGAAAACACCTGGGTTCAGTACCAATGTTCCAACATGTGGGATAAACTAAAATAGGTAGGAGGGGGAAGGGGTGGCAATGTAGGGGTGACTTATCACTGAAAAGGGGGGGGGGGGCTGTTTGGGTTGGTATTGTTGACGATACGTGTAAGCATTCATTACAATATCGGTGATACTAAATGTGTATTCAGTATGCCGGTATCAATAAAATACATAATTTGATCCATTTCAGATTTTAGCCGAATCCCCTTAAAAAGTAGGTCTTGATGCCCTAGCAAGATAGGCGATATGGGCAAATAGTCTCAGAGGGGGTCGGTCTCCAAATTACAGTGTAAAAAAATTAAAAAGTTTGTTTAGTTTAGATATTAAATACAGACCTTTAATATAACACAGCTCGTCCACTTCTATCGAATCTATTTGTTGTCGTAGACTTTTTAACACCGAGTACAGATTCGAGTCTTTTGCCGAGAGTTCCAGGTCGACAGTGTCCTCATCATAAACCACGACCCTTTTGAAGTCCCCGCTCTCCAGTTTCTCCCTCTTCTCGGCACACGGGACTATGTTTTCGAGGGCCACGAATCCCCCCGAGCGCCGTTTCAGAATCGGGGGGCAATGGACATTCGTGGCAGTGACAATATGGCCTTCGTTGTAAGAAATAAATGGTCTGCTATCCAGAATCAATATTTCTTCCGCACCATTCTCCTGCCATTTTACCAACATGTCCACTGTAATCCCCGTCACAGCTAGAGTGTCCATTTTAATACGACTTTGTGTCTGCCAAGAATAGTACAAGTCTATATTATGCAAACGACCAGCTAAGCCCTACACTTATGAATGAATTGTCGTTTTGATGTTGAATGACCTTTCCATTGATAAGGGTTGTGACAACGTTTTATAAATGCGCGACGTGAAAGAGTTCATCAATAATGGGGTTTTCTTGGGACCGTGGTAAAAACCTGTCGATTTTTTGCTTGTGTTTACCATAATCCTTATCTATTTGATTCTATAGTTGTAATTTTCAAGGGGAAGTTTGATCTATAACCCTTAATAAACATGAAATTTAGATTCATCCGCATAGCTACGTCTGACGTCACTTTGTATTTAGGAATGGTAGTGCGTAAACTCGTTAGCAAATTTCATTCAATGAGGTCACATGACTGACAAACCACGCCTTTATTCTCACACGCTCATTAGAATGTGTGAACTAACACACAGTTTATGTGATCACAGATAAGGAAACCATTGAAACAAAATAGATAAATTAAGAATCTCATTTTTTTGAAAATTTATATATCATACACTGTGTTAGAAATAAGATAGATAAAAGCAGGGACGTATATATACGTCACTGATATAAGCATCTTTATCTACTAAACGACTCATTCTATACTGTATGTGATCACAATTTAATCTCACTTTTTTGTACTGAGAGTAAAAAATATATATAACAGTGTCATCATTTGTACTTATGTGTACAACAAAATAAATTACAATTTTTGCGCACTTGTCCATTGTCAACAAATACATGGTATGCATGACATGCGCGGAGCAAGTAAATTTTTCCGGAGGGGGGGGGGGTGCGATTATTTGAATTTGCCCGAAGGGGGGGGGGGGGGGGGGAGGGTCAGGTGCATATTTTTGGTAATTCTTTCGTAGGATAGATTCACGCCTGTTCAAATCATGATGTGATGTGGGGTCACAACAGGGGAGTTCCTTTGTTTATTAATTTTTAAATTCAAAAAAAAAAAAAAAAAAAATCAATAACATGTTATACGTTTCGCAGTTTGTAAATCAAAATTTAATCCGGAGTTATTTATTTAAGAAAAGAATCTTAACATAACAAATGCCATAGTGGTAGAAATTTTAATCAAATCTGTTTGAATCTTGAATATAAATTTGAACAAATGAAAAAAGATATATTCATTTTCATCAACACTGAGTGATTCTCCAGGAGTAAAATGTGAGTATCAAGGGTATGGACTTAAACAAATCTGAGAAAATTGGAAAAAAATCCTACATTATCTTGGGAAAAAAAATGATGAATGTCTTCTACTTTTCCACACAAACATAGAGGACTATATTATATAAAGATCAACATTTATAGTAGCGATTAAGACGAAGTCCAGTCTGGTTATCCCCCCCCCCCCCCACCACCACCATTCTCCTGACGGAAAAGTTGGGATGGTTTTAATCAGACTGGACAAAGTCTGCATGGTGTATAAAACATTTGTAGTTCGTTTTATAAAACCGAGGTAAGAATCAATATTTGGGGACTTAACTTAATGGCTATGGCTTAAGTGTAACGTTAAGTAAGAACTCTATTATATGTGCACGTGTAGTATTATAAATACATATATACATGTATTCTCCATAATTTCTAGGTCAGTGCCTACATGCATACATACATGTATATACATGTACATGTAATTAACGCTGTTACATGTATAGTTAAATCTATAATCCATTCATAGAAAATTGATTTTATTTGTAATACGAAAAGATTATATTTAGATACGTGATGAATTATACATGTGTATACATAACCACGGGATTACATCAGCGTTATTGTGATCTCATTGTATTGATCACTTTCCTG
Organism: Magallana angulata; assembly: GCF_025612915.1. Taxonomy (NCBI): domain Eukaryota; kingdom Metazoa; phylum Mollusca; class Bivalvia; order Ostreida; family Ostreidae; genus Magallana; species Magallana angulata. The sequence goes on along the minus strand of NC_069114.1, from coordinate 7,803,337 downwards.
TTATTGTTTGGGATTCAGTGTGTATCGTGCATAGCTATTTCTTACATCCTCTTTAGAGAAGTCGACAGTCTTATAGCTCTACTTGTTCAATTTTCTATAGAGAATAGAGAATATACGTTGCATATGGAGCTAAGCGACTTTTTATTTAATTCAATTTCATATTCTAAAATATATAATAATTTGATACAGGTATATATGGAACTAAGCGAGTGGGCGTGTGTGTGTGTGTTTGTGGGGGGGGGGGGGGGGGGAGAATTTAATTCAATGATTTGTTTGTATCATATATGTGTGTTACCGATATTGGTTGTCATCTGATTATTTATATCATGTGTTAGAGAGAGAGAGAGAAAGAGAGAGAGAGAGAGAAAGAGAGAGACTCAGTTGTGAAGATAATCACGTGTTAACCATTATTATTCCCAGTACTAGTTGGTGATAGTATTAGGAGTGTATATACATGTACATGTGAACACTGTGAAACACGGTAGAGATTCTCCCATTAACATAATAATACAGAATATCTCGATGTCGATCTGTGACGTAGATTAATTCCTATATTAAAGATGCCCATTTATGGAATGTCGAGAGTCATAAATGCGTAAATTGACCTTTGACCCCCTGTTTTGGCAATAGACATTTAAAACTAACGTGGGCGCACTGTACCGTGTTATGACAACAGATATTCGAGAATATGAACGGTCCCCTGTATTACATTAATAAATACACACATACATTTAAATGTTTTTGCATGTCTTATCAAGTATACGTGAATAAAAAAATGATTTCAAAATTAAGTCATTAGAATTTTAAACCCATTTTGAAATCAACGAAATTTCCATGTTTGTGACCAATTTACTGTTACGGTGCGAAACAGAAAGATATCAGTAAAAGCGTAAAAGTGAAACCTATTAATTCTGATAAATATCCAAGTCTATAAATAGATACAGTGTATGATGTCAAAGTTTAAAAAAAACACGTCTTTTTCTATTTTGAAATATTTGCAATTTCTAAATGGCGATGATGCAGATGATACAAATATAATCCGCATGTAATTATTTATTTATATATATATATTTTTATTTATCAATTGTTATTTACTTCAGTGTTGTTTACGGAGTATTGTAAATTGAATCTATTGGTGATCTTTTTTTTTTTAAAATATACAGTTTTAAGGGTTTTTGAAATTAGATCTCTCATTCTAATCCCATTCCGTATTACACCGACTCACTATGTTCATAAAAGAAACCATGAAAAACGCCCAATATAGCTTATTGTGGTTTAATATGTTTTTATATATAAAAAATTGTAAAATTTTTTTAAGGTCATATTGAAATTAAAAATGTAATATTCTACATAACAAATGCCTCTTACGAGGCTCTGATTGAAGCAAAATTACATGATGGTCGCCCTGTCAAAAAATGGTTTGTTATTATAATAATATGTAATTCATTGTACAAAAATCTCGATATATTATTATGAAAAGATTTAATTTTTTTCATCTCATTAACATAAAGGTGCACATTACTTTATAAAGATGTATTGACAGCAAAATATACTACTAGTATTCTAAAAATAGAGTTTTCCCGTGCGGTTTTTCCATGTAAGGGATGTGACCTCCGGTAAAGGATTGTTCGCCTGAAGGGCTTTAATCATCAACCACCGCCGAGACCTCCACTGATCCAATGACCATCCACACAGGAAGTAGGCTCTACCGGTATTTAACTGTAGAAAAGAAATGAACGAGCGTTTGAAAAATCATAAGCATATTACTACGCTTACTAAAAATAAAATAATAGAATTTTTATTTTCCGTCATTTCTGAATTTTAAAGTTGATTTTTTTTAAAATAATAACTGGTAGAATGAAAATACCCTGGTTTACATTTATTTTTAAATATTGAAAGGCAAATTACTTACTGGATCTGCCTATTAAATATCAGAATATGTTTGTTCTTTAAGAACAGGTAATGCTAAATTGCCTATACCATTTATACAGAAAGAGGTAAATTGTACATATCGTATACCTCGTGAAAACCGAGAGTTGTTAAAAAAGTTCGCAGAAACAGTGTTTTACGGAGAATTACGTTTTATTAAATGATTATCAATTGAAAATAAGTATGCAAAAAATCATATGATTTTTATAATTTTTTTTTTCACAATATACAGCGATTTTTACTTTGTATGAATATTAGAGTTACGGAGCGCCATTTCATATTTCCACGACGTCAGGTGACGTCAAACGATTGAAAGGCAAACCTGTCACTCTTTCTCAAAGTGAACACTTTAATTTCAGTTTCACACACTTTTCATGCCATTTAACCCATTCATAAAATGCAAGTTTATACCATTATGTGTCAAGGTTTTGTATAATGTCTTTTGTGGCATATCGTAGATCATTTATTATAGGTCCAATAATTTCAATCCACGCAGTTTCGACTTCAGATAAGGAAATAAAGCGAAATCCATAGGTGCAAGATCTTGGCTATATCCCCCCCCCCCCCCCATAGCAAGAACTCAAAATATCACTCCCTCCATCTTTAAACCTCTGTCCTACTAGACACTTGTGGGCCATCTCCAGCAGCATCTAACAAACTTATGGTCTCCATCGGAGATTTATCTGGCTTTCTCACAAAATTAATAATAACTACCCGGTGTGCCATTGACGTTAACGTTTTTAAATCAATTTTCGAGCGTTGGACGTCCATATTCGACGACAAAGCTGTCAGAAATTCTTCAATTTATTTGAAACTTTCACAAAATAACGATCCTAAATTATTGTGATGCTGTATGAAATATTGTGCATTTTTATGCGCTAAAACGGTACATTTTTAGCCGGGCTCTGCTGAAAGCAGAGTCCTGGCTGTAGGCAGGCAAATCGCCAATGTTACTATAAATAGCACAACTTCAAAAGTAAACAAAAAACCAAACAGCGTCAAAGTAAAAGCTTCCGCTATACCAAATAGTTACACAAAGAGTCAGTTTTTTCAAAAGTGTTGGCATTTTGTTTCTATTTTTTTTAATTTTGAGAGAATTGTCTATCTTTTTTAGTTTTCTTATTAATTACGTGTTTTAAAAACGAGACTATGCATTTTGGACATATACAATATCGTAACGCATGAATTTCAATTAACTACTTTGCTGCGCGTAGGAGAATTTAAATGGGGACTGAATTTATAACGCTTGTTGCAAAATTCAAGGCAGCAACTGCCTTGAACATATTTTTGTTAATAGCCGCTTACAAAATTTGGTCGCTATCTGACGCTTTGCCGATATTAAAAGCATGAGAGAGAGAGAGAGAGAGAGAGAGAGAGAGAGAGAGAGAGAGAGAGAGAGAGAGAGATTTTCAGTCTTTGCTATAAAAATAGTCTGTCCCAAGTTATTGCTTCCAACACTTTTTTATGATTTTTAATAAAAATACACATACCCGCGAAAGAAATACAGTTGAAATCGATGAAAGGGAATATATCCAAGATATCTTCATTGAACAATTATCCCTTTTCACTCATAAAATTTCACAGGAACGAAAACAATTTTAATTCTTACGGAGATTTATAATGGAAAATATTTACATCTTTTCTCCATTCGGAATACACTCGGAATACATCGCACAATTTTTTAACGTTATCATCCGGGCTTATTAATGGCTGATGCAAAGCAAAATCTCCGTAGACTTTCAATTTTGGGATGTTTATTCAAACCTGAAGCGGTAGAGGGGGCGTTTCAAAAGAGATAATCTGGACATTTTTCATATTAGTGGATTAACGCAGTTTGAGCATAAAAGTATTTATGATTATCGAAATATCAAGCTAAAAGTGGTCGAAGCAAAAACTCGGGACAGAGTTTACAAAGTATGCATAAAGACACACCAAAAGAGCCCGGCTTTCAGTACTTCAGTACTTTGATTCTAATAAGGAAAAATGCGTACAAAATATAAAACAATAATTAAAAAAAAACCTGACATGCTCAGTGAAGCATATCTTATCAAAATAATTAAGCTGTACATTTTTTCATGGTGCATTTAAAAAAAACATAAATCTCTACATATTTGTTAGAAAATACGTTAAGTTTAAATCTAAAGAGATATTGTGCGAATAGTCCGCTCACAATCGAACTTGTCCGCGAACTTTTCTAACAACCCTCGTATGTAACATATGTAACTGTAATGAGATAGGGGGCGAATTTCATTATTTATTTCATTGTACAGATATAACAATTAAAGATAAGAGAGTTTTATGCATACCTTTATTATAATATTCTACACACAATGTATTGCATTATATGTATTATTGTTTGTTGGGTTTTTCTCAAACCTGTAGTAATTGTGCAGTTTAGAGAATAAAGAAATTGTCAATTGTCAATTGAACATTTCATATTAAAATGAATCTTCTTTTTTAAACATTAGTTGAAGAGGAACAATGATTTAAACATATTCGTGTTTATTCTGATACGGTATTTTTTAATGGATAATTAATACACTCATAATTTAAATATACACGCATTATTTCCAATGTGTTGTATATCAGCATATCTGTACGATGGATAATTATATTTGTATCTATCTATAGATTCAATAAATATGTTTTTAATTCCCCAATCCCCTTATTCGGAATATTTCCGGTGTGTAAATCTTTCACTGAAACGGAAAGGTCAAAATCAATGAAAACTTTCATTTCGTAAAAAATGAACCAAGACACTCACTTCAATGACTTTATTACTTTAAATTTTAATCCTACCGCTTCAGAAATTTCTAGAAATGAATACACAATAAATATGATTGAGATTTTTATTGACAATTCAAACCTTATGTATATACATATGTTGTATAAATTTCAGATTTAACTATAAATATAATTCAATATTATTGTGTAAACTTTTTATAAAAGCTAAAATCTTCTAAAAAATATATACTTCTACAAAACATCATGTGTTATAAAAAGCAATAGGCTCAAAATGATTTTCAAAATATATTTAAAAAAAAAAGAATAGAAAAGTATCATTCTTAAGAATAACCACCCCTAAGACCATAAATTAAGAAAAGACTTCAACCTAAAATAACATTGAATGTTAGATATAGATTAATTTTAAATGACATTACGTCATTACATGGTTTCGTTAAATAAGACATATTAACCCAAAACTTAAATTTCATTTAATTATTCAAAATACTTGAAAAATTTACGGCAAATCTTTTGACTGAAGACTTTAGTCAATTTATGGTCTTGGGGTCAGATAACTTATTGATATCATTTTTAGTTGATTAATTAACGGGGCAGCTTTTGGGTCTTCCAAAGGTGTCTTGATAGGTTGTGTTGAAGTACATCTTCGGATTGTCGTTAAGGTTCCGGTGCTCCGACGACTGGTGACATAGATTCGGTCGCTCGGCTTGAACGCCTGAAAAAAAACAGTATATCCAACTCATCACTGTTGCTCATCTTCCGTTAGTTGGTTGATTGCATTGTAACGATCTATGAATGCCTGTCTTACATATACCTATATTGCTTCAAGAATGTTGATAAGTAGTATTTACGTTAATATGAAGGACGTCTATCCTTCAATACTCATTTAATATTTGGAAAGTATATACTATTAGTATTATAAATATTTATACCTTGATCTCAGATGGAGAGAACTAATATAGGCTATTTTTGCCTGCTGTTCAATCCAGATTCATTTACCGGTATATACTTATATGTATATTTTTGAATAAAATATTTCTTAAACTAATACTCATTGTTTTCATACAATACTATGTTTCGGTGTCTGCATTACGACCTTAACTAATGGTGCCACACCTTTTACCATTATCTTATATATCTGACCGGAAACAGAGCCTTGTGATATCGCCGGCCTTGTTATCACCTTTTAACGACATCGTTATAATATTAGTTCTGCCTAGTGCATTTAGTTCAAATTCTCGTAAAAGTACTATTACATGTATAATAGTCTGTCCCAAGATATTTATGCAGGACATTTTGACGATTTTTAAAAAATAAAAATACACAATCCTGTGAAAGAAAAGGAATTGAGATCAATGAAGGGGGACATTTCCAAGAGATCTTCATTGACACATCATAAATTATTTTTTACTCGGAAAAATTCACAGGAAGAAAAACCAAAAGGAGGTTTATAATGGGAATGTCACTCTGAACACCTCGCACAATTTTTCAACGTTATCATCCGGGTACGTTCATTTCTTTAACTATAGAAAATTACCGCAGACTTTTGAAAACCGGACAAGCTAGAGAGAAAGTTTCAAATGGGAAATCTTGAGATTTTTTCATACTATTGAATGAACATCATTTGAACGTAGATGAATATATACTAATTTAAGAAAATGTGCGGTATCAATATCTTGACCATAGATTGAATAGTAAGTACCTCTGAAGTGGAGCCGTTGAATGGACTGAAAGTCCATCTCGCCAGCGTTTGGAACATAGAGCTGCTTGATTTGGAAAGTTTTCGCGGGAAGGGCGCCTTTCCACGCCACATAGTGGCCCTGGTATGTGGTACAAGACTGGTGATTTCCGTCCCCTCCCTCATGTTTGATTATGTCATTTCCGGGCTTGGGTTTTATCGGCATGGCTCTCTCCACGATGTGTTTGGGGTTCACAAAATCAGTCTAAAAGAAAGCCAAAGTGAAAAATACCGTAAAAACAGATAAGTAAAAAGGTAAATACCTTGAGTGTTTAGGAAAATCATAGATATTTACCATGTATGTGCTAGCATAGGGCATCCCTCCCTTGGGCCTCTTATATTTAGGCTTTATTGCCCAAGAAGGTTTTGCAAAGGGCGCCACAGGCCACGCTTGGTAGGCCATGCTCTGGGTAGTTCTTCCATCAAACGGTCCCAGGTCGTAGTGGGTGCTGGAGGCGGGCGGTTTACAGATTGACTGACGGGCAGTAAGCGGGTGCCTCACGAAATCTGCCATGGCAGTGGTCATGCCGTTAAAAGGGGCCCTCTGGGGCTTCTGGCCCGGGATCACGATATGCGTGGAGGCTGACTTATTTCCAGTTGAATCTAATTTAACGATGAATAAAATCTTTTATATTAACATTGAATTACTGGGTAGCGTGTAATGTACAACAAATACACTTTTCTTCTTCTAAATCAGTATGACCTATGACCTTTGCATTTTTAGATCAAGGAAGTGCTCTCAATTCACAAAATGAAGATTCCCTTTTACATAGAAAAGTGCATGACTGTATAGAATAGTGCAACAAAACCCATTTGGTTGAACATAAAAATTATATAATCACAAGTACTAAATAGTATCTTCTTATGGTATAACATTGACAAGAAAACTATTGTGTTGATACTATTAACATTAGCACTGACCGGAAGTTGGTTGCGGTACTGTGACGTCAGCAGGAGCAGGCGCGGCAACTTCTGCAACAACGGGTGTCTGTTCGATGCACGGCTTCGATTCAGTTACCACTTCCGTTTTGGGTGCTTCTTCTGCCGATTTAGAATCACCGCCTCCAGATGGCTTTTCCTGATAAGTAATATTAAAAAAATATTATGTAACATTGACGTAATAAAAACATTTACAGTTGTATTTAGTATATTTGACTATTTTAGCATGAACAGTACAGCTCTGGATGTAACCATGTTAAGAACAATAGAGTTTGGTTTGTACTTAGGCAATAAATACATGTAATCAATATAAACTATGCATGCAATTCATTCTTTGCTAATAGATTGCATGCCATACAATCGAGTTATCTTTCTTTCATATAGATACACCTCTTACAAAACTCCCTTGTTTAAAATAGGTTCGCGATGGCAATGTTTCAAGAGTCCGTTTGTTTGACTCAAGTTTGGTGCACAAGCATCTGACATTATTTATTTCTCTCGTAATTAAATTTATTTGTCTATAAATAGGTGTAGGATATACATGTTTTCATTACTCAAAAATAAATATTTACATTTACTTTCTTTCCCCCTATCAAATTGCATTGATTTATTTGAGTGATATTTACGCATAACACAGAAGACCCAATCACCAAATCTGGTGCATATGAATACAGCCTTTCTCGAGTATTTCTCGAAGAACCTGACTGACTCTCCTCGCAACTTCAAGCCAGATCACGACCTGATATTATTACGCTGATTAATATTTCTTGATGTAAACATATTTTAAAAGTAAAATGAATTCAATTGATTAATTTCTTAGTATACCAAAAGTAAATTCATTAAATTACAGAATGAAAATAACATTCTCTTATAAGTTATAAAATCTCTGTGCACTATTTTTGTCAGCATGATTCGGCTGTTCCAATGGCTCTTCCGTTAATTTCACATTACTCGTTGAATAAGGCAGATATTTGTAAAAAATCATGTTTTCGGAAAGAGAATAAATGTTAAAATATAAGCATTGAATCATTATTTTTTGAAAGATGTGGTCTCATAACTGCAACGGTGTGTGCAAACAAATTTTTATAATGCGCTTGCGCGCGTTATTCAATTTGTATGCACACACCGTTGCAGTTATGAGACCACATCGATCTTTCAAAAAATAATGATTCAATGCTTAAATAACATCAGAAAGTACTTCTTATACACTGAACCAAAGTTCTAAGTATTCACCCAATACTAGCATATGTTATTAATAGTTTACTGAACTAAACACATTTCTTTGTCTTGTCGTTAAGGTAACTGTTTTCCACTTAAATTTCAAGTAGTTAAACATTACGTAGCGATCTTGACCTCTGGTTGCGATCCAAACCGTAACCTTTGCTGGATATCACAAACACTACCGGGTTGGTTGAATTTCGCCCGAAACTTTCGGATTGTTTTAGATTGCCGATAGCAATGAGGATACACTTATAAAAGAGATGAACAAAAATACTCTTTATTCGGTCTGCTTTATGATCAAAACAATGTCGAAGGCGAATTAAATAGTAGACTTAGTGTGAGTTCGTGAGTACGATCTGTTGTAAAAACAATCCAGACACCGACGTCCGTACGGCTCTTTCCTCAATGCATGGTAATTGTGCCCATTTTTACTGTTTTACTTTTAAAATGTTACTTAAGAGACTAATATCCATCGCAAAATGTTATCATTTTCATTAAGCACGCGCATAAAAATAGTAATTTCTTGTTATGATGTTTCGTCAAGGGTATTGATTTCAATCGGTATTGTCTTGTGCTAATTATAAACAGACCCATCGGTTACGAAATGTTGAAAAATTCACTTGTTATCAGAGTAATACTTAGAAGTTTGTTAAGTGTATAGGGGTACATATTCTATTACGAATAAATAACTTCAGCTGCTTGTGGTTTGATGCGGTGGTTCGCCACGAAAAATGTTCGCGAATTAGGAAAGCAAATCGCACAAATCGCAAAAAATCCTCGCACGCCACAAACCATCGGTAAACAGAATATCTTCTAGAACTCACTGGCAGCACCAGCTTGAACTGGGTGAGAGGGGCCTCCCGGGGCTTGGATATGGCGGGTCGGCATTTCTTGGCCACCTCTTTGTCAATGACCTGGTAGGAGAGGCTGTAGATGGTCTGGTCCGACAGTCTGGCACTGGACGGGCGGTAACCCTGCAGTGGCTTGAAGCTGTCCATCTTGAAAGCATCCTTATCCTGAAAGATTTTTTTATAATTTTTCCATGTTAGAGGAATATCAAATATTCGATGCTGTTTATTTCAATCTTTAGTAGACGACAAAATCCATTTGTAACCAATGTAAGTTTCAGGATAATTGCTGTGCCTCTGTATGCAGGGCAAAAAAATACATGTATAAACTGGTAGGTGAGTCAAATAAAGCGGTATTTTATTTTTTACAAACGTCCTTCGCTTAACAATATAACAAGTAGAACTTCACCATACTATATTGAAGGGACCTACACTCGATTTGAGATTGATTTTAAAAAAGAAAGAAATAATTTATATATAAATTGATATGCGACTATTTGAATATTTCAAGTCAAGTTATAAGAGAGATACAGAGGTAAGAATACATTGTTATGTAAACAAAGCTCGAGTCTTATATTTCTTTGATTATATCACTCGTGTCCAGCAAGATAAACTGATTTATTGTGCTCATAAAAAATTATATAATCAACAAAAGAAAGTAACACTTGATTGAACTTTTCCAAAATAAAAGATTTTCCGACCTCGTGGTAGACGAAGTCCTTTTTGTAGGTAGTTGTCATCAGACTGGAGGCCATTCCTGTCTCGATCTTTTTGGACGTGGGCCTGACGCAATCACGTGGTTTCTGGAATGGGTACTTCCTGTACGCCTGTCAAAACAAATCACATAATTTCGAAAAAACGAAATTAAACACAAAACTGTACACGTGCATTTTTTTTTATCTTAAAGAATCTTAAGATATCTATAGTGTTCATTTGGAGTGCAATGCTCCTTCATTACAATAACAATGTAAAGTATTGCTTTATTAAAACTGTAAATTCTGAAACTGCTTTTGTATCATTAGTGCTCGATTTCTTTGTATGATGATCTATATTGTTCATGATTAATGATAACACGTTTTCATTCGGGACAATGTCTTGAGTTTGTATGTATGGTTCGAACCTAAAATTCTCACAACACACCCACTGCGTAGGCGTGGACTACTTACGGCCTGGTATTCGGACATGCCCTCGGTCTTTCTCATCTGAAAGAGCCGCCTCGCCATGGCGTTTGTTGGGTTGTACTTGGGGGGTCCGGGCTCTGGTTTTACAATACTAGGAGGAAAAATCATGTCACGTTGTTGACCATTTTTACAATATATCTATCAAATCATTATTTTATAACAATATAAAATCTAAATCACGACCGTTTGATATAAGGCCAGGGTGGCTATAATACATACGTTTCAAAGTTATCCATGAATGTGTTAAAAATATCGGGATAGAAGGCAAATATCTAATGAAAACGTTTTTAATAAACGATCGAAGAACTAGTTCTTCTTGCATGAAGTTTTGTCATGATAAATGTACAGATGAAATAGGTACTTTTTGTGCTCCTTGATTCAGTTTCAGAAAAAAATAAGTACAAAGAGTGTAACAGTCCTCAAAACCAAATCTACTGCTTTAATCTTTTTTATAATTAAACGATATTGACATTATTAATGATTGGACTGTGACTTAACATTATAGTTATGTATTCTGCCTATTTAAACCACCCTCTTTACAGGTTACTTATAGTCTGTCCCAAGATATTTATGCTGCATATTTGAACGATTTTGCATAAAATTGCACATACTCGTGACAGAAGTGCAATTAAAATCGATGAAAGGGAAAATTCCCAAGATAACTTCATTCACACATTATCATTTTTCCTTCGTAAAAATTCACAGGAACGAAAACAGATTTCCTACGGAGATTTATAATGGGGAATGTTGACATCTTTTCTCCATTCGGAAATACTCGGGATGCCTCGCGCAATTTTTCAACGTTATCATCCGGGCGTCTACATCTCCTCGGCAATGGAAAAACCCTGTAGACTTTTTATTTTTAGCCGTGTATTGATACCCGACAAGCTAGAGGGGGCGTTTCAAAGGGCAAATCTTGGGATTTTTTCATACTATTGAATTAACATCGTCTGAACCAAGAGGTATTTATAAATATCGAATAATTTAAGGAAATGTGCTGCATAAATATCTTGGGACAGACTATAGTAAGAGTTGACAATGGTAACTTGAGGCGATGTAAAAAAAAAAAAAAGGGGGGGGGGACTATATTAATATCAAATAAATGATGAGATGGAGTTGATTAGGGAAACAAGATCACAAGACGTTTAGTAAAAATGACAAAATGTATTAAGTAACATCACTAGATTACGCAATGGTAAAGACATATCACTGTCATAATAAAATCCTCAATTCAAAAGCTAATCCAGAGGAAAAGCGATAGACGGCTGCTGCGTAGCAAATGGAGAAAAATTGTAAGATGCATTTCTTACAATCTAAACATAACACAATGTGCAAACAAAGAAATAACGGTAGGGATTATTGTATAGATCTGCATGTAAATTCTTGACTGAAAATGCAACCTTATAGTCTGTCCCAAAATATATATGCTGCACATTTGGACAATTTAAAAAAAAAAAATACACATACCTGTGAAAGAAGTGCAATTGTAATAGTTGAAAGGGATAATTTCCAAGATAATTTCATTGACACATTTGCAACTGTCACTCAGAAAAATTCACAGGAACGAAAACAGATTCCTTACGGAGATTTATAGTGGGGAATGTTTACATATTTTCTCCATTCGGAATACACTCGGAATACATCGCGCAATTTTTCAACGTTATCATCCGGGCTTGCTGCAATACAAAATCTCCGTAGACATCACATTTTTTAGCATTGTATTGAAACCTGATAAGCTAACAGGGGCGTTTCGACTGAGAAATCTTGGAATTTTTTTTACTTTTGAATGAACATCGTTTGAACCCTGAGGTGATTATAAATATCAAGCAATTAAGCAAAATGTGAATCCAAGATATCTTGGGACAGACTTTAATTTGTTTTTTTTTATACTGTCAAAGTAAAATACATTTTTATTTAATTGATGATTCTTGATATATGATGCTGGGAAATATCATTCTTACCTTGATACATAAAGGTAAAACATTAATGTTAATTAACTTGTCAATGACGTGCATTTTATAGAAATTATGAGTGCAAAAAGGTTACATAATACAACTTGATTATGCAAACATGTCGTAAATATGTATTAAACTTCTTTTGACTTGAAAATTTAAACATGAATTGAAAAAAGAAACAATTCGGCCGGTTAATTATCTATATGATAGATATCGCACCATTTAAACATTGTAATCAATAACAACATACAAAGTTTGTTTTATAATGAATATACTCACATTGTAAAATATGGAGAGATACACTGTATTCGTTTTATGCAGAAACGTTTATATCTGACTTACCGTTTCTTTCCTGCAATAACTGTTTCTTCAAGAGGGGCTGTCATCACGAAATTGATAAACAGACTTTACTAAAACGGACGCGTTGTGCCACCTTTGTCGGCCATCTATGTTGTTACAATATAACCAAGACGACGTCACGTTATCTTGATTGTGACGTTGAATGTATGTAACGTCATAATGGATCAGATTTTTTGTCGCGCGTGTACGGGCTGACTTCTCGACAGACATGTATAATAATGCGAGTTTTGCTCGGGAACTTTTTGAAGTTTCATGACAAATTCATGGAAATGCAAAGAGATTACTTGTTTGAACAATACCTGATAATTAAGACATTTTACATTGTCATCCATTAGATTTTCAGAAAAATGGTGTTTTGTTTTGACTAACAAACGCTTAGAACCTTTTCTAAAAGCAAAAGTTCTCAGCAATCGTACGAAATGAACTTTTTATGGTGTTTCCAATGAAAAGTGTGTTATTTTCATTCTAGCTGCAATAATGTAGCCCTCTCCGATTTTTTCTCTTCCCCCCCCCCCTCAAAAAAAAAAAATCGGGAGAGGGCTACATTATTGCAGCTATTTTCATTCCTGTACGTAACAACTGCTCTCGAATTAAGTGGCATAAATATGTATGCACCGATATAATACAGGAAACCGTACCTTCTTTGAAATACATCAATTTATTAACATACGAAGGTATAATACATGTATTATGAAAATGATATGTTTTATTAATGTAGCTGGGGTAAATAAATGAAATCGTTGATCAGATGTTTATAATTATAAACAAACATATTAAGATATATTCGTATTCATTTCTTGATTAAACCGATATGTTATTTTTAAAAAAGTCAAAGCCATTAAGTCTTAATATTTGTTATGTTCTTACAAGTACATACATATCATTGCATGGTCTCTCTGTTGCGTGCATCGCAAATGGGGGTTATCTTTGCCAGGTGCGGATCTAAATGAGGTGTTATTGTCAGTATCATATCTACGTGGTATCTATATTTCACAAAGGATGAAGTAAAGGTTAACATTCCCTAGTGTTAAAATTTTCACTTTGGGGTTTGTGCATTATTATTATCCAAATCCTCGAGTATGTGTATGTCTGCTTACATTCTTTGAGGACAAGGTACATGTCTCAAAATTCCGTATTTAGTATATTATTACTTTATTTAATCCTAAAAAAAATTATGTAAGTTTTAAAAAAAAACCGAAATCTACTTTTTGTAGAAATTGTAGAAAGTGCAGCAACTGGATACTTTAATATCTGAGTAAATTTTTTATGCTCTAACGATGTATTTTTTTTTTCCAATTACAATGATTATATATATGTTGCTTGTAACATGTCCGACCCTAATGTGGGGACAGACATAATAAATGTACATGTGTCATGTACGAATGTAGGACACACGTAGTTGTTTTATCAATAAAAAGGCGTTAATGCAGTGTCTTCTCCGCTACTGTACACTGCTACATTAACAACCGATATTACAATCTCATACACAGTGGTTTTACATGTATACAGAGATGAAGATTAGAGTTTACATTACTAGCTAAAACAACAATAAGATAAATTAATATTTTAATATTTCTTTAGTTTATTTGGTCTTGGTCCAAAACAAATTCCACAGAGAGAGAGAGAGAGAGAGAGAGAGAGAGAGAGATAGAGAGAGAGAGAGAGAGAGAGAGAGAGAGAGAGAGAGAGAGAGAGAGAGAGAGAGAGAGAGAGAGAGAGAGAGAGAGATTGAGATTTGATCATCCATCGAAGTTGAATGCGCAGATAAAAAGGTGTAACATCGATACAACAATGAGAGTGCGCTTGGTTTTAATAGCGGTAGGTTTTTTTTAATAAATATTTTTTTCACAATCTCTCGACATTTCAAAATAAATTTGATTGCAAAATTGAATAGCTGTACATGTATTGATAATATTAAAACACCTGTTTCAAAATAATAGTTCTACTTATTATAAAATCATTAAAAAAGAACATAATGCAAGCAGGCTTGTTGAAAAGAGGGAAAATTAAGGTATTTCAAGAAACATTTATTCGACTCATATTCAATGATCTAATATATATTCAATATATTGTATCATTTCTTATTTATTTAGGGTAAAATTATCTTTGTTCTACTTATGTTTGGCCTATATATAGGAAGTAAATCGCACAAGCTTTTTGACCCCATGTGACCTTTCAATTGGCCGTCAATATATCATCTTGACTTGATATCTATAGAAAATAAGTCCACAGACAATCATAGAACTTACCTAGACTGGTTAATTAATACGAGTTTTATTAATTTCATAAAGATTATATTATCATAAAAAACACTTTCTACATTGAATATAAAAATGAAATACAATTCAGTAAGTTTAAAATAATCTTATCGTAAAATGATTTAAAACTCTCCACATTGATATAAAAATATAAAAATAAAATATAATTTAGTAAGTAGATGAATTCATCAATTCAATTCAGATATTAATTACGCCCTCAAAGAGATATAATTATTTTATCAATAACCATCTACTGTTAATAAAGTTATAACTATGACTAGTACTGTAATCAACTTTTATTCGCGTGCGATAAATTTTCGCGAGGTTAGCCAGACCCTTGTCGTCGCGAATATTTCTCGCTGCGAACAATCCTTTGTGTATAGTTTTTTTTATAACAATACAGGTCTGGATATGGCTTTGTCGCGAACATAAGTCATCGCAAACCAGTTTGTCGGCAGTTTATTGCGAAATAAAGTCGCCGCGAACAAAAATTAGTTTACAGTATATGGCCATAGAGACCCGTATTCAATAAGCAGTGAGATGAAGGTCAATTAACACAAATGCCATGTCATTGTTAGTAACACGGGTGCGCACATAGAGTTTTAATATTTCCTTTAAAACCTTGGAGGATTAGTGTTGTAAACAGGGATGATAAAACGCACCTTCAGCAGGTGTTCGTTACATCTTATATGAGAGTGCATTTTAAACCATTGGCGTGTGGATCGTCCATACTGGGATGAAATACATGCGATTCCTCGCGTTCTTCATGGCGACTTACACATGCATGATGCAAATAATACACATCTATAGAAAGACATTTGTGACTGCTTCTCTCCCTTTTATCATTAATTAGGTCATGTGGGTGAAATTCAATTTTTCATCCATTGATGCTAAAAAACAAACCCCGATATCGCCCTTTTTTCATTTTCCCAAATCAACTCATAGAATTAATTACAATATAAAAGAGTGGGAGGAAACGATACAGAAATAATGCAATCATAAGGTACCCTTGTTCACGAAATTTCAATTTTCCTATACCTGACCCGCTCCCCCTTCCAAATAAATAAAATAAACAAATAAACCAAAAAAAAAAAAAAAAAAAACCAAAAAAAAAATGTTCTCCAGGTGGATTCCTGGAATCTGACGTGGATTTTCCGTACGGGAACTACGGCCGTGTTAGGATACACCACCGGAAGATCTGCTCGGACGACTCAAGTCCTGATGGTGTAACATCAGAGGCGCTTTGTGGGACAAAGGGGTTAAAGGTCGGGGTGATCGGAAAGTGAGTACTGTGCGTATACTAATTATGGAGAGATGAATACAAATATACATTGAAAAATACTTTTGAGTTGTTGATTAAAACAAAAATGTATATTTAATGTTTTGATTTTTGATATAATGTTATTGACATTTATCTAAAAATAAGTAAGTTTGATTGATAATGATGCTGATGCATATTTTAACATTTTGGGCAGGCAAAAAAAGTACCTTTTAGATTCCTTTTAAATTACAACTTTATTCTTTCCTTTTTGTTTTGATGATATACTTATCTTGCTTTCAGAGACAGACTGCATACGCCTAGTCTCAGTACACTGGACATCACGTGCTCAGCTCCCGATGTTCAGCACTGCAACGTATCCGGGCACCAACGTCCCTGCTCCCACGTGGTTTACCTTTACTGTGACGGCGCGTGTAAGTTCAAACAGGCCCCGGGACCATAAAACTTAGACGAGCTCACTTTTGATCTCAGTCTCACTTTTCCACCATACATTCCTTTTGTAAAAGTGAAACTGAGATCAAAAGTAAACTCATCTAAGTTTTATGGCTTGGTTTATTCTGTTGTCGTTGTTGTTTTTATTGTTGTTGTTTCTGTTATAAATAATTGTTGTTGCTGCTGTTATTGTTATTCTATCGTTTTTGTTATTCAATGTTCTCATTATTAAGCCTTTTTTAAAAGATGTTGTTTTATTGTATGCCTAGTTCTAATTTTATCAAGTCCATTTATAATTATGAGAACTTTTGAGAGAGAAAAATATGAAGGTTGTATTGTAGATGTTAAATCGTTATCAAATGCAAAGAACAAGGTATGTTAAAGACTTGTTACGGTCCTGCGCCTATGGCCTACATATGCTGGATGAATGTCAGTGCTTTTGGAGTCGCTGTCAACTTTTATTCACCCTGAACTTATCATTATTTTATCAAGATGCTGAACCACTCTGTATCAACTAAGTTTCCTTATCACAAATACTCTTTTCTTCGCTTTAAATTGGAGAGAGAGAGAGAGAGAGAGAGAGAGAGAGAGAGAGAGAGAGAGAGAGAGAGAGAGAGAGAGAGATTCTATTAAAAAAAAAGAATCACTTAAGCCTTTAAAATATAATGTGCCCTTTGCTTGTATAGCTTCAAAGCTTTTTCATTTTGTTTAATACACATACAATTTCGAACGATTTAATTTTTGTTACAGTGCTTTGTAGATAATTTAGTCAACTTGTATATATATATCAAATTATGTAATGTATTGTTTGCTTTCGAAGTAGCAGTAACATGCATAGCAGTTTAGCTTGATAAACAACAGCTATAAGCTAAAATATTGGCCATGGACCTACTTATTATTCACCGTGCCTTAGCACAAGTTTGTTTAGAGCAGGAATAATCTTGTTGAAGTTCTAAATAACGTTCACTTTAATTCTTAATTTTTGAACACACTTACTTTTTAAAATTTTATGATTATAGATATTTCTACTCATGCGCAATTGCAAGGCAATATAAACCACGTGTCCAGAATAGCAAATATAACTAGTAAGAATATTCAACTGTATTGATTTTCTTTTAATTCTTCATTTACAATATCCTATTCAGTGGACACGATCATACATAAAATAGCATTGATTGCAGGTGTACGTGACATATTTTTCGCCTTTCCACTTGGAGGACATGTCAAGGGGGTAGATATTTGTTATGTCACATTTGCAAAAGGAGCTGGGGAGATTCTGTGTCGATCTAAGGGGCTACATTATGATTCATATTCAAGGTTCATGAATTTAAAGTTATAGTAATGTATTAAAAAATTGTTTAATGAATTTAAAATCATGGTAATGTTTTGAAAATGATATACATTAAAATTGCATCATTTGCGTTTTTCATAAAATCTTAACTACCATTTTGTCTCTTACAATATTGATAAACGTTCTGAGAGAGAGAGAGAGAGAGAGAGAGAGAGAGAGAGAGAGAGAGAGAGAGAGAGAGAGAGAGGTTATATTTAGGTGCCGATCGTTTTCGTACGACCGGTACCGGACAGCGAGTTTCCTGTGTGTGTCTGCGTTGCTGTCGTCATGTTTCTTCAGGTCTGATATCTGCATTGACGTCGTAGTAATTCATTGCAAGGGTTAGTGCAATATATTCACATATAAAACTCGACATACAATTTGTGAAAACATTGGCATTTGTATGGAGTGCATTCTCAAGTGACTCTGCTCTTGCAATAAGTTCTTGCTGCAACACAGACTTTAATCGTTTAAACAAAATTTTTACTTACATTTACTTACTCAACTGTTACAGTACAGTTCCTTTGTCTGTCTTTTATGAAGACACTTTGTCCCATATTTATAATTCTTCACAAATATTTATACCGTCAGTAAGAATTATATATTTAGTTATCTTAAAATTTTGCAATAAAATATATTTTAGAATATGAAAGACCATATCTATTTTGGAAAACAATTTCAAATTATCTATTGTCAAATTATTTCAACATGTTTCAACATCATAAACCTCCACATAAACTCACTATCTCTTCTAATAAAGTCATTGGAATTCGAGGTGGTTCAATTTTTGTTGTATTCGTAGCCATCCTCCACAAATTTACATCCTCGACGAAACACAAATTTTGAAAGAGTAAGATTTCTTACTGAAACTGAAAACCGACGGATCCACGACATTACATCACCCCCGAATAAACAAAACCACATAATCCACGAAATTTGGCCCCCACGAATTAGATTCCACAGTATTGTTGACATGTTATGGGATCAACGTGTACTGATTATCATAAACAAACAAGCAAGTTAGAGTTAAAGGAAATTTCTGAAAACGTTTATGACTATTACAGTTAAAAAATAATGAATCAAAATCCATAAAACTATATAAATAATTGCCTTTTTCTTCTAGATAAAAGTTGTTTTTTCCAGGTCCAGAACTAACGACTCCAGTGATTGGCTGTCCTGATCACCCCTGTTTGAACGGAGGATCACGTGACCAGGAACACGCCCTATGATAACTACACGTGTAGTTGTCTAGATGACTATGCTTGTGAACAGTGTGAAACGTTCACTGGTTAGTATGTACAGTTTACAGTGTTAGGGTGGAGATTGTACTTTAATACTACTAATTGGTCCGCAACATTTTATGGAAATTTGTTTTGCACTTGGCTTTATTATGTTGAAACGCATACTCATATTTTTTGGTTTTTTAAAAACCATCTTGATGCTTGCTTTAACCAAACCATCTTTAATTTGAAAAGATAATTATCCTTTTTATTTAAAAAAAAACCAAAAAAAACCCCAACAACAACAATAAAAAACAATAATTGTTTATTACATGTATTATATCTGAAAAGAGTAATGTGAGCGTCAGCAACGCCAAAAACTCATATACCCAAATAAACGAACAAATAAAACCTAATAAAGAAATCATTATAAAAATTAACAAACGAATGACCTAATTTTATTCATTTTAGGAATTGCGTTAGAAAACATTACAAATGCAGCTTGCCTGAACAATGCATGGAATATAACGGTTTACCTACCGGAACTGCGCAAAAAGTACCCGGATTTCATTGCCAGCGATCTTTACATTGGCGATGATACTATGAACTGTACAGGAACGATAACTGGGGACTACCTGTTGTTTAAAAAGTCTTTTGAGACTTGTCAAACCACAAAAAAGGTTGCGTTAACAAAATTTTAAAATTCTTTTATTTATCTAAAGGACGAGTGCACTTATGGGCCCCGGTGAAAAGTGAAAAAATGAAGAATCAAATTAAGCATATTTTTTTCCTTAACATTATCTATTGATATCTATTCCATAAGAATTAACAAGTTTTAGCGCTGAAATTATTGTTTATGAAAAGCACGAAGCTTTAAAACATAGTAGGGGTCAGCAGACATTCGTGATTTTGTATAGTAAATCGAGGACAGGCATTCATTTTAAAGCCTTTGTTTCCTGTCAGCCTAACCGAGTACAAACTTGTGGAAAAGACAATATACGCATTATACATTTAGTAAACTCCTGTGAAAGTAAGAAGTTTGTACTCGGTTAGGCTGGTACCTAAAAAATGAAAAACGTATGAAAATTTCAAGGTTTTTCCTATAGCAAGTGAAATCTATTACCTGCGTGACCCATGTTTGAACTCACGCATGGAATAAATTATTTCAAACAATCACGTGGTTTCTATCCAGGTAAACGTTTGTCAAATGTGCTCACTGTCAAACATTGACACGTTTTAGATCGCTTTCCTTCATCTTTGTATGGTCAGGAATATTTGTTTGTCACTATGGTAATATGCAACTTCAAAGCTTCATTCGATTTTTTTTTCAGACGTAAAATAATGCATAAAGTATAATTCAGCAAACGCGCCAATCGATCCACCAACAGAGCAATGTTGATTTAAATGTCTCCTCCCTCTGATTTAAATAGACACAATTCAAGTAGGTTCGGTTCGATTTTTCCGGATTTAGATTATTTATAGGCATTTAAAAATCCTCAATTTTTTAAATTGTATTCTAATTTTGGTAAATTTAAGCGTGCATATAAATCAGAAGTATCCATGAGTGCTTAACTATTATGAGAAAAAAGCAATTTGATGATATTTTCTACATATAAACGGCACTGAAAAAGGGCCCATTCTCTATAGCTTAAGTGCACTTGTTCTTTATTCATTTACCGTATTCTAATACAGTCATGTCAATTATTTAATTCTGGTTGTAACGCATTTGATTGGATAGAAACATTTAGATAAATTTGTATAATTTAATTCTGGTTGTAACGCGGCATTTGATTGGATAGAAAAATTTAGTTAATTTTTATAACCTGGTTTGCACGTCACAAGACACGTCACAATGCACCAACGTACTAATTCACTTGACGTTACGTTTGAATTTTGAACAGATTTATATCATTTTTAAAAGTAAAACGGACTCAATTTGTACAGCAAATTCCAGAAAATTAAATTATAAGGAATGAACTCATTGAGTTCATTTCTTAAATAACCTGGTTTGCACGTAACAAGACACGTCACAATGCACGAACGTCAAAAACGTACTAATCCGCTTGACGTTACGGTTGAATTTTGAACAGATTAATATAATTTTTAACAGTAAAAAAACTCAATTTGTATAGCAAATTACAGAAAATTATAAATAATAAGGAATGAACTTAATATCTACCCAAGTTAATTATTATAGCATTGAATCATGATTTTTTGAAGTATACACTCTCATAACTGCAGCGGTGTGTGCATACAAATTGAGTAACGCGCGTTAGCGCGTTATGAAAATTTGTATGCACACACCGCTGCAGTTATGAGAGTGTATACTTCAAAAAATCATGATTTAATGCTTATATTTACATTTTTTTTAACTTCTTGCCTTGTCTGCAAATGTGATTCATACCTTAAAATTCCTATCTTATCCTAAGGGTAAGTTAATATTAATGGAAGAGCCACAGTAACAGCCACTAGCGTGAACTTTGATTTTCGCTTGTGACGTTGCAGTTTACAGCGTTCAACGTTTGTGACGTCATAATAAAACCTGTCAATTTGACCTTTGACTACTTGTTGCATTTAGAGGCATTTAAACATCACGGAATTTAATGGAAAAACACAGTAGAATGTAAATATACTCGTATAACCTGGGTTGGAGCAATTTACGGTTTTTTTATAATCCGCTTTGCGGATTATAAGCGTAAATTGCCCAAACCCAGGTTATACTCGTATAACTTGGGTAGACATTGAGTTAATTTCTTAAATAATACAACAAATTAATATCATACATTACAGAATGTCATCAGTGGTGTGCTGTATCAAACTGTATTAGTGTACGCTGTCCACGATCCTCATTTTCATTTCATAGTACGAGAGAAACGGTTCCGTCTAAATATAAACTGTACAGTTAGTTTTCCAAATGGTTCTTTACCAGTGAACCCCATTCTACCAGCATACGCAGACGCTCCAGTTATGTTAGAGTTCTTTTCGGACAGTTCTTTTTCTCAAAGCAAAACTCTCGACCAGTTTCATGTGGGAGAAAAAGTATTTGTCCGCGCATATATCACACTCTGGTTTTCACCGTCGTGATGTTTGGGGAATAGCTCAGCAAATTTGTGGCTATGTGAGGAACTCACGTTCACAATACCTGAGGAATCAAAATCAAATCCGTAGAAATTAATGAAAAGATGTTTATTTCGATGAGCCGCAATTGGAAAGTGATATAATGAAAATGAATGAAATACACAAATAATAAAAGCATGTTATAAAATCGAAGAGATAAGAAAAGTTCGGAAACACAATAAACAGATAAACACTATATAGACATATAAAAAAATCAAAACAAGATCAAGCACACGGCTTACCTATAAAATGTTTCCTTTATAATAGCATGATGGATCGAAAATGAATTATCGAAAGAATAAAATAAGTACTTAAGATTTTGACATGTTTTAGAATTTAGCGGATAAAATTTCTATTTTCCTTTTGTATACGTTAACTTGTTTATCTCTTAGCACAGAAGAGTTCTTTTAATTTAGCGCGGTAAAATTTAAAGTTGAAATATGAAAAATTCGTGAAACTAATTAATATATTAAGGATAACGAATTACTTACGTTATTTAGTTCAATAACAAAATTAATATAAGTTGAACAGAATCTTTATAGTTAGGTTTGATAATTTAAGAATTGTCATGATTAATTAATCAAATTCCTTTACAAGTAAATAATAAAACAAACTTTTCAAAATAGTCTTAAAATAAGATTTCCTAAATAATAAATATTATTAAAAAGTACTTAGAAATAATTTTGAGCTTACCTTAGGAATCAAAATCAAAATCCGTAAAAATTAATGAAAAGATGTTTATTTCGATGAGCCGCAATTGGAAAGTGATTTCGTAAAAATCACTTACCAACGCGGTCACTCTACGGACTTGAAATTGACCAATCAGGTAACTCATTTTAAAAAAGGTTAACGCCCAATTTCGGCAAAATTTCTTTGATGCTTGACACTGTTAACTAAGCCAAAAAGGTGTTACAACAATTACTCGCATTTCCGCAAAGAAGACCTGTAACAAAGACAGGATTAACTTGAAGCCGAAACAAAATAAATAAGTTTATCTACGTGGAATTTCGAAGTGTCAAGCTAATGCGCCAAAGAATTTATTTCCAAAGAAACCGAAAAACGAAATGTATACATTACTACCTAACAGCCTGTCAAAAATTCTTTAATGTAAAATGACATTCTATGTGTTACATAAGATGTGCTAGTAAACCTTGGGAGTGAAAATTAGTCTAATAAGATTTATGTAAGAATACCATTTTAAGTTAAAATAATGTATGAGATATTTCATCGCACTAAACAAAATAAATTAATTAAACTAATTTCAATTATTAAATTTTGATACGTAATTAAAGGTCATAAACGCAAGAATTTCTATTTCAAATAACAACATTTTTCAATTAATTGAACAGTGAAATATCATGAATTGCTGATTCATGTTACTTATAACTGTTACATTAAAAGTTTAAAATTTACCAATTTAAACTTAACTATAACAGTTTACCCCCCATGTTAAACTGTTATAGTTAAGTTTAAATTGATAAATTTTAAACTTTTAATGTAACACATACACCAACATCACGCATGGCAATATCAAAATGATTCTGACGGATTGTTATACCTTGCCATCAGCAACCCTTGATCCAAAACTGGTATACTTTATCATCAGAAATGGGTACCTATTTTTTATTCGTTCTTAAATTTACAAGTAGTGTCTTTCCATAGTGTGTCCTCATGTCTATGAAGTTCACATTAAGACATACATGTATAACGTTAAATCATAAATAATGCTAGAATAAAGAATATGTTTCTTATTCACTCATGTAACTATAACGATTTGCAGATGTACCGTCGATCCGAATGCGGGTCTAATATCTCGGTTGGTTTTCCAATACTTTGAGTATGCAATGAACAATGGTTTTACAGCCTTACAATGCAACGCCACCTATTGTTCACCGAGCGATCCCTACGCTTGTCAAACAATCTGCAACAGTTCAGCGATAAAGTTGGAGGAAGAAGAATTTTCTGATGACGGCCATGTAGTACTAAGTAAAGAGGAATCTGGTTAATTGGAAACATATTATTTTCTTTATCTTAACTTTGAATGTTTTATCTATGTAACTTGATTTTTTCTAACAAGATCATGGTCTAAGAGCAATTGAAAAAACCCCCAAATTGTTTATAAGTTAACCTATTTCATTGTATTATTATTATTATACAAAATTTATAAAGCGCCATATAATTTATATTAAATTACTCTAAGAGTACTGGTAAGGTGGGGACACAATTGGGGGGTCGAAGTTTAACATAGGAATATATAGAGTAAATCTTTAAAAAATCTTCTCGCCAGAAACTAATCAGCCAGGAAAGCTGAAACTTGTGTGGAAGCATCCTAAGGTAGTGTAGATTCCAAGTTGTGAAAATCATGATCTCTGGGGGTGGGTGGGCCACAATTGGGGGGTCGAAGCCAACAAATTTGTATTCATATAATTCAATTATCATGATGATTAAAATAGTTCTGTTTCCATTATTATTTGTTAAATATATTATATTTCTCTGACCTGCATTGTACAGTTACATTTGAAAAAAACCCCGATTATAAATCATTTTATTTAATCTTTAATACATTATCTATAAGTGCAGAAAGATCGCCTAGTGTATTCATTTGGGAGGTTTTGTGGGTATTGAATTAAATAAAAATGCGGTTACTTGATATATCACTTAAATAAGTAAATTTACCCTGAAAAGAAACATGTAACAATAAACAATAAAATGCTTTCTTTGGTAATTTATGCAGGTTATGAAAGAAGCATTCATTGCAGAAAAAATTCACATAACCCGCTAACGTTTATTTCTTAAATATTTTTTTCATATCCACTGTCCTATCCTACTATAAATCTTCACCGAAAGCTGAATTTAGTTTTTTAAATTAGCAATTCTTCTGTCTGTATCCGCCTTTGCCCAACAGACTCACAGAATTCACAAAAATCCCTGATATGTTTACTTGCATATATAGAGAATATTCTTTATAACAAAAAAATGTAGTATTTATATATGTTGTCTAAAGCATGAAAAACAATACAAGGTATTTAAGTTTTATTCATATTTATTATTATGAATTACAAATGTTATTTATTATTGTAAAGTAAAAAATTACCCAAATAAAACGAAAGTGTTTGATTTTTGTATTTATTTGTACAAAATTCAATGTTCAAGGAAAGATAACTCTTCCTAAATAAATCATGATTAATGTACCATACGTTTGGCGTACTGTGACGTCATATACTTGAGTCATAACATAAGTCAGAGTTTTAACCACTATACGATACATATAAGTTTTTTTTCTCCAACTCCCTGAAATTTTAGCATTTAAAACATACATTTTTCATATTAACATTTAAAAGAAATTACCATTATAACATATTATTTTTTCGGTTAACAAACCTATGCGAGTTAAAAAAATGAAAAAAAAATACATTACAATCTAACGTTTATTTTTATGCCTTATCTAAATGTCAAGGTCTTTTACATGGTATCTGCAGGGGTAAAATGCAAACATAAGTAATAAACAACGATTATATAGTGAACATGGACGTTATGAATAGCAAATGCTCTGTTGGCATTTTTTTCCAAGATACGCTAGCACAGCAGAGCAAATGCTATTCATAACGCTATGTCCACTAAATAACAATCAGAATTTATTTAAATTTTTTTTTAATATCCAAAATAAATTTTTGATGCATAAGTAAAATACTGCAATTAAACAAACTTGGCCTTAAAACCGAAGTGGTGGCTTCAAAGAGTTTTTTAATTTATTCTTGTACATGATAATTAAAATCACAATATCAAGTCTTCTAATTTTTGGTGTGTATGTGAATTAATTCTAATGAAAGTTTTCACAACATTTTTCTATTTTTTTAAAACTTGGTCAATACATAATACGAAGTCTTTTTTTTTTCATTTAGGCTAATTCTGTTAGAGTTAGTGCTATTCTATATTTTGTGGCATTCTGTATTTTGTGGAATGGTTCCTGTCTTAGTGACTGTTGATAAGACTGTAACGCCCCATGTAGGTCCCCCACAACGTGCTGACAGATCCCCAGTATCTGCCAAGAGAGGTCTCTGATACGTAAATGTACGTATCTCCCGTCATCATAGAGCAGCAGTGTCTGTAGGTCTGTCAGTGACTGTAGACACTGGGACCGGTTACCTAGTCTGTAGTTACATAACACATTTAACATATCAACCAATACAAAGGGAGAAATAAACATTAAAAGTCGATTGTTTTCATCGCTTACCCTTTGTTCTAAGAATAAATCTTGAATGTAATACACATCACTACGAAGATACACATTTTGTGCCCAAGACTCATTCATTCGTCTAGACAGAGACAAATCACCTAAACATTCATTGTATTTTTTTCTGTTTACAGTGTTATACATAAGATACGGCTGCGCTAGTTTTGATTTGACTAGAGCTGTTATCTTCAAACTTTTTCTAAATCTATACGTTCTATAGTAATACATTGCAAGATGCAACTAATCAGATACAGTACTGAACCTAAATGCTAGCTTCAGGAATGCGATATTCAGTCTGTCTAATCTGTAAAAAACCTTATTTGAACATTTTGAAATTTTGCAAGTTGTGAATGCTATTGGAATGAGAACCTCGGCCAAATCCTTCTGCAATGTTAATCTCTGATATTCTGTAATTGATGAATCTAATATGTTTAGTATGGACCTCAAGAAAATCATGCATGTCCCTAAGTCTGCTTTTGTAACTGCAGCCTCATATAATATTTCCGTTTGGATTGTATGATCTGTATCAGCGAGACATTTGAAATGTCCTAGACGTGGCTCTATTCTGACAGGGTTGTTACACATTACTGGATGAATTACTAGTATTGTTCTGACCGTCGAACTTTCCAGCAAGCACGACACACCCATTTCGTAATACCCGTAAAGCTGTTCTAACAGACAGTCTAGTGTGCGTGCACCTTTAGCAGTGGATAGTTTGCTTGCAAACATGTTGTTTCCTGGAATGAAAAAGTTTGGCATTACACCTCGATGGACGCAATTCAAGATGTATTTAAAACATTTCCAAAAGCAATCCAGTAAGTTATTCGGGTACCATGTAATGTGTCCTGTTTGTATCGACCAGAACATCGTTGTTTTTACAAAATATGAACACAGAAATGGTTCTTCTATGTCACGATTGACGACTTCCATTAAAAAGATTTTCAAAAGTCCATAGCACAAGAATTGCGTATGATTCATGGCATAGACAAGTTTTTGTTCTGGATGGGAAAATGATAGTCTCCATTCCAAATCGTTTTCATCGGCAGCGTTTCCGATGGGAACAAAATGACAACCATTTCTTAAAATGTCATCATAAACATGCTTTGGAGGCCATTTATGCAATAAACATCTTTTTCTCCAGTGGAAAGTTGACACTGGTAAATAGGAACAGTGAAAACAAAGGACAAAGTCAATATCAGTACTGTCAGCAACACCTTTAGTGCACGGACCATGCTCTACTATATTGTGGTGTAGTTTTTTACCACTTATCCAATTCATCATGATTTGTCTCCATTTTGAATTTGATATATACATTCCTCCATTAAATGGAGTGATTGACGATACAATTTTTTCTTCTTCCATTGGCAATTTGAGAGCACATAGTCTGACAAACCCCGGTGGTGTATCAGTGTCCTCCATGAGAATAATGGAATGTTTAGATAGATGATAAACACTGATCTCTGATAAGTCAGTTATCACTTTATGATTGATGAACCAGTACATATTGTCTCTGTCAGAAAATTCAAATCTAAAACCTTCCCTAAGACTGCCACATTTCATCATTCGACGACCATGATATATACTTGCAGGTTTTATGGTCAGTTCCTTTATGTCCATCACCTCCCTCCTGACGGTCACTTCTGTCGGTGTCCCAATATAACCACAAAGACCCACGTACAGGGCCGTAGACATGCAAGAATCGTCAGACATTTTTTTTTGTAAATGCTCTACTACTTTTGTCATGTAACTGTAAAAATCCAACCCAGCTATGATAACGATAAAGGTATGGAAAAACCCACCTGTTTATTTTTATTGATCTTTACTTTCATTTTATAAGCATTTTATCATAAAATGCTTTTTGGTGTAATCGAAGAGTACATAAAAGTTTTCATATCTTTTTTTTCATTCTTTTTTTTTTTGCTTTTTATTATTTATCATGTACATGTAGTTTAAATGGTTATCGCATATAAACACATTACTTTATTCAAACTTTAGAGGCAGTTTGAAAGCGGCCTGATACTACTCCATGCGTACAATTTGAAGATAAGTGACGTAAAAGCAATAAAACAATTAAATAAAAAAATATATAATTAACTAGATATCTTAATATAATTGTCACTACAACATTAATACCAGTTTTATTGCTATATAATGTGTCTAAATATCTAAATCCACCACCAGAGAATTAAGTTTTAGACCATGTCTGATCTACTTTACTATTTAAAAGGACAGCAGATAAGAAAAGTTGGTCTGTACTTTAAATCTTTTTATAGATAAAAGAGGAATTTAAACAGTCATTTGAGGAATTTCAAATCTACTCGCATTTTGTGTTCTTGGAAGATTTTACTTGTGTCGTTGCAATTGTGTTAGAACTCCATTTTTCTGCGTACTTTAAAAGAAGTGAGAGGAAAAAATTAATTATTTCGGATAATTGAGAATTATTGAAAATTTGTTGGTATTTTCAAAAATCTTCTTCTCAAAAACTATTCGGCCTGAAAAGCTTAAACTTGTGTGGAGGCATCCTCAGGTAGTGTAAATTCAAGTTTGTTCAAATCATGGTCCCCGGGGGTAGGGAGGGGCCACAAGAAAGGGATCAAGTTTTACATAGGAATATAGTGAGAAAATCATCTTCTCAAAAACTATTAGGCCAGGAAAGCTCAATTTAAAATGGAAGCATCCTCAGGTAGTGTAGATTCAAGTTTGTTCAAACCATTGGCTCTGGGGGTAGGGTGGGGCCACAATTGGGGGATACATTTTATACAGGAATATATAGAGAAAATCTTTAAAAACACTTCTTTTAAAAACTATTTGGCCAAGAAAGCTCAAATTGGCGAGTAACCATCCTCAGATAATGTAGATTCAATTTTGTTCAAATCATGGTCCCTGGGGGTAGGGCGGGGCCACAATGGGGGATAATTTTTTACATATAGAGAAAATCTAAAAAAAAAAACTATTAGGCCAGGAAAGCCCAAATTTGGGTGGAAGCATCCCCAGATCGTATAGGTTCAAGTTTGTTTTAAAAATAATAGTCCAGGGGTAGGGTGAGGTCACAATGGGGGATGAATTTTTACATAGGAATATATAGAGAAAATCTTCAAAAATCTTTTTAAAGACTATTTGGCCAGAAAAGCTTAAACTTGTGAAGAGGCTTCCTCGGATAGTGTTAATTCAAGTTTTCAAAATCACAGTCCCTAGTCGTAGGGCGGAGCCGTGATGGCGGTTTGAATTTTTACATAGGAATATATAGAGAAAATCTTATGGGAAAGTTTTCGGTCCAAAACTCAGTGTGAAAGCACATGTTATGCAGATTTAAGTTTTATGAAACCGTAATTCCCTAAAGAAAAGTTGGGCCACGAAATGGGGGGGGGGTATACAGGACTAAAGAAAAATCTTCTTACAGGTACAACAAAAGGGGCTTGGTATTTACCAAATAAAGAGGTGGATAAAAATTGGCAGATTTTCAATTTTTTTTAGCAAGATCTACTGTGCTTAGTTGTCAAGATGTTTTGATACTGTAATGCTAATTTGATCAGAATTAAGGCAGCCGTTGCTCAGGTGAGCGATGTGGCCCCTGGGCCTCTTGTTAATTATTGATTCATATGCACATAAATAATAGTATAACGGGTGCATAAATCACAACTCTATACCAATTGTACATGGGTGATCTATCTGTGTTCAAAACTATAAACATTTGAAATATCAACTGTATTAAAAATCCGCCATCAAGCTTATAGGTTCTTGGTTTCTTAAAAAATCTCAAAAATATGTCTTCTTTCAGATGGCGATATCAGAGCCGATGTAACAAAGAAGTTTGGCTCGGATTTAAAATTGACCCGGGGGTCATTTTTCAACGTTGAATATTGAGACCATATGTTTTGTGAATAAGACCCTAATCCGTTGAAAATTTTACCCGCATCGTGGGATTTTGATCATGAAACCGGTTCAAAGAAGCTCATATTAACGAATTAATATTCATAGATGTGGTTTATTTAATAAAATGTATTAGTTTTTGTATAAATATTCTTTAGATTCACGTTTGTATGATTTCATGGAGTCGGAAACTTTTAAATGATTATTCATCGAGTTTACATATTATTATCCCTTTAAATATGTAATAACTATTTTTTTTTCATAAAAGACTTTTCGCGTTTTTTCATGTTTTTTTTTTTTAAATCTATATTTTAAAAAATATATGTTTTTATAAGAATGTTTGTATACATGGTTACACGATAAACTATTCAATTCAGTAAAACTTTTTTTTTAATTCG
Source organism: Magallana angulata (assembly GCF_025612915.1). Taxonomy (NCBI): domain Eukaryota; kingdom Metazoa; phylum Mollusca; class Bivalvia; order Ostreida; family Ostreidae; genus Magallana; species Magallana angulata. The sequence continues at coordinate 7,772,286 of NC_069114.1, read as the reverse complement.
CTGGATATGTGTACAAATATAAATAAATAAAGAAAATTACAATCCGTATTTTTTTTTTTATTAATTTAGTTTTACACTCCAGTACATTTACACCAGTAAATTAAAGTTTTGGTACTGTTCATTTAAATTTTGTGGGTGGCAGTAAATACAAAATTTACAGTAATTATGTCATATTGTGATTTTTGTGTTTGCATCCACCCAGTTTGTTAAAACTGTGATTACCTGAATTTTGTATATAGACACACCCAGCAAATAACAGTATACAATATGATGATACGCTAACATGTACTCTTTCATGAACAATGCTGTGGTAACAATGTATATTTTGAAAGCTAATATTGTAGTGTTTTTTGTGCCGTAATGATAACTCTCGATGTAACTTATTAAATGTGATGAACATGAAACAAATCGCTAGTTTTTTTTCTCGGCATAAACAATTCTGCTTCATAGAATCTGTAGCAAGTTAGCTAGCAACCTAATTTTTGTACAGGATTACAATAACGTAATTCTGCTTTAATAGTTTCTAATTTGCTTTGATTACAAAAATGTAACATAATTAACTTACAGTAATGGTTTTCGTCCATAAAAATGTAAAATGCGTTTTTAGAATAGAAATATAATGTATTTAGCAGAAGATCTCCAGAACATGATCAGAGTAGATGGCAGAACTTCCTATCACAGGTACCTACTTTATTAATTTAATGTAAACAGTTGAAATTCAAATGAATGAGATAAAAGACATACTGTAAACGTAGTACATTTGGCTGTGTATTCTATTTAGCGCTTTTGGCGGAATGCGACTTCCGCTAAATCAAAAACATCGCTAAATGCCATGCATGTATGTATAAGAATAGTCACATTCAAGAATACGCTAAATCAAATCTACGCCAACTTGTTCAAAAACTAATTTCCGCAAAATATCGTACACGCCAAATATAATACGCATACAGTAACCTATGTAAACCCTTTTCAACACACAGTCAAGAAGTGGTGTTAAAAATAATCTATGGTCGTAAGAATATAGTATAACTAGTTCACAGAATATTATTGATATTGTGTATATAAGACAAGAGGTACTTAAATATCAAATAACTATCTAAACATTTACCATATATGATTGTCAGACATACTGTTTGTAGATATATTCATTCACAATTATGTGATAGTGGGTTGTCCCAAAGAAATAAACAAGTCCACTTTAAGGGTTCTTCATTTATTCGGATAAATGGATAGGATTAAACCCTGTAATATAATTAATAGATATCAGCATAAAATTATACAATCATATTCAAATATATATTCATGAAATACATTAATGCTCAGAGTTCACTAATCAAACTATTTGTAAAGAAGGATAACTCTGATTAAAATGCATCATAATTTCAGTGTCAAGAAGAGTTACTGCCCTTGAACACAATTTACAAAAATAAAGAAATATGCTCTACATCTTTATCAATATCAATATTTAATTAAATAAAAACATATACTTTCAATGTAACTCCTTTCTAGATTACATTTTATCAAGATGCATAAAATAAATATAAAAATATAACTTTGCAACGATCACCTGTTTATGGAACAAGGTTTCATGCACAATCCTGATTACTCTGACAATGGTACTCTCTAACTACAAGTATTAAATATGATAACAATAAATAACCTTTCACATATATTAGAAATGAGATACTATAGTTTAGATATCAAAACTATGAATTACTGGGATAATTCTTTCATAAATAAGGTATTATAACCTCAAAAAGTAGAATTAGCCAAATGTACCAATTAACAGAAAATATCATTATTATCTATTAAATTATATAATAGTTCAAGAATACCAAAAAATAGAACACTTACTATAACTGACTGCTTCAAATATGTTGATGAAATAAATAAATAAGTGAAATCGTCTCTTGAAGAAATTAGGTCTTACTCCTAGGAATACTAGCCTTGGTCTGTCACAAAGGCTACTCAGTTAGAGCGGGAAAAATTATAAAAAAAACATACTATTGGCTAAGTAAAACACCTGATCCTGTCCACAAGTATGTAAGTGGCCATACAGGTGAAATGTCTTAAGGCTATAAAATATCAGAAGCCACTAGAATAGGTAATTAAATAACGATTACTTCATAGGCGCATAAAAGACAGGGAGTTATAGGGATAGAAGCCTGTTTCTTAATATGTACAATGTAAAATATGGAATGTAGGATAATGATGATGATGTTGATGATGAAATTTGAATAATATGAAGGAATGTAATTATCATAAAATGCACCCTATTACAATTACATTAAAAAACCTATCACCATCCTTTCTACTAGCAGAGATAGAAACATAAGAGTAAAGTTTTTAAGGATCCAGCCCATAAAAGAACAGTTCATAAAAAGAGTACTTTATAATAAGTAAATATATAATAATTAAATACCGGAATATTTAAGCAGAGTAACGTCAGAGAATGTAAAATGCTCAGAAGCTCTTAAATAATTATAACCATAGGAAAATTGTTTACAATTTTAATTGTATGAAAAATCAGATCTATCATAAAGCATATAGTAAATATGAACAGATACTATTGTCACAAAGTTGTTTAAAAGGTTTGTCTATTTGTTGAGTGTTTCTTGGGCTTTTATGAAAAAAATGAACATTTTCTTTAGATTCAGGCTTACAACTTAAGTAATTGAGCATTTAGATTAATTGCTTTGATTCGTAAATGGCATACAATTTTCTTTCCTATTGCCAAAATTGAAGTGTTTGTAAGCTTTATGTATTTTTTGTTTTTTAAAGTTTTGATTTAAAGATGGATACAAGTGATGAATTTTTCATTTATGCATTTTTAAATAATTTACTTGTAAACCGTATGAAGCTATTGCAATAAGAATCAATCGGATATCATGGTAGACAGTAAAAATGTCATTCGACCTAAGATTATATTCATATGTGGACTTCTGGTCACCTGAGCATGTAGGTGGTTGTAAAAAATTTTGTCAGAGAATTTTTCCCCTTAAAATCCCAATAGGAGCGTAGATCAAGCGTATCTCTAAGTACAAATGCTTGCAGTAACAATTCTGTTCTGAAGGATTACAAAAGTGACAAAAAAATGGCGCAAAACGGACCTTTGAAGAATTCTCTTAAAAAACACAGTGCCGGTGTAACGAAGAATATTGACCCGGGTTGAAAATTGACCCGGGGGTCATTTTTCAACGTTGAATATTGACCCGGGGGGTCATTTTTCAGCGTTGAAAATTGAGACCAAAATCGTGAAATTTATACCCGGGGTCGTTTTTCAACGTTATGAGAAAGATTTTTCTAAACTCTGATGACCACGACACGTTGAAAATTGATCCTGTTGAGAATTGACCCCAACCTCAGAGTTTTGATCTGAACTGTAACTTACTCTACACGGTTTAAATGTACAATCTTGCACGTATTTGAAAGATTCAGTTTTTAAATTTTCATACACTCCGATACGAATGCGGACGTGGCTGATTTCTTTTTAGGTTGTTATGTCCAATTAATCATTTAATTTTAAGACTGAAAATATGATATCCATTTATTATTACAATACTATGGAAATAAAGCTAAAAAGATGAACGTTTGCTTCGGAATGAAACAGGCGAGTCGGGCAAGAATACTTTTTGACATTTTCTGCAAGTGTAGTGATTTTTTGTAACGTATTATTGTAGAATCATTAAATATGACTTCACAAATACTTACACTTATTACACTACCTTAAGTCTATCAAATTATTGTTTTAATATACTTTTAAACATTTTATAAACCAAATTTTGAAAAGAAAAAAAAATGAATCGATACTTTAAAGTAGATACATTAGGATCATTAAAATGATATTTAAATATAGGCTTACATGTACATCAACATACAAATGATAATGAATGTACATGTATTCATGCTCATGTAGTCATTGGATCAGACATGTGTGAATTTGACATTAAATTTGTTTTACATTCCATCAGTACAAGTATAACAATTTGTTTTATAACCGGTCATATTCTTTTAGTTTTGTAATCAATTAAAAAACTGATTTTTTTAAATTTTTAAATAATAATGTATTTTATATTGTGCCCTGGCAGAAAAAAAACATTTACCTACCTACCTACCCAGCTCCAAATTTTAGGGTCGGATTATAGGGGGAACACAGATATTTATAATGATGGCATTATCGCTACTTTTCAGGCAATTCAACAGAGCTCAATTCGACAAGCACCTGACGTTGTATATTTTTCTAATAATTGAAAACTGTTAACCTCTATACTGTTTTATTGGGTAAAGGGTAAATATGTATTTATATTAAGATATAACGTCAGGTACATGTGTTTTTTTAAAATCCTTTTTATATATATTATACATATATACCAGGTATATATATACATGTACATCATAAACACATTTACACATATGTTTTTTTACGACTTAACAATGATTTTCCATAAACTTGCTAGATTAACTTTATTGAAGAGGCAATTTCCTGCATATGCAGAGTCATAGTTCTTTTTGAAAAAAGCAATTCATATCTATTATTTTGAGTTTTTAATTCCATTATTTACCTTTAAATTAGAAACACGGGCAACTGACGTAATATATTTTCTCAAAATTAAAAACATATACCCTCTACAGCAAAAAAGTTAAACAATTTTCAAAAAAGTAGGTTTGCATCTATATATGCAGTCTGAGGATGGTTGATCTAATTATATTAATGATATATGTAAAGGTATGCAAAAGTTGAATATATTAAGATTACTCAAGAATACAATTGATAGATAAACACTTGTTAAAATTCGGCTTTTATCAGACCTAGATTGGAATGTGGCGATGTTGTGTTGAGCAGCTGTATCAAAAAAAACTCCGAATTGCTTAAACATGTACAAATTAAAGCAACCAGGACAGTGACAGGGATCAGAGTTAATTCTTCTAAAATCATTTTATATAGTGAGCTTAATTTGGAAACCTTACAACATCGAAGAGATAAACATTATAAGCTAATTATATTCTACACGATTATAAATGGTTTAGCACCACAAGATATGTTAGATTTAATTCAATCATATTTTCCAACTGAACATGCATATAATCTTTGGTCGAATTAGCTTTTAGCTCACCTGAGCGGAAAGCTCAGTTGAGCTACTCTGATAACTTTTTGTCCGTCCGTCCGTCTGTCTGTCTGTAAACCTTTTACATTTTCGACTTTTTAATCCCTAGACCACTCTGCCAATAACTTAAGTTGGCACAAAGCATCATTAGGTTAAGGGGCCCCTGGACGATTCTTTGGCCTCACAGGGGTTTCATAGTTTGATGTAGGTTTACATCCTTTATATAAACAATTGTTTAGGATTTCTTTGAGAACTGCAATGTCAACAGGTGATACATGTATGACTATAAAATCATCCTTTTAGAAAAAGGACTTGATTATAAACATAAGAATATCCAGGGGGAAAATGGACTCGTACTTATACAGGATCTACATGTAATATTCTACATTGCCAAGATAGTTTGAATTATGACTCTGTTAAGCTGATTTTATCATACCTATTGCTACTCAGGTGAGCGATGTGGCCCATGGGCCTCTTGTTTACTATCTACCAATATATCGGACTACTTATTACAATAGCTTTGTTCCGTCTACATGTAAATTATGGAATAATCTTCATGCAGAAAAGAAAATTTCATCAACTTTATCTATCTTAAAGTCAAAACTTAAAAAAACCCAAAATATACCCAGAGCTTACAAACACTTCAGTTAAGGCAAAAGGAAATATCATTTTACGTCAATTACGGAATAAAGCTAGTAAAGCTTACTTATCTTGGGTTTTTTTATTGATGAAAGTCGATGTTTATACTGTGGGTCTGAATCTGAAGGAAATTGTGATTTTTCACCCTGGATGTCCAAGATACACTCAACAAAGAGACGGACCTTTTTACAACTTATTGGCATTAGTGTATCTTTTCATATGATCTATATACTTTATGGTAATTCTGATTTTTCATATCAATAAAATTGTAAATTTGTTTCCCATGTTTTTAGTTATATTGGAGCTCCCAAGCGTTTTTGATTCTCTTAAGTTACACTTTTTAAACCTATTTAAGTATTTTACATGTACATGTATATTTACTTATTATATAGTTCCCTTTTATTTACTGTTCTTTTCGAATGGGCTGGATCATGAAAATCTCATTCTTAGGTTTGTTTATTTGCAATTATAAATGAAGGTGATAGGTTTGTAAATGTAGGTGTAAGTGAACATGTCTATCAACAATATGTCTTACAATCATATATGGTAAATGTTCAGATAATTATTTAGTAATCCACTGTCTTTTATACACATAATATCAATAATATTCTTTAAATTTGTATAATACCATATTCTTATGCCCATAGATAATTTCCTTTTGACTTTGTATGTTTGAAAGGGTTAACATAGGCTTATCAGTTATCCAATCCATTCAATAATTTGAACATTCCGTTCAATAAAATTAACAATGTAGGTGCCTGTGTTAGTAAGGTCAACCATCTACTCCAACGCTGCTGTTTGATCTTGTACAAAATATTTCTATTCAAAAAAATGTAATTTACCGATTTATTGACGAAAACAATTACTGTTAGTAAATTTATTTGAAATATTTGTGATCAAAGCAATTTAGAAACAATTAAAGAAAAATTATGTTATTGTCATCCTGTACAAAAATTAGGTTGCTAACTTGCTACAGGTTCCATGAAGCAGAATTGTTTATGCCTAGACAAATTAGCGATTTGATGATATTTACATGTAGTTACATCAGAAGTTATCCTAACGGAACAAATAATTAAAACACTAAAAAATATCGGCTTCCAAGATATATACATGTAGTTACTACGGCATTGTTCACGAAAGAGTACATGTTAGCGTATCATCATTTTGTAAATTGTTATTGGCTGGATGTGTGTGAATACAAAATTTTAACAAACTGAGTGGGTGCAAACACAAAAATCTCAACATGATATACTGTTAATTTTGTATTTTCACCCACCCAGAAAATATACAATGAACAATATCAAAGTTTCAATTCATTGGGTGAATGTAAAACCAAAATTAAACAATATGCCGTATTGTTGTCCTTTGCAAAAATTTAGATTATTGATAATCAAAATTTGTACATGACAACTTCGTGTCGAAGATTTTACTTCTGTTTATTTTGTTTTTCTTATAAATTTTAGCGCGATTTTAATCAAAATACTTTCTCAGGGTTTGAATATGGCTATATTGTTCGGAAAGCTTTTTCCGAACAATATAGCCATATTCAAACCCTGAGAAAGTATTTTGATTAAAATCGCGCTAAAATTTATAAGAAAAACAAAATAAACAGAAGTAAAATCTTCGACACGATATTGTATTTTTAAAAATTATTTACATGTGTACACTTCTCCATTGGATTAAAAAAAAAGAGTTTTTTTCTGAATTGAATAGTATAACGTGTAACCATGTATACAAGTATTTTTTAAGAACATATTTTTCTTTTTATTTATATTTTATTTTTATATTTTTAAAATATATAGATATCACACAAAACAACAATTATATGCGAAAAGTTTATTATGAATAAAATAGTTATAAAATATTTAAAGGGATTAATTGTAAATTCAAAAAATAGTCCTCATTTTTAACACTCCCCACCCCCCCCCCCCCCACCCCCCAAGTTGAATGATGTAAACATGTAAATCTACAGAATAAATATGTAAAAACTGATAATTTTTAATTAAATAAACTCAAGTTATAAACATTGATTCGTTAATTTGTGCTTTCTTTGCTGTTGAATTTTGAACCGGTTTCATGATCTAAATTCCACGTTGCGGGTCAATTTTCAACGGATTAGGGTCTTTATTCAACAACTTTGGTCTCAATATTCAACGTGGAAAAATGAACCCCGGGTCAATTTTCAACCCGGGTCAAAATTCTTCGTTACACCGGTGTTACGTCAAATACCGTTAATTCTACACCCGGACTCAGCGGAGAGGTGAGTAGCGCTCTTCAGTCGCTGCCAATAATTCAACAAATCCTCCAAGATATACAGCACAGACTTAACGGTCTTGAAGAACTCCGCTCAGAATTACAAAGCGTGAAAGAAAGTCTGAGAGAGGATTTGTGGGGAACAGACGGCCTTGAACAAAAGATTGAATATGTTGCTCAACAAGCAGAGTACACCGTGCAAAATGTTGAAACTATTCATAAAGAAAACAAAAATCTCCGTCGTGAGGTTGATTTATTAAAGGCAATAGTCATTAAGCTTGATAGAAAAGTTAGCGAACAAGATAGAGAAATTATTGACCTTAAAAGCCGCTCCATGCGAGACAATATACTAATCCATAGATTCAAGGAAAGTTCCAATGAGAACCTTATGCTGGATATTCCAAGTGCCATTAAAAAGGTTTATGGTGTAGATCTAAAGTTTGTCCGCATACATCGTATTGGCCCACCCAGGCGCGGACCGGTACCACCCACAATAGTAGGGAAGTTAGAGCATTATGACAAAAAGGAGGAAATTCTACAATTTCAGAGGGATTTCAGGCGTTCATCAAAAGAAACTCCTTTCCATGTATCCGAACAATTCACGGCAGCCCTAATGGAGGAGAGCTAGGAAACATCTGTTTGAGCTCCATGCAATACACGTCTCAAAACGTAGAAACGCATGTAAGAGGAAACAAACTTGTTTTCAAAAACAAGGGACATGTATTCAGAGAAAAAGTACTCGTCCCCCGGGCTGAAGATGTTCTACAGTGCGACGAAGATGAATTAGACAAGTTACAGGAAATACCAGTAGTAACTTCGGAAGAAAAACGTGAACGTGGGAGTAGATTCGTGGCTAGTGGGACCCCCGTCAAAACCTATGGTGAAGTACGCAATTTTTACAAAATGCTGTGCTCTCAGTCGATGCATACACAAGCACACCATCGCATTCTAGTGTACCGCTTCCGGGACAAGGATGGTAAGGTGATCGATGGATAGATGGATGATGGGGAGTTTGGTGCGGGAAGGAATCTACTAAAGCACTTTAAGGAACGCGGCCATGAAAATATTGCATGTGTCATTACAAGATGGTATGGCGGTGAGCACCTTGGTGTTGCACGGTTTGGTCTAATGAGGGAATTTGTAGATCAAGTCGTAAATGACATCGAAAAATAATGTGACTATTCCGGAACTATCGTTTCCGTCCGTATTTAGACTTGGTTTCCAAGGGTAAGAACTGTGCACAATAGAACTTCCGGTTTAGGGACACAATGTAAACGAATCCGGGTGGTTTCGCTCCGATCGCTTGTTCACGCTGAGTGGTTTCGCTCCGAATACATGTTCGCCCCGAGTGGATTCGCCCGGATTGTATTAATGAACACTACAATACACACCGCTTGTTGCTTTTTTTCAAATACGTAATTTAAATTATTTCTATCTACACAAAAGTGATCAATTAAATGTTTTAGAAAGTAGTTTAATTAGACAATAACTTTATACACATGCACGAACATGGTCTGAACAGTTTAATTCGTCGGCAATTAATCCACCATCAATGAAACCGTTAAATAAATAGCTTTGACTGCGATCTAATTTGGAGAACTAAATGATGAGTATCTCAAGAATTCGTTAGCGCGTTTTTGGAACCAGTATTATGAAAGAGTATATATATCAAAGAAATGGTTCGTGAATGCTGCCTCTACTGCCATAACTTGGTGAGCATAATTATCAAGAGCACCCTTTATTTTAATTACCATAAAATATATCATCAGCTAGTCAAAATATATATATTTTTGTATATAATTTTATCTGTGTGTCAATTGAAATCCAGTGTAAAAAAAATATTAAAGCTCTGCAAGGCATTACTACATAATTAATTAAGAAAACATTGCAAGTTATATGAACATTATACATAATTTAGTGAAATCACGGAAAATTGGCAAAACATGATTTCACTCTCAACATGACAAATGTTCATAAAGGCATTTAGAAAGCTATGTAAGTAATGTTAAAATTTTACATAACTAAGTGAATTCACGGATATATAATGGCTCACGGAAAATTGGCTAAAAATGCTTTCACTACACAAATGTTTATAAAAGGCATTAATTAAGACAGCTCGATTAGGTGAAATCACGATAATTTTAAACTATTCCATAAAACACAACATTAGCAATTATTTGGGGTTTGTTTAGATCGATAAATACAGGTAATCCCTGATCGTTAATAATATTCAGCGCGAACAAGTGATCGGAGCGAAACCACCCGTTACCATGTAAACAGATGCTCTCATTTGTAAGTTTATTATTTGTTTATGGGTTGGGGAAAATTTCAGGGCCCTATCGATTTGATTGGGTCGTTTTTTGGGGTTTAGATCATGCCCAGTGTTATTTTTTCATTGTATATAATATGTTATTTCAGTTTGTGTGTTAGTATGAGAGAAAAAAATGTATAGTAGCTTCCTATCATATCGCGGGTTCTATGACTATGGCATCGCGGTATTTCTGTTTACGAATAGTAGCACGCGCTGAAATTGACATTTGAGGTCGGGATATTTTTAGACATAATAAACAGAGGCACGCTGAACACCACTGAGGTATATGATAGAGGAATCCCCCAATAACATTAGTTTTTGGAACTATTTCAGTATCAATATAGATTTTTCCACAAAATGATTTAACTACCGCGATATCATAAGACGGGCTCATACAGAGTGGAATTACATGTTTGTGTCAATATACGTCTCTCTTCTTATCTCATGAGCCATTTTCAGTCATACATAATGCATATTCTCATTTAAGAAAATCTGCAATATATTCTTAACATTTTTTATTAATATGTAAACGGTGTCACTGTGACCGTTGGACCGAGCGCAGATTTAACACAGTACAGTTTGATTTTTGATGTAGAACAAATTTATTTGAAACGCACACAGTAGGATCCGCCTGGTTGCCTACTCAAAGCATTAGCCAAAGTTTAACGAAACGTCGCGTGCACAGTCTACATTATGACGCCATGTTTCAAACGTAATACACGTTTTGTCTTCGGAAATAGCCGAAGAGAGTTACGTTATTCCGAACTTTTTTTTATTTCTTCTTTCGTTGTTAATCAATTTAATTCATATAAATGCCGCGGTAATAGCGAGCGCAGCTCGCCGGCGCGCAGCGCCGGCTAGCGAAGCGAGCTCTAAGAACCAGTGTGCGCGGGAAAAAGAACGAGCTAAACCTACAGTTCATCAAACAAAATTTTTTGTCTACGTCCCATAATGCTCTCTAATGTTTTCACCCGTGGTGCTATGCCAAAAATGGCCGACTTTTAACTCGTAATTTACGGTGACTTAAAGTTTGAAGACACGTTTTGAGTACCGCATATGCTTTGGCGAGACTCAGAAGATTTGTTACATGCTTCCATACCTTCGTATCGAGTCGAGAAACGTAAACAAAGACGAACAAAGTAATGTATGACGTCACAGTGCACTCGCGCTATATTTCCCGCGATAAATTTAGAGGTGGATCAAACATCTGTAATGAGTGTACTGGCTATTTCAGTATAGTCTGCGATACCTGCCTCATTGACATATGATTTGTTTTTAATTTTTTTTTAATATAGTGATTTTATATATAATTTATACTTGCAAGAGCCATACTTTACTGCCATATCGATCCATTTTTAAACTAATTGTGCATGCATGTACAGTAGGCAGGTAAGTATATGAGTAGGGAGGAAAAAAACAATAGGACATTTTGAACTAAATAAAAAGGAATAAAATGATAAAATAAACAGGTAAAAAAATTATGTAGATATTCATATAGTCAGACCATTAAATTTAAAAGTGGGAAATTACACACCTACAAACAGGTACCGGTCTCTCTCTCTCTCTCTCTCTCTCTCTCTCTCTCTCTCTCTGGGTAGGGTAAGGGGGTTGCGCTGTATGTATAATAACCATTAAAATTAGTACCTTTGGCATACGTTTTGAAGAGCAATACTCTCTCAAAAATTCTTTGACGTTCGTTGATACCTAAATAAAACTATAATTTGACAATGATGCAAGGTATGAGTAATTCTTGCTGCGCTCGCCAGAACGGTAGCACCGTAAAACATATTAAAATTGAATACTTTATTCAGTATCTAAAAGATCAGTTCCTTGATATTAATGTTTTTATCTTCCATCTGATAATTTGATAAGACATACATAGAACTAGTCGTGTTTCTTGACTGTTCAAGCACTATTGAAACTTATCCGGTGTTCTCTTTCATTTCTTTTAATTCAAATTACCTTCTATTTAAATACTGAAACATTTTAATCGAGTTTAGGGGCAACAAACATCGATAAGTTTTTTATATATACGTGTTACCATTAATCCTCGCTTCGCGAGGCGGGCTTCGCCCGCCTCTCGCTGCGCTCGGTATAACGGTTAATGAGTTTGTCTTTACTATCTTTTAACTGTAGAGGTCTGCATGGTATAGAAAAGAGAAGGGGTGTTTTAAACTTTTTGAAACAGAAACAAAAGTCAATTTATTTTTTACAAGATACACATTTCACAGAAGATGATGTTAATATGGTACGATCAATGTGGGGATATGAATCTTTATTAGCCCAGGTAAAACTGACTCCAGAGGGGTGGCAATCTTATTTAATAATAATTTTGAATATGAAATCATTCAAGTAACAACTGATGAAATTGGTAATTATTTAGCAATTGATCTAAGAATAGAAAAATACAATATTCTTCTTATCAATATATATGGCCCTAATCGTGACTCACCTGATTTTTATGAAAATATTCAAAGTAAGGTTGAAAACTTTTATGGAGACTTTTTTGTTATAGGAGGTTTTAATTTAGTTCAAGAAAGATCTCTAGATTATTATAACTACAAACTCATAGGAAATCCAAAAGCAAGGATAATAGTTTTAGAATTAATAGAAAAACTTAACTTAAAAGACCCATGGAGAAGTTTGCACGAAGATCAAAGACAGTATACATGGTTTGGTCCATCCAATAAAAAAGCAGAATAGATTTTTTTTCTCTTCACATTTGTTAAATTTTGTACATAAAGCAAGAATAGACAAGGGTATAGGTCAGACCACTCTATTGTACTTATTGATATTGTTTTCTCACATTTTGTCAGAGGGAAGGGATTTTGGAAATTTAATAATTCTCTGTTGAAAGATAAAGAATATGTAGTTGGGGTGAAAAAAGTTATAGTTTCTCTAAAACATCAGTATGCAGAAAAATCAGACTCACTGGAAGCTATAGAACAAATACCTGATGCCCTGTTATCTCTTACTATTGATTACCAGTCCTTCTTTGAGCAGATCTTACTCCATATTAGAGGATATACAATTGAGTACAGCTCGAGAAAAAAAAGAAATAGAGTAAACGAGCAAAAAGAAATAGAAGAAAAGATGAATACTATAAGAAATAATGAATATGTAACTAATAATGATGAACTTATTCTTTTGCAAAATGAGTTAGAATTAATCAGAAAAGAACACATGAAAGGTTTAATGGTAAGAGCTCGTGCTAAATGGATTGAAGAGGGCGAAAAGCCTACTAAATATTTCCTTGCACTTGAAAAACGAAATTATATAAACAAAACAATATCCAAAATTGCCAATGACAGTGGAGTTTTAATCACAAATCAACAAAAAATACTGAATGAAATTAAATACTTTTATCAAACCTTATATAGCAATAAAGATAATGACTTGAATGATGTTGATATAGAAGAAATTATAGATAAAAGCTTGGTAAACATACTTGATAGTAATATGCGTGAAAATCTAGAAGGAAAAATAACCTATTCAGAAGCCTTAGAAGCTCTAAAAAATATGAAAAACGATAAATCACCAGGTTCAGATGGCTTTACCGCCGAATTTTTTAAATTTTTCTGGAAAGATATATGCAACTTCTGGTTAATGTCAGCTAATGAAGGCTTTGAAAAGGGACTACTATCAACAACTCAGAAAATAGGAATAATATCTATCTTGCCAAAAGAAGATAAATGTAGAGAATATTTAAAACATTGGAGACCAATATCACTTTTAAATGTATCTTATAAACTAATATCAGCATGTATCGCAAACAGACTAAAACAAGTACTATAGACTACATTTTAAATGAAAATCAAAAGGGGTTTTTAAAGGGTAAGTTTATCGGAGAAAACACCCGTTTTGTTTATGATATTATTAATGAAACAAAAATAAGGCAAATTCCTGGAATGATATAATTACTTATTGATGTTGAAAAAGCTTTCGACTCGATATCATGGTCTTTTTTATGTTCAAAGCACTTAAATTTTTCAATTTTGGTCCAAATATTATTAGATGGGTGAAAACACTTTATACAGATGCAAAGTTATGTGTGATTCAAAATGGAATTTTTTCAGATTTTTTCAATATTGGGCGCGGATGTCGACAAGGAGATCCTATTTCAAAAAATAATTTTAATATATGTGTAGAAATCATGGTTATTATGATAAGACACAATAGACATATCAAAGGAATACACATACAAAGAGATTTCTGTTTGTTTCAATATGCGGATGATACAATTATGTTTTTAGATGGAACAGAAAAAAGTTTAAAATCAGCCTTAGATCTTCTCTTTCAATTTTCAAAATATTCAGGGTTAAAACCAAACTTCGGAAAAACCAAGGCCATTTGGATAGGATCAAAGTTAGGAAACAAGGATATCTTATGCTCTAGTTTTAAAATACAATGGACAAACGAGGATTTCAATGTATTAGGAATTAAATTCAACTCAAGTCTAAATAATATTACAAAAATAAGTTTTGATCATAAACTTTCTTTGATAATCAAGGAAATTAATAACTGGAATAAAAGGCAGATCTGCCTTAGGAAAGATAACTGTTATAAAGTCAATATTCCTACCTAAATTGACACATCTTTTCATAACGTTGCCTACACCAGGTAAAGAGTGGTTAAAACAACTGGAAAAAACCCTTTTCCAATTCATTTGGAATGGAAAAAATGATAAAATATTAAGAGCAATATTAATTATACTGATGGGGGGGCTCCAAATGTTACATTTAGATTCTTACATTAAATCACTGAAACTGTCTTGGTTCAGGAGAATTTTACAATCAAAAGATAATCTACTGAGTACTCTCTATAGCGTAATTACAAGAAGTACAATATCTAAACTTTTGCAATTAGGATCTGATTATCCAAAAAATCTCTCAAATAGTATCAACAATTTATTTTGGAAAGAAACTTTAATATCATATAGTGATTACATTGACTTCGTACATAAATCATTGGATGCACAACACATTCCTGTCTGGTTTAATCTTCAAATCAAAATTGATAAAAAAATCACTGTTGTTTGAAAGTTTATATAAGAAAGGCTTTATGTATTTGTCTGATTTTTTTTAATGATTTTGGAGAGTTTATCCAGCTTGATGAATTTGGTGTTAATCTGCCATTTACCACTGTACTTGGATTTAAAAAAGTCATTTGTCTACATATTAATGATAACTATTATGCACATAAGCAATTTCCTCTCCTACCAGCATCTATAAATATTTTACAAACAAATAACAAAGAAGTGTATAATGTGTTTATTCAAGATATCCATGTTTGTGCTAAACATGAACACAAAAGGGAAACTTTACTTGAGTTAGATAATACATTTAGTTGGAAATCAAAGTATAATGCACTTTTAAATTGTACAAAAGACAGTAAACCATTATGGTTGGAATATAGGATATTCCATAGAATTCTAGGAACAAACAAATATGTATTTAATTGCAAAATTACATGCAATAACAAATGCAATCTTTGTACAAAAGAACCTGAGTCAATTGAACATTTGTTTTTTTGTTGTCATAAGAGTAAACAATTATGGGAGCATTTAGAGCATTTTTTATCATTTTATTGTCATCTTGATATAAACTTCTCATTAAGTGAAGTGATATTGGCTATACAAGAGAAAAAAATTATATTGTTAATATTTTGATATTATTAACAAAACAATATATTTTTTACAAATCAAGGAAAAGTTCTGATCTGCATATTAACGAATTATTGATATCAATATTGGCATATTATTTGGTAGAGAAAAAGTTGTTTGCAATAAAAATGAGATGTGATGAATTTATTACTAGGTGGAAAACTATTGAGAATCTTATTGCAAACATTCATGTTTAATTATTTTTAATCATCTCCATATGCTTACTTGCTATAATGGACATTACGCATTTATCTAATCAACATGTAATTTTGACATGCATCATATACTGTAGTAACCCCTTAGTAACCGTGGTAAATGTACATTTACAATGAGTGTGAGAGTGAAAGTTTGTGTTCTGTCTTTTTGGTGTGTTTGCCTTTATATATAGAACTATTGTATTGAATGGTAATAATAGAAGTAAAGCATGGTAAAAAAAAAATATATTCATTTTCAGTTGGAAATATTTTTGAGTAAAATCTAACATTAATTGTGGTGCTAAACCATTCACTATCTCGTAGTAAATAATAAGTTTAATATGTTTATCTTTGAGATTATAAGGTTTCCAAAATATATAGGTTATTTTGCATTACAAGTACAGGTAATTTCTAATCTATATTTGAATTAAGCACATTTTTATAATACGAATTTTCGGACATTTTCGACACAAGAATGTTGATAAAACCCCATATGAATTTAAAGATAGAATAAATTCAATCAAACTATGTATCAGTGATAGAAATATTTCTGGAAAATGAATCTAAGCAATTGAACCCTCGTCTCGTTCAACCAAACGCTCGGCTGCGACGTTAATCTCCGACATGTAAGAGGGACTCTCTGCTTGTCAGAGATTTACGGAGACAGCCGAGCGTAGAGTACTATATTGAACTCTGGCGTAAGAATACATACAACTACAAAAAATATCTAAATTGTTCGTACCATTTAAAATCTGACTATTTTAAAGGTATTTATAAATGAGTTTCCTTGAACAATGGTTTAGCATACATTACTTCGAGTTTATCAATTATTCTTAAGAACTAAGTCTTGTCAGCGGCGATGATTTGTGCTTTGGTCCAAACACTGTTTCACTTTCGGTTTGCCAGAGTGACTGCATAGGAGAGTTGATTAAGATCAACTCCCAATAAAATGATTTTAGAAGAATGAACTCTCATGCCTGTTACTATCCCGGTTGCTTCAATTTGTACATGTTAAAGCAAAAGTTTTCTTTGATACAGATGTTCCACACAACATCCAATCTAGGTCTGATAAAAAGCCAAATCTGTGTTTCTTTCTCAATTATATGCTTAAGTAATCTTAATATGTTCAACTTTTGGGATGCCTTTTCATATAATATACCATTAATATGATTAGAGCAACAATCCCCCGACTGTAGATGCAAGCCTACTTTTTAAAAATAGTTTACATTTTTACTGTAGAGGGTACATGTATATATTTTTGATTATGATAAAGTATAAAGGTAAATAGTGAATTTAAAACTGAAAATAATAGAGATGAATTGCATTTTAAAAGGACTATGATTATGCAGCAAAATAGATGGTGGTTCAGAAAAGTTTATCTGGCAAGTTTATGACAAATTATTGTTAAGTGGTATAAAAAAAAAAAAAAAAAACAAACTGTTTACGACTTCTCGGACTAATAATGACGGCTATTCATTGATTATTTATAGTCAGGAAAATATTCTGACTTCTTAGAATTAAGCACAGGTTCCTGCCGTTATATATTTTTGTCTTTAGAAAATAAATATACGCTTAAACTTATAAAACAGTATATATGTAATATATTTATAATTATAACAATTTACAAAATCAAGCGCCTGCCCAATAGGGCTATATCGAATTGCATAAAAAGTAAAGATTACAATCAGCATTTGTTACATATATTTAATTGTCAGAGATTATGACAAGTTTAAACTTTAGATTCTCTCACACGAGGGAAAATCAATCATAATCAATGTGAAAAATAATTGCTAGCCCGACTTGCCCGTTCCACTTAAGCCGACGGGCATTCTCTTATCTTTATTTACATAGTATTATAATAATAAATAAATATCAAATTTTCAATCCCAAAGTTAAACGATTAATTGTAATTGGACACATCATCCTGAAATAAAACAGCCATGTTCGCATATACCCTGTATATATGTATTGGACAGAATGAAAATTTTAAACTGCGACTTTCAAATATGGGCATAACTATTCCAGTTTATTCAAAACTCTGATGTTTAACAGGGGATAAATTCAGGGGAGGTCATCAGGGTTTTTAAAAAATCCATACCGTTGAAAATGACGCCGGGTATAAGTTTCAAAATTTTTGGTCTCAATTTGCAAAGTTGAAAAATGTCCCCGGGTCAATTTTAAACCCCGGTCAAAACTCTTCATTACACCGGGTATACCTAACACAGCCCAACACTTTAATGTGTGTGAAAATAAGGACTGTAACAAAAATTGTCTGCTCTACTGCAATCCTTGTCAGCGATCAATGTGCAAACAGTGCAGAGAAAATCATCTGAAGAGTCCGGCATCTAAGAACCATGCAGTTGTCCTTTACAAACAACGAAAACGAAATCGAAATTCCTGCGGAAAAATGCAAGATTCATCCTTCCAAGACACTGGATATACAACGCTCATTTATGTTCAAAATGTTGTACATTGCAGAAGCACCAGGGACATACATTAGTCGACTTAGAATCTATTTATTCTGAAAATTGTGGAAAATATCAGCAGAATACCCCTAGTATTCGTTAATACTTTCTTCCAGTTTCCCAAAATTTGGAAGAAGATATGAAAGACAACACAAAAGAAATCAAGTTGTTTTTATTATATAAGAACATCTATAAATGCAGCATCTATGTCTTTAAAAGGCTGGTGGATGAGGTAACATAAGAAAACATTGTTGACAAAATAGAAGACTAAATCTCTCCTAGAATTGTTATGAAGCCAAAACAAGCTACATGTATATGATGGATATATTTCTCTTCTGAACAATCTTAAGAAAGAGTTTCACACCAACCTGGGTTTTTTTTTCAAAAACCAAAACAACCCTCGTGTTGTCTATCTTACAGAAGCGCCAAAAATCAAACCCATCCAAGAGACAAACAGACCAGTTATGCCCATGTTTCCACTTGTAAATTCACCAAACGTGATGTCGAAAAACTTCTTGGATCAATAAGATCTATGGAGCCTGTTATAAGAGAGTTCAAAATAAAGGGATTTAACAGTATTTTAAAACGAACGCTGATTGTCAACAAGGTAGGGGAGTACATGTTACCATGTGATTTGGTTGGGTGACATATGTCAGTTGGCGAACCCGGGTTACTTTTTGACAGCGATAGAATTTGTAATTTTTTCCACATAATTTTGACAGTATTTATTTTTATGTTACCACAATCTCCAGGAGCTGGCTTTCATACATTCACCAAGAATGGTGATCTCTATTTCACAGACGGAACAAAAACGTAAACAGCATGAATGAACAAGATAAACAGATTACTGAATTCATTTTAACAGAGAATTGGAAACCATTAAGCATACACTATTCCCACATCAACGGGGACCTGCTTGTGGGGATGTGGAAGAAAAAAGAGTCTAAAGTAACCTAACAGTTCCTCACAGTAAACACTCCCATAGATCTGTTACCTTACAAATACCAAAGAATCAGAATCTACTGATTTGCCCTTATGTAGCGAACAAAGAATTTTTATCTCTGCGATCTCACAAGTCGCCTGAAGAACCCTTATTCTCTTTTATGGACGGAGCACCAGTGTCAAGGAAATTTTTCACGGAACATCTTCAAAGGGTGATGTCTGCTTGCAAACTCCCAATGCAGCGTTATCAACCACACAGCTTTCGCATCGGGGCTGCAACTTCCGCAGCGGAATCTCGTGCCTCAGACATTCAGATCCAAAGTATGGGCCGTTGGAGGTCAGCAGCTTTCAAGAAATACATACGCATCCCAATTCTCAATCTTCAGTTGTAATGTGTCCTAAAAATACCGCCCTACAATCTTATTAGAACTGTAGAGTTAGGAGCTCTCAGTTTCTTCCGTCCTGCCTTGATGGATCATAAAGTCAGGAGCTTTTGATCCTACATTTAGTGTAATACATGTATTTTGTTGTGTAATAACCAATAGACTTAGGAGCTCTTTATCATTATTTGTATAACATTTATTGGTTTTATGTTTTTAACATGTTTCATTTTATCTTCTTGTTTCTATTGAATCCTTCAGGTTGATGATAGACAGATCAAAAACAGTAAACTGTTTATGATCGTTGGCAGATGTGCCCCATCTTTTTACACAATTTTGTGTTACTTATATATACCTTGATATTGTATATATAATTTGCTAGTCAAAAAAGTTGTATTTAATTGTTCTTTTTACGTAACACAGGATCTCTGAGTTTTGCATAATTGTTTTTAAATTGTGCCATGACTTAATTTATTTATTTTGCAGTAGTTATTCCATGCATTTTGGATTGTTTTATATTTGTCATTTATTTATATGAATAAATAACCTTCTCTATTCCTCAGATCGGTGTTACGTTGCTTATTAAGGATGTGTATCTATCAGGTATCCATAAAAGAGTCTAAAGTAACCAGATACATGCATGTACAACAAGAAAGGAACAGAAATGCAAAACATATTGAAAGACAAGGGGAAAAATTGTACGAATATTCATGCTATATCACATAAAATATCAATGGTGATATTTGTGTGTCAAACCTAGGATAGAATGCAGTTATAGTAGTGACTGCATCAGGACAATTCAGGTTTTCGTACAGGGGTGTTTTCTCCCCGCGGACTGTGTACTGATGTTCTCGGTCACATTCTGGTGTGTGAAACTATAACTGAAACAGTGCATCTACTTGATGAAGATGGTCGGTTCCTATCCTTACTACTAGAGAGTCAAGGATTATGTTTTCCCTTAAGTGTGTGCGTAGACAATGAAAACGATCTTTATGCAGGTCGATTGTGGAAAGGCGGGGTGTCAGTGTACAAATATCTACAGTAATTGTCTGCAAATATATTCTTCCAGGGTTGATGTAAATGTAACGTTTTGAATAAAAACGGTGGGAATTTGTGGTCAAATATGAAAATAGCTGTAATGACAGTATCTCATGAATCAATCTTGGCTAACGAAAAATATATCTTGCTTGTTCATTTCTCAACAGAGAGTTTACCAGAGACGTGATCCTGTTTAATAGGTTAACATGTTTAGATTCCTTTGTTTATAAATCGGTTTTGACTTTTAGCCGAGCTCTGCTGAAAGCAGAGTCCTGGCTGTAGGCACGCAAATCGCCTATGTTACTATAAATAGCAGAACTTCAAAAGTAAACAAAAAACCAAACAGCGTCAAAGAAGAAGATTCCGCTATACTAAGTACAAGTAGTTGCACAAAGAGCCACGTTTTGTCAAAAGTGTTGGCATTTTGTTTCTTCTTTTTTTAATTTCGAGAGAATTGTCTATCTTTTTTAGTTTTCTCATTAAAAACGTGTTTTAAAAACAAGGCTATGCATTTTGGACAAATACAATGCGCATGAATTTCCATTAACTACTTTGCTGCGTGTTGAAGAAATTGGGATTGGATATATAAGGCTCGTTGCAAACTTATAAGCAGCAACTGTTGAACTTTGTTCTACTAGAGAGATAGAGAGAGAAAGAAAGAAAGAAAGAGAGAGATTGTCAGTCTATAATAAACAGTATGCATAAAAACACACCAAATGAGCCCGGCTTTCAGTACTTCAGTACTTTGATTGATATACTTGTTGCGGTGTCTCCAGGACATAAGTTTGCTTAAAGCTGCTTACACAATTTGGTCGCTCTCTGACGCTTAGCCGACATTAAAAACATGAAAGAGATAGAGAGAGAAAGAAAGAAAGAAAGAGAGAGATTGTCAGTCTATAATAAACAGTATGCATAAAAACACACCAAATGAGCCCGGCTTTCAGTACTTCAGTACTTTGATTGATATACTTGTTGCGGTGTCTCCAGGATCAGGGCAATGCAGGTTTTTCTAAACAGATTAAGGGACAGACTTATATACAAATCTTTAGAACAAGAAAAATACAAATGGCCTTTACACTGACCATGTTATGTGATATTCGGGGTTAAAAAGTTTAAACTCTGGGTTATAATAATCAGAATTTAACAGGCGTCACGGCTTTTGAAAAATGTTATAATGCTACATAAGATTACAAAAGTCCCATTTGTGCCATCTAAATTATATTATGCCTCTACTTTCTTTAGAAAATAAATACATTTTTAAAATTATACCCAATGTTGTTTTAAGTAGCAAACTTTGAATTCATACACTCAACAAAACTTCAATTACGTGTTCATCCTGATAAAAAGAATGATTTAGAAAATACGATTTAATATTATGTGAAGTTTTCAAGATGTTCTAACTATTATATGTCTTTTCATCTCTAGCACAGATAGAATAAAACAATGCCGATTGAAATCATATATCCCTTACAAAACGTCGAAACATTAAATTAAATTGGTAATTTTCTGCACGTGCTTAATATGATTGGCATTTCTTAATGATTGATATTAGTCTTTGGTAATAGTTTAAAAAGAAAAACACTTAACATGGTCAACATGATAACCGAGAACACAGAACCGTTGGAATATTGGTGTCTGCGATGTCTCTACAACAAATTGTACTCACTTTAAATTTGCTGTTTACTTTTCGTTCACATTGTTTTAAATATTAGGCAGCAAGAAGGAAACGTTATTTTGATATTTATTTAGCCTGAAGGAAACGTTATTTTGATATTTATTTATTTCATAAATGTGACATCATTTTCAGTGTCAACTTAAAACAATCCTTATGCTCTGACCGAAATTCAACCAAACCAAAAGTGTTGGTGACATTTCGTAAAAGTCAATGTCTTAAATCGCAACCAAAGGTCAAGGTCAATTTCATTAAATAGGAAATAGATTATACTGGGTGAACACTTAGAAGTATTTTGGGGTGGATAATGCTTATCTTGTCGATAGACCTGTTTTCTCATAATGGCATCTATACAGAGTTTTTTTTCTCATTCATAATTGCAGTAAGTTATAAAGTAAGGAAACTATTTTTTCTTATCACCGACAAAATAATATGTGTCAGGGTGAGCGGTAAACATATACAGCATTTTCATATAAATGTAAATGAATTCGTTTCCATAATATGTTGATTTTGATATAATGAATGATTCAATTGTATCGGATCTCATTTCTCATAAAGTTCTGTGAAAATTTCTGTAGGCGAAAAAGTAATTCTGGCGCTTTTACACAGTTCACAGTTTAATAAAACAATATTATTTAAACCATTTGCATTTCAAGTAACTTTATCTAGCTGTTGATAAATGCAATTCTGGTCAAGGTACATATAACAAAGACAAATTATGATAACTATATATTCACATAATGCTTATATTTTACAATCTTATGCTATGATATGGTATGCAATCTAAATGCCGTGCTATGAGTTTTTTTATGCAATGCCATGGGATTTGTATGCTATGCTATCAGAAATTGAAATGAAAGGCTTATTGATATGGTAAATTATGTTATTCTACATGTATGCTATGTAACACATTTAAGAGAGATCACAAAATAATTATTCGACCTGTTACACAACTTAAATTAGAATTAAACCTTTGGTTTGCTTAAACTCTATCGTGTACCGATTTAGTTGGAGCAGATCAAAGATCTGATTTTAATTAGATTGACCCGCTTTATTAACCGATACACCCACTGGAATCGCAAATATCCAGATATATTTTTTTAAAAGTCCCACACAAACCTTTGACCACAGTCTAATGTATTTATATCATGTTAATGAGATGAGTATTTAATTGACTTTCCTCCATTTTGTTAGCATTCTATGTAACATCAAGTATGAATGCAATTCTAACTCTATTGTATTTGTGTACAAAATGTCTATCAGGTATGTGACTGTTACATCATTATGTAAAACATTAAAACACTCTAAAGATGCTATTATATAAATAGTGCCTGTTTTGGAGGGTAACAGTTGAAATTGACACCCCGAGAAAACCATTGTCAACCGACGCGAAGCGGAGGTTGACAATGGTTTTCGAGGGGTGTCAATTTCAACTGTTATCCTCCCAAACAGGCACTATTTATTTTGTTATACTGAATGTCTTAATTCTTAAGAAAATTTTACTGCTTTTATATAGGAATAACGTGAATTCTACAGCGAACCGTACGCGCATAATTTTCGCGCATGTAACATTTTTTAATGTTACCCGTTGCTAAGTGCGTTATTAACGCTGAGGGTAATAGAAAATATTATTAACTGCGTCTTAACCAATCAGATTTCAGTATTTAACATGAAAGTATAACAATTTATTTTTAACATATTCGATTAATTTTAAAAATGTTTACAACTTAAATACATGTACGTTTTCTTATGGTAGTCAATAGATTGAACAGATATCAAACACAAACTGATATCCTAAGCTTTATTTTCAATTGCAAACTTTAGCTTCTACGCTTAGTAAATATAGATCTTAAATAAACAATATTGATGATTTAAAATAAAGATAAGTTAGATTTAACACAATTTAAAACAATGGTGTTTATCGTATAGTGATTGAATCATAGCTATGAATTAAAGACATATCAGAAAACATCATAATTTATGTTGTCTCCAATATTAACTCATGATTTCGCGCATCGGCGCTTTCGTATCAAACGATTTTTCTGAAACAATAAAATGTATTTTTGGATTCTCCCGATTAACATTAAACAAATAGAATATCATTTGGGAAAAATGTATTAGAAGGATTGTTCATCGCATTAGAGGTCACAACAGTGTTTTTATTTTGCTTGCCTTTATTTTGTGTACTTTTAAGTGAAATATCGCTATAATGTATTCAATAACTCAAATATTTGAATTTTATAAAAAGTATACTCTCGCATAACCTGCTGCATATCTTTTCACTTGATGTCGTTCCATAACACACGGGCAGAAACAGAACCTCAGATAAATTAAAAGGCAATCTAAAGTTCATTATAATTTCAGGTCTTTAAACTTTTACTACACTGACCGATTCAGTGAACATCTGGGTTAGCATTTAAACATTGTTGACATGGTCCGAGAACACCCATGTTAGCATTATCGTCAAGCAAGATATAAACAAATCTCCATTATAGTGCAGAAATCAATACTCCAGGGACAACACCTAGGTTCTGCAGAGGTCGTTCATAGATAATGTGAGTATTTATTGCGTTTCTAGAACAAAACCTTTAGCCAAAGATTTAAAATAAAGATATTGATCGACCAAGACTAGTACGTATTAGTCATATTTCAAAATATCAGATGTTGTTGAAAATGTTATGATCTTTAAGCACATTGCTTTTCCTGGTGTGTGAAATTATATTTAATATAAACAACAAAAATGTTCTTTTCAGATGGCACTCTCAAAACCAGACGTACGTAACACAGCCCAGCATTACTTAGTGTGTGGCACTGACGACTGTGACAGAAACTGTCAGTTTTACTGTAATCCTTGTCACAGTCTTATGTGTGAGCAATGTAGAGATGAACATCTCAAAAGTCCAGAAACCAAATACCATGAGGTTGTCCCTTTCAACCAACGAAAACGAAAACTTCCAGTAGAGAAATGCAAGATCCATCCCTCCAAGGAAGTGGATATACTTTGTAAAGAATGCAATGCCCATTTATGTTCAAAGTGTTGTACATTGCAGGACCACCAGGGACATAGAAACTATCTATGATAATAATTGTCAAACGTGTCAGGATAAAATTCATCAAATCGAACAATACTTCCTTCCGACTTCTCACAATCTGCAGAAAGAAACAAAAGACGATACAACAGACATGAAAACGATATTTGATGGTATTAGAGAATGTTTGAAGGAAGAGGCTACGTCGCTTAAAAGTCTGGTGGATAGTATGACATCAGAAAACATTGATCGAGTCAACAAGATGGAAGAGTCTCTCATGGAGAGTCTGAAAGGCCAAAATAAGACATATGCTGATTACATTTCTTATCTAAATGAACTTATTAAAAAGTTCTATGGTTATCTTTCAACTTCCAAACTTCAAAACAATCCACTTCAATTTCAACAAAACACATTCATCAAGTATTATATCTGAGGCGCTAAGAATTCAAACTATTCCAGAAACATTCAGACCAGTTCCACCAATGTTTACAGCCGGTCAATTCAACAGGAACGATGTCGCCAAACTCCTTGGAAGAGTAAATGTTCCTAGTATAACACCAGAGGCCAGAAAAATTAAGCCCTTGGAAACTCGTGATGCACAGTCGAACCCTTCAGATAAACAGAAGAAACAAGAGATCAAGAAGCAGACGTCTGCTACTAAGGTTAGGGAGTTCAAAGTACAAGGTGTTGACAGTGCAATATGGCATTTATCATTAGACAAATCAGGCAAACTTTGGGTCAGTAACATGGAAACCAGTATTGTCCAAACAGATCTACAAGGGAATCAGCTACAGCAGATACAAACCTGTGGTGGGTTCGGCTACCATACAGTCACAAGGAACGGGGAACTGATCTATGCAGACATACGCCGCAAAGTCATCAACAAGATAACTCAGGATAAGAAGGTTACTGAATTCATAAGAACAGGCAATTGGAAACCATGCAGCATATATTCTTCCCACATCAACGGGAACATATTGGTGGGAATGAAGGATAAGGATTTTGCGAAAGTCGGATAAGGATTTTGCGAAAGTCATCCGATACAATACGACTGGAAAAGAAATACAGACCATACAATATGACAACAAAGGGTCAGAACTGTATGAGGATCCAAATTACATCACAGAAAATATCAATGGAGATATATGTGCATCAGACTCTCACAAACATGCAGTAGTGGTGGTGACAGAATCAGGACAATACAGGTTCTCCTACAAAGGTCGCGAGTCCGACTTTACACCCTATGGAGTCTGCACGGACATCCTCGGTCAGATCCTTGTCTGTGATACAAGCAAAAACATGGTTCACCTTATAGATCAAAATGGCCAGTTCCTTAATCTACTATTCAAACATCAAGTTGTATGTCCCCACAGTATGTGTGTGGATGATGAAAATAATGTCTACGTGAGTCAATTTGACAGCAATGTGTTGGTGTTCAAATATCTTCAATGAATGCAAAGTCTGAAGACCTAATGCTTGAAAAAAAAAATTAAGAAAAACTACAATGATGTTCATAAACAATATGTGAAAACATAAGGATATTCCAGTAAAATCTGAACAGAGATTTTTGATTTACATGAAAGCTATAATTGTTGCATGTTGAAAAAAAATTCTTTCCCTCCTTCAAATTTGTAGACCTTCTTCTCTGATAATTTGATTACAAATGAATTCTTTTAATTTGTCTAGGTTGCTAAGTTCATTTCAGTCTCTTATCAATAATTAAGCTTAATGAAAGATTTGAAAATTCCAATTCTCTTACTTTCTCGATGACCTTTATAATATCGGGGAATAGTTTTACTTCTATACGTGTTGTTATTTATTACATTGTATGCATTTAAGTTAACTTTTCAATAAAGAGGCCTTAAATATTCAGATCTGCAGACCTTGAATGTCTTTCAACTTTAGTAGGACTAGTACTCCATGAACATTTTAAAAATTGTCAATTCTGATAATTAAACAGCAGGATTTTGTATTCTTTGCACATAAACTACGACTAAATATTATACTAACCACATGCGGGTATTGCTAACGCTGTTCAGTATGGTTTATGAACATACAAGGTTTGGAGTTTAAGCAAGTACAGAGTTCAAGTATTGTAGTATGAAACAACTCAAGCAAACCTTCAACCTTATAAGTTTATCAATGTACATGTATATGTTGTCAAAGATTATAAGCCTAAAAATCACAAAATAAACGCAAGCCATCTCTACAAATTTATTTTCAAATTTATCAAATACATGTAATAGAATTGATGAACTTCAACTGCTTGGAATTTGGAAAAGTATGCAATCTAAATTATTACAAAATCACAAAGTCGATACTGTGATATCTGTAATGTATATCTTTATAACAATATACTGTCCACAGAAAAGCTACCTTTGATTATTTCTTCACATACATCAATCAATCTTACCACTTTACATGATGTTAATAAGTAAAGCTCAGTTATCAGAAGTTTAGAACTTCGTTAGCTGTCACAGTAAGTATTCATAAAACATTTTATCATTTCTCAACATTAAACAAGTACATGTAAATGTGTGTGAAATTCAAAGCTGAAAAAATAGGAATTATACAACAAAAGCAATGAATGAATACATAGCCAACAAAAGTCCAATTACAGGTAACACAACACCATAATCTGCCCTTGAAACTTAAATATTACATTACAGAAATTTTAAGCTTTTAACGTATTAAGAAAAAATGTAAAATGAGTGATTTATAATATTAAGTTCCTTTATATCAAACAACTGGTGTATTCTTCATACAATCAACTTCTGATTTATATAAAATCAATAAAAACAACAGGTCTTTTCATGCATTTTTTTCTCACTTTTACTTTACAGTTGCAATTTAAATCAATTACTTATTCTTTAATCAACAGTTTTCATTTGAAACAGTTGATTTCTTAGAGAGGGTACAATCCTCTCCTGCCATCACTTATCCTTTCTTTCTTCCCTCTCTCTCTCTCTCCTTAAGCTCTATCAAGGGAAATGGTACCACTTCCATCACCTATCTACTGCCTTCTTCCTCCTGTCTTCTTCAGTTCTAGGAAGAAGGTACCGTCTGCCATCGTCTTTGTTTACTTCTTCCTTCCTCCTCTCTCCTTCAGCTGTAAGGAGATGGTACCACCCTCAGCCACATTGTAGTAGGCAAGGCTGTTCGAGTCCTTCACAAATATACCCTGTAAAAACGAAGCAAAATAATTTGGTAATGATAATGCATCTCTAAACAATTATTTATCAAGAATACAGATAAATGGG
This sequence comes from Magallana angulata, assembly GCF_025612915.1. NCBI lineage: Eukaryota > Metazoa > Mollusca > Bivalvia > Ostreida > Ostreidae > Magallana > Magallana angulata. The sequence continues at coordinate 7,743,336 of NC_069114.1, read as the reverse complement.
CCTTTTAAAACTGTTGTCATTCGTCAAAGTAAATTTCACCACAGGAAGAGCTTCCAACTATACAATATTTTTAAAAATACAATATAATTGAGTTTCTCACAGATAATGCTCAAAAGTTAAACATCAAAATTAACACATATTTTCATTTTAAATTTTAAAAAATTCAAAACTTCAGATCTGATATATATTTGCCCTCATTTTACCTCATACTGCAGCTTCTGTTTACCGGCTGGTATACCAAGGGACTCGTTCAACTTGGCTTTCATTACAGAGATCTAGGAGAGAGTAAAAGTCATAAAATTTTTTAGGTATATCTATACCAACATTAGATTAACTTTAGTATTTAAGGCTAAAACTTTGTAGCTTTTGAAAATTCTAATTTTGGTCATAGCAAAAGAAGTTTATATTCATAATTTCACTCACTGTGTCTGTAAGAGGCAGGGTGAAGGACACAGTCTGTCCCTTGAGGTTCCACTCGGGCTTATCCTCCACCTTGGGCACAGAGACTTTGAATGTGACCGGCCCCTGTAGATTCAAAATTGGAGCATCAACATACAAGTTCATCAGTAATGGTGTACAGAGCTTCATATCACTATTTTATCAGTATAATATTTCAACAAATATACCGAACTGAATGTACAAAACTTCCTATCATCAATTATATTAATACACAAGATTTCAAAAAGTACATACTATATACAGTGTCTAGAACATTATTTCATCATTACACACGTGAAACTTGAATCAGAAGAAACTAATCTAAAAAAAATTCTGATACACATGAACACCACACAACTTATATATTAAGAACTCTGACCTTGTGTCTTGATAAAAAGATCTCCTCTGGAATAAGCTGGTCCTCCGTTTTCTGTTTCTTTGTTGGTGGCTCATCATCTTGTGGAGGAGGGGGAATTCCTGGGGGTGGGGCAGCTCCTGTTGACATCATGTGGGGAGGGAAGCCTGGGGGTTGTGGGGGTCCTGGCATGAACTGATGGGAGGCAACTGGCATGGGCTGCTGCATGCCTATACATAAAGATAAGAATATTTATTATTAAAAAGAGAAATGAATAGAGAGAAATTGGTACCTAAATAAAACACAATACAATGTTAACTATACTTACGAACTATTGGCATCGGGGGTCTGGGTGGAAGAACCATCAGCCCAGGCCTCTGGGGTACTGTCTGTGACATGAGGGGTGCTGGGTTGAGAGATCCGGTGGACTGGGGAGGAGGGGGTGGGGGCTTAGCCTGCTTGGCCATAGGGGGTGGGGGTGGGGCCACTTTTGGGGGTGGGGGAGGATTCTTGGGAATATTTGGACCAATTTTCTCCTTTTCCTCATCTTGCCTACAAAAAACATAAACAGTGCATGTAAATTATGTCATTTGTCAAAATATGTGTATATTATATAGTGGGACAAGAAAAAGTTTCATATATTTTGTCCACATATGTGTATTTGATTTTGACATGAGAATATATCACTCTCGTGAGTGATAAATTTAAGTTATTTCTCTTAATAAATCATGTTGAATGCTTCAGTGTGCATTCAGTTTATTCAACCTTCAAATTAAAATTTCAACCCATTGAACTGAATACATTGGCGTCATTTTCAAACATCTGTACAAATCTGAAGGGCTCCAAAAACACTAGTCAAAATATGTGGGTCAAACCAACAATTTAGTGACAATACCACTTTTTTTATGAAAAAGGTGGCATTATAATTTCTCTATAACTGAGATTCAGTCTAAAAATCTGTACTGATAAAATACATGTATCTAAATGCTAGTGATGGATTTAATTTTCCTCCTTGACCACCTGGAAGCTGATACATGTACTTACATGAAACCTTTGACTTTGTGGATGGTTTTGATCTGTTCCTCAATGGAGATGTTTTCTCTGGCCTTCTGGGTAACTTTCTCCATAGAGGCTGTGTGTCCATCCCAAACCACCTTCTTGGGTTCTTTGGTCTCCTCCTCTCCTATCTGTCATTAAGAAGTAAAACGTTTTGTTACAAGTCATCTTAAATAAAAATACGATTTTAGATACACCTTTCACATACCTATTTTAATTCAATAAACAAATCATTTCCAGAACTTTGCACAAATGTACTTGGACAAATTATGAAAATGTAATTCAACAAAGAAAACTGATTGTAAAGAATTTCAACAAATATTAATAAATATACATGTATGTACTCATATTACGAACCTTTTTACCAATCTGAGTTTCCTCAATACCGACACCGAAGATGTCGGTACGTCTCTCGGAGAGCCTCTTGAGACTGTCCTCGATGGAGGAGCCGGCGGCGTACACCTCGTCCTGGTCTTGTCTCTCCTTCATACTCTTCTGTCTCTCCTTGATCCAGGTGGGATCCAGCAAACCTAGAAAGTAACGAGAAGTCAAACCATCAGTTCATTGAAAATCCAAAACAATGTTAATTCTATCTGTTTTGTGTTGATATCCCTAGCTATTTCATATGTCTCATTGACATCTTGAAGTGAGAGCATGGAGGATGTGATCATTAAAACCTTACATTTCATATTATTGCAATTTCAGTTCCTATATATCCACATAATTATGTTCTTCATTTTAGGGGTAAAAAATAATTGGGAAAATGAACACATTCATTTCAGAAACGTAAACCATTTTTGAGTTGAGACAGGGGCCTTTCATAAGTTTTGGACAATGGATAGCCCTGTCTGTGTTAATTTATATCTAAATTCTCATGTGTTCTGGGACTTTGTGTGAAGTGGGGGTACATCATTACATTTAGTAGACTCCGAGGCTGTACGTCTACTCACCAATTCTCATGTGCTCCGGGACCTTGCTGGCGAGGATCTTCTCTCCAGTGATGGGCGACACCATGTACTGCTCAAGTCCGGTGTCAGGCTGCACAGGGCGGGCTATGATTAAGAAACAACAGAGTCATTAAATAAAGCAAGATTTTGAGAGCAAACAAATCTGAAAACTGTGAGGAAATAATTCATGATAAGATGCTTACCGTTAAAATCTACATTTCAAAATATTTCCTATAATAATGACTTTTGCTTTATATTAAGGGGGAACAAGGCATTGCCGTGTAAACATTTTTGTCAATGAATTTTTTTGCTTTTCAAAATACATTAACATTAAGATGTCTTTTACAGCATATATCATTTTCATGACTACTTTCTTACCTTGCAGTTGTTTCAACATTTCAAAAAACTTCCTATTAATAATGATTTTTGCCTTTCATTAGACATGTTCTATTCGTGTAATAGTGTGTTTACCTTTGGGGTCATAGTTCTTTCTGATGATGACCTGGTCAGGTGTTGGAGGAAGAGGTGGCAGATTATCCTTGGGTGGGGGAGGCCCTGGGGGTGGGGGTGGTTGGTGTGGGGGGTGGGGCATTTTTCTGTGCATGATCATATCTTCCTCATCATCTGAGGCCTCCTCCATATCCTTTAAAAACAAATACATACAGATTATTTCTAAGGCCAGTAAAGAACTTGATACAATATACATGTTAAACTGTTTCCATTTATAAAACAACTACAAAATGCTAACAATGGAGTACACTTGTCACTTTAATAATCTAGAGGTCTGTGCTGATCTTAAGAATGATCATTTAGACTTTTAAATCTGAGGAATTTCAGTGTCTTAAAAGCATTTACCTGTATTTGTGTGTTGGCATGCTCCATGGCTTTTGTTGTCATTCTTGCTTCTTCATCGGATTCATCATCATCTTCATCAGACTCTACCTCCATTTCATCAGCATCAACCTAGTAAAAAATCTCAAATCAATTTATAATGTACAAGATTCAACAAATAGGACTCAGATGAAGAGAACATTGCCAAATTTTTTTTATCAGCAGTTAACACAGACAAAGGAGAGCAAACTCTTCAAAAAAAGTTTAACAAATCAGAAAGTGTAAAATAATGGTGCTATTGAATTTCAGGTATTACACTGTTCAACTCAGTCAGCATTTCCAAATTATCATTCAGCTCCTGTTTACAACAGGATTTTATAATAGAAAAATTCCACCATATGTGGTGCTAAAAATATGATTGACGCTAACGTTGGTGTGGAAGAATTAATCCACATTCTCAACATGAATTGTGATAAAAGGAAACCACCTGGCCATGGGAACCAGAGTGGAAATTTTTTGACCAAAAAAGGAAATGGCAATGTTGCCACTTGCTAGAGATTCCTTGTCAGGAAATTTTTCAAGTATTGCAAATCATTTGAAATTAATTTGAATTGGAAATAATAGATCTGTACCAAAGAATTGAAAATGCCATCAAATTGAAACATATCATATGGGACTTACATGTCATAAGGGACTTGAATAGAAGAGAACAAAGCTATCTTCCCTGACTTACGTCTGTTCTGTGCATCCTCTCCTGTACCAGCATACGAGCTCCGACTTCATCCGGGGTGGTGGGAGGAGGCAGGTTTCCTACAAAAACAGTGACGATGGTTATTATCAGATTCTGTCAGAGAGGACTGATGACTGTCTTAGAGTGTGAAGTGCAGAGAGAGAGAGAGAGAGAGAGAGAGAGAGAGAGAGAGAGAGAGAGAGAGAGAGAGAGAGAGAGAGAGAGGGAGGGGGGGAGGAACTCAAATGGGTGACAGGTAAAGGGTCTGCTTTGATCTCAAGACTGGAAATTTACATTCCATCTAAACATCTTTGTAAACAAATAAATTATACAAAAGTTTTTGGATTGTTGTTTATGCATGTATACTGCTTAGATTCTTTCCCTCATATTGAGATATTACATACAAATTGCCATTGAAGGACTTTATATTTAGACTATGCAATGATATTGGTAAAGGTTGTTAACTTCTATAATGTGTATATAGAAGCTCACTCACAATACTTACCACTTTCATTGGGTTGAAAGTCCACAGTTTCCACAACAACAAAATCATGCCAGTCAATTTGGGCATAGGCAACTGTCGAAATCAAAGTCATCAAATGATTAAAATTATGTTTACAATGTACAGAATCTAAATAACAAAAATTGAATTTTCAGAGAGTCAGTGTCAATTGATTAAGCACTTTATATATACATATGTGTATGAGAAGATAGGAATGGCCGACCTCTTTCCCTCTCGATGGCTTCTTCCTCCTTCCTTTTCTCTCTATCCTGATGACGCTGCCATTCTACGCGGTACTTCACTTGATTCAGCACCTTTATCAAATATCATCATCACTTCACATTACTTATGTGAGTAAGTCCTTTAGTTGTATATGGTATCAGTTATATAATCATTTCTTTGCGATAAAGTTCTCTACTGGAACCTATACAATTACCGTACTAAAATTATGCCAGGATATTATTTCAAAATGTGTTTCTTCTGCTAATTTACATAAACTGTTATATTTTACATAAAAGGTCAGTTTTGTAAATCTATGTCAAGAGTCCTAAAAACTTACAAATTTGTAGTCAAATGATTCTGTCTGTAATTTATCCAACAGATCTTTGGGAGGAATCAGAATCTGAAATAAATAAAAACAAACTTTAGCCTACATACCTAAAAATATTTATTAAATATCTATCAAATCTTATCCACAATACACACTGTACACCAACAAAGAGACAGAACAAACCCCATTTTACAGAATTATGTTCATCAGGGGCTGACAAATAATAAATAATCCTTTCACAGATCTATGTTCCAAAAGTTTGAATAAATAATTGAAAATGATTGAATCCTTCAAACTATTCCATCGATTTGATGAATTAACTGATCACACGTTGATATAATGAACAAGTCATTAACCCTATTTCACTAATTTGAGGAAACAGTAGGACAAACCTTGGTATACTGCTCCACCAGTTTGGTGAAGTAGTTGAAGAGACTGTGCTGGGGTCGCAGGAAGTCAAACTGATAGTTTCTCTGCTCTCGGTTCATCAGGTTGGTCAGAAACTGTCGGCCATTCCTGGCCACAAACTGCGCTGTCAACTTCACCACATCTCTGAAATATTCATCATAGGAATCATGTAAGCTTGCATTATCATGATTAAGTGTTAATATGAAATGATTAGTTATTATTTTATCCCCCCCCCCTCTACGCCATAAAAAAATCCCCTTTGCTCATCAAATAATGAACTGTCGGTCATTAATTTTGACAGTCAGGGCTGAGGCTTTGCATTTTCCAGAAATATTTCTGCTGTACAAAATCTTCAATTATTTTTAAGAAGCAAAGTGTTCATTTAATGTATTAGAAAGTTCAACTGAGCATAGTCTAAACTTACAAATCAAATGATGAAATGGAGGGTGGGTCCGCAATGAACTCGAATTCTGGGGGAGGCTCCTTTGGAACAATTATTTCTTGAATGATCTTTGCTTGTTCAGGCTTTTGAGAAAATGGTAAGCTTTGGGAAGGCTAGAATAATCAAACAAATGAAATTCAATTTTCAGGAAAATACATGTACTGACCAATTCTTTCACAAATTAATTTTACTTAGTAGAAACATTGCATTGGGTTTTTTCGTCCAAAAATGATCCTGATGTTTCTCGATAATAAAATATTCATTTCTAAAGTAAAAGAATAGCATTTACTAGTGAAATATAAATTAACAATGAAACTATTACAATAAAATCCAGGATCCTTTTTAATTAGTAGATTTATTTTAAAGCAAAATGTTTTATATACTGGTATATATGAGATGATGAAATTAAAACAATTTTTTTCTAGGTAAATAGGTGGATAAAAATTTACCTTAGGTGCTACTGGTTCCTGTCCTGAAAATACAAAAAAATGAACAACTACAAAATTATCACGTACAAACAATATCATCATATTGTCATCTTAAAACCTACTACTTCATGTACTTACTCCCATAATTTACAAATTTTTACTTAATTTCAACTTTAATTTTTCTGCAATAGACCAATCGTTATCCATACTTTACAAAAGTTATGTCCCTTGGCCGCCATCTTTGGGGGAAAACCCATAGATTTCTTACAGTAGCCTTAGTTTGTAGTTTAGAGGTTTATAACTTTGTCATTTGAAATTCAAAATCTGCTTCCATTGTGTATTTCGATTGCCCCAAGATGGGGCAACACACATATTGAAAAAAAAAATTAAATTCCAAAAATTTTAATCACAGGCCACCCAAATACTTCGTTGCATAAAGAGGGAAAAGTTGGTTTTTCCCTTTTAGACCTTTGGATTGACCTCGCAGAGGGAAACAACATTTGCAAAGTGTGGATTGGACTATTTTTTATGCATACCAACATAATTATCAATCATAGCTTTTACCAATTTATCCTTATGTCTTTAAGTGCCAATGTAATTTTTTCACAAATAAAGTATAAATTTCAAGCTTTGCATTAAAGGTGGTATGGGACACCTCCATATTGTGACATAAAATTTTTTCCAATCATACATGTAATAAACAATAAAATAAGGTTTAATTAATCTTTTCTTATACCCATTATTGTTTAAACCTATCAGCATAGCACAATATGGGTTAGAATGTTAACTACGAATCTGTAAGTCAGGAGTTCCAATCCCTTTGAGGCTTTAATAATTTTTACCTTTCCAAAAATTTTTAAAACATTTTTTCATCAAATATTTTGAAATTTAAAAATTCTAAAACTGTGAGGGTATTTTGATCATTGTGTACTTCTATCCACATTAATATCATCAGACAGATGTCTCATACCACCTTAAATCTAATTAACTCACCCCGTCCCTCCTTGAATTCTCGTACTTTGTGTTGGTAATAAGCATGATATGGATCCGAAGGGTTTAAAAAGTTAAATTTCGAATTGTTCATTTCATTTTTACGGATTCTGCTTTCAAATTCTGGTCCATTTCTGGCAACAAAACTTGCGGTCTTGTCAACAATGTCTATTTATGTGCTAAAGAAACATGTAAACTAAATTTTGTAATTTCACCTAAATTCTAAAATATGTAATTCAAATATTTTAATACTCTTATTTACAACCACCAATCAAGTTTGTTGTTTCATAAAACTATAGTATATGATCACAATTAATTACGTATAAATTTTAAACCATTACTACCGATATCTTGGCTATGTATTTAATTTTACTGTACGTATAATCAAATTGTTTGAAAACATAAAGAGCGTTGTCTTCTAGATCTTAAAATATGACATAGTCATATACTGATTTAGCGTTATCATGGTTAATTTTCAAATTAATTCTCTGAGGATACTCCTGACCTCGGGTGGGGGGTATATGATCCCGATCACGGGTTTGGCCACAGCAAGCTCTTCCTCTGTTTTCGCCGGAGGCTGATTTTCTGCCACTGGCAAATTCATCGTAACCGGCGGCATCTTTGCAAAATGTGCCTTTGACGATTTTCACAGAAAATAGAAAATGGCGGCTAAGAGAAGATAACTCTATTTTTTATTAGTAACTTGTACGATAACTCATTCGCTGAATTTATTTAAATGATTGGGTTAGTAAGTTAAGTAGAGAGCCATCCTTTAGAATGGAATGGAATAATCAGAGTGAAAATTGGATGCCTGAATAAATAATATAATAACGACTTGTAATCCATATAACCTGTCACCTCAGAAATTGATTAAAATCTTTAACTATATAAACGATTGATGTTATATAGATATAAGTATACTAATAAGGATTCATTCTTTTAATATTTTGAGGTGACCGAATATGGCCTGGCAGGATCAATTTTTATCATCATAGCACTTTCACAGTGCCAATGGTCTGAAGTTTATTGAAATTGATCAACCGTAAAATTGGTGACCATATTTGATTACCTCCTTATACACAAAGATTGATTGATTCCTTATTTCTTCAATAAAAATTTACAAACTGATTACATGTATTTCATTTCACACATGTATTTATCACACATGCTTTGCTTTTATAATAAATAAAGTGAAAAAATAAATCATGAAACAAACATACTTTGTTTTGTCTTTATACACAGAAAATGCATATAGTCCTTTTACATGTCTAAAATATGGAAAGTATTACTGAAATATACAAACATCATTTCATGTTCTTTTGTTAATTTTTAAGTATAAACCAAAAAATATATAATCATAAGAATCGCGTGGAGAGAGAGAGAGAGAGAGAGAGAGAGAGAGAGAGAGAGAGAGAGAGAGAGAGAGAGAGATTACATACGTACATGTATACCACTGCTTTAAATTTATGAATGTGAATTTGCCTCGCATAAATTATCTATCATACATGCAACTTCAATTTAAATGAACAATTAATCTTTATAATAATATTATATTATAAACATAGACCAAATGAAACCAATTTTATTACAGTTAATTACTACCTGGTTTATGGTGTCAACATCATGCATATATATAAAAAAGTTAATGAATGTTTAATGATCAATAATGAGAAAAAAACAAGATGAAAAACATGCAACCACTGCATGTACATGAAATCAATCTATACATCAATATTTCCATGACGACCTTAGGAGAATCCTTAACCTTTTCTTCAATTTACAAGAAGCACCTAAAATTTTAACCTGTTCTTAATTCTCTCAACAACTGCTTTGATCTCTTCATTTTTTGTCAATCTAACACTATGACATCATTGTCAGCCCTCCCCGTTTCTTCCTCAAGGTCACAGAGGTTAATCACAAGGTCGGTTCCCAAACGTGGCACTCTTTTCCCCCTATTCTTTCTCTCTGACGACACATTCTGACTGTTTGCTCCAGATCCATCCTCCGACTCCATTTTGATCTCTGGTTCCAGAGCAGTTAAATCAACACTTCCGTCTATAACAACATCACAACTGGAATCAACAACGATGCTCTCCTTAATCTCGGTTTTGTCTTGTGTCTGGTTGTCGTAGACTGTTCCTGCCAAACCGTTTGACAGATCTACGTTTGGTTTTTGTTCCATTTCTTGCTGACCTACTCCCTGAGACTGACCAACCCCTTGGGACTGGCTGCGCCCCAGGGTGACGGGGTAAGGGATAGGGACCACAGTCATACCCATATCAGTCAGACCCTGAGCAGTGACATATTTCACAGAGAGTTTACTACGCAGCGAGATGAGATCCCAGAAGTCAGTGGTTCGATTAATATTCTTTAGCTGAAGGACACGCCCTACTTTAGTAGTGGTCATCATGTACTTGCCTAAAATCAAAATACGATAAGGTTTATGGTAAAGTGCATGCATTTGTAAAATAAAAGAGATTCTATTTTGGTTGACTTTGCTTTACAAATACCGGTAGTAGCATACACACAATTTCATTAAGGTTATTGGATATTGTTGGAAATCCATGGCCAGTCTTACGCCACTGATCATGGGAAAACTTATTGAACTTTTGCAATTGAATAATTCATGCCAAATTCCAATTTGCCCCTTTATATTATGAAATTTCAACAATAGCAGGAATGCTTTAAAAGCATACATCTACAAGCAACAGCGCATTTTCTTAACATTTTAAACCTCCAAAAACTACAGAGTTCACTTTCACACTCATTGATGGAGTTCAAATTCATAGAAACAAAAGAAGTTCAAAGAGTTATGTGGTTATCTTAAGCTATGTATAATGTTACTGGGAAAAAGAGAACTAGTGGTATATCAGACTGCACAACAAATTGACCCGTCCTGACCTTGGGTTACTCGTAAACTGTCTTTTTTGGATCCTGGGGTGAAGTTGTGTTGTTTGTTTCTGACTGTTTTCTTTGATGTCTTCAAAGTGGCGTTCCAACACTCCACGTCGATCCATCCGACACGATCCGAGGATGGAGACTGAATCTGTCAATACACAATATAATCAATACACAGCATAATCAGTCAATATATAGTGTAATCTATCAATATATAATATAAACTGTCAACATTCTACCGGTATATACTCGTCCGGTAATCGGTCAATATACATTTGAAAGTTCAGTTTGTAAATTATATGAATTCAAAAGAAAATTGTAAATTCTTCCTTCACTGAAGCTGAGAACCTTTTTGATATTTAGAAATTCTTCCTTTATTTCATCAAAGTCGTTCACTTGAATTCAAATTTCAGGCATGCAGGGATGCAAATTTCCTCTGTAAAGAAACCCAGAAACATACCTGTGATTGTTTGAGGCTGGGCATGGAGAAGAGGAATTCTTTTACAGTGTTATTATCACGAAATCCCTTGATATACCTGAAATATAAATGATAGTACTTACACCAAAATTAATTTAAATTTTTGTAAAAATAATCAAGGATATATATGTACATTGTACATCAAATTTATACAGTTATTTCTTGACATTCTAACAACATGTTAGCTTGTCAATGAGTAAACAATCGAGATTCTAGGGTTTTTAGTGAAACCGAATTTACTTTTGCTAACAAAACAAAATTTAAAAAGTTAACAACAACCTTGAAAAGGAGAAACATGTAAAAAATTGTGTATACAGTTTTATAAATGTGTCACCCCAAAACCAGGTGCAAGATAGTCCTGGTTAAATGACACAAATAGTACGAGGATGTAGGCAATAACAAGTGATTGACCAATCTCCATACAGACAAAACCTGTCTTCTCCAGGGTCACTTGTCTTAGAAAAGGCAACCGATCATACAGATAAAATTTCAACCATCTTTAACTTATCAAATTCTTGTTTGTTCAAGACAACATATACAATAGTCAGGTAAATGTATTATCAATTACTTTTCATGTGACTTTTTGAACTACCTATTAAGTTCAATATCATTAACAGCTGAGCCAAATTTAAACAATATCTGCCATCTTTACTCAATGGAATCAATGAGTAACTGATTGGTTGATGGGGCGGAGTATTCAATAAACACACTTTTACGTACTAACTCTACAACAATACTGTGCATTTTTGTGGTCATTTATTAAATCTACACACTCAGACAGCTTAGATTGGCACAGTCTCATCATAACTAAACACTCTGGTGATGGATTGCTATCAATTCCATATACATGCTAGTACAATGTGTACATGTATTAATAATATGTATCGTATATAATGTTGAGCAATGCTGTGATGTCATTCCTTTGTTCCAGCAGTCTGAAATTGTACCTGCGACAGTCCGATATTATTGAGCTTCTTAATATCAGACCGCTATACCAGTGGTTACAGTACTGATGTCCTTCAAAATCAGACTGTCTCAGGTAAATCAACAATGAAATTCAATGGCTGCAGCAGTGTTTTAAGTATGATTACATGCCTCAAAAAGTTCTGTATTAAAAGATATCAGACAGGTATATTTGTATGCCTGTTTAGTATTCTAAAGGGCCTCGAAACTCTCTTATTTTTTTTCATTCATATTTTTTCATAAACAGTGTATATATATTTCAGCATATATCCATTACTTCACAATCTCAGAAACTACTCACTTATATTGGCCCTGCTGGATACTCCGAGCTGTGACTTTCTGGCCATCAATAAACACCCTGTAATAATACCGTTGGTGGATGTTGGGGCTGGGTTTTGCCACAAGGCAGATCGAGAATGGTGTCACGGGTTGTTTCTGTTGTGAAATGATAAAATTTTTTTATAGTGTCTGGGATAATTTCCTCAAATTGAATTATGGACTCTGACAGGACTGTATTACCAATTAACGAAAAACTACTTTACAGGTAGCTATCAAATGTAAGTAATGCAGTGCAAGGAAATGAATAATAGTTTGTCATGTTTGTATGAAATGAAAAAAAAGTTGTTTACCAAAAGTTGTCACATTTTATATATTCTAATGCAGGATTTACTGGTATATGTACTATATTTTTTGCAAAATAAAATTTTCCTTTTTTTTGCATTTGAAATTCATATCCCATTTGGAATATTTTATCTCATTTGGATGATTGGTCCTAACCTGCTCTTGTAATAATCCACCCCCCCCCCCCTTCTTTATGATCCTGAATGTCAGTGAATGACCAACCTGAACCTCAAGTTCTTGTCCCACTCTTTCCTCTGTCCGTTGATTGAAGCTTACAGGAGAGAACAGATCACACTCCACGTAACACACTCCGCCGTGAGAGTACTCGGGCAGGACTGTGTTACCGACCAACACACTCAGCGAGAAATCATCATTAGACGGCATGCTTACACATTTACTCTGTCATCGGTGGATACAACATCTAGATAAAACCAAAATTAAAATTTCTTGTAAAATAGAAAAAGGCTTGTTGTAAAAATACTGAATTATATTCTCTCAGATTTCATTCCGGTGCATCATACCACAGGCTCTTGAATTTTTATCAATCAGTCTGGTAAAAATTCAGATGCCTGTGATCATACATGCAAATTCTCAAGTCTTGGCCTGGCCAGACTTACATGTAGAATATAGTGTATTGTTTTAGGACCTATATTTCCTAGTTAAGCAGGCTTTTGTGTTAAGATTAAAATCAGTGATTCGGACTTTACGTTGGTTTCAGACGAGGTGATCTCTCTGTGTCTATTAACAAAATGTTCCTTAAAAAGCCCGTAACACAAAGTAATATACCTACCAATGATTCTGTGCCAACTGTAAGTTGTTTATGTTCACGTATTGACACATCCGAATTTTCTCTCTCTTTTCCACGGTATGACTTGTCTATGGCGTGACGTCAAACAGCGGGAAATTGTTGCGTTGATTTACCCAAATGGCCCCAAATGGAAACCCATATTGAAGCAAATGAACCCAAGTGGAAATAAAATAGTCTGAATGAAGATTTTATTTTAAAATTTAATTTTTTTTTGAGTTTTTAAGATGAATGATCAGTTTAAAAATTGAATGTACTTTAAATTATTTTGACACATGAACATTTTTAGGACCATCAGGAGATCAACAATAAAATTCGTATTAATTATTTTGGTAAAGTGTCGTTTAAAAAATATATTTAAATATCAAATGTAACTATTTAATTCGTTTTGTATTTCGTTTCGCGCTTTTGAATTCCCACGAGGTTTTGAATATCCGTTTATATAATTAATAAAAGAATGCAACAAAATTTGGTTTTAGATCAATATCTTACTTATCCATATGTCCTAAGACAATTATGTAAATTGGTCAGTTGTGTACGGAGGGTAGTTTTTTTTATCAGTCTGGTATTATTCGTATTTAATATTAGATATATATAATTATTACAATAGCTTAAAAGAAATGTTTGACTTTAATCCGATACACTTTTGATAATTCAGCAATTAATCTGTTGATAATTCTAACAAGCATCTTTCTATTGCTATACATGAACAGGTGACACTCGATGGCTCGAACTTCGAGAGATCAAAGTTCTTGATCTCTCAAAGAGAAATCATAGTCCAATTTTTTTTCTCTATATAACCAAGAAATTTTTTTACATTTGATCTCTCGAAGAAAGGGACTCTAAACGCCAGTTCATGAGTTAAAATCACGAAGTTAAAGGAAAATGATTGCCGAATAATTTCAAAATACTCTTTAAATATGGATTTCTGAAAACCGAGCCAGTTTTTCCCCAATTACATGTATATTTGATATGTGATGATTGCGTGTGTGTTGTTTACCTGCATATGTTTTAACTCTATCCAATTGTCATGTTTTATGTTGGAATGTTTTAAATGAAGAACTTAGCACCTTAATACTTTTGTATTGGAAAAAAATATAAACAACGTTTTGCTTATATCTTCCTGTATGTTATTAATTAATGTTTTAAGGATGAAGTTAGAAGGTCAATTTTAACCACAAGCACTACAGAGGAAGAAAATAATGATATCGGCAGAAGTATATAGATATTGCATTAACCAAAGGAAAAGAAGGAATTTTGACAGCTAGTAAATAGAGTTTGTCGATTTACAGAACATGAATATTTTTTACGATGAAAAACCTCTGACTCCCTCAAGAAATTCATCCAGGATGTTAAAACAAAGTTTTCAAAAATATATCCAAAGACTCTAAATTTTGACAGAACTGTTAGAAAGTTTGGTACTCTTACCTAGGAGAGTTTGTTATTTTCTTGCGATAATGATCATGTCCACAATACTGGTAGGTTTTCTTGAAAATGCGGATAGAAGACCGAATTTTGAAGGATATGGCATCTGACTTTGAAAAGGCAAACAAAGTGGATAGAGATTTGCATTGGATCTTTTTATTTGTAAGTAGGAAAGAGGTGGTTATGTCAAAGATGATTTATATATAATTATTTTAATATTCAAAAGTGGTAATTGTGATTTTAGAAAATACCACAAGATTAACAAAAAAACGGGAATTCTCAATTATCATTTCTTTCATTTGAAAATGCAGATTTCAGCATTTTCTCGTAAAATCCTTGATAAAAATTAAGCTGCTACATTTTCTTATAATCAAGAACAGAGTCTAAAAGTGGCCACATACTCTTAAAACTAAACTTATAAATAAAGTTTCTGGGGGTTTTTTCTCAAAAAAGAGAAGTACTTACAAAGGTACGAAACTATTGAGATATGAATTTTAAATCATATTCATCATGAAATTAAATTCACTATTAATATCAAATGCATAAGAATTAACAGTTATACAGCTAAATTAAAGAGATTTATTTTGTTATTTTTTTTAAGGTGAAAGGGAAATCAATCAAAGATTATTCATCTTAATGCTTGAAAGAGGTGGTGTTCTTGGGAAGGTTGGAACTGAGCTTTATGCTGAAGCATGTAACTAAGCACTGTTTCCAAACCCTCTTGGAATCAGATTTTAAAAGACCAAAATAAGTGTCTATTACTTTTGAGGTTATTTAGTTGTCATTATTTGTTGGTTGTCATGTATTATACATTTACTTAAAGCTGAGTTAGGCATGTCAACATATTGTTGTAAAACAGATAGAGATTATTAGTCAACGGTTGTTCAACAGAATAACTATTAAAATAAGAATTACATTTTTTCTCTGCAAATATGTGATATAAAAAGATATAAAAATTTCTATGTTTCTCTTTATATCTGCATATAGATCATAGAATAAGCAATCCTATTTTCGGGCTAATGTGTGAATGAAAGGTGAACGGGACGTATTTCTGACGGAATATGTTTTAAAACACTTTAAATTTGATTATTATTATTATATCTTTTTTATTCTGCTGTTCATATTTGTCCATCTGAAAATGCATGAAGAACATGTTCTTAAAATAGCTCAATCACTTAAACACAAAGAAAGATTTACTATACCAGACCTTTTGATATACTGCCCTTTGATGGCCAAATCGAATTAATATTGGATTGATTTTGGATAATGTCTTATATCTAGGCAATTACATTTGGGCTCAATCAAGTCTGCATTGTTGATTTAAGTGTGTATATGAAGTGCAGAACTATAGTTACAAATATGGAGATGGATTTCATTCATATATATGATAGTAAAGGTAAAAGCATCTGGAATAGTAAAAAGTTTCTACAGTTCTAATTATAGAGCTGGCTTGGATATCTCAGAATATTTTCTCGGTCCCATTGAGTCTGTAATAACAAGTCTGATATAACAAGGTTGGATTGTATATAGAATTAATTTAAGAAAATGAAATGAATGAAGAGGCAGCATGACAAAAGTTTATTTTTACTTTAACCCCAGGTGTAAGAGTGGAATCACTTTTGTTTTGATAGGGACGTGGAGACGTCTAGTTTTACAAAGAAATTAACAAAGAAACAAATCAAAATAATTACTCTTCAAAAGTTTGGCGGCTTTGAATTTAGCCAATTATATCATATGGTAAAGTTAGCTCTTAGTTGGTCAAATTTGGTATTTTTGCTCAGATTACTAATTTAGCCCGTAAACGTCTTGTAGGCATTTGAATCTAATGCACTTCTTTTTTCCATTTTTTTTTTATTTCTAAAGGTATGTGTCGGACTGAACTAATCCATATGCGCCTTTTATCCTGAGATATTCAATATTACATGTGATCCATGGTTTCATTTTTGAATTAGAGATTCTTGTGAGAATGATTACAGTAGTGCCTAAAGATTTATTTTCATAAACGTAAATTGAAGTCAATTCGATATCTGAGGAATAAAAGTCAATGACATCAATTTAAAAAAAAATTATTGTTTAAAAAATCATTATAAACGCATAAAGTCAACATCTTATACATCAAAATACAATGATAACAATAAAAAAATAAATAATGGAATGCTATTAGTTATCTTTGATAACCAATTAAATGATTTTTAATTCTAAATACTGTGGTATTGTATAGACATTTAATAAGTTGTTTGCATAAAAATAAAGTAAAAGTTAGCTTTAATGTACATGTATTAAAGTTAAAAAGAAATAAAGTAGAAAATGAGGCTTTACATTGTTTGAATGTCCATTCCATGATTGCACAATACAAAAATGCAATAGACATATAAAATAATAAACATGGTGCAACAACAATGATTATATGAAATTTTTTTTTTAATAATCCTCTGTGAAGGATTAAATTTCAGAGAGAGCATAAAAAATCCATATTGTACATAAACAATGCTTGTTGTGAATGTAATTATTCTATTCCAATTTACTAGAATCAAAACGAGAAAAAACAACAAGAGGAAGAGATAGTGAAATATCATTGACGGTAATAATTCTCATCAATTTGAGTGATAGTCAACAATGTAATTTCTTGAAAACAAAAATAGTTCGATCAACACTTGTGCTTCTTTCAAAAAAGATTTAGTTCCAATAATAACAGGGGTAAATACATCATGTCAATTGTAAATAAATGGATTTAAATTATATATATATATATATATATATATATATATATATATATATATATATATATATATATATATATATATATATATATCATCATTGATATAAGCAAATACATTTTGAGTCCATGTAGCCTTGGACGCCATATGAAATATCTAAGATCAAACCCCTTTAGTTTGCACCAAAAAATAAACGTGCGTATTACAGAAAAATAAAATTTCCTACACACTCAGGTGTAAGATCAAATATTTCAAAACGTGTCAGTGATCGTCTCCTGAACGTGTTATGTGGCTTCAATATCATAACAGATATTTAGTAGATTATGAATTATAAAAATGAATAAAAAATAATGCTCTCGACATTTGTTCAACGTGAGAGAATACAAAAAGGGAAAAATATGAATCCGGGTCATATATGTTATTATAAATGTTGTCTTTTCGTTGCAAAAAAACCATGGTGCTATCATTTTTATCAACCAAATCCAAATAAGTAGGATTGAGGCCACTTGAAAGTCTAGTGTCTGCATTCCTTTTTAATAAGGTATTGACAGTTTTGTATTGTCTCCAAGCAAACGCAATGTAAAGTGGACTGACTCCGTCTTTATTACATAAATTAATATCTGCCCCATGATCCAGTAATAGTTGTACAGTGGCATCATGACCGCATTCGCAAGCTATACGGAGAGGACTAACTCCGTCCTCCCTACATAAATTAATGTCTGCTCCTTTACTCAGTAAAAGTTGTACAGTGCAATTATGTCCGTTTTGACAAGCTACAAAAAGAGGACTGGTTCCGTCCTCCATACATAAATTAATGTCTGCTCTGTTACTCAGTAAAAGTTGTACAGTGCTATTATGTCCGTTTTGACAAGCTATGAAAAGAGGACTGGCTCCGTCCTCCATACATAAATTAATGTCTGCTCTGTTACTCAGTAAAAGTTGTACAGTGCTATCATGTCCGTTTTGACAAGCTATAAAAAGAGGACTGGCTCCGGCCTCCATACATAAATTAATGTCTGCTCCTCTACTCAGTAAAAGTTGTACAGTGGTATCATGTCCGTTTAGACAAGCTATAAAAAGAGGACTGGCTCCGTCTTCCGTACATAAATTAATGTCTGCTCCTTTACTCAGTAAAAGCTGTACAGTGCTATCATGTCCGTTTTGACAAGATTTAAAAAGGGAACTGGCTCCGTCCTCCATACACGAGTTAATGTCTGCTCCTCCACTCAGTAGAAGTTGTACAGTGCTATCATGTCCGTTTTGACAAGCTATTAAAAGAGGACTGGCTCCGTCCTCCATACATAAATTAATGTCTGCTCCTTCATTCAGTAAAAGTTGTACAGTGCTATCATGTCCGTTTTGACAAGCTATATAAAGAGAACTGGCACCATTTTTCTTACATAAATTAATGTCTGCTCTGTTACTCAGTAAAAGTTGTACAGTGCTATTATGTCCGTTTTGACAAGCTATAAAAAGAGAACTGGAACCATTTTTCTTACATAAATTAATGTTTGCTCTGTTACTCAGTAAAAGTTGTACGGTGCTATCATGTCCGTTTTGACAAGCTATAAAAAGAGGACTGGTTCCGTCCTTCCTACATAAATTAATGTCTGCTCCTCTACTCAGTAAAAGTTGTACAGTGTTATCTTGTCCGTTTTGACAAGCTATAAAAAGAGGACTGGTTCCGTCTGCCATACATAAATTAATGTTTGCTTCTTTACTCAGTAAAAGTTGCACAGTGCTATCCTGTCCGTTTTGACAAGCTATATAAAGAGGACTGGCTTTGTTCTCCATACATAAATTAATGTCTGCTCCTTTACTCAGTAAAAGCTGTACAGTGCTATCATGTCCGTTTTGACAAGCTGTAAAAAGAGGACTGGCTCCGTCCTCCATACATAAATTAATGTCTACTCTGTTACTCAGTAAAAGTTGTACAGTGCTATCGTGTCCGTTTTGACAAGCTATAAAAAGAGGACTGGCTCCGATTTCATTGCATAAATTAACGTCTGCTCCTTTACTCAGTAAAAGTTGTACCATGCTATCATGTCCGTTTTGACAAGTTATAAAAAGAGGACAGGCTCCGTCCTCCATACATAGATTAATGTCTGCATTGTTACTCAGTAAAAGTTGTTCAATGCTATCATGTCCGTTTTGACAAGCTATAAAGAGAGGACTGGCTCCGTTTTTCTTACATAAATTAATGTCCGCTCTGTTACTCAGTAAAAGTTGTACAGTGCTATCATGTCCGTTTTGACAAGCTATAAAAAGAGGACTGGCTCCGTTCTCCATACATAAATTAATGTCTGCTCTGTTACTCAGTAAAAGTTGTACCATGCTATCATGTCCGTTTTGACAAGCTATGAAAAGAGGACTGGCTCCGTCCTCCATACATAAATTAATGTCTGCTCCTTTACTCAGTAACAGTTGTACAATTCTATCATGTCCGTTTTGACAAGCTATAAAAAGAGGACTGGCTCCGTCCTTTAAACATAAATTAATGGCTGCTCCTTTACTCAGTAAAAGTTGTACAGTGCTATCATGTCCGTTTTGACAAGCTATTAACAGAGGACTGGCTCCGTTTTCATTGCATAAATTAATTTCTGCTCCTTTAATCAGTAACAGTCGTACAGTTTTATCTCTTCGTTCTTCACCTGATTCTTCATGCTTACAGTGTCCATAATCCTGGGTATCGTTACCAGCTGCTAAAATTAAAGGGGTCCAACCGCCTTTTCCTATCGTCTTCAGATTGACATCTTCATCATTTTTTATCATATCAAAAAGTAGGTGATAATTATGAAACAAAGCTACAATGTGAATAGGAAATAAAACTTTCCAAGGTCTGGCAAATAATTTTTTTGTTGGGTCTTTAAAAACACTGTTGATCAACTCTGTTGAGCCATTGCAACACATTGCAGAAAAATAGCAGGTCACATCATCAAGTTTTGGGGGTTTACGAAACAATTTTGTTACAACCCATGCAAAAAAATTTCTTTTAGAACTGCTGTTCATTTGCTGTAGAATATTTAAGCAATATTGTGATAAATGTGTATGACAGAATACAATCAGAGCAATCAGTGGAGATACTTCCTTTTCTAAATCCAAAAATGAGAGTTTGGTCAAGAGTAAATTTTTTGATGTATCATCAACCTCTTGTTTATCAATTGTAACTTTCTTTCTTTTCAGAAACATGCGTATATTTTCGGGGTTAGCTGCTATCTTTTTTTTCAGTAATTCAATAACTTTTTCATTCCTTAGACAAGGACTGAGCACAACATCTAAAAAGTGTTCTTCAAACAGTTCATTAAGAAGTCTTTCTCCGAGTTCTTCTATATACCGTTCACTCAGATAAATACTGAACGAATCGTTGTGTTTTTCACAATCTCCTAATCGTACCCTTCTTCTGAGGAAGCCGGTTTCAGCGTATCTTATTATTTCTGCAGGATAATCTGTTCCAAACACTTGGGTTGTAACTTCCATCACAAAATCGTGATTAAACTGATACTTATCTCCAATAGATTTTACAAAACAGCCCTTTAGAGAATTAAGAGAGTCCCTGATAGCTAAGGGTGGTGTGTTTTCTGGTAGTCCACAAAGTTTTAATGTGTGATTAAATTTATTTTCCGTGTCGCTATCTTTTAAAAGATCACTGACACAAATGTCATTGTTAAAAAGAACAAGAAGAGCCAAAGCACAATATTTAGTCCTGTCTTTTGCTCTGAACCCTAGTATTTCCTCCGTCAGCACTGTTACGGGTTCTGTAAAAAATTTGATATTTTTTTTTCCGTTATCTTCTTTGTTAGAATATAATTTACACAATAACGGGAAATAAGTTTCAACTTCAACGATTTTATCACAATCTTCATCTGATAAGTTCTTATCGATTTTATATGTTCTCAAAATCTGCCGTTTTTCTTCAACAGTTAATTTATTTTTGTTATCATCGATGTCTACGATATGTGATTGATAAACGTTAAAACGTGTCAATCTCGTTTCGGAAATTATGTGATTTCTACACGACATAATAAGTTTTGCTGTTTTTAAGTACAACTTTAATTCTTCTTCATATGTTTGCCATGGTTTATTTAATAATTCATCAAAAGATTCTTTTCCGAACGGATCATTAAAAACACAAATGGTTTTATATTTCTGAAATCGACTTGAAGAATATATATCCACAATATCTTCTACTTTTTTTAGTCGTTTTACGACCCAGCCCTGTACTCTGTACTTGAGTGCAATATGGTGGATGATGGCGGACTTTCCGGATCCCGAGTGACCTGTCACAATAACCAGGTTTCTGTTTTTTATATTTTTTTCCACATCTTTACATGCCTTGGTTGAAATAAAAAAAAAGTCGTCTTGTTTCCATTGACTGAATATGGCTTTTTCTATGGTTGATTCTACAATAAAAATTGTAAAACAGTCGGCCCATGTACATATAATCTTAAAAAGGATACGAAGTTTGCGTTCAGTCTTTAACAAAAAGATAAATTATACTTAAAATATTTTAATGAATATTAATTCTAAGTTTTGAAATTT
Source organism: Magallana angulata (assembly GCF_025612915.1). Taxonomy (NCBI): domain Eukaryota; kingdom Metazoa; phylum Mollusca; class Bivalvia; order Ostreida; family Ostreidae; genus Magallana; species Magallana angulata. Next base: position 7,721,213 of record NC_069114.1, on the reverse strand, counting down.
TATGGCTTCTCATTGTGAAAAAATAATGCACTTTGAAAAAGAAAATTCAAAGGGCGTTAATTTTCAACCAAGTTAACGCTCTTTGAAAAAAAAAATCTATTTCAAAGGGTGTTGACATTTTTAATATTAGCACACTTTGAAAAATCCTGAACATGGTTTGGTCGAGATACTTAATACTTTTATATTCAATAAATAATTATATAACCTTTTTTAGCTCAATGAGACACATAAAAAAGATAACACGGTATTCAAAGCAAACTTGATAATCGAGTGATCGTCGATTAAAGAGATATATTATAAGCTCATGCAGTTCAACGATTTAAGCTCATAAGGATAACTCCTGAGATTAGTATAATTATCCAAACAGTACATAAATCGTTTAGAAACTGTTCGTCCTCTTTTTCAATTCGCAAAAGTCGCCATACCCCTTATCCAGATGGCAATGGATTTACAAAATTTAAGAACAAGACATTATGTGCATAATCACAATACATATGGTCCAATCTCCATAGAATGTGAACGTAGGGAAGAAAATCAATATAAAATATTTTTGCTACATGGCCATATTAGCCCTACCAAAATGTGAGCTTAACAATAGCTATTACAATGGCCGGTCTGGTCAGAAGTTGATGTGGCTGCAGAATAAAAGTTTGGAGAGTATTTAAAGAATTTTATCGGAGTTTAATTGATTTATCAGGCTTTTGAAGCGAGCTGGTAGGTTTTTTTTATCTGGGTCAGAGTTTGACCCCTTTCTTTATTTATGGTTACATTGAAATTAATGTTAAAACGGGCTTGGCCCTTGTGATTGTAGTGTATTAAAGAGTCGCCACATCAACTTCTGACCAGACCGGCCATTGTGATAGCTAATGTTAAACTCAGTTCATTGGTTAATATTCCTGATGGTCCAATCAGAATCAGTCTTTCTCGAAGACGTCAAAATGGCTGGCCCTGTCAGAAGTCAATGTGGTTGCAGAATAAAAGTTTAGTATGGAGAGTATTTAAGGAATTTTATCGGAGTTTTTGTATGTAAGTAGCTTGCATTTGATGTAAGATTTTAAAAGATTAGTGAAAATGTTTCTCGACTTGTTTCAATACTGATCTTGTCATAGGCAAAATCCCATCGTGAGCCCTGGACCGCTAATTGTTCGAGTAAAAATAAACTGGCGAGTTCGAGAGAATAATGACGTATATCTCCGCTTTTTTAAGACCCGTCAACTGGAAATTCGGCATGAGTGTATCTCAGACTTTACTTTTATGAAAAATACATACATATTGCGAGTGTTTTTAAAATTAATTGATTTATCAGGCTTTTGAAGCGAGCTGGTAGTTTTTTTTTATCTGGGTCAGAGTTCGACCCATTTCTTTATTTATGGTTACATTGAAATTAATGTTTAAACGGGCTTGGCCCCTGTGATTGTAGTGTATTAAAGAGTGTACACAGAATGTACGCACAACCCGGTATAAAAGTTATTCAGCCTTCCTAGAAGAGGGTTAACAGGTCGGGAAACTACCTTAAATATGGATATTGTTGTTATTGCGCAGAGCGATGCCTACCGCGAACAACTGTCCAATCCGTGAATAAAAAGCAACACATGTGTTTTACTACATGTTTACGTTTTTACAATAAACACGTGGTTTAGACTAATTTACGACTTAATTTCAAATGACTGCGGGGACGTCAATTTATACAAATTTTCAATTTTTTTGTAAAAAGTGCAAATATTAGGTACTAATTAAGATTTTTCATGCTCACATTAACAAACATTGCCGATTTTCCATGTTAAATAGTACGTTGATTCAGAAATACCTCTCACAAAGTCTTCACAAGTCATTATATTCCAGTATTTGATTTTCGTAAATTTTGTGTTTTTCGCTGTTGTAGTGCTGTTGACTAGAATTTAAAACTGAATTCATTTTGATACATGTTTATTGGTGTATGACATTTATATAACACAATAGTAATAATCAATACGCATGTACATTGATCATTGTACATATGTACATGCATATATGAGTATGTGTCATCTTTGTACATGCTCGCTCTAATGAAATGCCTTAAGTCCGAGTAGATGCATACACAAATTAAATGGCCAGATGAGGTCCTTTGAATGCCTCACAATGTACGAACACCTCATAGCCGAATGCTTAGGACCATGAAATCACGTAAAATCTGTCTTCACTAATAAATCAGCGTGACAGTAAGGCTTTTGTCAACAATGCAGTTAATGAACTCAAATTTTTACCATTGTAAAATTAGTGTTTGTAAATGTGAGCATGGAAATAGTAGATGATGATGTAAATATTATTAAAAAACGTCGTTTTAACTTAACGTTAGACTGGCCCATGCGGTCTGTATAGGCGATGTTTATATACAGACCCTGAAACGCAATACTACACCTAAAAAGCGTAAGAGAAGCGTGAGACTTTCGTATCGCATCAGAAGTGTATCGTATCGTGCGAGAAACGTACCGTAACGTATAAGAAGCGCATCGTAACATGCGAGAAACGCATCGTACGTATGAGAAACGTATCGTATCGGATGAAAACTGTATCCTATCGTATAAAAAACATAATACTACAGTCTAACGTTAAGTAATAACGACGTTTTTTTCATGATCAATTTTATCGTTTCAATCGGTGTTTCAATACTTGAGTACATTATATGAAAAGTCGGTTTCTTTTAAATAAAAACCCCAATAAAATGAAAGAAAATCAAGACATTTTCCTGTTTGCATTTTTTTAATTGTTAGAATGAAAATTTCAGATCATGCGCGTCCAAGTTGAAAATATATTTCTGTAAAGCATTTCTATGGTTAAATTAATTTATCATTTTGATATTTATCAAAAAAAAAAACCAAACAAAAAAAAAACCCTGTAGATTTAAATCATCCGGCCATTTTGGGGTTTCCCCCTGGAATACTATCGATCTATCGTACAAAGCGTATAAGAACCGTATTAAAAGCATGAGGGAAACTTATAACTTATTAATGAGAATTTTACTTCCCGGTATGTACATTTGTAACGAATAACAAGTATTCTAAGTTCCCGATTTTCACATCTTTCCGCGAGCACCTGTTTCATCTTACAATCCCGGCGGCGCGTGGGTATACTAGTGTGTAGCGGCGTGTGTATACTACTGTGAGTATGTTGCATAATCTTTGTTGATCAAGACTGCTTCATTTTATCAACTTCACGAACATAATATTTTAAGATAAATATATCATACACTGAAAGGTAATAAATGCGCTTTAGATTACCAATTTGTGGAGATCTACTACCACGTAAAATTTACATGCTGTGATCTGGTATGTATATGTAAAAACACAAATTAATACTCTACGGCTATTTCTTAAACTTGAAATAATTATTAAGAATCGCTGACAGTTCAACTAAACAATAAAATGCTTTTTTTTTATATTCATGCGGGTCATTGCAGAAAAATACATGCAAGAAATAGTAGAGAAAATGTCCGGTAGATGAAAATATACTGCGTTAAATCAGACTTAATTGTGTTTCTATATTTTTTTCTTTTCTTATTTCAAGTGTGGGGTTAATCGGTAATTTTAAATAATTTTTTTTAACCCCAAAAAATTCAGTGAGAGAGAGAGAGAGAGAGAGAGAGAGAGAGTACGTGATACATTTTGTTAACCTCGAGTATACCTTTATGTTAGTAGAAATGATTAATTCAACAACGGATAAACCCGCTAGGATGTTCAATTTAATTTAATTTGATATCCTCAAATGTAACGTTACTTTTTCCTGGAAAAGAAATTAAAGTTCAAAGCCCGACCCAATATAGTGAATTTCTCTGTGCTGTATAATTAATTTATTTTTATACCAGCAATTCAAGTGTATTTTTAAGAAGATTTTATAGGAAATTGCATTTTCTAGTACTTTGCAGAAATGCCTGGTAAGGTAGCCTAAATTTTTGCAAGAAAGATTGTCAGAGTAGTAGTAAACCATTAACAAATTCCTAGAAAAAGTTATATAAAATTGAGGAACGTGTCGTATGACCTTAATTAAACAGACAGTACATGATTGTACATAGCACATTGCTCTTTATTCCTAATTTTCCCCCCATAATTCTTATCTTGTATTGTTTGTATTTTAATTCTAACAAAAGGCCCATGGGGTCACATCGCTCACCTGAGCAACAATGGACGTTCAAAAGATATTGTGCCATATGGTCCCTCGGTAGAATAACAAAAAATGAATGTTGTAAAGTATTCAAATTTTACACTTATTTTTTCATACACGTTATCTTTGACATTGTACCTTCATGAAATACTATTTTTTACCAGAACAAGAAAATCCTACGCAAGATATAAAACTAAACATTTGGTAGGGGTACACTGTTAAGTTGTTAACTTCCAATTCCCTATATTTTCGTTCTGCCCCCCCCCCCCCCCAATTTGTAAAGCGATCAAAATATATGAGAGCACTTAGGTACATATTTTTCATCAACTACTGACTAGTTTTTGTATTTTTAACAAAAAATATATAATAGTTATTGTTTTTATTTAAAAAATCCTACATGTATAGATGTGAAGAAGAATATTGTACCTCAATGTGCTCAATTCCTAAAATTAAAAACATTCAAAAAATGTATTTGTCTTCTCCATTATAAATAAATGACTGTTATTTACTTCGCGTACAAACCAGGATAATTTCCCGCTGTTATATTTTCTATAGGAATAGCGATAATTACTTTATCCCCGCAACAGAAATGTGTCAGAACTATGGAAACTGTTTTAAAGATGTCTTTTTTATTTACTCGTGTCTGAAAAACTATTAAAATTGATGTAGATTCCACATTACTTATTGTATAAAGATGAGGCCCCAGAGAGTAGGTATATACAGAATATCATTCTTTTATTTTGTTTGTTCAAGTATTTAACATACTCTAATTCATATAGAATTTCTAATGTTCAACCAAAATTTCAGCGTCAATCGTAGAATTATAAGCAAGATACAGAGCTCACAGTTCGCCTAGGTTTGAGTCATATTTTGTTCACATGAGTTTATTACATTCAGCTTAAGATTTTTAACTTGGTATTTCCTATTCAGCATTTAAAATGGAAAAAAGAATGGCCTAAGATTTTCAATTCTTTTATTCACTCAAGACCAGTTCACTGGTATTTGAGGTTCAAAATCAGTTTATACAAATGTACACAAACACAGTCAAGGATCAAATGTACAGTAGGAGTAATAATGACGAAAAAAGGTTAAGTTTACAATACAATAAGTTGTTAAAGTTGGTTTCTGGAAGAACAGACTTTGAAAATTTTCTTAATAAATATTGACTATTTTTTTTTCTTCTTTAATCTATAGTTTTTAAGATCTGTGTACAAACATAGAATTGTGAGCAAATCTCTGTATCTTGCTAATAATTCGAAGCTTAACACTCAAATATGGTTAGTAAATAGAAATTGTAAACAATTAAACACAAGAAACATGCACTATAACAAATAAAGAACACAATTATTTTTTCGAAATAAATCATATATATACATATATATACCTACATATTTCCGTCAGCGATATCAAACTCTATTTAAACTGAATAAACTCGAGAGATGCCAGGCATCTAAACAAAACCTATTGCATAAATCTACCATTACACAAAAGATGATGCCGAATTACCGATAGAATGAATTGTATTTCAGTGCTTTTTTGATACATTAGATTTTGCTTAATTTGCGCAGGTAAACAGTTAACTGTTCGATTTACCGAAGTCTCTGTTTGATTTGATACGTAAAAATCTCGAAATACAGACGATAGTTCCCAGGTTACAAAGCATAAATAATGAAAACGAAGCGAAAATCAGAACAAGCTAACAACAACGTCATGTGTGAAAAATGTCAACGCATTGAAATATTTAGCCTCAAAATCGGCACCAATATATTTTGCATGTTTCAAAAATTTCCCTTCATACGCGAACTGTTGCACAACAAGCAAATTTATCATAGTCAGATCGACCCTTTTTCGTATAATGTCATGGCTGCTTTAAACAAAGAACCTCGTTTTAGAAGTATGGAATACGATTCTTGGTAAAATGGGTATGCAAACCCGGGCCGTGGCCAAAAAAAAAAAATCCGGGGCAGATCGGCAATCGTCAATTTCAAATACGCATTATTTTGCAGCAATTTTTACAGCGAATACAAATATACTGGTCCATTAAATATCCTGAAATGTTAATGAGATTGGCAGATTAATAACTGGCAATCTTTTGTTTTGACCAGGCCAAGTCTTGCCTACCCATTTTCACAGGATGGAAGACCATCTGTAAGTTCTCCTTAAAAATAGATTAAAGGTGCTTAAAGGTAACTTAAACACGACCTTTAAGCCACCTTTAAGCTATATGTGTTGCTTAAAGGTGGCTTAAAGAAAGCGTAAAGATGGCTTAAAGGCAGCTTAAAGACTATCTTTAAGCCACCTTTAAGCCACCTTTAAGGACAACTTATAGGTCCTTAATGTCCAAACGTCTTTAAGCCACCTTTAAGCTTCCTTAAAGCTACCTTTAAGCCACCTTTAAGCCATTAAAAAAAATTTAATTCAATAGTGCTTAATTTGCCAACAACATGTAGTAACTTTATGATAGAAAAGGTATTAAAAACGGTTTTTGTTCTAAAAAATCAAATGGAAAAAAAATAAATAAAAAAAACCGCCCACGGCGAGAATTTAACCCGGGACCCTTGGTTTGCTAGCATCTTCAGACTTCCTCTACGCCACGGTAACTTACATGTTAATGAATGTTTTTATATCCTATATGTCAGTGCATATTGAATCATTTTATTGACTGTATTTTGACAAACAATTGACAAAACAATCAATTATATCTAATTTATGAATTACATGCATGCATGTATTTAGAATGAAATACGGAACTTGGTCTTCAGAGAAAAAAAATATTATACCTATATGGAAATCATTAGGCTCACTAGTAGGCCTTCTTAGTTAAAATTTAAACCGAGTAGATATACGTTCATCTAATTCATAGCTATAAAAAGGCAAGAAAGAAAATGAAATCATTTCTTATATTAAATGCATTAAAACTATTAGGATATTTGTTCAATTTCCCGCAATTTCCCGGCTTTCATGATCGCGGCGCCGTTCCAGTATGTTTAAATATTTAATTGTATACATGATTTTTAAACTTTCAATTATATAACAAACAATATTACCAATTACCGGTGACGTATTTACTGCATGTGGCAATTGCAAATGATTTATACATATATATATATACTTGTACATACAATTGTAAGATGTACCAGACCGGGTATGTGACAAATATTTACCGTTATACACTGTACGTATATTTAATTAATTAACCCCTATTTATGATCACCGGTACATTAATTAATTAGCCCCAAGATTTTACTCTTACATACATACATGTATCGTTAATTTGTAGACGTAACATTTTTGAAACCCAGAGATAGGAAATAATACTTTGAAAATGAATTACAAATGTAAATAAACTTTTATTCACTAGACTTATCGTATACCGTACATACTAAGATTTCAAAGCCTTTAGAAACCCTAACGTGCACCTGGGCACACGACACACCTGTTGTGTATATCTTGTATATTCTGTGTTAGTTCCAGGGATTTTTTTAAGTTGGACAAACAATAGACTTTAATTAGGTATACACAAACGTGCACCTGGGCACACGACACAACTGCTGTGTATATCTTGTATATTCTGTGTTAGTTCCAGGGGTTTTCTTCAGTTGGACAAACAATAGACTGTAATTAGATATACACAAACGAACAAAACTATGTCTAGACAAACAAAGCAGTAATATCCTGCCCGATATAACAAAGGCATTTTAGATTTTTTCATCTTTAACATGTATCTAGCAGTTCTAGAATTAGACCTAGAAATATTGAAAATTGAAAAAAAAAGTACAAACCTTAAACCGATTATTAAATTAAATTATGCATGTTTGGATCATTATCTTTATTTTGTTTAATATCCGGATGAACTGAGAGAGAGAGAGAGAGAGAGAGAGAGAGAGAGAGAGAGAGAGAGAGAGAGAGAGAGAGAGACAGAGAGAGAGAGAGACAGAGACAGAGAGAGACAGAGAGAGAGAGAGAGAGAGAGCGAGAGATATTTCACCGATTAATTTGTAATAGGAAACATACTTTAATCAGTTTCATGCACAGATTAAGATACAGAGACTGTACTCACCCCTACAATAATTTTAAAACCAAAAAAAAATTTATAAAGAATTTTGTAACGGCAATCTGTGTCCATCGGAGCGGTGTTGATGATAGCGATCTGTGTTTAATGGAGCGACAATTAAAACCGCCTGGAACACCCCCCCCCTTCCTTGGAAATTGTATTATCACTGGGAAGACCCCCTCCCATCCCTATAAAAGAGCTTTTGCATTTGATATATGTTTTTATTGTTCAGCTTGATCCAACTTGACTTAAAGGGAACTTAAAGATGTTTAAAGACAACTTAAAGGGAGCGTAACTGCCACTTAAAGATGCTTAAAGGTAGCTTAAAGATGGCTTAAAGGTGACTTAAAGAAGTTTGGACATTAAGGACCTATAAGCTCAGCTTAAAGGTGACTTAAAGGTGGCTTAAATATTGTATATCCTTTAAGCCACCTTTACGCCACCTTTAAGCCACCTTTAAGGACTTGCTTAAAGATTGTTTTTCGCCCTGTGTTTACCGGATGCCGAACCCGAAGCTATTAAACTGATTGAAACACGCCTTTCCTTTATTATTATTTTCGTAATAACTCAGATTTGAAACAGAATTAGCCCTTATTTTTTGTAAATATTTTCATTCCCATAAGGATAATTTATGCTAATCTACGTTGAATTGGACTCAGTAGTTCTTGAGAAGAAGATTTTTAAAAATGCACCCCCCTTTTTCTACAGTTTCAAGGTTTTCTCCGCTTTGAATACAGATCGGACGTTTATTTCTGCAATTTATATTTGCCCTCCCATAAGGATGCCTTGTGCCAAATTTGGTTCAAATTGGATAAGCGGTTTTAGAGAAGAAGTTCAAAATGTAACAAGAGGCCCATGGGCCACAACTCGCTCACCTGAACAATAGTCCTTGTATCATTTTATTTCAAAAGGGTTTATTTTGAAGTGAACTCTGGATAAATATTGTAAAACTCATGTATTTCAAAATTTTGCCATATATTAAACAATACATAAAAAGAAGAAACAATTTTATCTTTGGCATATTTTTATTCATAGTTATTTTACACATCAAATGAGACTGAATTTTAAGCTCTAAACTAACTAACCCATTTGCAGTAAAAAAAATCCAATTTCACTGAAAAAATTTAAAAATATTTGTAAAATAATTAAAAGATGATATTGGCATCTCTTTTGTATTTCAATCATTAAAAGCTTTTTTATCGATTCATCAAATAAAAATATTGCAGGTGTGAAGAGGACATTATAGGCATGTTAGATTTTGCATTCTCATCGATCATCTGTCTTATAGACTAAACTGAAAAAACATGGAAAGTCTATATATAGTTGATAAAGTCTATCAATGATTCCTACTTTTTTTTCATAACCATTTTTTATCTTTTGTTCCTTTATCTTTCCTAACTGTGTGTTTGTGAATCAAAACTTCGTAAAAACTAAGATCCACACCTTTTTGTAGTTGTTTGAATTTATGATCTTTGATCCCGATCACTTGGATCCCGATATATGAGTAATTGATGTCGGGATCGAAATTCCAAAAAACCCCAAAAAACTAGTCGATAAACATACACATGTATTTCCAGATAATTTAACTATGATAAACACATTTTTTTTTTTTGAATACTTCTTTTAATAAAAAATGATTTAAACAATTTAGAATGTGCACTATCTTAGAATGATTGCATAGTTATCTCACAAATTGTAGCATTGTAATTCTTAAAAAGAAGAGTTAAAAAAAAACAGTTTCCCATTATATAAGTGTTTGTTAAACTTTGAACATATTTCGGAGCCGTACGTAGTATTAGTCCAGGGATCACAGTTTTCACAATTTAGAATCTACACCATCTTAGGGTACTTGCATAGTAATCTCACTAATTTTAGCACTGTAGTCCTTGAAAATACATTTTTAAAAACATTTCCCCCCATATATTTCTATGTTAAATTTGTCTTTTTTAATCAACTTTGAACCCCTCTTGGGACCCCAGTATTTACCCGGGGATCGCGATTTTTACAATTTAAAATCTTCACTATATATACAAGCTTTGGTGTAAATATTGGCATATCTGGTGCAGTGGTTCTAAAGAAGAAGAATTTTTAAGACACCCAGCCAATTTTCGCAGTTTCGCAATTATCTCCCTTTTAAAAAGCCTTTATTTTAACAATTTAGAATCCCTTTTCCATAAGGATGCTTTGTAACAAGTTTGGTTAAATTTGGCTCAGTGGTTCTAGAGAAGAAGTCAAAAATGTGAAAAGTTTACAGACGGACGGACGGACGGACGACGGACAACAGGTGATCAGAAAAGCTCACTTAGACCTTCAGCTCAAGTGAGCTAAAAAAACAAACTATTGATATAATTATACCACACCTTTTCACTAGCAAATTATTGGATGAGTGAGGGTGGGGGTGTTTAGTTCTTATGGTTATGTTTAATTTTATGATTGCATAGTATATCAAATCATCATGTGTGTCTATCACTGTCTGACTGTCCATCCATATATCTGTCTGAAGTCTGTTTTTATTATAACCCTGATGAGGTTACTGATGTAGTCTAAGTTCAGACCATTATTATGACACTTATATACAACAAGCCTCACAGAAAATATTAGTCCTCTGGCAGTTAAAAGTTTCTATAAATGTATGGTTGAGGAAATTTTTTATTTTTTTAACACTTTTTGATATGATTTCTGTTTATGTGTTGTTATACAGATACCTATCTTTATTTTGTGTCATTTTTACATGACAGGAAATATACATATATATATATATATATATATATAGAAAATTTGAAAAATGAAATATATATATATATATATATATATATATATATATATATATATATATATATATATATATATATATATATATATATATATATACAAATATTGACTGGGGTTGAGGACAACATTGATTATATTAGCCCCCGAGGGAAGAAATATTGCCCGACGCGAAGCGGAGGGCAATGTTTTCGTCCCAAGGGGGCTAATATAATCAATGTTGTCCGAAAACACAGTCAGTATTTGTTTTGTTATATGAAGAAACAAATCAAAATTTAAGAAAGTGATTGAAAACAGATCGCCGTAATTTTCTCAGCTCAACAAAGAATTCACGAATTCAATTTTGTGCAAAGTTCATTTTCAAAATATCCTCCGCATCAAACGGTGACTAGTGATATTCCGCCGACTGTAAGAATTAACATACAGATGTTCTACCTGATTTTCCTTCTCAGAAATTCGCAAATCCTTATATCCGTTATGATAGCAAACCGTTGCATTGCGCGTCCGTTGTTTACTTGCCTTGACTGACTCTCTATTATGACGTCACCTTGTTTTGGAGTCGCGAAAGGTTATTTACGTCATCGTTTACAAATCAACAAATCAGAGGCGATTATTTGAAACAGATGGAATGTTCATTAGATATTATTCCTAGCCAGTCAATATCAAAAAAATATTGACCGGTCAATATTTTTCGGACGAGCTAATATTACAATTAATGACTACTCGTCTATATAGAGTTATATAGTGAGAATATTCTACTGAATATAACAAATATATATATATATATATATAAAATGTATCGGTCATTAGATAACGAAATGGCGGCCGCTTGATAAATATATGGTAGCCGCAAGATAAAATATTTTCCTACGTGGCACCAACGGTCTTCCAAAAGAGAAGGCAAATTCAGACTTGTTTTTTTTATTTTTTATGTACAAAATTTCTTTAGAGATGAACAGCTGTTATATATATGAATGCGACAGTCCAAATTAAATAAATTGTTTACTGTTAGCGCTTTCAGCCATGTCGGCTCTTCAGACAGTTATACAAAATTAAAAATATATATATGGCTTCCGGATGCACGCGAATGTTTAATGGGAAATGGGAGCTTTTAGGAAGAGGTGGATATTCTCAAGCACTTTTCTACTAAGCTGTTGTTGCAGGCCCGATATTACATGTACAAAGATTCGGGATACCTTTTTGTTGAGATATATAGCGTAGTGGGAGGAGCTACAACGTCAAAGAATCGTGCTAATTTGACATATTGCAGGCTGCTGCTGTGTATTTTTGTTTTTGTTTTTTTGTGTGTTTTTTTGGGGGGAGGGGTGGACGCTTGCTAGATGTAGCTTTATAAAGGCATTTGACGATTGATCTTAATTTATCAATGGAAGGAGAGTTTTGGAAATCGACCTGTTGTTACACCATAAACATAGTGGCCAGCTATTGTGATTAAAAGCTGCCATTAAACAAAGCACTTTCTGTATGCAGTATGCAACACATCGAAATGATAATTTTATTAGCCGGACTCTGCTGGCTGTAGGCAGGCAAATCACCAATGTTACTATAAATAGCACAACTTGAAAAGAAAACAAAAAACCAAACAGGGTCAAAGTAAAAGCTTCCGCTATACCAAATAGTTACACAAAAAGCGACGTTTTGTCAAAAGTGTTGGCATTTTGTTAATTATATTAATAACGTGTTTTAAAAACAAGACCGTTTTGGACACATACAATGCGCATCAATTTTCATGAACTACTTTGCTGTGCGTTGAAGAAATGGATATTAAATATATAACGCTTGTTGCAAAATTCAAGGCAGCAACTGTTGAACTTTTTTTCTATTAGACAGATATATTTTTGTCTATAGCCTCTTACAAAATTTGGTCGCTCTCTGACGCTTTGCCGACATTGAAAACGTGAAAGAGAGAGAGAGAGAGAGAGAGAGAGAGAGAGAGAGAGAGAGAGAGAGAGAGATTTTCTTTACTACACAATATGCATTAAGACACACCAAAAGAGATTGGCTTTTAGTACTTTAGTACTTTGATTTTTTCTTATCAACAAACATATCTATATATGATATGCATGAAGAATCATGACGCATTCTGTTTCTTGTGTGAATTCTGAATTCGATGTTTGTTTGGATTTGTGATGTTTATATGGTCTTAAAAGTATCCAATTATATGTTTTTACACAGAATAAGAAAATCCTACGCAAGATATAGAACTAAATATTTGGTAGGGGTACACTGTTATATAACTTCTAATTCCCTGTATTTTCGTTCGGCCCCCCCCCCCCCCACTTAATAAAGCGATCAAAATATATGAGAGCATATAGGTACATTTTCTTCCTCAACTACTTACTAGTTATTGTATTTTTTTCAAATATAATAGTTATTGTATTTTATCAAAAAACCTACATGTATATATGTGAAGAAGAAAATTGCACCTCAATGCGCTCAATTTCTCAAATTAAAAATATTCAACAATTTAATTTGTCTTCTCCATTATAATTAAATGACTGTTATTTACCTCGCGTAAACTCGTGACTTTTATAACTTTACTCACACTTGATTGATGAATACACTGGAATGAAAAATTTTGTCACGTGACATGTTAAAGAGCTATAAAAATCAATGTTACCGCATTGACAGGCACATCACTCTAATTTACTATGGCCCACCCATTTTTTTTATTTTTATTAAAAAATAACAAATGGCTACAAACCAGGATAATTTTCCGCTGTAATATTTTCTTAGGAATAGCGATAATTCTTCTATCCCCGCAACAGAAATTTGTCAGAACTGTGGAAACTGTTTTAAAGATGTCGTTTTTATTAACTCACATTTACTTCCGTTGGTTCTAGATGGACGACGTTAGCAACCTTCTTGTATTATATGTACAGAGGGTCTGATTTTTTTCAAAAATGTTTGTTTTATGTAATTTAGGGCAATGGATAAAATAAATTAGATTAGAAATATGTCATAAAAGGATAATTTAATAAAAAAGAAAAATAAAGTCCCGGGGTCTATATATTGGGGCGGGGGTGGGGGGGGTGGAAGGGGGGGGGGGTGGTCGATCCTGTCCTCAAGCACCTGTGCTCATTCATATAGAATTTCTAATGATCAACCAAAATTTCAGTGTCAATCGTAGAATTATCAGCAAGATGAGCTCAAAATTTTGCTAGGTTTGAGTCATATTTTGTTCACGTTTATTACATTCAGCTTAAGATTTTTAACTTGGTATTTCCTATTCGGCATTTACAATGGAAAAAAATGAATGGCCTCAGATCTGTGTACAAACATAGAATTGTGAGCAAATCTCTGTATCTTGCTTTTAATTCGAAGCTTAACACTCAAATATGGTAAGTAAATAGAAATTGTAAACAATTAAACATAAGAAACATGCACTATAACAAATAAAGAACACAATTTCTTTTTTCAAAATGAATCATATACATGTATATACCTACATATTTCCGTCAGCGATATTAAACTCTATTTAAACTGAATAAACTCGAGAAAATGCTGAGCATCTCAACAAAACATATTGCATTATTCTACCATTACGCAAAAGATGATACCGAATTACCGATGGCCTGAATGAATTGCATTTTAGTTCTTTCTTTATACATCAGACGTTGCTTAATTTGCGCAGGTAAACAGTAAATTGTTTGAGTTACCAAAGTCTCTGTTTGATTTGAAACGTAAAAATCAGGAAATGCAAGCGACAGTTCCCAGGTTAACGCAAAGCATAAATGAAAACGAAACGAAAATCACAACAAGCTAACACCACCGTCATGTGTGAAAACTGTCAACGCATTGAAATATTTAGCCTCAATTTACTTCACAAAATCGGCACCAATGTATTTTGCATGTTTCAAAGATTCCCTTCGTACACGAACTGTTGCACAATAAACAAATTCATCATTGTCGGATCGACCCGTTTATCATATAGCGTCATGGCCGCTTTAAACAAAGAACCTCGTTTTAGAATTATGGAATACAAGTCTTGGTAAAATGGGTAAGCAAACCCGGGCCGGGGCAAAATAAAAGCTGGGGCAGATCGGCAATCGTCAATTCCAATTACGCATTATTTTGCAGCAATATTTACAGCGAATACAAATATACTGGTCAGTAAATATCTTGAATTTTTAATGAGATTGGCAGATTAATAACTGTCAATCTTTTGTTTTGCCCTGGCCCGGTCATGCCTACCCATTTTACCAAGACTCATGGATGCTATAAATTTATGAAACACGGCTTTTCTTTCTTATTATTTTCGTAATAACTCAGATTTGAAACAGAATTAGCCCATAATCTTTGCAATTTAAATTTTCCTTCCCATAAGGATTATTCATGCTAAATTACGTTGAATTTGCCTCAGTAGTTCTTGAGAAGAAGATTTTTTAAAATGCACCCCCTTTTTTTTCTTTTTTTCTTTTTACAGTTTTGTGGTTTTCTCCGCTTTCAATGAAAATTTTTCTTTCATTTCTGCAATTTATATTCATCTTTCCATAAGAATGCTTTGAGCCAAATTTGGTTGAATTTGGTTAAGTGGTTTTAGAGAAGAAGTTCAAAATGTGAAAAGTTTACAGACGGACAGACGGACGGACGGACAAAATGTGATCAGAATAGCTCACTTTAGCTTTCAGCTCAGGTGAGCTAAAAAATAGTACCAATTTTAAGAAGATGGTTTATATCGTAGTTTTAAAATCTGATTTACAAATCCTTTATTGTAGCTCTTCGAAAAAAAATCAAATTAAATCGCTTTCAAAATTAAGCTAATTTTTTCCTCAATTTGCATGAAAATTTGCGCTTAATAGACGAGGGTGTATTGAAAGTACACAGCGTTTACTTTGAATATATTAGAAATTTTAAAATCAAATAATTTTGAATTAATAGCTAAAATTAACCTTTAATTGGCTTATCTCTGTTCATTTATCAGTAAACATCTCTATCATTCTGTTGCTTTGTTATAAACGACAAATATAACAGCCAATCAGGAAAGGTGTACCCCAAAGTATGTCTTGATTCATTCACTTTCAGTCTCCTTTTTCTAGTTTTATCGATTTGACAAGCAGTAGACTGAATTCGGAAAATGAGTTTTAATGAAAGGAATGGTTATATTCATGTAGATTAAGCACAAGTTTACACAAAAAAGTAGTAAGTGACGAACGGCTGCAAGAAAATTGTGTTAAATAAGTCGGTCTAAAAATTCAAAATGGCGACCGTAACGAACCTTCTTATTGTTATAGTACTAGGAATAATCTTATTCACCCATGCGAATGTGATTGGAATATTTTTTTTTATCGTTGCTAAGTATGTAATAAATCTAGAGGTGCTCGTATGAAAGTTCACGAGACTTCTGTGAGATTTGTTCAGTTCCAGTGAAATTCATTAGAAATATATAAATATAAAAGAGTGTTCCAATATTATTCTCAAAGTACGTGAGTACTGGTCGTTTTTCATATCATATCCTACTTTGATTTATGTTAAAACATAAAATCTATTAAGATGTGTATATTATTTCATCATCTAGTGGTTATTTAAACTAAACAATGATATTAAGAACAGAGTTATCGTTCGTGTTTAACCACTCAACACGTGTTTGAAAATATAACCATTGGGTTGCTTAATAAAATCATAGGCATGTTTGATGCTTTTGGTGTGCAAAACTGTGTTTTTAGAAAAATAATAGATGTCTTTTTCGTTTTAGAATTCTGTATATTGAGCCATTATCAAGGAACATTCTGCATAAAATAGTATAATCTGTTTCACTATTTTTTTCTCTTTCATTTTTTTGAACATGGGTAAGTTCGAAGGTCGTTGCCATGGAAACGAACTCATTTACACATGCTTTTATTGTCTTTTTTGACACCAACGAATCCATCAAATTCTGTTTGAACAATTTTTTTTAACGATTGAATTAGTTTCGTGTCAGGTTCACATATCCTTAAACCACTATACGATATGTGAATTTTCTCTCCAACTCCATAAAATTCGTGCATTTAAAACATGTTTTATATTAATATTTTAAAGGAATTACTGTTAAAACATATCATTTATTCTGTTTACAAATATAATTTTGACAATTTATGCGAGTTAAAAAATCTATAAAAAAAAATACATAACTGTCTGAACGTTTATTTTTTTATGCAATATCTAAATGTCAAGGTCTTATACTGCAGATATGCAAGGGGTAATGCAAATATAAGTAATTAACAGCAATTAATTAGTGAACATTGCGTTATGAATAGAAACTGCTCTGCTGGCATATTTTCCAAGATACGCTATTTAGTGAACATGGCGTTATGAATAGCAATTGATCTGCTGACATATTTTCATGATGCACTAGAACGCATCGTGGAATATGCCAGCAGAGCAATTGCTATAATTCATAACGCCGTGTAAATAACTTTGTTTATTTCTTAAATATTTACATTTTTCAGCGTTTTTGTCAGTTATAACACTTCGAATTGATTTTGTGTTTCCAGTCTTATAAATTCAAATGACATAGAGCTGCGGCGCAAGCGGAATTTTGCATAATATGAAGAAATGAAATTCACATAAATCAGTCAATAATGTATTTAATAGTACAATTGCTAAAACGTATATAAATGTAAGAAATAGGAATCATTTATTGAATATTATGAGCTGATAATTTCGAACGAAGCATGGTCAAATATTTCATAAAGCCCTTCATACTTTATTTGATATGACCACGCCCGACCAAAATTATCACCTCATAATGATAAAAGAATGATTTTTTACTTCTTAAATAACTCCAATGGAAGAAAGTACAAGTACATTGCCCTAATGTTTAAACATAATCATTAGTATAGTCTATGTTAAAATATTATAATACTTTCCTGAAGAATGCGTCATTTCTAAGATTGAAATTAAGTGTCGATATAAGATTACAGCACACAATACACCTCTAATGACTCCGACGGAAAACAACTTTATAACAAACCTATGAATTACACTATAGTTCTGTGCCAGAGCTACATTTACGTTATTATTGACAAGTATTATCTCTTGTGAGAATCATGGTTTCTTTTGCTTGATGGATGCTTTTTCTGAATTCGTTTTCAACAATATTTTAGCAATTTTCTGAAAAATGCAATTTTCCACTAAGTAGGAAGTAACAATCTTATTGTAGATTGAATCAATCAGCAACGGTTAGCAAGATTATTTGTATTGGTCTATAGTTGACTTTTAATTAAATGTTGTGATGGAATTTGCTTTTTAAAAAGTTCCATCAATTTGTTGAATTTTAACTTTGATTGATATGTTTTCAGTGCTTCCGTTGTGGCGAGCGCAGCAATAAGTACACATACCTTGTATCATTGTCAACAGAGAGAGAGAGAGAGAGAGAGAGAGAGAGAGAGAGAGAGAGAGAGAGAGAGAGAGAGAGAGAGAGAGAGAGTATATCTATCTATCTATCTATCAAAATTTAAAAAAAAAACAAAAACTCACAAATCAGATAAGGTAGGTAAAGAAGTTTTTAGTTATAGTACACGTATTACAGATGGTTTATTCACCTCTAAACTTATCGCTGGAAATCTAGCGCGAGATCATTGAGACGTCAAACGTTCAGATCTATATTCATTTGTTTAAGTATCTCGACTTAATACGATGGAAGGGGAGCATGTTAAAAGATCTGTTGGGTCTCACAAAAGCTTTTGAGGTACTCAAAACGTGTCTTCATGCCTCAAGTCACCATTAATTACGAGTTAAATGTTAGCCGTTTTTGGCATAGCACCACAGGAGAAAACATTAGAGAGCATATGGGACGTAGACATAATAATTTTCTTGCTGAAAGGTTAACATTGTTCTTTTTCCCGTGCGCACTGGTTCTTAGAGCTCGCTGTGCGCCGGCGACCTGAGCTCGCTATAACCGTCGCCTCCATGTATATAACACTCAAACCCTTAGCCCCGTAATATGCAGAAGTAAAAAAAATAAAGTAAACAATTTTAGGAACGTTGAATGAGATTATTTTTTAATAACAGCGATAACGAAAGACTATGGTGAAACAAAACAATATTTTTAAATTACCCACTGAATGGGAATGGATTTTATTTTGTCCAATGAGTGATTCCGAGAAATTAATCTTTATAAACAATCTCAACCGTTTTGAAATATTACACATTGTAATGGACCTATAGTAATCCCAAAGAAAGCCCAGAGTGGAAACAGTGAGTTAATCCTGATCACGTATTGCAGTTTATAATACTGTGGAATCATTAGAATAAGGTTTTTGTGGTATTCATGGGTAGCCCTCATCCACAAATTTACATCCTCGTCAAATTTGATTATAAAAGATTTACTTTTCCTACTTAAACTGAAAACCGTCGCATTCACGAAATTATATCTTCACAAATAAGCAAAACACCAATAATTGCCACAAAATTAAGTGATTCATTAGTATTATGTCAAAGATAAGGTTTGCGTATGTTATTGTACGGAATAATACAATTGCAGATTATGTTCATCAGTACAATGTCACATCACCCCCCCCCCCCCCTCCTAAAAAAAATCAAAATACAACCCCTTCCGCTCCCAAAAAGAAAAAAAAACAGCTGCTTTTTTGCAAAGGAAATAAATGGAAAAAACAAATTGACGCGTGTATATAAAGTTCTAATCCCTAATATGGAACAGAATGAAAATGCAATTACATCTCTACCTTCGTAAGAAAAATCCTTATCTGTCCCAACGTTTGCAGTAAATGATTCTTTTTCTTTCATATCATCTTGATTTTTTACACCAATACATCTTTTGTAAGCTGAAATTTTATCGTAACAAAAATATAAGCAATTCGCTATCAAACGACTTAAGACATGCATTATGCGGCATTCACTATTGAAATAGTAAATCATTTATGATTTGCAACATTGAAGGTATATAATATGCATAAAAATACTTTATTGGCTTCCCATATTTAAAGACACATGCATAATTGATATTTTAACTTCCACCATAATATATCTTTTAATTTTATTAATCAAATTAGGAACATTTTAGGAACGATATTGTTGCAAAATGCATACTAGTACTTACGTTCTGTAGAAAAATCACTCTTCATATTTTCAGTGTCTGCTATAAGGCTTTGTCGTTCTTCACTTTCATTAAATGTACCTTCTATATCATTGCCTCTTTTGCAACTGGACGATTCTAGCATTACTGAAAATTTGTTAAGTATAGAGTATAATGATCAATAATATCAAACACTATAACACATAATTCTATTATTATTGCCGTTCAGCTCAACGGGATTGTAGCATTATCTCTTAGTGCAGCGATACATATGTTAAGGACGTTGTTTACTCAGGGTTTGAGTTCATGATTTTGTTTTTCACTGAAATAATTTTGGAAGTTATGTATTATTTAAAGCTGTTCGGTCCGATTTTTTGGTAATTACAGTATCAATTTTTTTTCTATACAAACCATTTATCTTAGAAAGTTATGGACTTTCTCCATTTTACACGAGCTGATTCAGTCTCCTTTCAAAGTTAGAATTATTCAAAGTAAATAAAAATCATTTCTTTTTGGGCAAATGAAAAAACAAACCATAATGCATCACGGGAAATGTTTAGAAAAAGAAACCGTTTGGTTTCGTCCCCCGAATGATTGGGGTTATTCAACTCGCATGCTGTGCATCGATTGTAAAGAAGGCAAACTTCAGAAATATTAGCGAACAAAAGATACACGTTTTTATTTGTAATTTGATTAAAGGGGAAGGAAAGTCAAAAGCATAATTTATTTATTGTAATAAAGTGGTGTAAATTATCACATGTGGTCATGCTGTTTTGAAAATAAAATACGTAATTCAGCTTTAATGAACGTTTGAAGTTGGAGAAATCGTATTTACTGGAGGCTGACATGATGTAGAACTCTTTTGTATTAAAAACCAAAAAAAAATAATTATTTTGACGTCGCACCATCTATTCCGGTTTGGTTTACATATACAAATGAATGTACACAGTGCTCTGAATATATAATTAACGCTAGTTTATACCTTTCTGTTACTCAAATAATCGACTAAACAAACTTGATAATGTTTGAGTTCACACGTCAATCTAAAGAATAAATATATGTATAACTGTATGCATAAATATAGGCATTTTCATAAGTAAATGACAGCTGTTAATCTGCTATCATTCAAAGTTGAAAACGACCTCGATTAAAGTTTTTATTCCAAGTCAAGTTCTTCGCTAACTGAATAAATGTTATAATTGTAATCGGGATGTTAAAAAATTCATTCTTTGAAGTCGGAATTACCATTTCGAAATAACGACGGACATTCTCTATGATACTTGGCATATGTTGACAATTTCCACATTTACGCGGAGATTTCTCCGACACTATCCTCCGCTTTTAGATTTCAACGAGCATGCTCCTTTTGACGTTAGTTTGTAGTTTGCAAAGGTAAAAGAACGGTCTCAAATCAATATTGTTTCAAATTTTCCAGAACTTGTCATTTAGAGCGAATATCATGATGTTATGTTGATAAGACAAACCGGAATAGATGGTGTGACGTCATAGATTAAAGTTCAATGGCAGCCCCCATGGCGGCGGGAAATTTAAATTAAGCAATCGATTTTCTTGATGTATTCATTGTTCCGGGGTTTTTAATGAAAATAAATACGATTTACAATTATAGTAGATGATATTTAATTGATTTATTGTACAACATATTTTTAGTTTCCTTCCCCTTTAATCATTTCGACCTTTATTCACAGCGATGACAAAGTCGTAATACATCCATATCCGTCTCGTCGTCTCGTCGTCAGGGGTGAAATTTGGCGTGAGGCGAAATAATGCGGTACCTTTTTATGTCGTTTGTTTTGTTAGCAAATTTTGTGCGTATTTTTCTTCATTGAAATTTGGCTTAATTGACTGGGAAAACTACTGCAATATCTATCATTATACATACACTTAGCAGAACCATCGTTTAAAAGCGTGCCTAAAATTTGATATAAAATCAGACCAAGCAGCTTTAAAATTATGATTTTATTCGTTAGTGAACATAATTTTGCATATTTTCTGTTGGTTTTATCTCACTTTTTCGTTTAGATATTCGAATGGCACACACTACAAAAATATTGAAAAATGCTTAAAAACGATAAATGACTACATATCTCAAAATTTTGATCATTGACCTCATATAACTTTTATGCCAGCAGAGTAAGGTCAATATACCTAGTTTCATGCTATAAATGTTTTAGAATTATCATCATTCAATATTTTGTAAAATTGAATCAAAAAATGATAGGAATTTGAAAACTGATAGAGAAAATTTGGACTGGAATATTCATAAAAATTGTAAATGAAAACTTAATGCTTTGTGTTTATCAAGTGTCACTGCTACTCATAATCTGTATTTCATTTTTTCAAGAGTCAAGCGATTTGTATTATTTTCACAATTAAGAAAATTCTAATTATAGTGTAAAGTTTTTACGGACTTTTCTTAAATATTCAAAAAATAGTCAGTGGCTATTATCTCAAAAAGTAGGTTATTGACCTAATTTTTTGAAAGTGAAAAATTGCACTACAATGATAGGTCTTTAACACACAATAGATGGTTTTTCATTATCATCAGTGGAATTTTTTTTCCTTCTGAGTAAACGTATAAAAAAAATCAAAAGAATGACTTATGTGTCATGAACACCTTTAGTCAGTGGTATATATTTACATTCACAAAGTATCATTCTCTCTATTATTTAACAAAACCAATTAATAATTCATAACTCTATAGAAACTAACAAAAATAAACTAGATGCTGCCATTAGACAGTAATACCCGCACCATGTGTTTGCCCCTAAATAACACTGTTTTGTACCAGTTTAATTAAAAATGAAGGCTACATGCAAGCTCCGGTAATACAATTAAAATTTATAATTTTCATAACTGAAGGATGAGATCCCTTCCCATATGATAATTCACATCGTGACATGAGCAGCACTTTATGTGCAATTTGGGATAGAACTGTTTGCAGTGAATTTTCAGTTAATCAATAATCTTAACATTTTATGTCATAGAAAGTATAATGGTCTATATAATTATTACAAACAAAATTAAAAATTAAATTAAGCCCCCTCCCCGTGGCGGTTGCCAGTTTTAGATTTGCTTCTGTGTGCCTACATGAACATCATCGTGTGCACAGATTTAGAGAAGGGTTGGGAGTGAGGGGTCCAGACCCCCCCCCCCCTTCCCCATGAAAATTCATTTACTAGTATATCAATTGTAAAATTCCCAAAAATACACCTTGGACCCCAATGCCCTTACAGACATGTAAACGCTCTAACCCATTGCGCTTCAATGTTAGGTAACATTATTTCGGGGGTAAATATTTAATCAATATTTAATATACATTATTGTTTATCTCAATAGGAAAGTATACATCACAATATGCAGGTGTCCTGCACCACCTTAAAGCTGTTATTTACCTAATTAAATAAGTGGATTTGAAGAATAGGTCATAAAAATACATCCATGTTACGAATGACTGATCTTTGTCTGAAGTTACGTACACAACACAGGTCTGCATGTCTCATTAGCGGGTACTAGTTTTACCCAGCTCTTCGATTAGATGGGTTCAACTGTATACATACATGGGTGTTGCTAAAACGCGGAACGGAAAACGGAACGGAAAGCGGAACGGAAGGGAAAACGGAAAATCTTATCTAATGTTATTTACCTCATAGATTTGTTAATCATGCTAAAACGATATACTTTATGTACCTTTTTAATTTTTTTTGGAAAGATTAGCAATTTTAGATTATTTATTCAAGAATATTTATTTCCTCAAAATTAACAGTACATGCATTGACCACTATATTCTGTCCCAAAATATCCTTGATTCACTTTTTGCTGTATATTTATATATACCTCAGGGTTCAAGCGATTCTCTTTTAGAAGCATTAAACATTATCATTATTCTTTCTTTAAAAGGTCCTCTCTAGCTTTTCAGTTAGTATAAATACACGGCTAAAAAAAGAAGTCTACGAGGTTTTGCATTTCAACAGACCTGGATGATAGTGTTGAAAAATTGTGCAAGGTCTTTTGAGTGACTTCCAAATGGAGAAAAGATGTCAGCATTTTCCATTATAAATCGTCCAAATGTGCTGCATGAATATTTTGGGATCGACAGACTATAGTGTCACAATTTACGTCCATAATTACTTTCCACACATTTTGTGTAAATTAATGTTACTAATTTATTGTTAGAGTTGCTTTCCATAGTTTAAAGTTCACTCAGCCGGTTTTACTAGGCGGGTTCTAATCCCGTGCATTTAAGAATTCAGTCTGGGCGTAGCAATTGGAGAGAGCGGACGTTTTCTACCAGCTCCCTCATTTCATCCTACATGTAATGTATAAGTATTTCTGACCAGAGTCCAACTATTCTGGATCCCTTTTTGTACCTTAATCTCAAGTCTGTTGAAGAATTGGAAATTTATCTGTAAATTATCACCTGAATAAAAGCTACGTAAACCTATTGAACGTTATTATTTTGGAGCCGCAACGCCACCCGGCGACATATAGTCCCAATATATAATCGGAAAATCAAACCAGGCAACATCTAGAGCTCTCTATTCGGATCATATGTATATAGCTGCTGGAATAAACATCTGCTTAGTTATGCAAACGTAAACAAAATTGCATTGCTAAAAATACTAGTTTCACAAATAACTAGTTTCACAAATTACCGGGTATTTTAATGTTTACTGTATTTTAATTTTTAATGTCGTCAGTCCTACGGTTTTTATCTTCCATCTCAATGATACTGTATCGTCTGTATGATAAAAGATCGTCTAGATTTTTGATGTAAGTATATACATATACATCATATTTGAAATATAAAAATACTCAAAACAAGCATAAAACGCTTTGACTTACTGCGTACGTTACGCTGATATGCCAGCAATACCATATAAGAAAAATAAGTAAAAAGTTATAGCTATTTGGTCGTTTAATCATGTTAATGTTACACAATTTGAATACATTTGATTTTTCCGTTTCGTACTAAACTAAAGCCGAATGAATACAATGCTATAATTGATAGACATAATAAGATAGCAACATGTTGATAATCATTCATTAGATATAATAAAAGATACAAAGTAAATCGTTTCTTGCCAGTCTATACCCTTTTTAAGCGATAAACGTGATGATATTTTCCATTCCGTTCCGCGTTTTAGCAACACCCATACATACATGTGTTTTCCGTATGCAGAAAAGGATTAGTTAAGATCAGCTAAAGGAATTCATTATTGTGTTTTAATTGGATTATCATTATGATGTTGACCAATTTAGGTAAGCATAATACATGTAGTAGCACAATATAATGAGATGCCAGCATACATCAATATCTAAGTTCTACTTTCACTTTCTAAATGTGATCTCCCTTTGACAGCATACTGTATCATCATCTTTTAATATTTAAATAAGCTTATCATCGTTACCTATCCTATCGCATTTGTAAAGTTTCTGTCATTTTAGTTGCAAAAGTTATTTTTTTCATTTGTCAGACTGCACTATTGAGTTGACCCCATATTGACCCTGTATAAACAATTTCTTATTAAATTTGTGTATTACATGCAAGTTAGTGTAGACACTTATCATTTTTATATGAGTTATAATAGGAAGGAAGGAGTATTTCTATTTTAATGTATTATAATGCATCAAATACAATGTAGGTCATGACCTTATGGGACTGTTCTGACCCCACGAAACAGGAAAATACAAAATATCTTCTAATGTCATTATGATGCATCAAATGGTGTAAAGTACATTGATGACCCCCAGGTGTTGTCTTTAACCCCCCCCCCCCCCCGCCTTTATGAAATAGGAAATGATATGATACACTGTATATTTGTTAAATTCTGAGATCTGAGATCCTCATCCCTAAACCATATAATTTATTTTTGCTCTTTGTGTCATTGCGTGTAAAATTGTATATAGATTATGCCCTCTTGGAGACACCCTTACATTTAAGAACTAGAAATAATAATGTATTATATTTTATTCATATATTATACAGTATCCATGTGGGTAATTCCTAGCCTAATGATGTCACTGCTTTGTTTTGGAGACTTTACAATTGCCCCAAATAGGCGAATACACATGACAGTGATGCATATAACATTTTGTTTATAAATCTTAAAAATTGAATTAAGCAATTTCCAAAATGTTAATGTGAATCACGAGAGAAAAAGCAATCAAGAAATGATTTAAAATTTGCTACTGTACACAAATAAGAATGTATTAAGAAGACTGAATCTTTATAACCAGGTTAGATGGGGGGGGGGGGGGTGAATGTGGAGTATAAACATTTATAAATTTGAATCATTTTATTTGGTTGTTATTAATTTTAACTTAATTATTGTTGATGAATACTACTTATTGATCCCAAGGTAGAAATATGACCTCTGATCATATCTCAATAGATCATTTGTCAATTATGCAAGGTGAAATGTAATTTTTTTTTAAAATAACATTTTCTACCAGTTTATAAACGTTTTTAGACACCCAAATTATATTTTGATTTTAATAGATCATTCGACAAGGGAGGGGGGGGGGGGAGAACAGTTTATATTTGAGTTTGTTTGGGGGTGGGGGTTCCAAGTCATATATTTGACAATTTTTTAATGTAATTTAAAATAAGACTAAGCCATACTACAGTCATGAACATGAATAGTATAGAACAAAACACAAACTAATACATGTACATGTATATATACATAGGAAGTATTACAAAACAGATGATTGATCTATATCTGGGTTCTTAAATTGAATCATATATCATGTACATATTATATTATTGTTTCTTTGTTCAAGGCATTTAAGATGGTATGTAGGTCATGATCCCACATGTATTATCATTCTTCATCTTCTTTTTCTTCTTTCCCACTCTGAACTTGTTTCTCAGAGATGGCTGAACAAAATTGTACAAAACTATAGGATATGATAGGCCTGCATAATTATGTAGATGTGCACCCTGGTTTGATTTTTCTCATTTTGGGTTAGACAACCACTTTTCGGGGTAGGGGGGAAGGGGTGTCAAAAGGGTGTGGGGTCTAACATTGAACCTTGTAGGAAGAATCGTAGACTCTATTGTAAATGATAACTTGAAAACGGACAAAGATTATAATATAGGGTTTTCATAATCTTATATTGGCTGTTACTGGCAATATACATGTATAGAGTTTATTAGATCTGACCCCTGGGGTCATCCCAAACCCCCCAGGAATTTGAAATTACCATATATCTCAAAAACTGTTATAATCATGACCCCTAAACCATATATATTCATGTTTCTGATGTCAAGGCGCATCAAATGTTATGTAGGTCATGGGCCCTTCGGGTGGTCCTGACCCCCTCAAACAGCAAGTCCCTTAATATCTTCAAAACAGTTGAGATCCCCACCCTTAAACCATATATATTCTTGTTCCTTGTGTCAAGTGGCATCAAACGGTATGTAGGTCATGGGCCCCGGGGGTGGTCATGACCCCCCCTTGAACAGGAAGTGCACGAATATCTCGAAAACGGTTGAGATCCCCACCCCTTAACCATATATATTCTTGATCCTTAAAGGGCATCAAAAGTTATGTACCAGTAGGTAATGGGCCTCAGGTTTAAATTTATTTTTCAAAACCAAAATGCACATCTATGGAACAGTTCCTATCATATCCCAAGATATGATGTGTCTATCCATTAAATCATAAAAGGAGTTCTAGGATCTATGTTTTTTTGAAGTGATAAACGTCAATTTTCTGCTACTTTTTGACTCCCTGGATGAAATTTAAAGGAACTGAACATGAAACAAATAATTGTTGCTTAATAAATTTTAAAAGCCTTTTCCCAGATAGCATGACTATGTTGGGCCAACGTTGGTAAATGGTAGTTTTGTTGGCCGACAGTTGGCGTTGGGAACACAATGTTGGCCCAACGTTAGACCAACGCTAGCATGTTGCTTTTCAACCTCAAACATCGGTTTGTTATAAAATTAATGTTGGCCCAACGATGGCGCTATGTATGTGTATTTCTCTCTCTACTTGGTGTTGAAAGTACAATGTTGGGCCAACCATGGCGCTATGTATGTATTTCTCTCTCTACTTGGCGTTAAAAGCACAGTGTTGGGCCAACAATGGCGCTATGTATGTATTTCTCTCTCTACTTGGCATTAAAAGCACAATGTTGGGCCAACCATGGCGCTATGTATGTATTTCTCTCTCTACGTGGCATTAAAAGCACAATGTTGGGCCAACCATGGCGCTATGTATGTATTTCTCTCTCTACTTGGCGTTAAAAGCACAGTGTTGGGCCAACAATGGCGCTATGTATGTATTTCTCTCTCTACTTGGCATTAAAAGCACAATGTTGGCCCAACGATGGAGCTATGCATGTATATTTCTATATATAATGTTTAAATTGTAACATTGAGCCAACGTTGGCCCAGCATTTAAAATGTGCTCTCACTCACAGTCAAGAGGGTTGGGTTCTTAACGTTTAGCCAATAAATACACATCATAGTCATTGTTTACCTACAATTTTTTTTAAGATCAACTCGTCACAATGGGCCAGTGTTGGCCCAACGTTCGTTAATATGGTACATCAATTAATAATTATTGCCGATCAATGGCCCATTGTAGACCCTTCTTATGCAGAAAATTCACTAACAACAATATTTCTTAAAACTAGCGATAAGAACATGCAGCATTGTACCAACGTTGGACAAACTGTATGAATATTGTATTTTTTAGTACTAGACATGCACACATTCTTAATTTAGAGAATCACAGCATTGCATCTTTTTAAAAAAAACATATTATGATATATTTTTTTTAAGATGCTATGCAGTGATTCAATAAATAATTGATTTAATGATTTTTGCTTACAACAGGATTTTGGCCCAATATTGGCTCTACGTTAATTAAGAACCATGAAAAACGGTATAATGTAAGCTGATTTTATTAAGTTGGCCCAATTTTGACCCTTTATTTGTAAGACTACATAACTATAGTTCTTTATGTAACTGGATGCATGATATTACTTAGTTGGCCCAATGTTGGCCCTGTGTTGGGTTATTAATGTAAATTAATAACATTACCTATAGTAAAGTTGTGATCTTTTCGCAGAATATAATACTGTTGTGATACAACGGTTCATTGTATGAAAAACTATACCTACAATATCATTGTTGGCCCTTATTATAGAAATAGAAATATGTATGTGCTTTAAAACTATTAGATCTATAATTAAAGGTTAAAGGGACATTATTATCGATATTGTTCAAGTTTTTTATTTAAAAAGTAGTTTTTATTAATTCAAAAGACATTATATTCATATAGTCACTGAGCTGCTGTCAAAATACCACAAGCACATAAAATTATGCCTGTGTGTGTGTACAGTTAATATACCCTCACTAACGATGAACTAAGATCGAAAGGGACAAATGTTGGTGTAAACACTGCACTAAGCAGAATAGATAAGAGAAAGTTTCAGAATTAAGCAATTAACGCCAGCAGGAACACAGCGGGATACTGGTCAGCCGGGGAAGAAATGAAGAAATTTTATAGGATGGTCAGAAAGCAGCAAGGTCATTTTTCCCGCCAGTGGTCTGAGAGAACAAAGAAGTGAGAATAAGTGAGGAATAAAACATCAAGAAAAATGTAAGTTTTAACTCATTTGTAACTAAATTGTTCCAAACTATTGGTCTATACCTGGAGTATGTAGGTTTAGAATATTTATGACTTCCAAGCAAAAGAAATGTAGTATTCCGGCTTTTTAACTACATGTATTTATAAATGGTTGTAAGTTGTATCAAATATTTCAAATAATATTTACTGAAAGCTTAATTAATTATATACCGGTGATTGCTTTTAGGTAATTTCCTTTAACTGCTGCATATACTCTTAATTGCTTTTTTTATTTCAATTTCTTTGTTTGCCAGTTATAAACATGACTGCTATTAATTAGTGACTTGATTCAACTTGCTGACACAGTTGTATTTAAAAATGGCAGAGGGAAAGAGAATGAGTGGTACATCATATTGGTCAATTAGAAGACGTGTTCGCAGATTAATAGAACAAAATTTCTCTGAAAATGAAGTTTGCGTAGTTAGTAGTAATGATTTAGAATCAGAAACTGGGGACACAAACACATGTACAGCAGCGTTACATGACTCCCCAGATAATGATTTGGTATTTCATGACCCCCCAGATAATGACTCGGGTGCACAGAACACTGATGACGGAGAATTATTTGATATGCACATAAATAATGCGTCTGATGACTTTGAAATGCATTTTGACAATTTGAATGCTCGAGATCCTGTTTTGGGTGATTTATTAGAAACTGATTCAGATGAAAATAGTGAAAATGAGTCAGAACAAAGTTTAAAAGAATTTTTAAGAGAATGGGCTGTCAGGAATCAAACTCCAAACATGTCTTTGTCAGAACTTTTGGGATTTTTACGTATTTTTCATCCTGAATTGCCAAAAGATCCCCGTACTTTACTTAAAACAAAAGTCAACTACAATATTTTGAACAAATGTGGTGGGCAGTATTACTATTTTGGCATTGCATCATCTTTGTCAAATCAAATTAAAGATAATGCAGCTTCATTACCAGAGCAATTTTGTCTGAAGCTTCAAATCAACATTGATGGGTTGCCCTTATTCAAAAGTACAAGTGACCAATTCTGGCCAATCCTAGGAAAAATCCAAAATGTTAAAAACAACAATGATGTCTTTATTATCTGCTTGTATCATGGTTTGAAAAAGCCTGATAACCTTCATGAGTATCTAGATGATTTTGTAAATGAGTACATAGAGGTAGAAAAAAATGGAATTGATTGTTTTGGGAAACATTTGCTTGTCAGTATCCATTCAATAATTTGTGATGCTCCAGCTAGAGCATTCATAAAAGGTGTAAAATCATATTCTGGTTATCACGGTTGTGACAAGTGCACCCAACATGGAAACTGGTTAGGTAAAGTGACTTTTCCTGAAACAAATGCCCCACTCAGAACAGATCAATCATTTGCGCAACAGCTTGATGAAGACCATCATTTAAACATTTCCCCTCTTTCAAGAACATCTATAGGAATGGTGTCACAAATTCCATTAGATTACATGCATTTAG
Organism: Magallana angulata; assembly: GCF_025612915.1. Classification (NCBI taxonomy): domain Eukaryota; kingdom Metazoa; phylum Mollusca; class Bivalvia; order Ostreida; family Ostreidae; genus Magallana; species Magallana angulata. The sequence goes on along the minus strand of NC_069114.1, from coordinate 7,690,107 downwards.
TGTGTTTGGGTGTCATGAAACGCCTTTTGTTATTGTGGATAAAAGGCCCCTTTCAATGCAGATTAGGATCACGTGACGTGCTACAGATATCCACAAACTTGGTGTATCTTAAAGATAATATTCCCTCTGAGTTTGCTAGGAAGCCAAGGCCATTATCTGAAATAGATAGGTGGAAAGCAACTGAATTTAGACAGTTTTTGCTGTACACAGGCATCATTGCCCTCTCAGGTGTAATTCATCCAAATATCTATAAAAATTTTCTACTGTTTTTTGTCGGAATTCATATTCTTCTTAACGAAAGACTCTCGAATGAATATAACCAATATGCACACGACCTGCTAGAGACTTTTGTTATACATTTTTATCAGATATATGGCAACGATATGGCTGTATACAATGTTCATGGCTTGGTACATCTTTCAGGTGACGCCCATATGTTTGGAAGTTTAGATAACATTTCAGCATTTCCTTTTGAAAACTTTCTCTCAAAATTAAAAAGAATGATAAGAAAGCCAAAATTTCCGTTAGCTCAAGTTGTACGTAGATTGTCAGAACAGGCAGAAATTCAGAAAACTATAAAAACATTTCCCTATTTGACAAAACCCCATAACAATGGGCCTATACCTGATAGATTATTAAATGGATGCCAGTATCTAAAGGTGGAAACAGAGAGGTATACTTTGAAAGTAAATCACAAAGACAGCTGTGTACGGATAGATGGTAAAATTTGTAGACTACAAAATATAGTATCATTGGAAAATGACATTTTCCTTGTTTATAAAGTCTTTCAAGGAGAAGAAAATTTTTTCACAACTCCATTGGAATCTAGATTACTGGGCATTGTAAAGGTATCCAATCTAGATAACATTCTCCATGTTGTCAAGATATCTGAACTGCAATCAAAATGTGTCATATTGCCCTTTAAAACGAAACACATTGCAATTCCATTTACTGATGCAGAATGGTAATTAAAGCTTGAGTCAAACAAATTTAAATGTGTACATGTATGTGTGTATTAGTGTGTGTCTGTGTGTGTTTAATGGGAGGTATTCAACAAGTGTCAGCATCATGATGCAAGTTAATTAATGTTAATACAGTAGTCGAGATGTTTATCTAAAAAGAAAAATTATTTTAATTTGGTCTCACAAATTATCAGGTCAAAAAAGTTAAAATATGCAGTGGTTGAGTTCACTGAAGAAGATGAAGTTGAGGTGGTACCAGTGGGATGGCTAGCAGATGGTGGAAATAAATGTAACTGGCCAAACATAAGATCAACAGCAAAAATATCGTCCTTAATAAAGGCTGATGTAGCACCTAAGGACGACTTTAAATTGCTTCCAATCAGAGTCCTGGCCAAAACAGGTATGATATTAACATTTATATTATGTACAAGAATGTTTAGAGAAACACAAAAATTATGCATGACCATCTTAATTTTGCTACCGGGGGTAATTAAAGACATCATTTTGTAGCTGACTATGAAGATGCTCGAAAAAAATGCTCGAAGGCCACCTATACATCTGATCTTCAGACGGATGCAGAGGAAGCAACGCCAAAAAGAGCTAAAAGGTATGTTCTTATATTTCCTGAATATTAATTCACTATTGATTATGTTGATATTTTCATTGAATTGGTAAATACTTGTATTGAAACACATTCAATATCAGGCCAAACCCACGCTTTATCCCCTCGGAATCAGAGGAGGAAGATGAGGAGGAACCTCTTAGAAGGTCACCAAGAAAAAACAAGAAGACCTTACCAAGTGTGCCCTCATTACCCCCATTACCCTCACTTCCATCACCACCAGCACAAGCATCAAGACCTTCCTGTAATTCTACCAGCAATACGCTGTTTGATAGAGGTCCCATGAGTGGCCAAGGTACTTTCATATATACCTATAAATGGTTAACTGCATGGGTACCGGGTAATTGCAATTTTGTATTTTTAAGTTTGTTTGATCATATTTAATGTTATTTGAGACATATTTAATAATTGGAAAACTGTATGTTATTTTCATTTTACAGCAGCAACAGAGAAAAGATTATTCAATTGTTTGGAGAAATTGCTCACAAACGTTGAAGAACTAAAAGTGCAGACAAACATCAATACCAGGTTGCTTCAAAGTATGAATGCAAAAATTGAAGTGGTTAATGGTCGCAATTGTGAGGACCAAGAAACTTCAAGCTCAATAGAAATAGATTTTCCACTAAAGACAAAGGAGGAACTTGAAAAACTAGAGGATCTTCTTTTGAGCTGCGAAACCACTAAAAACTTAGTAAGTAAATGAACCTCTGTTGCAAACACCATCCTATTAATTTCAAATTAATAATGGTAACATATTTGATAGCTAGATCAATTTACCAGTATTAATCGTGTATGAAAAAAAGTCAGTAGTTAAAATGGTGATTATAACTTGTTTATAACATTTCTTTTTTTAATCTGATGATAAAGGTGAGGTCTCTTTCTACAATTGGAGGAGAGAACATAAAGACAAATGTTCGACGACTTCTTGCCTACATGTTTTCAACAGATCTTGCAAAAGCAATCAATTGGATCGGAAAGGGTGGAAAAACGGCATTTTCTACCTTGAAAATAAAAGATGTCTTGACAGGTAAGTTGATTCATGTTTCATTAATTCTAATCAAAAATAATTTGATTCTTAAATATTTGTACACTTGAAGTGACTTTTTAAATGTCACAAAGAAATTAATTTTTATCAAAAGAATAATTTACTCTGAATTTTCCATTTGCAGCTACAGTTCGGAAAAACAGACTATGTTCATCGGCAACGGACTCGGAAATATTCGAAGTTGCTAAAAACTGGTTTAGATTCGCAAGCGACAGGGATGGGGGGCGTAAGAAAAGAGAAGAAAAAAAGAAAGAAAAGGAAATGACTGATCAGCAAAGTGTGGAGGATCAGACCCAACATTGAGCAAACATTTCACTTTAACTCCATGCAATTTGTTCTGAAAATAAGTAATAGAGTTACAAGTAATAAATATCAATGTCATTATTATTATTGTTTCATTATCTCATTATTATCATAATTTGAACCGATGTTGTTATTTAAGCATTAAAAGTCTAACTTGCACGCAATTTCAGTTTAGTTATACAATGGTACAATGCTGGGTCGACATATCTAAGGCATAAGGCAGCATTGTGGACTTCATATTTACATTGCAGACAAAAGCGCAATGTTGGAACAATGTAAAGAACTGAACAGAACGTTACCCAAACATCAGTTGGCAATTGGTATATTTAAATAATGTTGTAACAACGATTGCAATTTAACAAACCGCATTGTACCAACGTTGGACCAACTTTATTATCTAATTTTGATCAGAATTCCAGCGTTGGGCCAACGTAACAAAAAATTTAGTAGGTATTAGTATGTTGGAGTAACGTTGTACCAACATTGACATATTAACCAAGTATGTTGTACCAACCAAGGCCCATCACGTTGGGCCAACGATTGCAATTTAACAAACCGCATTGTACCAACGTTGGACCAACTTTATTATCTAATTTTGATCAGAATTCCAGCGTTGGGCCAACATAACAAAAAATTAAGTAGGTATTAGTATGTTGGAGTAACGTTGTACCAACATTGACATATTAACCAAGTATGTTGTACCAACCAAGGCCCATCACGTTGGGCCAACGATGCACCGATGAGCAAAAGGACATTGGGCCAACGTAAATAGCCAACAATGGGCCAACATAACCAGCATTGTTGGGCCATTGTTGGGCCAATGTTATCATACTATCTGGGTTGAAACTTAAAAATGAGGTCTGTTACCTTTTTGTTTATTTCTATCAAGAGATTTTATCAATTTAACACTCTCAGTGAAAGGTTTATGGAGGTAATCCATTATTCCCCAGCATGCATCTGTTCTCTGACGTAGATAAGCCATATTGCTGCTAGTGACTGGGTCAATGTTGGAACTAGGCCAGTGTTTATGTACAGAGTTGATAAGAGTTGCGAAGAAAAAATATGTCTTGATGTGAAGAAAAATTTTGTGTACTGTCATTAGAAGACAAGGATTTATTACATTTCTATAAATGAACCTCAGATAACTATTTATGATTTGTACAAACATGAATAGATAAATTAATTTGTGAAATCTAAGACCATCACATTCCAGAATATTGTAAGGAGATGTGGCAGTCAGTGTTTACATAAATAAAATGCTGTTTTTAGATTTCAATTTAAATTAATATAAAATTGTAATTTCATTTTCTTTGTGGGATTTCTTACCGTTAGTTTTTATTTAAATGCCCTAGAAATTTTTCTGATTTGTTTTTTTTTAATACATAAGATCTTGATGATATGTACGCCGGTTTTGTTTATGCTGTCAGTAGAATAACAGGACTAAGACACTCTTTAAAAGTCAGGATGCTGTGCAATGCACCTTGTGTGCTCATTTATGTAGCACATATAATGTTCAAACTCATAAACAAGAAATTCCCGAGTGCAAGAAAAAATAGGTCACAATAACATTGATCCACGGACATTCCATTCTAGTTACATGTCACATTAACTGCTGGTGGGAATGCATCATTCTGAGATCCAAAATCTTCCTCCATAAACACCGTTTAAAATGACAACTCTTTACATTCCTTTCAAGTTTCCATTCACATTTTGTATGGCATTTTATCTCTGTTACTAAACGTGTGTAAAAATGCAATGTGTCCCACTGACGGCAGCATCAGTGCTGCCCTCTCTTAGATGCCTAGAGATAACCCAGCAGGGAGGTAATGATTTTAACAATATGGCAGCGCTCATGGATTGCAAGAATAAGTTATTCTAAGTGGTATATCTTTTTACTGAGGAAAGCTCTGTCTAAACGGTTTTCAGATATCATTATACACATCAAACAGACAAATTTGAGCCCTTGATAATTTTTTCATGTTTACTTCCTTTAAATTTTTAAAACCTTACTGCACATCTATAGAACAGTCCCTATCATATCCCAAGATATGATTGTCTATCCATTAAATCATAAGAGGAGCTCTTGGATCTATGTTTTTTTGAAGTGATAAACGTCAATGTTCTGCTACTTTTTGACTCCCTGGATAAAATTTAAATTTTTAAAACCTTCCTGCACATCTATAGAACAGTCCCTATCATATCCCAAGATATGATTGTCTATCCATTAAATTATTAGAGGAGCTCTTGGATCTATGTTTTTTTGAAGTGATAAACGTCAATTTTCTGCTACTATTTGACTCCCTGGATGAAATTTAAATTTTTAAAACCTTATTGCACATCTATAGGACAGCCCCAATTATATTCCTAGAGATGACGTAGCTACTCCAAAAGTTGTAAGAGGAGTTCTGGGAACCATATTTTTTTTGCCAAAAAAATGTCATTTATTGTTGCCCACTGATCCCTTTAATAAAAAAAAAATTCTGGAACCTGATCACGCCTCAATATGACACCCCCAATCATATTCTAGAAGATCATTTGGCTACTGCCAAATAAAAAGAAGACGTTTTTGAAACCAGTTTTTTTGTAAAAAAAAAACCCCAAAAACACGTCATTTTAGCCATTAAATGACCCCCAGGACAAAATTGAAAATTCCAAAACCTTATGCGCATCTATAGGATACCCTATAACATATTTCAAAATATGATTTATCTACTGTTGAAAATGTAGGAGGAGTTCGTGGAAGAAGGTTTTTTGTGAAAAAACGTCATTTTTTACCAATTATTTGACCCCCAGGACTAACAGAGAATTTTTGAAACCTTTTTACAAAACAACATGATACCCCAAATCAAACTCCAAGAGTTCAGTTCGCAGGTTTATAAGATGTAAGAGCAGTTTGAGAAAGTGAAGCGTGACAGACGGACGAACGGACAGACGGACGGACGGACGGAACAGGGTAACAACAAATTACCCGAACTTTCTTTAGAAAGTGTGGGTATAAAAAGTATACGCCTGTCTATCGATCGGTCAAAACCTACAGCGACTGAAACTGACAGGACTGAAATCTAAACCCCCTGTATATCGATTGGTCAAAACCAACAGCGACTGAGATTGACAGGAAACTGAAAGAACTGAAATCTACATCCCCTGTTTATCCATTGGTCAAAACTTACAGCGACTGACATTGAAAGATAAATGACATTACTGAAATCTACACTCCCCGTTTATCGATTGGTCGAAACCTACAGCGACCTGAAAAAGTCAGAGACGATTTGAATATATATATATATATAAGAGTTCCAAATTTTCTATTTCACAAACGGTTTCTGGATTTAAAAATCTGTCTTCAGGTAAACAAACAAAGAATATGAAAATTGTTTTTCTTCAAAACGCTAACTTTGACGTCGTGATGCAATGAGAGTCTTTGCAAGACAGGTACAATTCAATAGTATACGATGGTTTTAAATAAAACCATCGAATCCAAGACTCAGGAGTTTGTCTTCACTATAAGAAAACACATTAATAAATTAATTAATTATAATTTTTCGCGTGTATTTGTATGCAACTTTGTCTATCTGTCCCTGTACTCTATCAAAATGCAAATGTTAAACCTATATTGTCCGACATAAAATGTTAATAAAAAAAGAAAATTGTGGCCAGTTTTTTTTTCACCGTTTGTGTCAATTATAATTCTCTTCATATTTGATTTTTCGATCGTCTTCGGTGAATGATTACATAACTAATATGACTACAGCATACAAATTCACCTCTAATGACTTTACCCAAAAACTTACAAGAAAACTATGAAATACACTATTGCTAAGTGTTGGAGTTAAATATAAAAAAATGAATTGACAAGTGTTATCTCTTGTGTAAAACATGATTTTTTTTCGCTAGATTCATGCTTTTTCTGAATTATTTTTCAACAATATTTTGGAAATTTTCTGGAAAATGCAATTTTAGAATAAATATAAAAAACTAAGGTAATTGCAGACCAAATTACTCTGCAAAGGTTGGCAAGATTATTTGTATTGGTTTACAGTTGACATTTCATGTTTGATATTGTGGTAATATTTGCTTTGAAGCAAAGTTCCATAAAAGTGTTGAAATTTGAACCTTTAATAATATTACATTCATACATCCGTATATTTGTTCGCTATTTTATACAGTTTACCAATAAAACGCTTAGCACTTTCGTATGCAGAAATAATAAAATCTAAAACTAGATATCTCGCGCAAGCGATATCTAATGCTTAATATTTTTAACCGTACATTTTGTTCATATATATGTATATATCGTATCCTAAAATTTTCTTGATTGCTCTATACCGTATTTAAAAAAAAAAAATAAAGAAACAATTGCATGATTTGAAATTTTGTGGAGTTGGTTGAGTTGAAAAATCTAAACTGAAATTGTTGATATATAATACATGTACTTGGCCATAATTCTTTTCAATGCAACTGACAGGGAAAACACAAACCTTTTTTAATTTCAAACCAGTAAGTATGTATTTAGTGCCTCGCATCTCTTCACTATAGGTAAAACTGTACTATAATTATTATCAGTGTTCCAAATAAGATTTTCAGATAACAGTCTATTTTTATTGAGAGAGGATGGCGTCACCCCCACCCCATTCAACTTCCCCGTTAAATGTATACATCAGTACATCAATTATTCATATACTTGCACGCAGGACACAGTCTGTTCATATTTACAAATTAATGTATAAGGTCTAATACCAATCTATCTTGGAAAGCAGTGTATCAAATTTAAAAATGCTAATGTGTGTATATTTATGTGCATATTTTAAACCACAGTTGTCAGTTAAATTGCCCTGCACGTTCCGGTGTGACATTAATTAAACAAAGCGCGTTCCTGGACATCCCGTAATGAAATGTTTTATATTAACCAAACAAAAGATGTCCGATACAAGGTGCCTACCCGCGATGCATGATGCGCTCGTTCTACGCTTCTCGCCATGGAGTTGATAAGTCAACCCGCGTTTTTGTAACATTGCTCTAGAAAGTTCTACCGATTCTCTCACCAGAAGTCGAGCTTTGCAAGCGTTATAAACATCAAAACTAAAATCGCTCATTCAATAAACAAATTGCTTTATTTTTTATTATTTAACGTTTGTCAAATCTTAACTTCTATGTGTACAGAAGTAAGTCCCCAATCAATTTATTCATTTCTTAACGTAAATATTCGTTATTATTTCATTGCAAGAATATATTTTGATGTAAACTTTCACCAATCTTACTCTCATATTTGCTATTTCTTGCTAGTTCATCGAAAATGAAGGTAATTTTTTAATGAACTTTACAAAAATAACTTATCAGATAAAATTCGATGATAGCTCTCGGACATCATATCAAACGTGCTGAAATACCAAATGTGTGAGCAGTCACTCTTGTGCAGGCATTTTTTAAGTTAATTGACAAAAAGTATAGATAGGGTAAACAATTTTGGGAACGTTGAATAAGATGTTTTTAGGGAGCTACGAGAACGCTAGACTAAGATGAAACAAAATAATATTTTTAAAAACCGCTGAATAGAAATGAATTTTATTTTTGTCCGATGCACGATTCCAAGATTCATCTTTATATAAAAATCTCAACGGTTTCCGGATATTGCATATGGTTATTGCATGGTAGTTTTTACATGTAATACCGTTGAATCATTATAAGTCAGCGTGGCTCAATTTTGTGGTATTTCTGGGTACCCCCACCCGTTCTAGATGAATCTAATTATAAAATTTTAAGTTTTTATACTGAAGCTGAAAACCAACGCTTTTACGAAATTACATCCCCCACAAAAAAGCAAAAAGTCCATACTCCACGAAATTAAATGATATCACAGAATTATGTTAAAGATAAGAGATTGTGCGAAAAATACAGCTTCAGATTACGAACATGAATACATTACATATTTAAAAAAAGCGCCAACTCCCCTAAACAAACCAAAAACCAAAAACCAAAAAAAAAAATAAAAATAAAAAACAACAAAAAGAAAAGAAAAACCCAACATATTCTTTTACGCTCATTCAAAGAAATAGCACCTGTTTTTTTAAAGCGTACAAAATTAAACAAAATAACTGACGCATTTATTTTTATAGTTCTAATTCCTAAAATCGAACGCATAAAAATGTAATTACATCTCTACCTTCGTAAGAAAAATCCTTCTTGTCAGTTCCAACGTTTGCAGTAAATGATACCTCTTCTTCAAAATCATCTAGACTGTTCGAACCAATACATTTATAAGCTGAAATTTAATCGTTACAAAATTATAAACGATTCGCTATCTAAGGACGTTATATATTCAAGATACGACATTCAGTATCAAAAATATATAAATTCATTTATGATTTGCAACTTCAATGGTATTTAACATGCACTTAACGACTTGCATTGGCTTACATGTACCAAATTTTAAGACACATACATAATCGATATTTGAACTTCCACCATTATATCTTTTATTTTTATTTATCAAACTAGAAGCAATTTAAGACAGCATTGTTGCAGTTGCACATGAGTACTTACGTTCTGTAGAAATATCATTCTTCACATCTTCAGTGTCTGCTATAAGAACGTTTAGTTCTTCTAATTCAATTGATGTATTTTTTATATCATTGCCTCTTTTGCAACTGGAAAATTCTAGCATTACAGAAAAAAAAATTAAGTATATAATATCATGATAAATATTTACAAACACTATAACACATAATTCTTTAACATATGGCCCTTCGGCTCAACTGGGGTATCATGCAGCATTATTCTGAATGGGATGAAGCATAAGTCAGATTTTAAAAATCAAAAGAATACCTGTGTGAGATGAACACACCTATGGTCAGTGGTATATATATTCATTACCAAATACCATTCTCTCATTTGTTACAGAAGCTAATATTTAATTCATAACTCTATGAAAACTAACAAGACTGAAGTCTACACGATTTGTCGAAACCTACAGCGACTGAAACTGAAACAGGAAACTGACAGAACTGAAATCTACAAGCCACGTTCATCGATTGGTCGAAAAATTACGATTGCCCGAAATAATCATGATGATGTCAGACTAAAATGCCATCAGGAGACGATTTGACTGTTTCTTTTAGCTAATGTACTACATCAACAGTTATTTAGTGATTTTTTTTCACAATCAGTTCATTAATTTGTTAAAAGAAAGATGTCAGTACATGTATAAACAATGACCTGCTTTCTTTTATGATTAATGCGGATTATGAAGGTCGCGTTCATTGTAGAATTTTTTAACATTTCCTGCTGATGATGGTTATTTTTCTGCAATATTGTCACCTTCATATACCGCATGAATCACCAAAGAAAAGAAAAAATGATAATAACAAACCGACAACTATCTCAAAAATCCATAAAATGAATTAGATATTCAAAGCAGAGCAACACGGACCTCTACAGAGAGGTAGGATCAGGTGCCTAAGAGGAGTGAGCATCCTCTGCTGGCCGGTCACAACCGCCGTGTGCTCTTTGTCGTAGTCGGGAAAAATCCGTAGACAATTAGTTGATTAATTATGATCTAACAATTAGTATGAAAAACGTCAGTCAGCATGCGACCCATAGGAAAATTGTTTTTGCTGACATGGCCGTTCTTTCGACAATAGAACTTACGCAAAGATGATTCAAACGAGACCGTTGATAGTCATGTTTTATCAACTTGTTTGTCAGTAGCTTGCCTCGCCTTAGAAACTGTTCATACGAATAGCATGCCCTTGCGTATCGAATTAATTGAGAGACTAAAACACCATATGCAGGTGATGAAGGAATATTGCTACACAAGTAAGGAAAGTTGGCTATAAAAAAATTGAAGTTTATCATAAAGCTTTGTTTTTAGGTTACCACCATTGTCTATGTCTAATAAAATATTAAGATATGAAACAGATGACGCAGACTCTGTGCTATCTTTCATTTCAAGTTCACAAGGATATCTGGTCGACGTAAGTATGGAAATAACAATTGTTAATTGATAATACGTCGTCGATATACCTGAATGTTGAGTTGAAGGCTACAGCGAGTGATTTATATTTTTCATGTACAAGTTTTTGAATAAATTTTGTTTCATAAGAATACAAAAAAGCAATTTTATAATTGAAACTAGTGGGTATTGTTTTTTTACAAAAAAAACCACATGTCTCCCCTTCTCCCCAAGGATTGTTATATGGGGCATATTTAACAATTGAAAAAGAATGATGTCAGCTATATGTTACCCAGACCCAGACAAAATTAATTTGACCTTGAGTAAAACATGGTCAAGGTCATATATAAATCAATAGTACACCTAAGTGTATTATTATTGTTCTTTGTTTAAAGTTTGAAGTCCTTCAGTCAAAGTATATTCAAGGGTTGAACAGGTTTTTTCTAATTTGACCTTGAAATGAAATTTTTAGGTCAAGGTCAACATTTTTGGTAAGGTTCAACTAGGTAATATACCATCTATCTATGATACAAGTTAAAAGTCTGTATGTTAAAGGTGTCTTGTGTTATGGTCCGGACAATAATTTTTATGAAAAGCTTGACCTTGAAGAGCAAAATAAGTCATGGTCAAAACTTTTGAAGGTGTGCACTCCTTCTCAATACCATCTACCTATGTTCCAAGTTTGAAGTCTTAATGTCAAAGGGTATTAAAGTTATGACCCAGACACAATTTTATTATTTTTTTCTTAATTTGACCTTGAGTAAAACAAGGTCAAGGTCAAATATAATTCAATAGTACACCTAAGTGTATTATTAATGTTCTTAGTTTAAAGTTTGAAGTCCTTCTGTCAAAGTATATTCAGAAGTTGAACAATGAAGTTTTTTCTAATATGACTTTGAAATAATAATTCTAGATCAATGTCAAAAATTTTGGTAAGGTTCAACTAGGTTATATACCATCTATCTATGATACAAGTTAAAAGTCTCTAAGTTAAAGGAGTCTTGTGTTATGGTCCGGACAATATTTTTTATGAAAAGCTTGACATTGAAGAACAAAATAGGTCAAGGTCAAAACTTTTGGTAGTGTGCACTCCTTCTCAATACCATCTACCTATGTTTCAAGTTTGAAGTCTTAATGTCAAAGGGTATTTAAGTTACGGCCTGGACAAATTTGGATGAAGAAGAAGAATAAGAAGAACTAGACACGATCTCGTTGCGAGCAACGATTGGGTCTTCCGTACGATTTTTGAATAGATTAGATCATACTTATCAATTCAAAGATAAAACCGTAGATCTAAGCGAAAAAAAGTAAAACAAATTTTGCGGCACTCGGGGCTTGAACTCGGGTCGCCTTGGCCATGTCCACGACTCTATCGACTGAGCTACTCGGACTCTCGCATCAGAACTTTGACGCTTAATTTCCCGAGAATGCTTTGATTGATTTTAAAACAAATTACATATTCTAAATCAGTAAATGGGTCACTATCAGGTGTAAAAATTTCAAAAAAAAAATATTAAAAAATAAAAAGATCGAAAAATTCAATTTTTCAAAAATCCTTCCGGTGACGACCAGAAGTGACGGCTGACATTCTTTTGACTGAGGTGCACCAGAAAAACGATAGATCTATCATCTCTGAAAGTTTCAGCCCTATATCTTTACTCGTTTTTGAGAAACCTGACAGACAAAAATGACTTTAAAAAGTCCGACCGGAAGTGAATTTTCAATAAATGTCACTGGGGTACAAACTTCATATGGCGAGGCATCATCAGTGAAAATTTAAAGGAAATCAAATAAGCCATTTCCGAGAAATCGCTTGCACAAAATGTGTAAGGAAAAAAAGAATAATAACTAGATTCGATCTCGTTGCGAGCAACGATTGGGTCTTCCGTCTGATTTATGAATAGATTAGATTAAACTTATCAATTCAAAGATAAAATCGTAAATCTAAGCGAAAAATAGAGAAAAAAATTTGCGGCACTCGGGGCTTGAACCCGGGTCGCCTGGGCCATGTCCACGACTGTATCGACCGAGCTACTCGGACTCTCGCTTCAGGATTTTGACACTTAATTTCTCGGGAATGCCTCGATCGATTTTAAAACAAAATACATATTCTGAATCAGTGAAAGTGTCACTATCATCTAATTGGAAAAAAATATATAAAAATAAAAAGTTGAAAATTTTCATTTTTTAAATTTGCTTCCGGTGACGTAAAAATCGTAAAACGACGATAACTTCCGACCGGAAGTAAATTTTTGGAAATTGTTCCGGCGGTATAAAATTCAAATGACTAGGCATCAGCCCTTAAAATTTGAAGGAAATCGGACGAGTCATCTCCGAGAAATCGCCTGCACAAAATTTGTAAGACAAAAAAAGAATAATAACTAGATTCGATCTCGTTGCGAGCAACGAGTGGGTCTTCCGTCCGATTTTTGAATAGATTAGATTAAACTTATCAATTCAAAGATAAAATCGTAGATCTAAGCGAAAAAAAGAGAAAAATTTTTTGCGGCACTCGGAGCTTGAACCCGGGTCGCCCGGGCCATGTCCACGACTCTATCGACTGAGCTACTCGGACTCTCGCTTCAGGACTTTGACGCTTAATTCCTCGAGAATGCCTTGATCGATTTTAAAACAAATTACATATTCTGAATCAGTGAAAGGGTCACAAAAAGGTGTAAACATTTCAAAGAAAAATATCAAAAAATAAAAAAGTCGAAATATTCAATTTTTCAAATTTCCTTCCGGTGACGACCGGAAGTGACGGCGGACATTCTCATGACCGAGGTTCACCAGAAAAACGCTTGATCTATCATCTCTGAAAATTTCAGCTCTATATCTTTGCTCGTTTTTGAGAAACCCGACAGACAAAATTGACTTTTTAAAATCGTAAACGGACGATAACTTCTGACCGGAAGTGTTTTTTCAAAAATGAAAAAATGTATCAGCTTTAGATAAAAACACGTTTATATTGAAAATTTGAGCGAAATTGACCCAGCCATCTCCGAGAAATCGTCTGCACAAAATCGGTAAGAAAAAAAAAGAATAATAAGAAGAAAAGTGAAAAAAAAAAACAATAGAATAATAGAAGGGTCTTCCGCTGAAGACGGAAGACCCTAATATTAAGAAAAGTGAAAAAGAAACATTACAATAATAGAAGGGTCTTCCGCTGAAGACGGAAGACCCTAATAATAATAGAATTGAAAAATAAACCGAAGAATAATAGAAGGGTCTTCCGCTGAAGACGGAAGACCCTAATAAGAAAAAGAAAGTCACAAAAACAATATGTCTCCCCTTTGAAAGGGGAGACAGAATAACAGCTCCAAGTGCCAAGGCCATTCTTTTGGGGAGTTGATTTTAATCAACTCTCCTATGCAAACCGAAATAGAAACAGTGTTTGGACCTAACTGCTGACAAGATTTATTTCTTGAAAATAATCGATAAATTCGATGTAATGTATCTTGAAGCATTGGTTTTTAAGAAACTTATTTATGAATACCTTGAAAATAGTCAGATGTTAAATAGTACGAACAATTTAGATTTTTTTTGCAGTCGTATGTATTCATACGCCAGAGTTCAATAAAGCCTCGTTCAACCATCGGCTGTCTCCGTAAATCTCCGACGAGGAGATAGTCATTCTATATTAAAAGGTCGCGTCATCAAGCTATCACGTGACCTGGTGACTTGTTGGAAATTAACGGTAACAGCCGAGCATCTGGTTTAACGAGACTAGAGTTCATTATTGCTTGGATTCATTCAATTTTTTGAATATTTCGATTACTTATACATAGTTTGATGGAATCAGTTCTATCTCCAATCATTACACAACACGATTCATACAGGTTTTTTTTTAAAATTCTTATAGGAAAAGTGCGAGAATTCATATTATAAAAATTTGCAAAATTCAAAGATAAATTATGATATACTTGCCAAGCAAAGTAACATGTCGTTGATTTGAAAATGAATAATAATCGATAAAATCAACTCCCGTCAGTACTGCGGTGTGAGTGTTTGGTGTAAAACGTGCAAATGTCATTCTCTGCTCTCGTTTTCTTTTTTTTTGGAAAACAGGTTAGAGTTGGTTCAATTTGGTTTTTGTGCTGTAAACAGATCTTATTTAAGCCGACATGAATTCATAAAAAAATATATTATTTCCCTTTTTAACGTCTGACTACCATCTTATAATTTATATTTTTCGCCTATCGCTACACACCCCTTGTGACAATGCCGAGAGCACTATTCATGCTGGTATTAGTATATCATTCACCCGAGTACAAAATGTACGTTATATTAGAAAGAAATATCTGAAGAAACGTTTTGAACAAAAATATATGACAACCACAGCACTTTAAGAAATTTCCAACGGAAGACGAAAAAAAACAGACTTATATTCAGGCACACATATTTCGCAGGATCATTGAAGAATGTTATCCTGTGTCATACTGTTATTATGATATCGCACGTGCACATACCACACATCAGTGTAGCAGATCTTGCAGTGACAACATGGACTCTAGAAAACGGAAGTTTTTGTAGAAATTGATGAAACAAAGTATAGACTCTGTGTATACATAAATAAATTTACTTTCACCATTTTTCTGCGTTTGATGCCGTGCGACCGGGTCTGTAGAGAATGCATTATGTTTTTTGTATAAATGGCACACGTGGTCGATACGCATGAGAAGTAAAACAGAACAGCACTGTCTGCGCAAGACAATGTTGATATAATGGAAGTTATCTAAAAGAATAAACCATTTTTTATGTTTTTGGTATCAGCCCGAGCGGTTGGTATCGGCCCAAGCCCGAAGGGCGCGGGCCGATACCATCCGAGGGCTGATACCAGGAACGAGATCAAAACAAAAGTGTGATGTTGTTTATATCATATATCTAAAATCAAAGACTTTAATTCAAATTTAAATTCCAAATAAGGAATATAATTTATCATGAAGAAGTTATAGATTTTTTTTTCGGATTTACAAAACTTGTTCGTTTTTATTTCTTTTTATATGTGTTAAAAGTGTAAGAGTTGTCGAAATTTGTTGACAAACCATCGTCATTTGAAATACAGTAGAAGGGAGTCTGTCGTCTGAAATGAAGCACTATCTTCTAGAATTCAAAATTATTGCGAGAAAAACTTCCCTCCTACGCAGCTTCGTTATGAGTCAAATTCTTTCACTGGGATTTCGTAAGTTTCCCGTCAGATTCCATTCATAAAGATCCATACTGTTATAGCAACTAGAAAGTTGTTTGAGAACGTTCATAAGCGCGTCCATCACTTTAACCCCTTAATTTTTACAGTCTAATCTGTGGTTTTCTAAGATTAAGTCTCGTTCCATCCTTCTCTATATCCTCCATAATTTAAACGTTGATTGATATTAAATAAAGCGTGCTATTGTTCTAAATACACAACCGTTGCGTAGGTTACCTCCCCTTGCTTAGATACACATCACTCTTTGGCGCTATTTTTGAATTATTATTTTACAATTTTTGGTAATAAATAAAAATATTCAGACGTGTAAGGTGATAACTTGTATTATGTATTCGTTAATCTATCGTTATTTCACAAACTAGTCTTAATTTAAAGCAGAGATATATGGAAATTATCAATTTCAAATTTGAGGGCAATACACTCCCTTGACGACGGGCTGAGACAGAGAAATATCAGCCCCGAGGGCGATACAGCCCTAGCTTCCGGTTGCTGTCTAACCTAGTCCAAAACACGTATATGATATAAGACACTACAACTAAAGGAATCCGATGAATGAAGCGCAAAGCGACATGTTCTGTTAGTGAAAATTCATTGCCGACACGGGCGAAATAAAATATAGAAAATCAAAACTTTTATATATTCATACGAATATTGCTTCCTGGAATTTTGACCCTGATGCATACCATGTCGATGCATTTACTGTATTGTGATCAAATTTACGTCCATATATTTTCATACCTTTTAAAAAATAATACACTTTTTAACAAAATTTATTTCCGATATCATATGCAATATGTCTACCCGTGCACGCACGGGTCAAAGTCTAGTGTTTTATTAAATGAAAAAATTGATACTTTTTGAAGTTTTAAGATGACGTTTTCCGGTCAATTTTTCCTTTGATAGGTCGATCAATAGAAGATTATTAAATTCATATTTTAAATGCATTAAACTTTATGTTTACTATGAGTTTACCGGCTTCTTGCTGCTTTTGGGTCGAGGGGTCCCTAAAGGAAAGGGATAATTTTGACGTTCTATTATTTGTTTACAAAGGTATGAAAATAATGGTCAATTGCAAAAGAGCTCTCAATTGTTTTCGAAATCGATACGCAACCATCCACATAAAATGAAGATGACAATATCTGATATTTTGAGCTCACCGGACCGGAGCTGAAAACTCAGGTGAGCTTTATTAATCACATTTTGTCCGTCGTCCGTCTGTCCGTCTGTCTGTAAACTTTAACATTCTGAACTTCTTCTCGAAAACAAACTGGCCAATTTCACTCAAATTTGACACAAAGCATCCATATAGAAAGACGAATATATTGCAAAAATGAAAGACCGATTTTTATTCAAAGCGGAGAAAACCTCGAAACTGTAGAAAAATGGGGATGCATTTTTAAAAATCTTCTTCAAAAGAACTACTGAGTCAAACTCAACGTAATTTAGCGTAAATAATCCTTATGGAAAGGAAAAAATATAAATTACAAAAATCTTGGGCTAATGCTGTTTCAAATTTGAGTAATTTACGAAAAAAATAATAAAGAAAGGATAGAGGTCGATCAGTTTATAAGTTCGGGTTTGGTATTTCGTGTATCGAAAATCAGGTTTTTGTTTGAAGCAGCCATGTTTGACTCACAAAAACGGGTCAAACTGACAAAGATGAAGTTGCTTGTTGTGCAAAAGTTTACGTGCGAAGCTTTGAAACTTGCAAAATATATTTGTGCCGATTTTGTGAAGTAAATTGAGGTTTAATATTTCAATGCGTTGACGTGTTCTTTTGTGACGTTTTGATTTTAGTTACATTTTCGTAAATTATGACTTTAAACTTGAGGGGAACTATCGCCTGCATTTTGGAATATTTACGTAGCATTTCAAACATAGACGTCGGTAAATCAGACAGCCGATTGTTTACCTGCGCAAAATGAGGAAAATCTGATGAACTAACAACATATTATAAAACACAATTCATTTGTACTTTCATTTTATTCGTAATTCGGTATGATCTCTGCGTAATGGTTGAATAATGCAACATGATTTGTTAAGATGCGTTGCATTTTCAGTCTAAACGGAGAATATTTTTGCTGCTAGAAATATATAAGTATATTTATGATGAAAAACAAGTGTGCTCTTTCTTTGTTTTAGTGCATTTTTCCTTGTTTTAATTTTTTACAGTTTCCTATTGTGTAGAAGAGTCAAGTTTTGAGTTAAAAGCAAGATACAGAGCTTTGTACACAATGCTTTGTTTGTACAAAGGTCTGAGGCCATGCTTTAATTTATTATACCCGCACTTTCTAAAGAAAGTTCGGGTATATTGTTGTTACCCTGTTCCGTCCGTCCGTCCGTCTGTCCGTCCGTCCGTCCGTCCGTCCGTCTGTCCGTCCGTCCGTCTGTCACGTTTTACTTTCTCAAACTGCTCCTACATCTTATAAACCAGCAAACTGAACTCTTGGAGTTTGATTTGGGGTATCATGTTGTTTTGTAAAAAGGTTTCAAAAATTCTCTGTTAGTCCTGGGGGTCAAATAATTGGTAAAAAATGACGTTTTTTCACAAAAAACCTTCTTCCTCGAACTCCTCCTACATTTTCAACAGTAGACAAATCATCTTTTGGAATATGTTTTTGGGTATCCTATAGATGCGCAATAAGGTTTCGGAATTTTCAATTTTGTCCTGGGGTCATTTAATGGCTAAAAAATGACTTTTTTTTACAAAAAAACTGGTTTCAAAAACGTCATTTTTTTTTGGCAGTAGCCAAATGATCTTCTAGAATATGATTGGGGGTGTCATATTAAGGCGTGATCAGGTTCCAGAATTTTTTTTTTTTTATTAAGGGGATCAGTGGGCAACAAAAAATGACGTTTTTTGGAAAAAAAAATATGGTTCCCAGAACTCCTCTTTCAACTTTTGGAGTAGCTACGTCATCTCTTGGGATATAATTGGGGCTGTCCTATAGATGTGCAATAAGGTTTTAAAAATTTAAATTTCATCCAGGGAGTCAAATAGTAGCAGAAAATTAACATTTATCACTAAAAAAACAAACATTGATCCAAGAGCTCCTCTTATGATTTAATGGATAGACAATCATATCTTGGGATATGATAGGGACTGTTCTATAGATGTGCAGTAAGGTTTTCAAAATTTAAATTTCATCCAGGGAGTCAAAAAGTAGCAGAAAATTGACGTTTATCACTTCCAAAAAACTTAGATCCTAGAACTCCTTTTATGATTTAATGGATAGACACATCATATCTTGGGATATGATAGGAACTGTTCGATAGATGTGCATTACAGTTTTGAAAAATTAAATTTAACCCTGAGGCCCATTACCTACCGGTACATAGCTTTTGATGCCCTTTAAGGATTAAGAATATATATGGTTAAGGGGTGGGGATCTCAACCGTTTTCGAGATATTCATGCACTTCCTGTTCAAAGGGGGGCATGACCACCCCCGGGGCCCATGACCTACATAACATTTGATGCCCCTTGACACAAGGAACAAGAATATATATGGTTTAAGGGTGGGGATCTCAACTGTTTTGAAGATATTAAGGGACTTGCTGTTTTAGGGGGTCAGGACCACCCACAGGGCCCATGACCTACATAACATTTGATGCTCCTTGACATCAGAAACATGAATATATATGGTTTAGGGGTCATGATTATAACAGTTTCTGAGATATATGGTAATTTCAAATTCCTGGGGGTTGGGGATGACCCCAGGGATCAGATCTAATAAACCCTATATATTGCCAGTAACGGCCAATATATGATTATGAAAACCCTATATTATTATCTTTGTCCGTTTTCAAGTTACTATTTACAATAGAGTCTACGATTCTTCCTACAAGGTTCAATGTTAGACCCCCCACCCTTTTGACACCCCCCTCCCCCCCTCCCCCTAAAAGTGGTTGTCTAACCCAAAATGAGAAAAATCAAACCAGGGTGCACAACTCGATATGCAGGCCTATCATATCCTAGAGTTTTGTATAGTTCTGTTCACCCATCTCTGAGAAACAAGTTCAGAGCAGGAAAGAAGAAAAAGAAGATAAATAATAATACATGTACCGTATTAAGAACCGTACAAAAACAATAAGTCTCCAAAATTTCATTCGAGAGACTTAATAATAAAGATTAAATAGAGATAGGATCATCAAACATCAATAATTTAAAGATAATTGACAATTTCTGATTCTAAGGGGGTCAGGATGACCCCTTAGGGTCATGACTTACATGCCATAATATGATCTGATGCGCCTGCATGACCTGAGGAGGAATAATGTCTTTGGATTAAGGTGGGGATCTCAATGGATTTTATGATATTTAATAATTTCAGGAAGAGCACTTGGGATCATGACCTACATACCATCTTAAATGCCTTGAACAAAGAAACAATAATATAATATGTACATGATATATGATTCAATTTAAGAACCCATATATAGATCAATCATCTGTTTTGTAATACTTCCTATGTATATATACATGTACATGTATTAGTTTGTGTTTTGTTCTATACTATTCATGTTCATGACTGTAGTATGGCTTAGTCTTATTTGAAATTACATTAAAAAATTGTCAAATATATGACTTGGAACCCCCACTCCCAAACAAACTCAAATATAAACTGTTCCCCCCCCCCCTTAATTGTCGAATGATCTATTAAAATCAAAATATAATTTGGGTGTCTAAAAACTTTTATAAACTGGTAAAAAATGTTCTTCTTAAAAAAAATTTATATTACACCTTGCATAATTGACAAATGATCTATTGAGATATGATCAGAGGTCATATTTCTACCTTGGGATCAATAAGTAGTATTCATTGACAAGTTAAAATTAATAACAATAAACGATTCAAATTATAAATGTTTATACTCCACATTCAACAACCCCCCCCCCCCCCAATCTAACCTGGTTATAAAGATTCAGTCTTCTTAATACATTCTTACATGTGTACAGTAGCAAATTTTAAATCATTTCTTGATTGCTTTTTCTCTCGTGATTCACATTTACATTTTGGAAATTGCTTAATTCAATTTTTAAGATTTATAAACCAAATATTATATGCATCACTTCCATGTGTATTCGCCTATTTGGGGCAATTGTAAAGTCTCCTAAACAAAGCAGTGACATCATTAGGCTAGCATTTACCCACATGGATCAAACACTACTGTATAACATATGAATAAGATAAAATACATTATTATTTCTAGTTCTAAAATGTCAGGGTGTCTCCAAGGGGGCATAATCTACATACAATTTTATGCGCAATGACACAAAGAGCAAAAATAAATTATATGGTTTAGGGATGAGGATCTCAGATCTCAGAAGTTAACAAAATATACAGTTTATCATATCATTTCCTATTTCATAAAGGAAGGGGGGGGGGGGTTAAAGACAACACCTGGGGGTCATTAATGTACTTTACACCATTTGATGCATCATAATGACATTAGAAGATATTTTGTATTTTCCTGTTTCGTGGGGTCAGAACAGTCCCATAAGGTTATGACCTACATTGTTTTTAATGCATTATAATACATTAAGAAAGAAATACTCCTTCCTTCCTATTATAACTCATATAAAAATGATAAGTGTCTACACCTACTTACATGTAATACACAAATTTAATAAGAAATTGTTTATACAGGGTCAATATGGGGTCAACTCAATACTGCATGCAGTCTGACAAATGAAAAAAAATAACTTTTGCAACTAAAATGACAGAAACTTTGCTAATGCGATAGGATAGGTAACGATGATAAGCTTATTTAAATATTAAAAGATGATGATACAGTATGCTGTCAAAGGGAGATCACATTTAGAAAGTGAAAGTAGAACTTATATATGTATGCTGGCATCTCATTATATTGTGCTACTGCTACTACATGTATTATGCTTACCTAAATTGGTCAACATCAAAATGATAATCCAATTAAAACACAATAATGAATTCCTTTAGCTGATCTTAACTAATTAATCCTTTTCTGCATACGGAAAACACAGACATGCATGTATGGGTGTTGCTAAAACGCGGAACGGAAAACGGAACGGAAAGCGGAACGGAATGGAAAATATCATCACGTTTATCGCTTAAAAAGGGTATAGACTGGCCAGAAACGATTTACTTTGTATTTTTTATTTATATCTAATGAATGATTATCAACACGTTGTTATCTTATTAATATTCATATGAATGTCTATCAATTATAGCATTGTATTCATTTGGCTTTAGTTGAGTACGGAAACGGAAAAATCAAATGTATACGAATTGTGATACATTAACATTATTAAACGAGCAAATTAGCTATAACTTTTTACTTATTTTTCTTGTATGGTATTGCTGGCATATCAGCGTAACGTACGCAGTTAGTGAAAGCGTTTTATGCGTGTTTTGAGTATTTTTATATTTCAAATATGATGTACATGTATATACTTACATCAAAATTGAATTTTCGGTGTTCTAGACGATCTTTTATCATACAGACGATACAGTATCATTGAGATGGAAGAAAAAAACCGTAGGACTGACGACATTAAAAATTAAGATACAGTAAACATTAAAATACCCGGTAATTTGTGAAACTAGTAATTTGTGAAACTAGTATTTATATATATATATATATAGTATATTATATACTAGTATATTATAACAATAAAGTATATTAAATATTGATTAAATATTTACCCCCAAATAATGTTACCTAACATTGAAGCGCAATGGGTTTGAGCGTTTACATGTCTGTAAGAGCATTGGGGTCCAAGGTCTATTTTTGGTAATTTTACAATTGATATAAATGAATTTTCATTGGGGGGGGGGGGGGGGTCTGGACCCCTCACCCCCACCCCTTCTCTAAATCTGTGATCTGTGCACACGATGATGTTCATGTAGGCACACAGAAGCAAATCTAAAACCTGCAACCGCCACGGGGAGGGGGCATAATTTAATTTTTAATTTTGTTTGTAATAATTATGTAGACCATTATACTTTCTATGACATAAAATGGTAAGATTATTGATTAACGGAAATTCACTGCAAACAGTTCTACCCCAAATTGCACATAAAGTGCTGCTCATGTCACGATGTGTATTATCATATGGAAAGGGATCTCATCCTTCAGTTATGAAAATTATAAATTTTAATTGTATTACCGGAGCTTGCATAGAGCCTTCATTTTTAATTAAACTGGTACAAAACAGTGTTATTTAGGGGCAAACACATGGTGCGGGTATTACTGTCTAATGACAGCATCTAGTTTATATTTTAAATGCTGAATAGGAAATTCTAAGTTTAAAAATCTTAAGTTGAATGTAATAAATTCATGTAAACAAAAACATGACTTAAACCAAGGTCTGTATCATCCTTATACATCTACGACTGACACTCAAATTTTGGTAAATCATCAAACATTGATGCACTACTCATAGCTTTGCTTTACGATGCTTATTATGATAACCGATCTTGTACGTTTGTAAATTTAAAACTCATCATTACCAAATTTGAACAGCAGTGTTACCGTGAAAGTGTATAGGCCTATTTCTTCGTTTAAATTATTCCTGGAAAAAGAACAGCCAGTCTCGCTGTAAATTTTGATTGATCTCAATCAAACGAAATTGTGGGAAGACGCCTAATTTACTATTTAGTAAATTAAATAATATGTATTGTTTACATTTGAAAGTAAAACTTTTTATTTCTTATATCTATAAAGGTGTATTTTGTTTGCTTGACAATTAAACAGACATAACTTTACACTTTGTTGACTGTTTTTTTTTTAAGTTCCCGTTTTATGAATAGTGCTAAATAAGAACATATGAGAAAAGTATATCCGGCAAAAATTCTATTGATGCAGGTATCAAAGAAATTTTTACACCAATCAGAAGCGCCGATATCTTATCAAACTAAAAAATATTAAATGATTTTCATTTTACAGCGTCATTTTTCAAATTTTCGCTCCGAACGCGTTATACCACTGCGGTATACGAACCGACCATATTTTCGCATCGACATCTTGTGCACGTTCTAAAATCAGCCTGTCACACCACGTGCTTATGAATATTTCAAATAAATTAGAATTTATGTTCAATACTTTTAAATGCGTTTGATCTAAACTGTATATTTAACTTTTTTAGCTTAATGGAAAAACGCAAACATTTCTTTCTTTAAAGATTTTCATTTAAAACAGCATACATACTTTTAACTTCTTTGAATTGAGATACGCCTCTCTGCACTCGGAGATAATGCTACATGACACCCACTTGAACCCCAGACTTATTTCATACAATGACCCTCATCCTTCACATTCGTAAATGATGCTTGAAAGAGTGTCAATTATATACATTATAATTTTAAAAACACTCACTTCTTTTACGGTAGACGTACAGCATACATGATGAAAAACAAACGACAACGATGCTTATCACAATCAAGACCCAGAGCCAGTCATCCGTGTCAAGTTCTGATGTTTCAGGATGGTGAGTTGTGTTTGGAGAACTGTAATTTTTTAAATTTAATATTGGGAATGGTAATTATTATTTTCCTTTTATCCTTTTCAGAAGATTGATAATTCATATATTTAGATACTCCACAAAGTAGGTTATGTTTTAATTTGTATATTTATTCCGGTTTTGCTTTTTTGCAGATAAAAATTTGATGTGATAAAAAAATTATTCATATGATATTTAATTTACTAACGTTGCTGCATTTATATAACTTTACGTAACGCTATACCCTTTTTCTGACTTAACTAACATACCTTTTACAAAATTGTTCGGCCAGGAGACAACCATCACCAATAGTTATACAAGCTGGATCTGTAATATACCATTGAATATATAGGTGGTTCAACTGTTCAGACATTGTACAAGAAAGTTGCTCTTAGCTGTTAATTTGGTTAAAAATATTGAACTTAATGTTTGATTAACATACAGAGTTACCCCCCCCCCCCCAAAAAAAAACAACAAAAAAACACACACACAAAAAAAAAACAAACAAAAAAACGTCAAAACTTAAGTGCTTTCATTTGAATTAAAATATTTACTGAATCAATTTTTTTTGAAAATTAAAGGATATATTATTAGCTACATGGTTTCTACTTGATCTAATATGTAAAGCATTTATTCTGCAAATATTTTGGATAACTTTGTCAGAACGTATTATAAAATGCGGAAGTTACTACACTTACAATCAAAGATTCTACTGCTTTGATATGAGGTATTGTGACATCCATCTATGAAGTGACTACAGTTGTATGCATCAACGTATGAACCTCTTCTTTTTAGGTATAAACACACGCCTGAAAGTGAATGAACGTTTATCTTTCTAGATATTTGAAACCTCATGATAAAGCCATAACGTTAAGGAACTTTTTTTTTCAATACATTCATATAAAAGGTATGCAAGTATACGTACATGTATATCTTATTTTTCATCCCATGATAGGTAAATATATACATTTGTAATGGTACATGTATATGGAGGATAATTTTAAAGTAAAGAGCACATGAAAAAAAAAATATTGTCTGTACCTTCCTGAATCCATATAAAAGGTGCTGTGTAACAGAATTCTAACAGCTCCGTGAAGTTTTCGTTCGGTAAACACGTGTAGCCATTAGTCTTGTTACAGTTGAGAGCTG
Source organism: Magallana angulata (assembly GCF_025612915.1). NCBI lineage: Eukaryota > Metazoa > Mollusca > Bivalvia > Ostreida > Ostreidae > Magallana > Magallana angulata. The sequence goes on along the minus strand of NC_069114.1, from coordinate 7,664,390 downwards.
ACGCTCTTTTGTTCCACTCTGATTCATTTCCTGGACAAAATTTTGTTGAATGCACTGGAAACTTATATCCCTCTAGCTTTTTCTGAAATATCAAAACATATATTCTTTAATTATTCTGTATTCTACAAATATTTCTATATCACGAAGATAATAAACAAGTATTGATCCAGATGGCTATTTTCCATAAATCGTAAATGGCTCGAATTTCACATTTGTTTTAATTTTTGATAACATCATTTTCTGTTCCCATAAATCGACAAACTTCTCAATTGTATAACTTTTTTGTGTTGCTAACTCCTTACAAAAATTCAAAAATACCGAAGTGAAATTTGGTTTTCAAATGTTACTTTTTATGTCCTTAAAGTACAAGGCGAAAAAAATGGAGATAATTTTTTTTAATTTCGACATGTTACTCATTACTTTTTTATAAAGTTATCTGTAAATCATAGGTCAAAAGTTATTCAAAACTATAAAACTACAAATCCAGAGTAAGGAGCCAGCTTTAAAATCGGTATGCTATGATGTAACTATTGACCAAAAAAAAAAATTTTGTAAACTTTTAAAAAGGAAAAATTCTGCCGAATTTCATTCTAAAAAACAAGCTTCAAATTTAAAATTGTCATAGGGACTCACTTAGAGAATTTAGTCACAGGCCCCTAAAATTATTTCTCATTTATCCTTAGAATAACAAACATTTTGTTATGACGATAAGAATAAAAAAGAAATGTTTAAAATGCTAAAATCCTGGCTATTTAAGGAAGGTTTCGAGGACACCCTTCAATAAGAGACATATGTTGGCCAGGAGTCTTTACATATGTGTCATGATGTAAATTTTATATTTACACCCACCCAGTAAATTCAAAATTCACAACATGACAGATGTCTCTCAAAACGATTTACAATTTGTTAAACGCTTATTAAGCAAAGTATTCATCCTGATGTTTTTAACTCGTTGGCCTTGCAAACTTACAATCTTTTACGGAATTAAAGATCTTTAGAGGAAAAGAATCTTGAAACTTTGATATAATGTTATTTTTAAATGCAAAATATATCCAAAAGAGAAATACAATGATACTCTGCCCAAGCGCGGGAATAAAAATGTTATGCATTATTTATAATACAATGCTTTCTATACATGTACATGGCCTTTAGTATTATTTTTCGATTGACTGGAAAAAAATTATCTGTTTTTTTGTTTGTTTTATTTCAAACCAGGGATTGAGTGTATAGTGCATCTATTTCTTTTCTATTTGTTCTATAGGTCATATCTCATTACTCTTAACACTGTGTGAAAAGAATTTCAGATTAAAGACTGTCCCCCGAATCAACTTACCCGTTTTATGCCTACATTATTTATTCATACAGACGTAGAGCTAAAATTGATAACATATTATGTCAATGGGTCGCTATTCAGTGTATAAGGTTAACCTCTAATCTGTAGTGGAATGAAAAGTATGTAATTTAAAACGTTAGTATGTATACATATTTATTTGCATACCATTAACCAAAGTTGTCATATCAAAAGTAACTGCTCGATATTTAACCCGCCCTACAATTTGGCCATGGCGTTAATTATTCAAACAGCGTTCATGGTTACCCCGTACTAGAAAGTTCTTTCCAATAAAACTTACATCGTGCATTTAAGAATCTAAATGGCTCATTTTATTTATTCAACATATGCCATATATCTTGATTTCTATGTATACCCTAAATCAGTTCCCAGTAAAAATATTCACTCTTTACGTATTCAATCTATATTATTTCATTACAAGCATATAGTTTCAACTTTCACTGACTTGGATCCTCCAAAGCTTTCCATCACGTTACTCTCATTGTTGCTATTTCGGACTGGTTTTATCGAAACTGAAAGTAGGTTTTTACTTAATTTCTCAACACTTACAAATGAAGTAAAATTCAAATATAGCTTACAAACAACAAATCACACGTGTTGAAATGCATGTACTAAAAATGTAAGCACTTACTCTGGTGCATTTATTTTGTGGTTTATTGGATTTGACTCTGAACAACATACTATCTTCAAAACTGTTATATTGACTCCTATAAGATAGTCATATGACTGTCCCCCAAGAAGTATTGTCGCATTTATCTTACAACTAAGGAACAGTATGTTGTGTTGCATAGTCCAAGACCTTCTTAAGTACATTAATATTCAGGAACCAGCCCCTTGCAGAAGAGATGCAAAGGGGCAAAGTCTTTTTTCTTAAGAAACGATTTAATAAATTTAATAAACACTTTGAAGGAAAACTAGTAGAAATGTTTGGCGCTTCAGAAAACGATAATATATTTCGATTTTTTTTAAAATAACTCTTTCAACTGTCCTTGCACAAGAAGGTTTTTTTTGAGAATATGATGTTGACATTGAAAGGAAGGGCTGATTATTGCTCGCAATAATATCGTATCTAATCATTGTTGTACTGTGCGTAAAACTTTTTTATCATCACTTACTTGTATTTACAAAGGTATTTTAAATAGGTAGTTTAATTTAATTTTAAAGCAGATGCGTTAAACAAGCAAATGAATAAAACAATTTACTTACACATGTATTTAGAACGATTATGGAGGAAAAGAAGTATCCCAAAATCACAAGACACGCATTTGTGTAAAGACTCATTTGCTTTCCTTTATTGGTTCTCGTTTGCTCTGTTCAACCGGACTCAACCTAAAATAAATAAATCTCATTTTTAAATACAATGTCGACTTTTGGGGCAACCGAATGGTTTTATCTAATTACATGCTACTAGAACTATTTCCCCCTAAAAGAAAAATATGTTCTAGATTTAATGAAAAATACACATACTTAATGATAATAGTAACTAAACGTCAAAACGAAAATAAATAAAATCTTTTTAAAGTAAAATGTGAGACTGTTGGGTCGAGCACAGCATGTGATCAAACAATAAATGATGATAAATCGATAAAAATAAAATTAACAAATAAATAAATTTAATAGCAAAATAAAAGAAAACATACTTATTTTTTTCAGTAAATTTACATTATTCGTAGTTTAGAAGATTTTTTGTTTATTTATTTATAAGTAAAACAATAGTTCAATCACAATGTTGTTGAATAATAAAGATTTTAATATCTACTAGACTTTGCCCCGTATGTGCACGGGTTGACATTGCATATGATATCGGATATTTACAAAATAGATACATCAACACACCGTATTGTTGACATTTACATAACCAAGCTTTAAGCCTACAATAATGCTATTAAATTCACTACACTCTGTTTAGTTAGAATAAACTAACTGTGTCTCGGGACAGGCCTTCACCACATTTAAAATGCCTCCGAAACGATTATGGAGAAAATTAATGAAGCTGCATTGAAAAAAAAAGGTCAAAGTATTCATAACAAAACATTTTGAGGCTGTGAATACCTTTTTTTCTAAAAATTTAATTCATATTAATGAAGAATTCAACACTTTTTCACTAACGTTTTTTACTTGCTTCAAATAACACACCATATTGACATTCGGAACTCTCGGGAATTTTTATATTAAATGCACTGAGTTGTAATTATCTCCCGTATTTCTTTGATGAACAGAATATATAGCAAATTTTCAATAAAAATTTACACGCATTTTATTATCGTTTTTTAGTTTATCCATGCAAATGTAATATTGTGGAAACATAACCTTAAGAGCATCCCGTGATTTAGCGTGAATGTAATGCGCATGCGCAAGATTGTAAAATCCAAAAAATCCAAATGATTTCCGGGGTTTTTAAAGGAATTTTCGTTGATTATTAATCAGCGAAGCTTGCCTGAGAAAAAATAAGAGCAAATTGGTAATCTTCAAGTACCAATGATGTTTAAAGTATATCAAACAAAAGACAGTACTCCTCTGATTTCTCGGTATTAAAGCCCAAAATTTCGAGTCTATTATTTTGATATAGTAGTATAGATAAATGTTCGTTGCACTCTATTTCCTCTTTTATAGTGATTGTAACGTACGTCAGTTCATCCCCATATTTGCAGTAGACATTTTTTTCTCTTAAACTTACATACACAAATTGACTTATCATAGCCCCCCCCCCCCATGTTATTTTTTTTTTTTTTGAATTAACACATAGAAAATCGACTTATCATGGAGTTGCCCCCTCCACTTTAAAAAAAATAATTTTTATTATTATTTTTTTTAACTTACGCTTTAAAAAAAATTTGCTTATCATATCATATACTCTCTTCTCACTATATCGTGGGTTCCGTTGTATTGCGGTATGTTCCAAAAAATTTCATAATTTCATAAAGAATCATATTTCATTTGTAAAAAATAAAAACTGCCCGTTATAACTGAACTTCCAATTCTGCAATACAATGGAACTCTCTAATTTTGAAGGTGAATAAGACTTGTGATTTAAAAATAGCACACAAAATAAACTACGTATGTTGGGTAATTGATATTCCTCAGAAAAGCTAGTCTAATACAAGCTTTTTGAACAGGACTAATGAAATGTGAAAATGATAACTTGGTATATCTTTTTTTTTAGGGAAAAATAATTACCACGATATTCTGAGACAACAGTATACTAAGAAAATTTGCCCCCCCCCCCCTCCTTGGGATTGGGGTCATGTAATAAATGGAAATTAAACTAAAGAATCCATTGAAGTGCTAAAGAGCTAAATGATTTGAATTTTCATGATTTTGAGAATTATCCTTTTTTTCTTTTTGCTTGTAAAGATTTTTTGGATAAGGCTGCCATCCACCCACCCATCTACCTTTAAAGAAAAAGCTTCGTCTATGCTCCTGGAAATTACCGTTACCGTAATTATAGTGAATAAGATAAATGTAAACATTCATTCAAATGAGTGCAAGTTACAACTGTTTCCTATATCTGAAAAACACCCCTGCGAAGGTGTTCGGAATGTTTTCTTTATCGTTGCTAGGTATGGAATAAATCCAGAGGTGCTCGAATGGAAGTTCACGAGACTTCACCGAGATTTGTTCAGTTCCTGTGAAATTTCGAGCGGAAGTATAAGTGTTCGAATAATATTCTCAAAATACGTAAATACTGGTCGTTTTTCATATCGTATCCTACTTTGGTTTATGTTAAAACAGGAAATTCTTTTAATAAGTTGGTTTATTTCACCATTTAGCGTTTTTTTTATATTAAACGATAATATTCAGAACAGAGTTATCGTTCGTGTTCAACCATGTGTTGAGTGGTTGAAAATATGAACATTGTGTGGCTTAATAAAATCACATCCATGTTTGATGCTTGTGGTGTGCAATACCATGTTTTAAAAAAAATAATAGATGTATGTTTTGCATAAAAACTTAGCATATCGAGTAATTTTCAAGGAACATTCTGCATAAAATTGTATAGTCTGTTTCACTATTGATGCTATTACTAGGTCAGGCGCGGATCGAAAATTAATCCTCAGGGGGGATCTCTACTTAGCATGTTAATTTTTGCAACAGCTGACTAAAACTATTTTTTGTATCGTCACATTTATTTCTAAAATACATTTTATTCACCAATTAATGAAGATAAAATTTAAAATCAATAAACCTCTAGATTTAATATTTGACTACAATAGTACCTATAGATTCTATGAACTAGACTATAAACACGAGGCACGATTTTTACTGCGAAACTGAAAGGATAAAAAAACCACGTGGTCTAAAATTTAAATGACTATAACATTCGCAGGGGTGAGGAATGTCCTCATTCTTTAGCTTTGAAAGATTTTGAGAGGATTTTCAGCAGATTTACATTAACTTCAGTTAGAGTAATTTTTCTCTTTAAAACTCCCCTTAAAAATAAAAGTATACTGTAGTATTCACTTAAAAAGCATGATGTTCATGGTGTGAGATTGGAAAGTATTGGTACTATGAATTGTGGGTCAAATTTTACTTTCGCCGAAAAAAATTATCAGATCAATGTGTTAACCTTTGTGACGTTACTCGATTTTTTTTTATTGACTGTACTGAGGTGAACTTTCGAGGTAACATTGATTGTACATCGTATACACCGTTATTGTATTTATTGTCTTGTTGGTTCTCCTAAGAGTGTGAAGTGATAAAAATTGCCATGATTACAGGGAACTACTGGGACGATTAAAACAATGCATTAGTGGTCCGATTTACTGACGCCAAAAAAATCCGTTGAATGAATATGCAACTAGTCCGAATTTTCTATTCACACACGCCTTGCCGGTAGAGCTGCGCTCGCTATAAATAAACTGTTTAAACGTATATGTTGCTAACAACAATCCACTTAGACACATGCATCTAATGTAAATAACTTCCTGGTAATTCAGTTTAAAATCCAGATCTAGTTTCTTTAGAAAGAACCCTTTTGTTAATGACGTAATTGTCTTTTTACAGCTCATTACTTTTTTCACGCTCAAGAATAAGCGTTTCTCATCTTAAAAATAAAGCTAAGTGAAGCTAAAATGATGATTGAATATTTTTAAAAACCGCATGACTTTTGTTAAATTCTGTGGACGTAGATTCGTAAGAACAAATTTAAAGTGTCCGTTTGACGATGTAGAACCATCGTATTGAACAATTGTTGCTGTTGTGTATAAACGCGTACCTTTACACACAAGTCTCAAGTTTCATTTTGTTTTATATTATCGGGTAAACAAACGTGTCCCTTTTGCATGATTAACGGTATTTGAGTTTAAACACTTTCAAAATGTATATGTACTCTTAACCCGTTTATAACTTACAAACGTTAATGCGTAAAAGGCACTGTCCGCCATGTTCCTTTTACTCGCTCCTATCCCTACCACCTCTATATATGCTAATGACGTCTTACCTGTTAAACGTATTTCACAGTTCAGGTCCCACCTTTGTTGTCCTAGATTTTACATCGCCATAGCTACTCAATTTCGATAAAATAATCAAACTTCGTGCACTCATTAAAAAAGAATCATCAACTATATACAGGTGTGTGCATACTACACTTCGGCCATGAGTTCCAGATGTGCCGTTAGGCATAACAAAATCAAAGAGTTTAAATACCCGTTTGCTAGTACAATGTATCGAAAAAAATGTGCCTATTGATGAGTATCTTAGTTTTAAAGTGAAAAAAATACTCTTTGATTGGCACATGAAGTTAATTATCTTCGATTTCAATTCAGCTTGCTGGTATTTATCTAAACCCTCAGCTTTTATTACACCGTATTAATAAGTCTAGTGCAAGGTGAATGATTCATTACATAGTCGTAGAATCTTCATTTTGGCATGTTATTTAAAAGGATGTGCGGCCATCTTGTACATTTGAGAATAAGAATGTATTTGGACAGAAACAAGCCAGTTCAAGAAATGTTTACATTCTTATCCTCAAATGTACAAGATGGCCGCACATCCCCCTTAATGCGTTTTTATGTTTGTTTGTTGAATCTTATCGTGTACCATCTTTCGACTGACCTTGCAATTGGAATTTAAGCATTCACATTATATACGACAGATAAGTTACAATAGTTATGCAAGTCATACGTCTACAAAGTTGATTTCTGTTAAACGGAATAATGAACTAAGAGAACAAGAGACCGCTTAAGGATTACACAAAAAGAAGTGAAGACAAGTTGAACACAAAAGGGTGGAATATGCCTATATGTACCATATTAATTTTTTTCAGTCAATGGTAAATAGTTGTGATTATACAGACGATGACAATAGATACAAATGTACAATCCTATCTAGTAATAAAATCAAACTGTATACATTTATTTTGGGGTAAGTAACATCAGATCAATAAAAAAATGGGAACAAATTGCTTGTTTTCACTTTGTGTTGTTGGTATTTTACTTGTTACTGTATAACATGCATAGATGAATAGTATGTTCCTTTTGGAGTTTATTAAATTTGCGATCATAGTTTATCTCTGTCTTCAGCAATTGTTGAATATTTCTGAATATTTGAGCTAGGTGTATTTTGTACTTTTTGGGGAAGTTAAATCAATGAAATGATGGGGTACAACCTGCAATACATGTTTTTTCATTAATTAATTCAGTGTGAACTTGATACATTTTTTCAACTATCCTTACAAGCTGAAGGTAATAAAAGAAACGTAGACTAGAACGTAAAAAAAAAATTCTCAATTATAAATAACTAGTTTGAACAGATTTTTTAAAACCCCAAAAAGTTTGTGCCTGCCATAGATCTGCCGGGCCTTTCCACAGTTCAGTAGAACTTACGTCAAACCGCCTATCACCATATTGTTTTCGGAACACAATGTTCCCATATGAACATATGAATTTGCCAGGTCCTGTATGTACGAGGATGACGTCCCTTGAAGCGTCTTACCAGAGTCACAAGTAACTTATACTTGATTCGAAATTCCACTGGCAGCCAACAAAGAGCATAGCCACAGAGGTTATATGATCATGCTTTTTTCCTTCTTATACTATAGTATTACTGACCGCTGTATTTTGAATTTTCTGCAGTCTTGACAGGGACTTCGAACTTAACTCATCCAGCAATGCATTTCCGTAAACAAGTCTAGAGGTAACGAGTGAACATACTACGGATACGGTTGTTACCGATTGTCGCAGTGTGCAGACAATATCTGACTTTAACTTTCTGTTGTGATGCCAGTTGGATAGAATTATTAATTGATAGTAGAGGGAGGACCAGTGTAAGTAAACCGGAGTCTTAAGGCCTGATTGAACATCAAGGCTGCACGAGGTTCACTGTCTAACACACAGATATTTACGTTTCTTTTCTCGATGATGTCTTTACAAGATGAATAGAGAGCTTCTCATTCGCCATTGAACAGAATACTTTGTATTTCTGTGAAACTAGAGTAACGCACAACCTTTGATTATTTAATATCATCATTGCCCATAACAACCAGGAGATCACTAAAGGATGTATTAAAGACACCGTGAGGTTCCCACCCCTGTACTATGATCACTGTCTGTATCGGTGTATTCTTCACCATGTTCCAAGTTCTATCTTTGTAATCAGTATAAACTATATAGCTTAATTCCCACCCCTTACCACTGCTGTATCTAATGAAGTACTCCCTGAATTGGTTTGGCTTTATTAGTTCCCCACGAAGGTTGTAGAGTTTCATCATGTTGTTAGTACCACGTGTCCATATTTCAGTATCATTTACATGTAGTCATGTAACACCGTATAGTTTCATACCATATATCTATAATTTAATGACCTGTGGTGTATCGGTCTCTTCGTCAGTAACCTGTCTATGGTAAGGGACTTAACTTTCTGGATGATCTGTGTGGATTTCCGCATGCCTTATGTTTGGTAAGGACACTTTGAGTTTAGGAGGCAATCGTTTTTATTAAGCATTCCTGGATTAATACTCCATCGGGCATCTCAGGAGTTCAGTAACTTCTTCAGTTCAGCAATTTTCTGGGTAATTTCATAAATCGTGTGTGTGTTTCGTATTCTTGTTTTTTAGGAATATATTAGATTTCAGGTTTGAAATATTGGTGTCTATTCTCTGTGTCAGACTTTTTGTTCTTTGACAATTGCTGTTGTCAATTTCTGGAAGTTTTAACTCAGATCAGCTTTCTGCACTGGGATGTTGGATGCAATCTCTTTGTATTTAAAATAAATGAATGTCTTTAATTCTTGCAAATCATTTTGCCACTTTTCCGATTTGCTTTCGAATGTTTTAAGAATGTCGACTTGAATATGTCCTAAATGTGTTTTATAAGAAATACACTGTGCACAAATAAGAATGGCACATTGTTCACAGTGGAGTTCACATTGTTTGGTGGGGTGTTTCTTAAAAATCTTTAAAAATTTAAGTGTAGCTATAGAGATGATTGAATATTTAAAAAAAACAACCGCATGTCCTCTGTTCAATTTTGTAGACGTAGGTTTGTAAGAACAAATTTACAGTGCCTGTTTCTTTGACGATAAGGAACCATCCCATTCAACAATGTGTGCTGTTGTGAATAAACGTGTATCTTTACACACAAGTCCGAAGTTTAATTTTGTTTTGTATGATCAGGTAAACAAACGTGTTCTATTTGCATGATTAACGGTATATAAATTTAAACACTTTCAAAATGTATATGTACCCTTAACCCGTTTATTACTTACAAACGTTAATGCGTAAAAGCCACAGCCGTCATGTTCCTTTTACTCGCTCCTATCTATACCACCTCTATATATGCTAATGACGTCTTACCTGTTGACTTATTTCAAAGTCCAGGTCCCACCTTTGTTGTCCTAGATTTTACATCGCCATAGCTACTCAATCTCGATAAAATAATCAAACTTCGTGCACTCATTAAAATGAGAAAAGAATCATCAACTATATCCAAGTGTGTGCATACTACACTTCGGCAATGACTTCTAGATGTGCCGTCAGGCATAACAAAATCAAAAAGTTTAAAATACCCGTGTGCTAAAATCGACAAAAAATGTGCTTATTGATGAGTAATTTTAAGTTGAAAAATACTCGTTGATTGGCACATCTCCAGTTTAATTATCTTCTATCTCGATTCAGCTTGCTGGTATTTATCTAAACCCTTTCCTTTATCACACCGTATAGTCGAGTGCAAGGTAAACTTTACATTCTTTACATAGTCGTCGGAGAATCTTCATTATTGGTGTGTTAATTAAGAGGGATGTGCGGCCATCCTGTACATTTGAGGATACGAATGTAAAAATTGTGCTTGTTTCTTCCCAAAACTGGCCAAAAATGTTGCCAAAGTTATAAAAGCAATAAAATGGAGTCCTACATGTCATTTTGTTTAAAAAGTATGCATACAAGAACAGGACAATGCCTTTTGAATCACTCAGAAAAGCTGTGGAACTGCGCAGGTACAGACTTATTTTGAAGATTTAAAAATCTGAAATATATTAAGAAGGTTTAATGGTGTCCACCTTACAACCATTTGTTCAGAAAAAGTTAGAATATTGTTCATTTAAGCTCGAACTTTGCTTCAAAATAGGGTACCATATTTTTTATCAGTGGGCATGAGATCTTTTTTTGGAAAGAAAAACCCATTTTGTACTTCGAACTACTGTGTCTGTGCAGACACATTGACGTTATATTTTCATAGAAAAAAAGTCACTTCAAAACAATCCGTTTTGAATTTGATATACATCTCTATATCTGTCCCATGTTTGTTATATGGGGATTTATTAGTTCTATAAGTATTAAACAAAGTATATTTTTTTTAGAAGTGGGATAGGGGTAAAAAAAAAAAGGCGATTGCCTTAAATTAAAAAAGTATACATCATAATTTAATGAAAAAAAATATATGCAATATACCTCCATAGACAGAGACAAATATATCTTGTGGTAATTTAGGTCCATTTTACTGTATAACATGCATAGGTGAATAGTATGTTCCTTTTGGAGTTTATTAAATTTGCGATCATGGTTTATGTCTGTCTTCAGCAATTGTTGAATATTTGAGCTAGGTGTATTTTGTACTTTTTGAGGAAGTTAAATCAATGAAATGATTTGGTACAACCTGCAATACATGTTTTTTCATTAATTAATTCAGTGCGAACTTGATACATTTTTTCAACTATACTTTCAAGCTGAAGGTAATAAAAGAAACATAGACAAGAACGTAAAAAAAATTCTCAATTATAAATAACTAGTTTGAACAGATTTTTTAAAATCCCAAAAAGTTTGTGCCTGCCATAGATCTGCCGGGCCTTTCCACAGTTCAGTAGCACTTACGTCAAACCGCCTATCACCATGTTGTTTTCGGAACACAATGTTCCCATTTGAACATATGAATTTTCCAGGTCCTGTATGTACGATGGTGACGTCCCTTAGCCCGTCTTACCAGAGTCACAAGTAACTTATACTTGATTCGAAATTCCACTGGCAGCCAACAAAGAGCATAGCCACAGAGGTTATATGATCATGCTTTTTTCCTTCTTATACTATAGTATTACAGACCGCTGTATTTTGAATTTTCTGCAGTCTTGACAGGGACTTCGAACTTAAACCATCCAGCAATGTAATTCCGTAAACAAATCTAGAGGTAATGAGTGAACATACTACGGATACGGTTGTTTCCGATTGTCGCAGTGTGCAGACAATATCTGATTTTAACTGTCTGTTGTGATGCCAGTTGGATGAAATTATTAATTGATAGTAGAGAGAGGACCAGTGAAAGTAAACCGGAGTCGTAATCTGACGGAATAGTGTTGAAAAATTTATATGTTTTTCTTTTTTTTTTTTTCATTGCTTTGAATCATTTGTTTTCTCTGCATAATAAAAAGAATATTATACTGTATAAAAATTGATTTCAATAAAAAAAAAATGAAAATGCTTTATGTTCTTGATACTTGATAAGCATTTACCATATCAAAGCTATATATTTTATATTCAAGACTGTATTTTTATATTTAAAACCAGACCCAAGTTTTGTAAAGGGGATGAGCTAGATAAAAGAAAGCAAACGCTGCAACGGAAGAAAAAATAACAGCATTGAAATTATGACCATACTTTCTTGTACCTTTATGAAATACCATTTTTACCGAAAATAAGATCCTATGCAAGATAGTTAACTAAATGTTTGGTAGGGGTTCACAATTAACCTCCAGTTCCCTATAAATTCCACCCCAACTACTTTCCTATATGTGAAAGAAAAAAAAGTAACTCATTGCGCCTAATTCTCGAATCAAAAACATTAACAAATTTAATTGATCTTCTTAATTATAAATGTTTGTCGTTTACCTGGCGTGAATTCATTTCGTATGACGTTTCAAAACTCACTTGACTGATGAATAAACTATAAAACTGAATAATGTTGTAACATCATAATTTTAATCAATGTATTGACAGGCAGGTACTAAGGCCCATCAATTATTTTCATCTTCAATAAAACAAGAACAAATGGTTATAAACAAAAATTCTATTCCGCTGCAATAATTTTTTTTGATAACAACGATAATGCTTTTATCCTCATTATAATAATGTGTCAGAACTATGGCAACAGTTTTAAAGACTTCGTTTTTATTTACTTGTGTTTAAAAAAATATCAAAATTGGTGATTATTATATATATATATAGATAGATAGATAGATAGATAGATAGATAGATAGATAGATAGATAGATAGATAGATAGATAGATAGATAGATAGATAGATAGATAGATAGATAGATAAATCCAAGAAAAACCTCAGTGGTCGGTGAAATATATATAAAACTTAAATAAATGAAAACACAAAGATCGAGTAAAACATAAGCGCTTTCATTTTCTTCAGATGTTTTACAATACTATATTACATGAAAGCGCTTATGTTTTACTCGATCTTTGTGTTTTCATTTATTTAAGTATATATATATATATATATATATAAAACTTTTAAAACACTGTTTCAAAATATTTCGACCGTGTTACCGGTCTTCATCAGTCGGTGTTTATTGTCTATAGCAACACAACGTAGAACATATACTATGACGTCACAATATGAATACAGTCTGGCAAGTGACGTCATACAACAATATTGCGCCAAAAACATATGAAATAAAAGTGAGAGTCTATAGAAAGCACAGTGATAGCCGTAATTAGTACATAAACAAGTAATATATGAAAAATGTATAGATTACGGGACATAAAATAAAGGAAAAGTCTATACAAACTAGTAATAATGTAGTCTAAAGACAATAATGTTCCCTTTTGTTTATACCAAAAGGTATATAAGTATTTAATTTTTTCTTCCACAAATTTTCTCTGAATTTTCTGTAAGTTTCATCTTTGTACAATTTTTCGATACCTATTACAGAATAATCCTCAACTGTGTGTTCGTCAGTATAAAAATGCATTGCTACAGGGTCGTTAGTTTCTCTCCTGATCAGTGACAAATTTAAAACATGTCTTTGATATAAAGTCACCCCCGTTTCCCCAACATATACAATTTTGTTACACTTTTTACAAAACACCCCATAAACAACATTACTTGACTTGCAATCGATATGATTTTTAACTTGATACGTTTTGCCCTTCGAATCTTGAAATTGGCCAGAACAAATAATATATTTACACATAACACATTTTTTTGCACCACACGGCTCGGATAAGTGTTGTTTTTTAAAAAATAGGTTATTATGTTTCTTATGGACCAATATGTCTTTCAAGTTTTTGTCTCTCCTGAATGCCACTATAGGTGTGTTATGAAACGCAAGTTTTAGGCGGTCGGAATTTTCGAGAATTTGTTGACGTTTCTTTAGTATTTGATGAATATTTGGTAGCCCTCTGGAATAGTTTAACACAAACGGAACACGGTTACACTTTTTGTTATTTTTTCTGTAGTTCAATAAATCCGAGCGGTTGAGTTTATCCACCTTCGCCAGCTGATCCTCGACATCCTTGTTGGAATATCCACATTTGCGTAGATTTGTTTTAATTTTCTCCCGTTGTTTGAAATATCCCTCATCTGTTGAGCAGATTCGGCGCGCACGGATACCCAGTCCAAATGGTATAGATTTTTTTGTAGATTCAGGATGGCTGGATTTTTTATTTAGGTACATGTGTTTGTCAGTGGGTTTACTGTACAGGTCGGTAGAAAGATATCCTTTTTCAATAGAAACATTTACATCTAGGAACTCTATGTTAGATTTAGAAAAGCGTAGATCAAGTTGAATATTTGGATGTATACCATTTGCCATTTCATGGAAATGTAGGAGATCGGCTTCTGTCCCTGACCAGATTCCAAATATGTCATCGATATATCTAACATAAAAAAGAGGTTGTACGTTACACTGTTCCAAAAGAATACGTTCCCAATCCCCCATATATACACACGCATAGTTTCTGCCAAGTTTGGATCCAATAGCAGTTCCTTCTGTTTGAATATATTGTTTGTTGTTAAAACTAAAATTGTTATTTTCCAGGACAGCATCCATCATCTGTAAAATGGTATTTGTGTCAACTTCTTTTTTCTGTCGTTGATTTAAAACTTTTGCTATTACTTCCCGCGCTTCTTGTCTGGGTATACTGGGATACAGCGCTTTCACGTCCATACAAAATAATATTGAGGAATTGGATAATGGTTGATTTACGGTAGAAAGTTTTCTTAAAAAATCCGTAGTGTCTTGTACATAACTTTTTAACGATTGGTTTGCCTCCTCCAATTGCGATTCTACATATTCTGCAAGCTTCTCTGTTGGATGTTGGCGGCCATTTACTATTGTTCTCAATGGATGGTTTTCCTTATGAATTTTTGGATTTGCCTGTAGTTTTCCTGAAGATATTTCTGTAGGTAAAAGATAATGTCGTAATTCAGACGTGATGGATCCTCTTTTATACATATTGATTTCACACAGTTACTAACAGATCTGCAAACTTGGGAACGTAGGATGCGGCTTCGGGAGTATTTCATTGACAAAGAAAATGGCATTTCTTCACAAGATGTAGGTACTGTTAATCATAAAAACTCTAAAAGTAATTGGACACCAGAAGAGGGAAGAGACAAGTGGTTGGATGAATACATCAGACAAGTGAAAGAAGACGTTATCCGGGGGTTAAATAGAAAATTTTCAAGTAACATAACTGTTTCAGAAGACAAAGCAATGAGGGAATTATTACATGATCAAAGCATTATTATTAGAGCAGCAGACAAGGGATCTGGGATAGTAGTGATGGACACCAATAAGTACGTCGATCAGTTGGAGAACGAAATGATTAACAGTGCGTCATATGATCAAGTTAAAGTAGATAAAAGCAAACAAATCACCAACAAAATTAAGAAACTAATTAACAATATGTATAAAAGAGGATCCATCACGTCTGAATTACGACATTATCTTTTACCTACAGAAATATCTTCAGGAAAACTACAGGCAAATCCAAAAATTCATAAGGAAAACCATCCATTGAGAACAATAGTAAATGGCCGCCAACATCCAACAGAGAAGCTTGCAGAATATGTAGAATCGCAATTGGAGGAGGCAAACCAATCGTTAAAAAGTTATGTACAAGACACTACGGATTTTTTAAGAAAACTTTCTACCGTAAATCAACCATTATCCAATTCCTCAATATTATTTTGTATGGACGTGAAAGCGCTGTATCCCAGTATACCCAGACAAGAAGCGCGGGAAGTAATAGCAAAAGTTTTAAATCAACGACAGAAAAAAGAAGTTGACACAAATACCATTTTACAGATGATGGATGCTGTCCTGGAAAATAACAATTTTAGTTTTAACAACAAACAATATATTCAAACAGAAGGAACTGCTATTGGATCCAAACTTGGCAGAAACTATGCGTGTGTATATATGGGGGATTGGGAACGTATTCTTTTGGAACAGTGTAACGTACAACCTCTTTTTTATGTTAGATATATCGATGACATATTTGGAATCTGGTCAGGGACAGAAGCCGATCTCCTACATTTCCATGAAATGGCAAATGGTATACATCCAAATATTCAACTTGATCTACGCTTTTCTAAATCTAACATAGAGTTCCTAGATGTAAATGTTTCTATTGAAAAAGGATATCTTTCTACCGACCTGTACAGTAAACCCACTGACAAACACATGTACCTAAATAAAAAATCCAGCCATCCTGAATCTACAAAAAAATCTATACCATTTGGACTGGGTATCCGTGCGCGCCGAATCTGCTCAACAGATGAGGGATATTTCAAACAACGGGAGAAAATTAAAACAAATCTACGCAAATGTGGATATTCCAACAAGGATGTCGAGGATCAGCTGGCGAAGGTGGATAAACTCAACCGCTCGGATTTATTGAACTACAGAAAAAATAACAAAAAGTGTAACCGTGTTCCGTTTGTGTTAAACTATTCCAGAGGGCTACCAAATATTCATCAAATACTAAAGAAACGTCAACAAATTCTCGAAAATTCCGACCGCCTAAAACTTGCGTTTCATAACACACCTATAGTGGCATTCAGGAGAGACAAAAACTTGAAAGACATATTGGTCCATAAGAAACATAATAACCTATTTTTTAAAAAACAACACTTATCCGAGCCGTGTGGTGCAAAAAAATGTGTTATGTGTAAATATATTATTTGTTCTGGCCAATTTCAAGATTCGAAGGGCAAAACGTATCAAGTTAAAAATCATATCGATTGCAAGTCAAGTAATGTTGTTTATGGGGTGTTTTGTAAAAAGTGTAACAAAATTGTATATGTTGGGGAAACGGGGGTGACTTTATATCAAAGACATGTTTTAAATTTGTCACTGATCAGGAGAGAAACTAACGACCCTGTAGCAATGCATTTTTATACTGACGAACACACAGTTGAGGATTATTCTGTAATAGGTATCGAAAAATTGTACAAAGATGAAACTTACAGAAAATTCAGAGAAAATTTGTGGAAGAAAAAATTAAATACTTATATACCTTTTGGTATAAACAAAAGGGAACATTATTGTCTTTAGACTACATTATTACTAGTTTGTATAGACTTTTCCTTTATTTTATGTCCCGTAATCTATACATTTTTCATATATTACTTGTTTATGTACTAATTACGGCTATCACTGTGCTTTCTATAGACTCTCACTTTTATTTCATATGTTTTTGGCGCAATATTGTTGTATGACGTCACTTGCCAGACTGTATTCATATTGTGACGTCATAGTATATGTTCTACGTTGTGTTGCTATAGACAATAAACACCGACTGATGAAGACCGGTAACACGGTCGAAATATTTTGAAACAGTGTTTTAAAAGTTTTTTATTATTCATTGAAAAAGAGACTTTGGGTATATATATATATATATATATATATATATATATATATATATATATATATATATATATATATATATATATATATATATATATATATATATATATATATATATATATGTATGTATCCAAAGTCTCTTTTTCAATGAATAATAAAAAACTTTTAAAACACTGTTTCAAAATATTTCGACCGTGTTACCGGTCTTCATCAGTCGGTGTTTATTGTCTATAGCAACACAACGTAGAACATATACTATGACGTCACAATGTTAATACAGTCTGGCAAGTGACGTCATACAACAATATTGCGCCAAAAACATATGAAATATAGGTGAGAGTCTATAGAAAGCACATTGATAGCCGTAATTAGTACATAAACAAGTAATATATGAAAAATGTATAGATAACGGGACATTAAATAAAGGAAATGTCTATACAAACTAGTAATAATGTAGTCTAAAGACAATAATGTTCCCTTTTGTTGATACCAAAAGGCATATAAGTATTTAATTTTTTCTTCCACAAATTTTCTCTGAATTTTCTGTAAGTTTCATCTTTGTACAATTTTTCGATACCTATTACAGAATAATCCTCATCTGTATGTTCGTCAGTATAAAAATGCATTGCTATATATATATTCATCCTATAAGAAGGGGCATCAGAAAATAGTTTCTGCAGATCATTCTTTTAGCAAGACATTTCTAATGATTAACCAAAATTTCAGCGTCAATCGTAAAATTATTAGGACAACACAGACCTTGTTTATAGTCATGTTTTTGTTTACATTTATGTATTAAATTTACGATTTTTAAACTTAAGATATTTCCTATTCAGCAATTAAAATATAAAGAAATTAAAACATTACCTCAGCTCTGTGTAAAAACATAGCATTGTGCACAAAGCTCTATATCTTGCTTACAACTCAAATCTTGACTCTTAGATAGGTCAGTGATTATAGAAAATTGTAAACAATTAAAACAAGAAAAAATGCACTGAAAACAAAGAAAGAGCACAATTTATTTTTCATCATAAATAGAGAGGTTTAGCAGACCAACGTGTACGCGTACTTGTACGTGTAGGTTACAAGTTAGAACTACGCGTACCAGCTCACATTACTTTTCTTGTTTAGCAGTTGTAACGTGTGCCTGTATGTGTAAAGTTTTGATGAAATTCTAGATATCCCCTCCCACTAAGCTGAGAATTTTAGTCATAGTCGAAAATTGAGAATTCTGTATGTGTTAATTTTATTATACATCGTTGTTTATATAAGTATATTTTTATTTATCACAGATGAATAAAATAACAGAGCCATTGCACGTTTTGCGGTAGAGATACGTGTATTAAAACTCCAATAGCATATTAAATTTTAATGAAAATTTATGTTTGTAGATATCAGCATTTGCATTAAAATACTCAGGCTTAAGAAAAATAAAAATATTTGTTAAAATAGGTAGCCAACAGGGAAACAGAAGCTACAAGTTCGACCTTACGGGTATTTTGCAATTTACATGTATGTTCATTCGGGTACATACGTGTAGAAATTCGTCATTACACAAACTGATGACGTGATGCACGTATTTTCCTTTCTACACGTACACGTACGCGTACACGTTGGTTTGCTAAACCTCTCTATTATACCTTGTCCTACCGGTATATATTTTTAGCTGCGAAAATAATCTCCGTTTAGCCTGAAAATGCTACGCATCTTAACAAATCACGTTGCATTATTAAATCATTACGTAAAGATCGTACCGAATAACGAATAAAATGAATAGTACAAATGCATTTTTTGTTTATGATATGTTGTTAGTGCATCAGATTTTGTTCATTTTGCGCAGTTAAACAATCAGCTGTCGGAATTACCGAAGTTTGTGTTTGATTGATGCGTATATATTCCAAAATTCAGGCGATAGTACGCCTCAAGTTAAAAGGCATAATTTACGAAAATGAAATTAAATTCCAAACAAGCTAAAACCACCGTCACAAAGGAATATGACAACGCATAGAAATAATAAACCTCAATTTACTTCACAAAATCGGCACAAATACATTTTGCAAGGTTTAAATATTCCCTTCGCACGTAAGTTGTTGGACAACAAGCAAATTCATCTTTGTCAGTTTGAAACATGGCTGCTCCAAACAAAACCTGGTTTTCGATATTCGAAATACCGAACCTGAAGTTATAAACTGATCGACCCCTATTCTTTCTTTGTTATTATTTTCGTAAATTACTCAAATTTGAAACAGAATTAACTCATGATTTTTGCAATTTATATTTTGTTTTCCGTTAGGATGATTTAGGCTAAATGACGTTAAATTTGACTCATTTTGGTCTTGTAAAGAAGATTTTTCAAAATGTACCTCCCTTTTTCTACAGTTTTGAGGTTTTCTCTGCTTTGAATGAAGATCAGTCTTTCATTTCTGCAATTTATATTTGTCTTACCATAAGGATGTTTTGTGCCAAATTTGGTTGAAATTGGCCGAGTGGTTTTAGAGAAGTTCAAAATGTAAAAGTTTACAGACGGACGGCCAAACAGACGGACAGACGGACCATGGACAAAATGTGATCAGAAAAGCTTACTTGAGCTCTTTGGTCAGGTGAGCTAAAAACGATAATATCTCCCCTTTTGTTGTTTTCTCGTCTCGAAATATTTCCTGTGTTTCTGTCTCCTTTTTTTCTAGCGTTAACCAACTACGAGCGTCTTCTGGTTTACATACTGGATAGGCATGTGACATCATCTCATATATAAATAGTTCGTAATGTGGTGTTTACAGTTCTGTCCGAAACTTATAAAGATAATTGGAATTTACATTTTATACTTTATATGCGTATATATATATTTGTGCATTTTTCAGAAAGTTTCCTATGTAGCTTGATATAAAAACACAATCCTTCTTAAACATTTATGTTTTGAAAATAAATGCAAAAGGGTCTTGATGAATTCATTTTTTTTTTCAAACATTACTCTCTTATAGAACTGGAAATCGTGTTTAAAATTTTGACCTGTAAACTTGAAAACATATGTTCGTGTTGGTTTGTGAGTCTGGCTATTTAAGAAATAAACAACGTTATTTAGTGAACATGGCGTTATGAATAGCAATTGCTCTGTTGGCATATTCCATGATGCGCGCTAGCGCATCATGGAAAATATGCCAGAAGAGCAGTTGCTATTCATAACGCCATGTTCACTAAATAATCGTTGTTTATTACTTATATTTGCATTTTACCACTCGCAAATTCCCTGTATTAGCCTAAACCTTGACAGTTAGCTATTGCATCAAAAATAAACATTCAGACTGTAATGTATTTTAATTCACATAGATTTGTTAACAGAATCAATGATATGTTATAACAGTAAATCTTTTAAAATGTTATTATAAGACAGGTTTTAATATTAAATACATCAATTTTATGGAGTTGGAGAAAAACACATGATGTATCGTATAGTGGTTTAAATCTATAACGTCATGGAAAAGTATATATAACGTTACACCTTTATGACGTCATAGTATACAGACGGAGCAATTGCGATTATAGAAATATAATTGCAGTTCCTCCCTATCGACTTCGAGTGGGAAAGAACAATGTATATGCAAATATTAAAATATATATCCTGGCGGTGTAACCTTTGTTAATAATGTTAATAATAGCGTTAAATAATTCACAATACAGTTTTATAATTTTATTTATTGTACGATGCAAAATGTTTAGTTTCTTTTGTTTATGAATAGCAGTGACACTTTGACACTTAACAGACACAAAGTATTAAGTTTTCATTCACAATTTTTAAAACTATTACAGTCCGAATTTCCTCTATCAGTTTTTAAATTCGTAACCTTTTTTGATTCAATTTTACAAAAAACTGAATGATGATAATACGAAAACATTTATAGTATTAAACTAGGTATACTGACCTTACCCTGTAGGCATAAACGTTATATGAGGTCAACGATCAATGTTTTGAGATATGGTGTCTTTTATCGTTTTTAAGCATTTTTCAATACTTTTATAGTGTGTGCCATTAGCATATGTAAACAAAAATAATGAGATAAAACCAACAGAAAATATGCAAAATCATGTTAACTAACAAATAAAATCTTAACTTTGAATATTACAGTACTACCAAAAAAAGTTCAGTGAAAACCAAATCTGAAAAATGTAGTCCGAATTTCCTCTGTTTTGCTTAAAGTTCAACTTTGTTTGAGCCTAATTTCAAATAAAGTAAGCATATCGAATGGTTTTTCAATAATAATTCATTTCATAAATACTTTTAAAGTTTATAACAAATTTTACTCATGACATTGAACTTTATAACAATCCCGAATTTGAGAGCTCAAAACCTGAATAAACAACGTCCTTAAGCGAAATTACATTAAAAGAGTTGAAACAATTATCATTTTAATAGTTTTTGAGTACTGTAACTTTTTCTCCCTAAATTTTCAGCGCAGACTAAACTTTCAGTTAGTGTGTACTTTGGGATATCTTCATTTTTTTCAGAAAACATATTTGATAATTTTTTAATATTTCTATAAGTAAAATACCATATTTATTACAAATATATTTCTTGAAACTCAAGAAAAATAACATCAATTTGTACCCAAAATCTGCTTTTTTGATGCTTTATCTTACACCTTATATCATTTACCAATGCTTCTATCTTTTTTTTCTGAATTTATAGACGTTTTTGACAAATCTATTACAATTTGAGTAAAAGATAATTTCAGTGAATGTTGAAAAATCAATGTTTGAAAACAGCGTTTTCTTCGTGCAAAATAGTAAATGTAATAAAATTGAAAAACGTTTTCTTTTTAATTCTTCAATTAATTTTATTTTGTTTTTGATGGATTAACAGTTACTTGATATTTGATGTAATGGTACATTTTAATAACAAAATAATAAAGAGTAACAAACAAAATATTCCTAAGATACGATACAAATAAAAAAAATATTATAATTTGTAATGAAATTGATTTCCTTTTTATTTTTAGGAGTACAAATGAAAACAAATTGATCAAATCAATTTTTTTTCAACGTTTGACTTGCCTAATTAAAAGGTAAATTTGATTGATAAAAAGTTCATTTACATAATTGTTCAAAATTCTCACAAACACAAACATTTGTTTGAACATTTTAAGAACAATCTGGTTTAAGACAGTATAAATTTTACAGTTTGTTTATTTGTGATGTGGAATATTGGTTTGTATACATTATGTATATTTTTTTTTTACAGATAATGTATACAAAACAAGTCACAAATCATAATCATATAAAACACACCGTATGTTTACATGTTATGATGGATTTTTTTCACTTTACCTGTAAACTCAGCCACAAAGAGGTTGTCTCTGGTGTTCACACATAAACCCCATGGATCATCTAAGTTACATTTGTTAATGTAGCGAAGGAACTGTCCGTCCTGATCCAGGATGTGGATACGGTTGTTAACATCCGCTATCAGGATCCGACTCTGGCTGTCTGTTGTGATGCTGCGACGATTAAATGATCCATTGGTAGTCAGGGGGGGCAGTGTATACAAACCGGAAGTTCACAGCCTGATTGACCACCACTACTGCACGGGCTTCACGTTCAGACACACATATATCCAGATTCCTATTCTCAACAATGTATTTTTCTCCACCAAATGAATAGACAGGTTGTCTAAATATAATTTTAGAAGGCAATTTTCTGAATTTGGCATTCGTCGATTTGTACTCAAAGAAAAGGCAGGTATCTTTTGAGTTTAATAACTTCTTTAGTTTTGCGATGTGTAATCTAATTTCACACATGGTGGATGTAATTTCATCTTCCTGTTTATTTAGTCCAGATGGTTGGATTCCATTTCATCAAGATCAGATTTCAAGTTTCTGATAATGGTATCGATTTCCCTGTGCCAGACTTCTCCTTGTTCGTTCAGATCTGTTATTAATCTCTCGGAGTTTTTCATCAGATCAGCTTTTTGCATGGAGATGTTAGATGCAATATCTATATACTGAGGATAAATGTATTTCAATAATTCTTGCAAATCTGTCTGTAACACTTCTTTGTTTCTTTCATAAATTTCTGAGATATCAACTTCTTTATGACCTTAATGTTCTCCAGTATTACACTGTGTACAAATAGGGTTATCACACTGTTCACAGTGGAGTTCACATTGTTTGTTGGGATGTTTCTTACAAATGGGATAATTCAAAGTTGTACTGACTTGTTTAAGTGACACCACAGTGTGAACTTTAGAGGAATCATATGAATGTTTCTGTACACAATCTTTACACAGATGTATATGACAAACTTTACATTACATAGGGGCCTCAGTGGTTTGACACAGTGTGCAGCGTACAACATCCTGGGCGCTGTTCCAAGGGTCCATTTCCAGTGGATTTTTTTATAAGGAATATGGTCACTATTGTTAAATCTGGATCGGAAAGTTACATTAAGTATGTATTATTCATATACATGTAAACATGTTTTATTTTGGTTAGATGAACTTTTTTGTATATAACATGCGAATATTCTACATGTATTTCAAACGCAATTTGTACATTTTCGTCGATAGTATTTTAAATAAAAGGCATTATGGTCCATACCTTTGATAGGCTATGTATATTAATTAATACATGTATATGTTTATTATGAAATTCATGTTGATATCCTTATAATTATTTATAATAATTTTTATTTCTTATTTTTTGTTATATTAAGGACATATCACATGCTGTTCAGTTTTCGTTTGATTCTATACTTATTAAAAATGTTTTTTTTTTTTTTTACATTTTTAACTGTCTTTATCTGTGATAATAGTACGAATCAATTTTGATCCCTAAAACCCAATAACTTCATAAAACATGAGTGACACAAAATGGGCGTGTCTTATAGCATACCTAAAACACAGTATTGGCTGGGCGTCTAGTAATACATAACATAGGGAGCTGTTAAACGATCGGGGCTTTAATTTTAATCGGTATTATGGCTAATTACCACTTCTTCTTTTTTACACCAAACAAACTATTGGAAGTATTTACTGTATGAACAAGGAAGACAAGAAATGTAAACGTCCCGTAATTTAGAAAAATCCTTAATTATTGATATGTTATCATATTTCTAGAAGTTATTATTCAATTTCAATATTCTTCATATTATTAAGCTAAACCTGCTTAATTCGCTGTGATAGGAAGCAAACTTTGGTAACCTTAGCACTAAAATTCTTAGATTTTTTTTAAAAAGTAATATTTGTTTATCTAAAATTAGTTCATTTTTACAATAGTGCATTAGATTCAGGAAGGAAATACAAAATGTATTTAACCTTTTTACCCTGGAAGTAAACTGTAGTTTCAATATCGAACGGGCCGTGTTCCCAGTATCAAGAGCTTCTGGTCAAATGCTACCTGTGCACGATCAGGTGATTCGTTTCTATGTCAAGTACACTCTTGTACTAGGAAAAACACAGTTACAATATTTAAAGTCCAAACTCTTGTCAACAATTTAAACTTGAACACTGCTGATTATTCGAAATTATCATTTAATTCTTTAGGCATACCCAGATTATGCTTTATATATGGGGCTGAAATGGATTTTTTTTAAAGTTTAAAAAATCTATACATAAGTTGCTGCATTATTATGAAACATTTTGAAACGAGGAACATGCTCTGATGTCGGAAGTGTATTTTGTATTATTTGTTTCTCATAACAACAATAGTGAATATTGCGCATTTATATTTTGTTTTTCAGTCTATTGCAGGTAATTATAAAACGACCGCAAAAATCTTTAGATACTTTATCAATTGATATAGATTGTGTTTACAAAATCGATTAAAGTGCATGCAGGATTAAGATAGTGTATTTACGTCTAAAGTTTAAGGAGTTTCGCCTCAATGAGTCTACAAATGATATCCTAGAACTAACCACGGCGCGTCAGGTCATTCTTTATAACTCAATTTAGTTGGTATAAGGTTTTAGAAATTGTAGCAAAGTATAAAAGGAAGGTGTGTAAAACAAAGCTCCAAAGAAGTCCGCAGGAATCTGTCTTCACTACAGGTTCGATAATAGCAATAAATTGGTGTTCCACGATTATGGTAACCACTTCAAGGTGCTCATCGTATATGATATATTTATTTCAGATTTTTGGTTATAGATATTATAAATGTCAATATTTGCTTTGATTGATCTTTATCTTAGGTTTATAATAATTTCAATTTATAAAAAAATTTGAATGTTCAAATAAAAGTAGTCAATGAAAGTTAGCTTTCATACTGTATCTTCTATTGATAGAGATTGGAGTGATCCCAATGTAGAAGGTGCGAGTTTCCTGTGAAAACACAATAGTCTGGTCAACACAAGGTGTAAAATTCAGCTTAATTATAGAAATTTATCGATATACTTATAGTAGGGAGAAAACCTCCATTATATGGTATGCCTACGCTATTCCAACAAAAATATGAATGATGTAAAAAAAAAGAAATCTAAGTGTTAACAAAAACATATCAAAATTAATAATAGAAATACTGTAAGTTAGCAAACGATTGTTGGATTTTTCACCAGTGACACGTTGTTTGCACTTTTGAAGCAAACAATGACATAACTTCAATGTTGAGGTGGCATGTCACACTGAGGTTTAGTATGGATAACAAAATATATATATCACCACTTAAAAATATCAAAATTTTCAAAATGTTCAGTTGCTCTACCTTGTTAAATAATGTCTTAACATCCCAAATCGATTTTGAAATCATGATTCATTAATAATGTCGGATTGAATTCGTTTTGTCATTAACTATTAAGAGAAAAATGTTTCATATTTTATATACAATACATTTTGTAACTGGCAACCATTTATATTTGAAAAAAAAGGGGTATTTCGACTGTCATTGTGAAATCAATTTTAAGTACTTTGATCACAAAATAGGGGGGGGGGAGAAGAATCTTGATAAAAATGGTGTAAATTTTTAATTTTTAAATGTTATGTGTTAAGTTACAAACATGATACTACACTCACAATGCTTAGTTGTGTTATGTAGGCAAACGTTGTTAACAACGCATGTAAAAACTTCAATTTAGATTATGTCAACAAAAACACCGCAAAACCTTGGTTACATACACTGTAACAAAGAGATTTTAGTTATGTATCTTACTTTAAACTTCGCAACTGACAATGGTGGTAAACCAAATCAACCAAATGGTGGTCAACTATTGAAGTATTTTAGTAAAGCATTTAATCATTCAGCACGGAAATATAAAATGTTTTAGGTTTAGATTGTGACCTTGCAAAAAGTGTTACATTGAGAAATAAACTTACTGTAAATGACAAACACGTCATGGTGGTTTTTAAAGTCTGAAGTCAAGATCAGATCGGCCACTTTTATAGCAAGTTCAGATTTATTATAATGGTTAAACACGTTATCACTTGGTCATATATACACCTTGATCTGTTGTACTGCAAATAAATAAGTGTTTTACTTTCATCAAATTACTTAAATATTTTAAAGTCTAGAAAACAGAATAGAGTATAATATACATTTACACCCATTAATTGTACAACTTCATGTCTATGTCAACACATCTAATTCAGATAAAAATTGAAAATATCGGTAATTTTTAATAAGGTTTATTGTTTAACAAAAATTCAAACTTGATATACATAGGTCATTATAATATAATACACGAGTCAATGACTTATAAAAATATGATCAGCAATAATAATGGCATGAATTCAGCAGAACCTTAACCCAGCAAATGTGGCGGATCAACCGTACCAAATCACGTGTAATATGTACATGATTTATTTCATTCGAAAACGCCATTTATCGTGCAACAATATGCAAACATTATGCATATTGTGAACAATTTAAATCAACTAAGCTGTGGGTAAACAAGATACATGGGCATTATTTCTCTTATTTTATATTATTACCAAAACACCCAAAATGACATCCTAATTAGACCCTTCTTTGTTCAAAATGGCACCATGAGCCCTGCTTTATTGGCCACTTAACCCCACGACTTCTTACATGCATTCTAACAGTAACTTACAATTTCATACCGTTGTATAAATGATTGTTTGATAACTTTACATATATATTTTATCATTTTGATGGTAATAGTTCTGGTCTTTAATTCAGAACAATTGAGATTACCGGTACACCATTCACTCATGCATTTGTTTTCATACACTGATGAACACTAAATTACATGAACATTGAAACCTGTTTGGCATTCGTATGAAACAATACCACGGTCATTAATGTCCAATTAAACACCTTTAAACCCCCTTATCCTATACCAAATATGGGGTATTTAGTAGGGGGGATCATTTTATAAATTGGCATGTTTCCAATTATTTAGCAATGATATATTTTTTGCGATCACTTTCACAAAAAAATATTCATACTAATTACCTACAACTGTGCTGCAAATATTTCAAAATACACGCAAACATCAAACTTACTTCTTTCACATAAAAGTATGGATGCTTTGGGTTAATTTTTTTTTCTAATTAACACCAATCTCCCTGATAGATGATTTAGAAATAAGTGACAGAATATAAACAGAATATGACTTGATAACATTATACCAGTATATACACTAAATATGGAAATGTATATACCATATATCCAAAACAATAACACGCTAGGTCGATGCAGTGAAATGAATAAAATGAATAATTCATTTCTGAGGACAATAGCTGAAATGATTTCTTAACTCCAGACTATTTTACAAATAAAATAGAGTGAAAGCATTGTGATTTACGAAAACAATAGCACAAATAATGCGCTTCCGCAAACTATATCATAGAAATTCCAACCTATAACGTAAACTTCGATAATAATTGGTAGATCGTTTTATTTCTCTAAATGATTGATTCTCTATTATATAGCAGGTTCGAATCTTTCGATTTGTTCGTCGTGACTCGAAGTACTGGCCTGACTCGAGCTCTGACACATGTGTAGTTCGAGCTCAGAGAATCTGTGCTCCACATCCCATTGCTGTTTGCGTAATATTGCCATCATGAAATAATTCTCCGTTTCCAAGGAAACCACTTGTTCCAAAAGCGTGTTGATTTCTTTCTGGAGAACGTTATTGTGTGTGTCGTAAGAGAAACTTTATGGACTGACCGATCCGTTGGATGTGTTGTACCCGGGGGAAACATTAAGCAGTGTCGGCTGGGGTGGGCCTGTGGTGACAGGTTAATATAGGAGGAAGAGAGGTTGTCTGATCGACCTGTTGCAAGACTCAGCGAAGACAGATGATTCGTTGTATTGGATATACAGTATGAAGACAGAAAGTTCATCTGTTGAGGATGGTTTTGAAATGGATATTTATGAGCATACGTAAAACTCAAGGGCGATAACTTTGCCAGAGGTTTCGGTTGTGAGAAAACGAATGGCCGCGCTGACGGGATGCTTGTTGTTTGGCACAAATCTCTGGATGAGATCGGCGGAATATAGCCAGGAGGTCGAAAGGAATTATAGGAGTTCGTACAGGTAGCTCCAATAAAGTATTGGTGACGTCATCGTCCCTGCATTCATGACATCACAATTACCATTTAAGTGCATTCTGTGTGCAGTTCAACAGTGGTTTTAGCAAGCACATTTTCATCCGTTTCCAAAGAAAATTCATAATGAGTCTTTTCATCACCACAAGATGGCGACTGTCTTAGAAGACCTGCCGGAAGGGTGTGGTGACGAGTTATCATTATCATTCTTAACGAATTTTGCTGGATGATTGTAGAAGTCCCTGAGAAAAAAATAAGCTTTGTATACTTTATTCGTTGAATTAGAGCTACAGCTATGCCTATAACTTATGTGAAAGCTGATGTCAGAAGTAATTGTAAAATGAAGAAAAAAACCCCACTTCAAAATGAAAACGAAATTGGATTTTCATCCTCTGAAGTAAGAAAGTTATTTTCATTTATTATTATATTTAAAATTTTGATCAGTTTGTTCACCATGTTCATTCATTAGTTTGTTCATTCATCAGTTCATTTGTTCTTTCATCGGTCATTCTGTTCATCCATATGTCTGTCCATCCATCAGTCAATCTGTTCACCCTTTAATCTGTCTATTCATCCATCAGTCTGCCAGTTCATCCATCTATCTATTAA
Source organism: Magallana angulata (assembly GCF_025612915.1). Lineage (NCBI taxonomy): Eukaryota > Metazoa > Mollusca > Bivalvia > Ostreida > Ostreidae > Magallana > Magallana angulata. The sequence goes on along the minus strand of NC_069114.1, from coordinate 7,634,635 downwards.
TCATTCAGTCTGTCTATTCATTCATGTCTGTTCATCCATCAGGCTGTCTGTTTAACCATCAGTCTGTCTGTTCATACAACGGTCTGTTCATATATAAATCAATCAGTAAATCCCCCAATCTGTCTGTTCACCTGTCTGTATATCAGTCTGCCTGTGTATTCATCGGTCAATTTTTTCATTCATCAATTTGTCTGTTAATCCATCAGTTTCTCTGCTCATTCAACGGTCTGTCTGTTCATCCACTTGTTTTCCTGTTCATCCACCTATCTGCCTTATATTTGGTTACTTTTATTACCCCCATTAAATCTGTATTAAGAGGGATCTCTACACCACATAAGTGTGGGGTATTTTTGTTGCATGCATTTGTTACTAATTCTAGGCAAAGTAGTCAACTATAATATACCTCAATGTACAATACTCTGTCTTCTAGAGAATTTTTAAAATATCAGCCTGGTTCCAGAAAACCCTTAGTTTGTCAAACTCTTAAACATTTCTGTTTTAAAATTCTTATGGAAGTGAAATGCAATAAAGTTTAGAAATAAAACAAACAAAATAATCATGAATGAAGTTTTTATGATTTTTACTGGATTCCACATAAATATGAAACTAAAATATTTAAAAAAAAATTTAAGGCAAATTGCTGGACGTAATCCCACAAAAATCTGAAAACATAAACAATGTTAGTTGGTTAATGAGATGAAAAAAAGAGACATTGAATGAAATTGAAACATTAGAAGAAATACTGATTTATTTTAAAAAAAAATGGTATGAAAGATCCCGTTTAAGAGTTGTCTTTCTTTAGTTTACATGGTCTAAAATATTTTTGGACCAATTTTTTAAATAATAAAAATCAAGAAGAAAAATTAACCAAAAAAAGAACCAAGTCTATGCTAAATATGTAGATATAAGGTAAGTAGTGCGTATGATAATGTTTGAATCTGAACGATTATATTTTTGATGAAAGCATTATACATATTTTAATAAATCTTTGAAACAATATGTTAGTACTCTATTTCTTTTTCATATGCATGTACAAAAGCAATTATAAACAACAACCATACGAATTTTAATACATACATTTGATGTCCATTGTGATAAACATGTACGTGTGGAAATGAAAAACATGCTCATTTTCAGAATTCGTTGATTCCCTAATTTGGCTTCAAATCCGGGCTTTCACTGCTTTTGCTACCCAACTTTATCTATTTAAATGCAAGTCTTTTACTGCAACTGTTTTACAATTGAAAAGTAAGGATCAGTTCAAGAGATGATACTACTTACGGTACTTTAGTTTTAGTTTAACATGTATATTAATCATACATAAATAGTTTAAGTCAAAATATTATATCTGCTTACCTTGATCGATAATCCGTCACATATGTATGATCTTCTGCTGTAGATGACATGACAGAATTGTATTGCCAATAGCAGGGGAACAGTATATTGTTTAGATATCACGTTTTCCGTACAAAACAGTAAATTGAGATATCTTCGAAGCGTATTGATGATTTCATTCCAATCTCATCTCCCTCGCTAGAAGAGTTCATTTGAATTGTGTATAGCTATTTTGTACTACAACATAATGTTATCAATCCGGAACAAAATGGCGTTTCAAACGGAAATCAGACACGTTGTGACGATGTGGCCTTCCACCTTAATTCAAATTAGGTGACTTTTGAATGCTCAAACTTCAATCGCTGGAAGTTCGTGCTCGCTTGTAGTGAATCTCCCTTCCCGATGTTTTCCTTATTTAAAAAAACAAATTTATCCTTGCTTTCTAGAACTCTTGATCTCATGAAGTCAAAATGCAGTCCCGTTATTCAAAATCTTGTTCTAACTTGATAACTCGTACTTACTGTGTATATGCAAGTATTGCCTGATTTACACCTATACTTGGTCATTTAAATGGCTCCAGGTGTAAGACGGATTACCCTTGTAACGGGATGTTTATTCAGACAACACTTGTCTTCCAAAGTTATCATTGTTTGATGATTGACCATACCGGTACCGTATCTATACACGTGTAATAAACACCGACCGTCTTGGTTATTGGAGATGCAGTAAAGAATGAGAAATTATTTATTGGTCTTTATGATTTAAAGTCAAAGTCGAAGCTTAATGAAATTTAAAGCTGACATTACAACGGTTACTGCTGAACAAATTGTTGCAGCTGGTGAAGTATCAGTATTGTGGGGGATACTCATTACCTATATTTTACGACAAGTAATTTCGCAGTCCAGTTGTACTTACTAGTGAGCAATTTGTTCATTATATCATGCCCAAAATGAAAAAAAGAGATCATAACTTAACACAATATTTGTTTATACCCAGTTTTCAAAATATCCGGATATGTATATTCAACTGAAAATAAAACTTGTTAAAGCACATGCATAAGGTTAGCACTAAAATAAAACTTTAATCATCACATCAATAAGGTAAGGTTAGCACTAAAATGAGTGGCAGTACCATAGCAGCCGGTAAGACTTAATTCAAAACCTGTCATTCACCTCCGAATATTCAAAACTCTTGAAAACATGAACTCTTGATCCCTTGAAGTTTGTCCTCCGTCTTAAGAACTTCGACCAATCGAGAGTCAGTTGTAACTATAATGATTATCTTTATACTGTTTACATCGATTTTGATGTTGTTGGTGACATTTAAATAAAAGCTTTGGACTTATTAAACAACAATGTGATGCAGGCCTGTTTATTCCATTGTTAGACACTCGGCCATGGGTCATTGTAATCATTTTCATCAAGATTTATCTATCCTTTGAGCTATCTGTGCATATATCATTTGAAACCAGCGTCATTCTTATATCTTTTGATGCAAGAAAAGATTGTTACATCCTACCGAAAGTCCAAAGTCCGGTTAAAATGGTTTTAATTCGTCATTTTATAAAGTGTATAAAGGTGCAATAAATTGTTTCGTTATTTTTTGAAAGAATTGATATATAATTTATTGTTCACTAATTATTTGTTTTATTTGCACTCATTGGCAGTATATGTCGCCAGAAGTGACGCTTTTTAGGAATTCGATCAAAATCATTGATTTATTAACAGTTTTCTTATCTTTCTTCAAAGGGTAATACATAGCAACTCTTTGAACAAGAACGAACATTTTGTCAATTATAAATGACATGTGGTGATAACAAACACTGTTCAAAATCAGACGTCAGAAGAAAAAAAAGATAAAACAGGAGAGGGCAACATCTTAAAATTTATAGGTACGATCAGGTGCCATGAAGGAGTGAGCATATTTTGATGATCGGTCACACCCGCCGTGTGCTCTTTGTCGTAATTAGAAAAACAAAAAACCGGGAACAATTAGGTGGTTACATGTAATTATGGTCTAACAACAAGTATGAAAAACATCAATCATCGTGCGACTTAGTGAAAGATTGAATTTGCTGACAATATTGTTGTATCAACCATAGAACTTTGGTTCAGCCTGTTTCATCTGTGTAACTTTATATCGGACAAAGATATTTAATTATTTTCTTTACTTACTATTTTTAACAATATAGAAAAAAATATTTCTCGCCAAAGCATGGTTGCTTCATATTTTGTTTATAATTTATGTGTTGATAAAATGGCATGACATGCACTTGCGAGAAATGGCACTCGACGAGGACTGGTCGCACGTCAGATAAAAGCAGCAAAATGTTCTGTATACAATGTGTGTATATATTTCTAATATTTGTATAATTAATATGTAAAGAATAAAGAAAGGAAGTCAATTTTAACTAGAATCACTGCAGAGGAAGATCAAAGATAAAATGACATTGGCAGAGGTTTTATTTAGAAATAACATTACCCGGTGAGAAAGAAGGACTTTTTTCAGCTAGAACAAATGAAATTATTTAAATGTACATGTACAGAATATGGACATTTTCTACGATGAAACCTCTATCTCCCTCAATGAATTTTTCCAGGGCGTTAAAACCAATTTTTTGAAGACTCCACATTTGGAAAGAACTGATTGAAAGTTTAGTACTCTTACCAAGGAGAGTTTATAACAGTTTGCGAACATGACCATGTCCACAATCCTGCTGGTAACCTTTTTTCTGTTGAAATTGTGCACTGAAGACAAATTTTTTAAAGGATATGGCATTAGACTTAGAAAGGGCAAATGAAATTGATAAAGATTTGGGTCATTATAATTTGTCAGTGGAAAAAATGTTTTGTCAGAATTTTTTTTTATTGATAATCATTCAAATTTACAAACCGGTCATGGAATTAGACTTTGCTCTATATTGATTTCGTAAATTCTTTGTTTAGCTGAGAAAATTACGACGATCTCGGACCTGTTTTCAAATTTTTGGTCTGTTTCTTCATATCACAAAACAAATTTTGACTGTGCTTCCGGGCAACATGTTGCCCCATATCCGAGTCGATATTTGTACATGTATAACAACAGAATAAATAACTTCATCAATGTTTTAATTTTTTATTTTCAATTCATGGCATTTGATTCAGACGTCAATATATTTGTGGCATAGTTTTTTTTTTAATTTAGAGATTCTTGTGAGAATAATAACAGTAGTGCCTAAAGATTTATTTTCATAAACGTAAATTGCAGTAAATTCGAAGTCAGTGGAAAAAAAAGTCAATTACTTCACCTTTTTTCAATTTTTTTTAATTATAATCATTGAAGACGACTTATAGTCAACATCTTATATATCAAAATACAATACTAACAATAAAAAAAGTAATGTTATGATATTAATAATCTTTGACGACCAATTAAAATGATTCTTAATTCTAAATACTGTGATGTTCTATAAACATTCAATTAGTTGTTTGCATGAAAATAATGAAAGCTAGCTTTATGTATATGTATTACACTTGAAGTTAAAAAGAAGTAGAGTAGAACACGAGGCATTACATTGTTTGAATGTTTTAACATGGAATTTATGTCCTGCATATCATCTAGGTACACTATTCATGTACAAGGTTCCTTACTGTTTTCCATTCCATGATTGCACAGTACAAAAATCTAGTATACTTATTAAACATGAATATGATGCAACAAAAGGTATAAAATGAAAAATGATTTTTTTAAAGATCCTCTGTGAAGGATTTTAGACAGAGCGTCAATAATCCACATTGTCCATAAACTATTTTGCTTGTGGTGAATGTACTCATTCTATTCCCATTAACTTGAATCAAAAAGAGAAAAAGACAACAAGAGGAAGAGATAGTGATATATTTAATATTAAATCTTGACATTGCACCTTTAGCCATCATAATTATTCTGTTATTATTGGTTCTTGAAAATAAGAATATGATTTAAATTTGACAATTGAAATATTATTGGCCATATGCAAAAATAATTAAGAGAGCCTAGGGTGGTCACACCTCATTAACTGCATTATGGATTCCTTAGTTGAAGAGTGACACTTACACTCCCATTTGTCTCTTTCTCAAGTTCAAGTTCTCTGGCAAAATAGACACAAATACCTGTATACCCCCTCTCCCCCTCTCTGTATCTCTCTCAATAATGGTCAATAATTAGGCAGTTCTACTGAGTAATCTCTCTCTCTCTCTCTCTTTCTCTCTCACTCTCTCTCTCTCTCTCTAACAGTTAATCAATAGGTAGTTCCAGTTATTTTTCTAAGACACATTAGGTTAAATAATTTAAAAATTATTTTTAAAGCGGAGTGAACACATACTGAACAATTGATTATCTGATTATATACTCAAGTTTACCAATATTTTTATTCTAAGTGAAAGTGGAAATTCATACATTTATACAATCAATTTTATTTTATTTATAATATTATAAATAACACTTGTAGTGTATTTTTTCTATTAATATATGCATCACAAAATATTCATGTGAAAAGTAATCGAAAGTAATCGAAAAAATAATTATAATTACACTAAAAATTTTAGCTGTAATCGAGTAAATTACGATTACAAGTAATCCAAAATCTCTTCGATTACAGATTACTGTCGATTAATTGAAAAAAGAGTAATCATTTCAATCGATTACGATTACTCGAATTACGATTAAGCCCCTGCCTGTTACATTATTGACGTTAATAATACTCACATATTGAAGTGATTATCAACAATGTAATTTCTTAAAGACAAAAATAATTCGATACAGTAATGTGCTACTTTAAAAAAGATTACAGGTGTAAAAACAACACAACAATTGTGAGCAAGTGCATTGGATTAAAATATGAAGGAAATAATCATCGATGTAGGCAAATACATTTTAAGTCAATGAAGCCTCATAAGAAATGTCTCTTTAAGATCAAACCCTTTTAGTTTGCAACAAAAACACATGTATTGCTGAAAAATGAAATTTGCTACACACTCAGGTGTAAGGTTAAGTATTTCAAAACGTGTCCTTGAGCATCTGCTGAACGTGTTATGTGGCATTATCATCATAACACACATCTATTAAGTTATGGACTATAAAAGTAGTTTACAAAAATTACAGTCAATGCTCATACAATTTCCTAAATAATTCTCTTGACATTCTTTCAACATGACAGAATACAAAGAGGGAGAAATATGAATCCGGGTCATATATGTTATTATAAATGTTGTCTCTTTGAAGCAAAAAATTTATGGTGCTATCATTTTTATCAAAAAAATCCAAATAGGAAGGATTGAGGCCACTAGAAAGACAAGAGTCTGCATTCCCTTTTAATAAGATATTGACCGTTTTGTATTGTCTCCAAGCAAAAGCTAGGTAAAGTGGACTGACTTCGTCCTTGTTACATAAATTAATGTCTGCCCCATGATCCAGTAATAGTTATACAGTGGTATCATGACCGCATTGGCAAGCTATAAGGAGAGAACTGGCTTTGTTCTCCCTACATAGATTAATGTCTGCTCCTTTACTCAGTAAAAGTTGTACAGTGCTATCATGTCTGTTTTGACAAGCTATATAAAGAGGACTGACACCGGTTTTCTTACATAAATTAATGTCTGCTCCGTTACTCAGTAAAAGTTGTACTGTGCTATCATGTCCGTTTTGACAAGCTATATAAAGAGGACTTGCTCCGTCCTCCATACATAAATTAATGTCTGCTCCTTTACTCAGTAAAAGTTGTACAGTGCTATCATGTCCGTTTTGACAAGCTATATAAAGAGGACTTGCTCCGTCCTCCATACATAAATTAATGTCTGCTCCTTTACTCAGTAAAAGTTGTACAGTGCTATCATGTCCGTTTTGACAAGCTATATAAAGAGGACTTGCTCCGTCCTCCATACATAAATTAATGTCTGCTCCTTTACTCAGTAAAAGTTGTACAGTGCTATCATGTCCGTTTTGACAAGCTATATAAAGAGGACTTGCTCCGTCCTCCATACATAAATTAATGTCTGCTCCTTTACTCAGTAAAAGTTGTACAGTGCTATCATGTCCGTTTTGACAAGCTATATAAAGAGGACTTGCTCCGTCCTCCATACATAAATTAATGTCTGCTCCATTACTCAGTAAAAGTTGTACAGTGCTATCATGTCCGTTTTGACAAGCTATATAAAGAGGACTTGCTCCGTCCTCCATACATAAATTAATGTCTGCTCCTTTACTCAGTAAAAGTTGCACAGTGCTATCATGTCCGTTTTGAGAAGCTGTAAAAAGAGAACTGACACCGTTTTTCTTACATGAATTAATGTCTGCTCCTTTACTCAGTAAAAGTTGTACAGTGCTATCATGTCCGTTTTGACAAGCTATATAAAGAGGACTTGCTCCGTCCTCCATACATAAATTAATGTCTGCTCCTTTACTCAGTAAAAGTTCTACTGTGCTATCATGTCCGTTTTGACAAGCTATATAAAGAGGACTTGCTCCGTCCTCCATACATAAATTAATGTCTGCTCCTTTACTCAGTAAAAGTTGTACAGTGCTATCATGTCCGTTTTGACAAGCTATATAAAGAGGACTTGCTCCGTCCTCCATACATAAATTAATGTCTGCTCCTTTACTCAGTAAAAGTTGTACAGTGCTATCATGTCCGTTTTGACAAGCTATATAAAGAGGACTTGCTCCGTCCTCCATACATAAATTAATGTCTGCTCCTTTACTCAGTAAAAGTTGTACAGTGCTATCATGTCCGTTTTGACAAGCTATATAAAGAGGACTTGCTCCGTCCTCCATACATAAATTAATGTCTGCTCCTTTTCTCAGTAAAAGTTGTACAGTGCTATCATGTCCGTTTTGACAAGCTATATAAAGAGGACTTGCTCCGTCCTCCATACATAAATTAATGTCTGCTCCTTTACTCAGTAAAAGTTGTACAGTGCTATCATGTCCGTTTTGACAAGCTATATAAAGAGGACTTGCTCCGTACTCCATACATAAATTAATGTCTGTTCCTTTACTCAGTAAAAGTTGTACAGTGCTATCATGTCCGTTTTCAGAAGCTGTAAAAAGAGAACTGACACCGTTTTTCTTACATAAATTAATGTCTGCTCCTTTACTCAGTAAAAGTTGTACAGTGCTATCATGTCCGTTTTGACAAGCTATATAGAGAGGACTGACACCGTCCTCCATACATAAATTAATGTCTGCTCCATTACTCAGTAAAAGTTGTACTGTGCTATCATGTCCGTTTTGACAAGCTATATAAAGAGGACTTGCTCCGTCCTCCATACATAAATTAATGTCTGCTCCTTTACTCAGTAAAAGTTGTACAGTGCTATCATGTCCGTTTTGACAAGCTATATTAAGAGGACTTGCTCCGTCCTCCATACATAAATTAATGTCTCCTCCTTTACTCAGTAAAAGTTGTACAGTGCTATCATGTCCGTTTTGACAAGCTATATAGAGAGGACTGACACTGTTTTTCTTACATAAATTAATGTCTGCTCCTTTACTCAGTAAAAGTTGTACAGTGCTATCATGTCCGTTTTGACAAGCTATATAAAGAGGACTTGCTCCGTCCTCCATACATAAATTAATGTCTGCTCCTTTACTCAGTAAAAGTTGTACAGTGCTATCATGTCCGTTTTGACAAGCTATATAAAGAGGACTTGCTCCGTCCTCCATACATAAATTAATGTCTGCTCCTTTACTCAGTAAAAGTTGTACAGTGCTATCATGTCCGTTTTGACAAGCTATATAAAGAGGACTTGCTCCGTCCTCCATACATAAATTAATGTCTGCTCCTTTACTCAGTAAAAGTTGTACAGTGCTATCATGTCCGTTTTGAGAAGCTGTAAAAAGAGAACTGACACCGTTTTTCTTACATAAATTAATGTCTGCTCCTTTACTCAGTAAAAGTTGTACAGTGCTATCATGTCCGTTTTGACAAGCTATATAGAGAGGACTGACACCGTCCTCCATACATAAATTAATGTCTGCTCCATTACTCAGTAAAAGTTGTACTGTGCTATCATGTCCGTTTTGACAAGCTATATAAAGAGGACTTGCTCCGTCCTCCATACATAAATTAATGTCTGCTCCTTTACTCAGTAAAAGTTGTACAGTGCTATCATGTCCGTTTTGACAAGCTATATAAAGAGGACTTGCTCCGTCCTCCATACATAAATTAATGTCTGCTCCTTTACTCAGTAAAAGTTGTACAGTGCTATCATGTCCGTTTTGAGAAGCTGTAAAAAGAGAACTGACACCGTTTTTCTTACATAAATTAATGTCTGCTCCTTTACTCAGTAAAAGTTGTACAGTGCTATCATGTCCGTTTTGACAAGCTATATAGAGAGGACTGACACCGTCCTCCATACATAAATTAATGTCTGCTCCATTACTCAGTAAAAGTTGTACTGTGCTATCATGTCCGTTTTGACAAGCTATATAAAGAGGACTTGCTCCGTCCTCCATACATAAATTAATGTCTGCTCCTTTACTCAGTAAAAGTTGTACAGTGCTATCATGTCCGTTTTGACAAGCTATATAAAGAGGACTTGCTCCGTCCTCCATACATAAATTAATGTCTGCTCCTTTACTCAGTAAAAGTTGTACAGTGCTATCATGTCCGTTTTGACAAGCTATATAGAGAGGACTGACACCGTTTTTCTTACATAAATTAATGTCTGCTCCTTTACTCAGTAAAAGTTGTACAGTGCTATCATGTCCGTTTTGACAAGCTATATAAAGAGGACTTGATCCGTCCTCCATACATAAATTAATGTCTGCTCCGTTACTCAGTAAAAGTTGTACAGTGCTATCATGTCCGTTTTGACAAGCTATATAGAGAGGACTGGCTTCGTCCTCCTTACATAAATTAATGTCTGCTCCATTACTCAGTAATAGTCGTACAGTTTTATCTCTTCGTTTTGCACCTGATTCTTCATGCTTATAGTCTACATGTTCCTGGGTATCGTTACCAGCTGCTAAAATTAATGGGGTCCAACCGCCTTTTCCTAGCGTCTTCAGATTGACATCTGCACCATTTTTTATCATATCAAAAAGTAGGTGATAATTATGGAACAAAGCTACAATGTGAATAGGAAAAAAACTTTTCCAAGGTTTGGCAAACAATTTTTTTGTTTGGTCTTTAAAAACATTGTTGATCAACTCTGTTGATCCATTGCAACACATTGCAGAAAAATAGCAGGTAAAATCATTAATTTGTGTTGGTCTATGAAACAATTTTGTTACAATCAATGCAAAAAAATCGCTTTTAGAACTGCTCTTCATTTGCTGTAGAATATTTAAGCAATATTGTGATATTTGTGTATGACAAAATACAATTAGAGCAAACAGTGGAGATACTTCCTTTTCTAAATCCAAAAATGAGAGTTTGGTCAAGAGTAATTTTTTTGATGTATCATCAACCTCTTGTTTATCAATTGTAACTTTCTTTCTTTTTAGAAACATGTGTATATTTTCGGGGTTACCTGCTATCTTTTTTTTCAGTAATTCAATAACTTTTTCATTCCTTAGACAAGGACTGAGCACAACATATAAAAAGCGTTCTTCAAACAGTTCAGTAAAAAGTCTTTCTCCGAGTTCGTCAATATACCGTTCACTCAGATAAATATTGAACGGATCGTTGTGGTTTTCAGAAATTCCTAATCGTACCCTTCTTCCGAGGAAGCTGGTGTCAGCGTATCTTATTATTTCTGCAGGATAATCTGTTCCAAACACTTGGGTTGTAACTTCCATCACAAAATCGTGACTAAACTGATACTTATCTCCAATTGTTTTGACAAAACAGCCCTTTAGAGAATTAAGAGAGTCCCTGATAGCTAAGGGTGGTGTGTTTTTTGGTAGTCCACAAAGTTTTAACGTGTGATTAAATTTATTTTCCGTGTCTTTATCTTTTAAAAGATCACTGACGCAAATGTCATTGTTAAAAAGAACAAGAAGTGCCAAAGCACAATATTTAGTCTTGTCTTTTGCTCTGAACCCTAGTATTTCCTCCGTCATCACTGTTACGGGTTCTGTAAAAAATTTGATATCTTTTTTTCCGTAATCTTCTTTGTTAGAATATAATTTACACAATAACGGGAAATAAGTTTCAACTTCAACGATTTTACCGCAATCTTTATCTGATAAGGTCATATCGATTTTATAGGTTCTCAAAATCTGCCGTTTTTCACCAACAGTTAATTTATGTTTGTTATCATCGATGTCTACGATATGTAATTGACAAACGTTAAAACGTGTCAATCTCCTATCGGAAATTATGTGATTTCTACACGACATAATAAGTTTTGCTGTTTTTAAGTACAACTTTAATTCTTCTTCATATGTTTGCCATGAATTATTTAATAATTCATCAAAAGATTCTTTTCCGAACGGATCATTAAAAACACAAATGGTTTTATATTTCTGAAATCGACTTGAAGAATAAATATCCACAATATCTTCTACTTTTTTTACTCGTTTTACGGCCAAGCCCTGTGCTCTGTACTTGATTGCAATGTGGTGGATGATGGCGGACTTTCCGGATCCCGAGTGACCTGTCACAATAACCAGGTTTCTGCTTTTTATATATTTTTCCACATCTTTACATGCCTTGGTTGAAATAAAAAAAATATCGTCTTGTTTCCATTGATTGAATATGGCTTTTTCTATGGTTGATTCTACAAAAAAAAAATGTAAAACAGTCGGCATATATAATCTTAAAAAGGATACGAAGTTTGAGTTCAGTCTTTAACAAATAGATAAATTTTACTTAAGATATTTTGATGAATATAAATTCTAAGATTTGAAATTTTATGGCTTCTCACTGTGAAAAAATAATGCACTTTGAAAAAGAAAATTCAAAGCGCGTTAATTTTCAACCAAGTTAACGCTCTTTGAAAAAAATCTATTTCAAAGGGTGTTAACATTTTTAATATTAGCACACTTTAAAAAACCCTGAACATGGTTTGGTCGAGATACTTAAGACTTTTATATTCAATAAATAAATATATAACCTTGTTTAGCTCAATAAGACACATAAAAACGATAACACAGTATTTAAAGCAAACTTGATAATCGAGTGATTGTCTATTAAAGAGATATATTATAAGGTCATGCAGTTTAACGATTTAAACTCATATGGATAACTCCTGAGATTAGTATAATTAGTACATAACAGTACATAAATCGCTTAGAAACTGTGTGTCCTCTTTTTCAATTCGCAAAGTCGCCTTACCCCTTATCCAGATGGCAATGGATTTACAAAATTTAAGAACAAGACATTATGTGCATACTGTGGAATCATTAATATTCTTGGTGGCTCAATTTTCGTGGTATTCGTGGGTAGTCCTCTCCCACGAATTTAAATCCTCAACGAAAACAAATTAAGAAAGAGTTATCTTTGTTACTGAAACAGTAACCGACGCATCCACGAAATTATTTCCCCTTGAGTGAATAAAAAATTCACAATCCACGAAAATTGGCCCCCACGAATTTAAATGATTCCACAGTAATCACAATACATATGGTCCAATCTCCATAGATTGTGAACGTACGGAAGAAAATTCAATATAAGATATTTTTGCTAAATGACCATTTGGCCCTACAGAAATGTCCCCGAACCTCTGCACCAAGTGTAATGAAATTCACTTACAATATAGGTACATTTAGAATGCTTCATGAATATCATAGCCTTACATTCAGTTTAAATCTTCCCCTCTGTGGAAAAAGAGAAGAATACATTTTCGTCATACCGAGATTCTGTGCCCCGCCCTAAGATCTCTATCCCTGACTCAGGAACCATGAATTTCATAATATTTCATAAAATTCCTAAAATACTGTCCATACTGAACTATTGCAATAAGTCGAGAAACATTCGCACTAATCTTTCAAAAAATCTCACATCAAACGTAATACTATGCTACTGACACCCTTAAATTCCGATAAAATTCCTGAAATACTCTCCAAACTGAACTTTTATTCTGCAGCCACATAAACTTCTGACCAGACCGGCCATTGTGATAGCTAATGTTAAACTCAGTTTCATTGGTTAATATTCCTGATGGTCCAATCAGAATCTGTCTTTCTCTCGAAGACGCCAAAATGGCTGGCCCTGTCAGAGGTCAATGCGGATGCAGAATAAAAGTTCAGTATGGAGAGTATTTAAGGAATTTTTTCGGAGTTTTTGTATATAAGTAGCTTGCGTTTAATGTAAGATTCTAAAAGATTAGTGCAAATGTTTCTCGACTTGTTTCAATATTGTTCTTGTCATAGGCAAAATCCAATCGTGAGCCCTGGACCGGTAAATGTCCAAATAAAAATAAACTGGCGACTTCGAGAGAATAATGACGTATATCTCAGCTATTTTAAGACCCATCAACTTGAAATTCGGCATTGGTATATCTCAGACATTACTTTTAAGAAAAATACATGCACATGGCGAGTGTTTTAAAAATTAATTGATTTATCAGGCTTTTGAAGCGAGCTGCATGGTATTTTTTTTATCTGAGTCAGAGTTCGACCCCTTTCTTTATTTATGGTTACATTGAAATTAATGTTAAAACGGGCTTGGCCCCTGTGATTGTAGTGTATAAACTGGTCGGGGAAACTACCTTATATGGATATTGTTGTCATTGCGCAGAGCGATGCGTACCGCGAACAACTGTTCAATCAGTAAATAAAAAGCAACACTTGTGATTTACTACATGTTTACGTTTTTACAATAAACACGTGGTTTAGACTAATTTACGACTTAATTTCAAATGACTGTAATTACGTCAATTTATAAAATGTTTTAATTGTTTTGTAAAAAGTGCAAAGGTTAGGTACTAATTAAGATTGTTCATGGTCACATTACCAAACATTGCCGATTTTCCATGTTAAATAGTACGTTGAAATACCTCTCATAAAGTCCTCACAAGTCATTATATTCCAGTATTTGATTTTCGTAAATTTTGTGTTTTTCGCTGTTGTAGTGCTACTGACTAGCATTTAAAACTGAATTCATTTTGATACATGTTTATTGTTGTATGCCATATATATAACACAATAGTAATAATCAATACGCATGTACATTGATCATTGTACATATGTACATGCATATATAAGTAGTATGTGTCATCTTTGTATATACTCGCTCTAATGGAATGCCATAAGTCCGAGTAGTTGTATACACTAACTGTAAGTACTGTCTAAAAAAATACATGGATTAATATCGAGAGTACGCACCAAACACGCATCTCGTAACAATTTACACTGAAGCTTTAAATGGCAACATGAGGTCCTTTGAATGTCTGACAATGTGCGAGCACCTCATAGTCGAATGCTTAGGATCATGAAATCACGTAAAATCTGTCTTTACTAAAAAATCGTGGCAGTAAGGCTTTTGTCAACAAATAAACTTATACAATGCAGTTGACGAACTCAAATTTTTACCATTGTGAAATGAGTGTTTATAAATGTGAGCATGGAAATAGTAGATGATGATGTACATATTGTTTTAAGTGTACAAAATGCTTGAAAAAATTAAATATGCCTTTCCTAAAGCAATTAGAAAAAGTAGCATTTTTTAAATGTAGTATTTTTTATAGTAACCCAAGATGCATTTCAACCGCGGAATGTCATTCAGCTGATTGGTCAGTTTGTCGATTATGTCTGTGCCTAATTTAGTATGTCAATTTATTCCAACGTCACAGAATATTGTTTCTCCGACCTGTTTAAGATATGAATATTTACAGTGTTTTATACTCATGTACATGTCAACACATTATAGTATTCAATAATGAATAAATGTAGTTAGTATTGTGTAAGTCACTTTCATTCGTCACTGAAAGCCGTTTCTAAACGAGCAAAGGAATTCTAAACGATATTACGAGAAGAACATGTCTTTGAAAATACCAGAAAAAAGCGACGTCGGATAAACGCACGGATAAACACCATAATAAAATTCTGTATCGACTTCGGTGAAACACCGATTGAAACGATAAAATTGATGGCGAAAAGAGAAAAATATTTCGATCTTACTAATTTTATAGGTGGCGCACCAATTTTTGAAGGAGTGTGCAGTTGTACCCTCTGGCCAAAAGGTAAACCAAGGATTACGAGGTAAATAAAACGTCGTTAAAAGACTGGCCCGTTCGGTCTGTATAGGCGATACAGACCCTGAAACGCAATACTACACCTAAAAAGCGTAAGAGAAGCGTGAGACTTTCGTATCGTATCGTGCGAGAAACGCGTCGTATCGTATGAAAAACTTATCGTATCGTACAAAGCGTACACGAACCGTATGAAAAGCATGCGAGAAACTTATAAGTTATTTATGAGAATTTTACTTCCCGGTATGTACATTTGTAACGAATAACAAGTATTCCGTGGGTGGAGAGGGACCCTAAAATAACCGGATTATTTAATACTACAGTTTGATTTTGTTTTTTGTTTTTTGCTTTTTTTATAAATATCAAAATGATAAATTAATTTGACCATAGAAATGCTTTACAGAAATATATTTTCAACTTGGACACGCATGAGCTGAAATTTCCATTCTAACAATTCAAAAAATGCAAACAGGAAAATGTCTTGATTTTCTTTCATTCTATTGGGTTTTTTTTTTTTAAAGAAACCGACTTTTCAGATTAAGTTTAATGTACTCAAGTTCCCGATTTCACACCTTTCCGCAAGCGCCTGTTTCATCCCGGCGGCGTGTGGGTATACTAGTGTGTAGCAGCGTGTGTATACTACTGTGAGTATGTTGCATAATCTTTGTTGATCAAGACTGCTTCTTTTTATCAATTTAACGAACATAATATTTTAAGATACATACATGTATATTATACACTGAGAAGTAATAAATGCGCTGTAGATTACCATTTGTAGATATCTACTACCCCGTAAAATTTACATGCTGTGATCTGGTGATTGTATATGTAAAAACACAAATTAATACTCTAAGGCTATTTCTTAAACTTGAAATGATTATCAAGAATCGCTGACAGTTCAATTAAACAATAAAATGCTTTCTTTGATATTCATGCGGGTCGTTGCAGAAAAAATACATGCAAGAAATAGTAGAGAAAATGTCTGGTAGATGAAAATATACTGCGTTTAATCAGACTTAAATGTGTTTGTATATTTATTTCTTTTCTTATTTCAAGTGTGGGGTTAATCGGTATTTTTAAATAATTATTTTTCCCCTAAAAAAATCAGAGAGAGAGAGAGAGAGAGAGAGAGAGAGAGAGAGAGTACGTGATACATGTTGTTAACCTCGATTAAACCTTAGTAGAAATGATTAATTCAACAACGGATAAACCCACTAGGATGTTCAATTTAATTTAAGGTGGAATGTCCCTCTGATAAGAGAGATAACTTCTGTAGAAAATGATATCACTTTGTTTCTGTTAACTCACAATTATTGAGGTGTGTTACAACAAGGGAGGTGGTGCTGGGTCTCAATTTATTTTGGAAGGCGATACACTTATTAAATTCAAATAAAGAAAAAGAAAATTTGAACGGAACGAACTGAACCCCAGGGTTCATTTGAAGCAGGGGGGCAAAAAAGTAAAGAAAACTTTAATTTACAAAACATTACAAGAAATGTATCATAATGATAAAGTATTTATGAGGCAGTATCTACATGACTATCCCCCCTCCCCACCCTCCCGATGGATTAATCCTTTTTTTAATATAACTAAATTTTATGTACTTGTTCAGTACATGTACAGTACATGTTTGATGTTTAAGGCCAGAGAATATTTTGATTGATTAATTTTATTGCTCTATCTATAGCTCGTTCACAGAGCTGAATGAATTATAATTGGGAAAAATATGACCAAGACAACTACAAATTCTAGACTTAGTTATAATCGTTTAAAACTTATAAAATTTCAAATGTTTAAAATGGAATAAGGCTTTTCCATTCTTAGGAAGCAGATATGGGAACACAAATTGAAAAAAAAACCACCTAAAATCTCATTTGATTGAAGACAATATATCCCTATATTGATATCATACTATAGCTAATTACTGAAAGATTATTCACTTGATTCCCTATTTGTGTTACATAACAAAATTCTCTGGTTTACATATTTAGGATTTCTTAAATATCTATCCATTTACTATTATCTTATCCAAATTTAAAAACAGAAATCCTTTTCTGAAAATTTAGAAACTGTGGCAATTTATCATGCACTGTATGTAAAACCTTCAATAGTTTTTGATAAAGAAAGATAACTCTTGCTGATTGAAGCAATTTTTGTTGCAAACCTATACAACAAAGTGTTATTCTGAACTAAAATGCAGCGCTTCAATATGTTTTGTAATATGAATTGAAAATGTATATAGCTATATATTATTTTCATATACATTTTAGATTTTTAATTTTATGCTGCGATGGTAAAAATTTGCTTTTTCTAATTACTATGTCTAGTTTTCTTCATATCATGATTTGACATTTTATAAATTTTTGAAAAATCTAGCAGCGCTTCGTCACTTAAACTTTGTTTCATATGAATCGATTGATATTGACTTTGATAAAAATCAATATGAAATTTTAAAAAAAAAATATATGGCAAAATTAATAGCAGAGGGATATTACACCTTAAATTGATATTCTACAATGCAATGTTACTTTTTCCTGGAACAGGTGACTTACAGTTCAAAGCCTGGCCCAATAAAGTGAATTTCGCTGTGCTGAATTATTTATTTATTTTTATACCAGCAATTTAAGTGTTTTTTAAAGAAGATTTTATAGGAAATTGCATTTTCTAGTATTTTGCAGAAATTCCTGGTTAGGTATCCTAAAGTTTTGCAAGAAAGCTTGTTAGAGTAGTAGTAAATCATTAACAAATTCCTAGAAAAAGTTATATAAAATTGAGGATTGTGTCGTCTGACCTTAATAAAACAGACAGTACATGATTGTACAAAGCACAATGCTCTATTTCTCATTTTTTTCAGAATTCTTATCTTGTATTGTTTGCATTTTAATTCTTAAAAAAAATATTGATATAATAATACCACACCTTTTTACTAGCAAATGAATGGATGGGTGAGGGTGGGGGTGTTTAGTTCTTATGGTTATGTTAATTTTATTATTGTATAGCTATAGTATATCAAATCACCATGTGTGTCTATCACTGTCTGTCTGTCCATCCATTTCTCTGTCTGAAGTCTGTTTTATTTAATAACCCTGATGAGGTTACTGATGTAGATCAAGTTCAGACCATTATTAGCCTCACAGAAAATATTAGTCCTCTTAAATGGCAGTTAAGAGTTTCTTTAAATGTATGGTTGACGAAAATTTTTATTTTTTAAACACTTCTCGAAATGATTTTTGTGAAGAAGAATATGTGTTGTTATACAGATACATGTACCTTATCTTTATTTTTTCTCATTTTTACATGAAAGGAAATATATATATATATATATCAATTGAAGCTGAACCAATATATAAATAGCGCCTGTTTGGGAGACTAACAGTTGATATTAAATGGTTTTCGAGGGGTGTCAGATTCAACTGTTACCCTCTAAAACAGACACTATTTATTTTATTATACTGAATGTTTTAATTTTAAAGAAAATGTAACTGCTTTTAAATAGAAATGATGTGAATTCTACGTCAAACCGTAGGCGCATATTTCACGCGCATGTAACAATTCATTGTGTTACCCGTTGCCAAGTGTGTTGCGCTGATGGTAATAGAACGGATTATCAACTGCGTCTAAACCAATCAGATTTCAGTATTTAGCTTGAAAGTTTAATAAATTACATTGCTTCAAATAATAAATATCAAATATATAAAACCAGTAAAATGTTATCTAAAATTAAGACATTCAGTTGTCTTACATATTGAATAGGTGTTTCATTGGCTTTCAGTCTACTTGCAGTATGACTGCTGTTCATCTCTAAAGGAATTTTGTACATAGAAAAAAAGTCTAAATTTGCCGGAAGGCCGTTGGTGCCACGTAGGAAACATATTTTATCTTGCTGCTACCGTATATTTATCTGGCGACCGCCATTTCGTTATCTGGTGACCGATACATAATAAATATGGCTTCCGGATGCGCGCGAATGTTTTAATGGGAAATGGGAAACGCTTGCTAGATGTAGCTTTATTAAGGTATTTGACGATCAATCTTAAATTTATCAATGGAAGGAGTTTTGGAAATCGACCTCGTTGTTACACCATAAACTAAATGGCCAGCTATTGTGATTAAAAGCTGGCATTAAACAAAGCACTTTCTGTATGCAGTACACTGGATGAATGACCATCTTTAAGTCCTCCTTAAAGATAGCTTAAAGGTGTTTAAAGGTAGCTTAAAGACGATCTTTAAGCCACCTTTAAGCTACCTTTAAGCTATAAGTATTGCTTAAAGGTGGCTTAAAGAAAGCGTAAAGATTGCTTAAAGGCAGCTTAAAGACCATCTTTAAGCCACCTTTAAGCCACCTTTAAGGACAACTTATAGGTCCTTAATGTCCAAACTTCTTTAAGCCACCTTTAAGCCACCTTTAAGCCACCTTTAAGCCATTAAAAAAAATTTAATTCAATATTGTGCTTAATTTCCAACAAAATGTATTAACTTTATGAAAGAAAAGGTATTAAAACGGTTTTTGTTCTAGAAAGAAAAATGAAAAAAAAAACACAAAAAAAAAGTCCACGGCGAGAATTGAACCCGGGACCCTTAGTTTAGTAGCATCACCACACATCCTCTGCGCCACGGCAACTTACATATATATGAGCGTTTTTATATCCTATATATCAGTGGATATTGAATCACTGTATTGAATGTGTTTACTTGAAAAGATTTTGACAAACCATTCAGTTTGTAACAATCAATTATATCTAATTTATAAATTACATGCATGCATGTATTTAGAATGAAATACGGAACTTGGTCTTCAGTGAACAAAAATATATTATACCTAAATGGAAACCGTTAGGTTCACTATAGTAGGCTTTCTTAGTTAATAAATTTAAACCGAGTAGATATACGTTCATCTAATTTATAGCTATAAAAATGTAAGAAAGAAAATGAAATCATTTCTTTTATTAAATGCATTGATACTATTACGGTATTTGTTCAATTTCCCGCAATTTCCCGGTTTTCATGATCGCGGCGCCGTTCCAATATGTTTAAATATTTACATGTAATTGTATGTACATGTACATGATTTTTAAACTATCAATTCTATAACAAACAAAATTACCAATTACCGGTGACGTATTTACTGCATGTGGCAATTGCAAATGACTTGTACATACAATTGTATGATGTGCCAGGCCGGGTATATTTGACATATTTACCCTTATACATATATTTAAATAATCACCCCCTATTTATGATCACCGGTACATTAATTAATTAGCCTCAAGATTTTACTCTTACATACATGTATCGTTAATTTGTAGACGTAACATCTTTGAAACCCAGAGCTAGGAAATAATACTTTGAAAATGAATTAAAAATGTAAATTAACTTTTATTCACTAGACTTATCGTATACTCGTACATACTAAGATTCAACGCCTTTAGAAACCCTGACGTGCACCTGGGCACACGACACACCTGTTGTGTATATCTTGTATATTCTGTGTTAGTTCCAGGGGTTTTCTTAAGTTGGACAAACAATAGACTTTAATTAGATATACACAAACATGCACCTGGGCACACGACACAACTGCTGTGTATATCTTGTATATTCTGTGTTAGTTCCAGGGGTTTTCTTAAGTTGGACAAACAATAGACTCTAATTAGATATACACAAACGAACAAAACTATGTCTAGACAAACAAAGCAGTAATATCCTGCCCGATATAACAAAGGCAGTTGAGAGTCTTTTCATCTTTAACATGTATCTAGCAGATCTAGAGTTAGAAATAATGAAAATTGAAAAAAAATACAAACCTTAAACCGATTAACAAATTAAATCATGCATTTTTGGTTCATAAACTTTATTTTGTTTAATAACCGGATGAACTGAGAGAGAGAGAGAGAGAGAGAGAGAGAGAGAGAGAGAGAGAGAGAGAGAGAGAGAGAGAGAGAGAGAGAGAGAGATTTTTTTCACCGATTAATTTATAATAGGAAACAAACATACTTTAATTAGTTTTATGCACATATTAAGATACATAGACTGCGCTCATACCTACAATAATTTTGAAACCCCCCAAAATTATAAAGAATTTTATAACGGCAATCTGTGTCCATCAGAGCGGTGCTGATGATAGCGATCTGTGTTTAATGGAGCGACGATTAAAACCGCCTGGAACACCCCCCCCCCCCCTTCCTTGGAAATTATATTATCACTCGGATGACCCCCTCCCATCTCTATAAAAGAGCTTTTGCATTTAATATATGTTTTTATTGTTCAGCTTGATCAATATTGACTTAAAGGCCACTTAAAGACAGTGTAAAGGCAGCGTAAAGACAGCGTAAATGCCACTTAAAGATGCTTAAAGGTGGCTTAAAGGTGGCTTAAAGGTAGCTTAAAGAAGTTTGGACATTAAGGACCTATAAGCACTTGCTTAAAGGTGACTTAAAGGCGGCTTAAAGGTTGTATAGCCTTTAAGCTCCTTTAAGTCACCTTTAAGCCACCTTTAAGGACTTGCTTAAAGATGGTTTTTCGCCCTGTGGTATGTTACACGTCGATATGATAATTTTATTAGCCTGGCTGTAGGCAGGAAAATCACCAATGTTACTATAAATAGCACAACTTCAAAAGGAAACAAAAAACCAAACAGCGTCAAAGTAAAAGCTTCCGCTTCACCAAATAGTTACACAAAAAGCCACGTTTTGTCAAAAGTGTTGGCATTTTGTTTCTTTTTTTTCGAGAGAGAATTGTCTGCCTTTTTTGGTTTACTTATTAATAACATGTTTTAAAAACAAGACATTTTTGGACACATACAATACGTTTTCATGAACTACTTTGCTGTGTATTGAAGAAATGGATATTGAATATATAACGCTTGTTGCAAAATTCAAGGCAGCAACTGTTGAATTTTTTTTTACATTAGACAGACATATTTTTGTCTATAGCCTCTTACAAAACTTGGTTGCTCTCTAACGCTTTGCCGACATTAAAAGCATGAAAGAGAGAAAGAGAGAGAGAAAGAGAGAGAGAGAGAGAGAGAGAGAGAGAGAGAGAGAGAGAGAGAGATTTTCAGTCTTTATCACACAATTTGCATAAAGACACACCAAAAGAGCCCGGCTTTTAGTACTTTGATTTTTTTTTATCAACAAACATATCTCAACAGATTAATAAAATTAATCAACTTTTCGAGAATTGTAATAAAAAAAATACAGCTGTTGTTTATGCCTGAAGAATCATGACGTATTCTGTTTCTTGTGTGAATTCTGAATTCGATGTTTGTTGGATTTGCGATGTTTATATGGTCTTAAAATCAAGTGTTGCATTTGTTTAAAATATTTTTTTTAACTTGTTTTACAAGAAAAAAGTCTGCCTAAGGAATGAGGGAATTCAAATTTACTAAGGTCAATTAATAGGCTGCGACCCCCCCCCCCCCCCTTCCGGCAAACACCCTCGGATCATACCCTCCCTCTGGATACAATTTTTGAAATCACACAAGTGTTGAGATGTACCGATTTCAGACCCATGTTGAATAATAAATTCTTTATTGTGATAAAAACTGTGATGAATTATTTTCTCTATCCCTGTAAATTTACTGCTGTCAGTTTCTATAAACCTTTAGACGAGTTTTTTTTCATTCATTTAGATGGATATCTTAGACCTTAATAACACTCACTTTTTGTAAAATAATTTATGTGGCCGCCATAAAATTATTTTTTAATGTGGTACCAACGGGCTTCCGTATTTTCATTCATTGACTCTTTAGTTGTATTGTAAGCAAAATCTATTTAGAGTATATATTTTGGGTGACCAACACATCAAACAATATATACAATCTTATCGATTGGAGAACCAAGTTTAATGTTGATGTTCATGTTGTCCGGCTTAGTTTGAATATATAATTATGTAATTTTTTTAATGTGATGAGACATAAGTTTATACTTTTTCCTATTCTTTATAACGTACAAAACAAGTCACACTCATGCTTTAAAATTTTTTTCATCAATATCTTATTGTCTATAATCAGAAACTCAGCTGATCTTTCTCCAATCGGTAAATATCTAACATCAATATAAGACCTATGAATTTAGAGATAATGCATGGTTGTTATGTTTTAAGTTTTTAATTTACCGTGTGCTAGTACGTGTGTAAATAAAAAATAATGGTACCAATTTTAAGCAGATGGTTTATATCGTAGTTTTTAAAATCTGATTTACAAATCCTTTATTGTAACTATTAAAAAAAATCAAATTTAATCGCTTTCAAAATTCAGCTATTTTTTTCCTCAATTTTCATGAAAATTTGCGCTTAATAGACGAGGGTGTATTGAAAGTACACAGATCCTTAAATTGAAAGTTCCCTACAACAATTCTTAATTTTGCTGTTGAAAGCGTTTACTTTGCATATATTAAGAAGCTCTGACGGGAGTTGATTTTGTTGATGTTTACTTATTTTAAAATCAATGATATGTTATCTTGCATGACAAGTACATGTAGTTTCTAATTTGAAATACGCACATTTTTATAATTTGAATATTTGGACTTTTTCGACAAGAATGTCGAGGAACCCACATATGAATCATGTTAAAAAATATCTAAAGATAAATTTCTAATTAAATGTTGTGATGGAATTTGCTTTTGAAAAAGTTCCATCAATTTGTTGAATTTTAACCTTCGATGATATGTTTTCGGTGCCACCGTTCTGGCAAGCCAATAAGTACACATATCTTGTATTATTGTCAACTTAGTGTTATTGAGAGAGAGAGAGATTATATCTATCTATCTATCCATCTATTTATCTATCTATTCAATCTTTCTATCAAAATAAAACAAAAACAAAAACCCACAAATCAGATAAAGCAGGTAAAACAGTTTTTAATTATAGTACACGTATTACAGATGTCTTATCCTTCTCTAAACTTAACGCTGGAAATCTAGCGCGAGATCACTGTGACGTCAAACATTCAGATCTATATTCTTTGTTTAAGTATCTCGACTCAATACAAAGAAATGGAAGCATGTTAAAAAACATTTTGGGTATCACAAAAGCTTTTGAGCTACTTAAAACGTGTCTTCATGTCTCAAGTCACCATTAATTACGAGTTAAATGTTAGCCATTTTTGGCATTGCACCACAGGAGAAAACATTAGAGAGTATAATGGGACGTAGACATAATAATTTTCTTGATGAAAGGTTAACCTTGCTCTTTTTCCCGCGCGTACTAGTTCTTAGAACTCGCTGTGCTGAATGGGAATGAATTTTATTTTGTCCAATGCATGATTCCGAGAAATTAATCTTATAAACGATCTTAACCGTTTTCAAATATTCCTCATTGTAATGGACCTAGATGAAACCCAGCGTAATCCCAAAAGAAAGCCCAGAGTGGAAACAGAGAGTAAACCCTGATCACGTATGACAGAATATAATACTGTGGAATCATTAGAATAAGGATTTTGTGGTATTCATGGGTAGCCCTCATCCACAAATTTACATTCTCGTCAAATTTGATTATAAAAGATTTACTTTTTCTACTTAAACTGAATACCGACGCATTCACGAAATTATATCTTCACAAATTAGCAAAACACCAATACTTGCCACAAAATTGTATTATGTCAAAGATATGATTTGCGTATGCACTTGTACGAAATAATACAACTTCAGATTATGTTCATCAATACAATGTCACATCACCCCCCCTCCCCCCCCCCCAAAAAAAAAACAACAAAAGAAATCAAAATCCAACCCCCTTCCGCTCCCAAAAAGAAAAAAAAAACAGCTGTTTTTTTTGCAAGGAGAAAATTGGAAAAAACAAATTGACGCGTGTATATAAAGTTCTAATCCCTAATATGGAACAGTATGAAAATGCAATTACATCTCTACCTTCGTAAGGAAAATCCTCATCTGTCCCAATGTTTGCAGTAAATGATTCTTTTTCTTTCATATCATCTTGATTTTTTTCACCAATACATCTTTTGTAAGCTGAAATTTTATCGTTACAGAAATATAAGCAATTCGCAATCAAATGACTTGAGACATGCAATATACGGCATTCACTATTGAAATAGTAAATCATTTATGATTTGTAACATTAAAGGTATATAATATGCATATTACTACTTTATTGGCTTCCCATATTTAAAGACACATGCATAATTGATATTTGAACTTTCATCATAATATATCTTTTAATTTTATTAATCAAAGGACTGCGAACGATAGCATTGTCTAGCCGCCTAACTAAAAGTCATTTTTAAAAAAGTTGTCTAATCAAAGTTATTTTTTTTATTATTATGTAAACATTTATATATATTTTCATTAAATATAAATGATTTGGTCAAACAAAGAGAGAAAACTTTGTATTTTGGGTTAAAATAGCTCATTTCATAATAGAAAATAACGGAAAACGGAAATGTTTTTTAAAACATCCCCCCCCCCCCGTGAAACAAAAATTCCTTTTCAGGGGATTTTATTATTGTTATTTAGCATATTTTTACCAAAGGATTTGTTGTTTCACAGGGGGGAACATATGTCTACAGACCGAAATACATTCCAAAAAAAGAATTTTGCTTTGTAAATTTTAGAAAAATAATTCACAGAAATGAATTAAAATGAAATTTTACTTTTATAAATTAATATATATCGTAAATATGTTATTATTAAGTTTTTATGCACATATTGGCCGCTAAAAAATATTTTTCTCACTCATAGAGACCAATTTCAATGAAATTTTTATAAGACCCCGTGTTAACAAAACTTTTGTTTAAAGATAATTAATTTGATTACAAATTTTATTTTGATATGAATTGATTAGGATTTGATTATACTTTTTAGTAGAAAACTTAGTTTTTGAATATCTGACAGAAATTCCGAAATATTTGGATGTAAAATGTAGGCGGGAAACGGGCCTTAGCGTTCGCAGTTCTTAGGAACATTATAGGAACGATATTGTTGCAAAATGCATACTAGTACTTACGTTCTGTAGAAAAATCACTCTTCATATTTTCAGTGTCTGCTATAAGGCTTTGTCGTTCTTCAGTTTCATTAAATGTTCCTTCTATATCATTGCCTCTTTTGCAACTGGAAGATTCTAGCATTACTGAAAATTTGTTAAGTATAGAGTACAATGATCAATTATAATCAACACTATAACACATAATTCTTTTATTATTGCCGAACAGCTCAACAGGATTGTAGCATTATCTCTGATTACAGCGATACATAAGGACGTTGTTTACTCTGGGTTTGAGTTCACAAATTCGGATTTCTAAAAAGTTCAATGTCATGGGTAAAATTTGTTCTAAACACTAAAAGTATTTATGAAATGGATTATTATTGACAAACCATTCGATATTTTTACTATATTATGGAATTAGGCTCAATGGATTTTAGCAAAACTGAGGAAATTCGGACTAAAATTTTCAGATTTTGTTTTTCACTGAAATGTTTTTGGTAGCAATGTATTACTTGGACGCCATGATGCAATGAGAGTTTTTGCAAGACAGGTTAAATATGATATTATACGATGGTTTTAAATAAAACCATCGAATCCAAGACTCAGGACTTTGTCTTCACTATAAGAAAACACATTAATAAATTAATTAACTTTGTCTATCTGTCCCTGTACTCTATCAAAATGCAAATGTTAAAGCTATATCGTCCGACATAAAATATTTAATAAAAAAAGAAAATTGTGGCCAGTTTTTTTTCACCATTTGTGTCAATTATAATTCTCTTCATATTTGATTTTTCTATTGTCTTCGGTGAATGATTACATGACTAATATGACTACAGTGTATGTATATTTACTAACATGACTAATATGACTACAGTGTATGTATATTTACGTGCATATTTTAAACCATGGTTGTCAGTTAACTTGCTCTACACTTTCCGGTGTGACGTTAATTAAACAAAACACGTTCCTGGACATCCTGTAATGGAATGTTCTCTCCATAAAAATAAATATCGCATTAAAGTGTTCTATTTAATTTATCAACTTTTTATATTAACCAAACAAAAGATGTCTGATACAAGGTGCCTACCCGCGGTGCATGATGCGCTCGTTCTACGCTTCTCGCTATGGAGTTGATAAGTTAACCCGCGTTCTTAGTTACCCCGTTCTAAAAAGTTCTACCGATTCTCTCACCAGAGGTCGAGCTTTGCAAGCGTTGTAAACATCAGAACTAAAATCGCACATTCAAGAAACGAATTGCTTTGTTTTAATTATTAAACGTTTGTCAAATCTTAACTTCTATGTGAACAGAAGTACGTCTCCAGTAAATTTATTCATTTCTTAACGTAAATATTCATTATTATTTTTTCATTGCGAGAATATATTTTGATGTAAACTTTCATCAATCTTATTCTCATATTTGCTTTTTCTGGCTAGTTTATCAAAAATGAATGTAATTTTTTTATTAACTTTACAAAAATTTATCAGATAAAATTCGATGATAGCTTTCGGATATCATATCACGCGTGCTGAAATACCAAATATGTGACCAGTCACTCTTGTGTAGGCATTCTTAAAGTTTATTGGCAAAAAGTATAGATAGGGTAAACAGTTTTGGGAAAGTTGAATAAGATGATTTTTAGGGAGCGACGAGAACGCTAGACTAAGATGAAACAAAATAATAGTTTTAAAAACCGCTGAATAGAAATGGATTTTATTTTGTCCAATGCACGATTCCGGGATTCATCTCTATAAAAAATCTCAACGGTTTCCGGATATTGCATATGGTTACATGTTTTGCATGGCAGTTTATACATGTACATGTAATACCGTTGAATCATTATAATTTAGCGTCCATACTCCACGAAATTAAATGATATCACAGTATTATGTTAAAGATTGTGCGAAAAAATGCAGATTCAGATTACGAACATGAATACATCACACATTTAACAAAAGCGCCCACCCCCCCCCCCCCCCCAAAAAAAAAAAAAAAAAAAAAAAAAACAAACAAACAAATAAAAAAAAAAGAAAAGAAAAGAAAAGAAAAACCCAACCAATTCTTTTACGCTCATTCAAAGAAATAGCACCTGTTTTTTAAATGCGTAAAAAATTGAACAAAAAAACTGACGCATCTTTATAGTTCTTATTTCTAAAATAGAACGCATGAAAATGTAATTACATCTCTACCTTCGTAAGAAAAATCCTTCTTGTCTGTTCCAACGTTTGCAGTAAATGATACTTTTTCTTCAAAATCATCTAGGCTGTTCGAACCAATACATTTGTAAGCTGAAATTTAATCGTTACAAAAATATATACTATTCGCTATCTAATAATTCTAATAAATTAATATTCAAGATACGACATTCGGTAACAAAAATATGTAAAATCGTTTATGATTTGCAACTTTAATGGCATATAACATGCATGTTATATACGTGCATTTAACGACTTGCATTGGCTTACCAAATTTTAAGACACATGCATAATCGATATTTGAAATTCCACCATTATATATCTTTTATTTATCAAATTAGAAGCAATTTAAGACGGCAATGTTGCAGTTGCATATTAGTACTTACGTTCTGTAGAAATATCATTCTTCACATTTTCAGTGTCTGCTATAAGTTCTTCTAATTCAATTAGTCTATTTTTTATATTATTGCCTCTTTTGCAACTGGAAAATTCTAGCATTACAGAAATTCTTTTTAAGTATATATTATCATGATAAATATTTACAAACATTATAACACATAATTCTTTTACATATGGCCCTTCGGCTCAACTGGTGTATCATGCAGCATTATTCTGAATGGGATGAAGCATAAGTCAGATTTTAAAAATTAAAAGAATACTTGTGTGAGATGAACACACCTATGATCAGTGGTCATTAATATATGTTCATTCACCAAATACCATTCTCTCTATTTGTTACAGAAGCTAATATTTAATTCATAACTCTATAAAAACTAACAAGACTGAAATCTACACGCCCGTTTATCGATTTGTTGAAACCTACAGCGACTAAAACTGACAGGAATGAAATCTGCAAGCCACGTTCATCGATTGGTCGAAAAATTACGATTGCCCGAAATAATCATGATGATGCCAGACTAAAATGCGCTGAGGAGACGATTTGACTGGGGTTTTTTTACATGTAGCTAATGTACCACATTAACAGTTATTTAGTAATTTGTTTTACAATTAGTTCATTAATGTGTTAAAAGAAAGATGTCAGTACATATATAAACAATGAAATGCTTTCTTTTATGAATAATGCGGGTTAAGAAGGTCGCGATCATTGTAGAATTTTTTTTAACATTACCTGCTGCATGATGATGGTAAGTTTTCTGCAATGTCGTCACCTTCATATCCTGCATGAATCACCAAAGAAATGAAAAAATGACAATAACAAACCGTCAACTATCTCAAAAATCCATAAAACGAATTTAAAATCCAAAGCAGAGCAACACGTACGCCCAAAGAGAGGTAGGATCAGGTGCCCAAGAGGAGTGAGCATCCTCTGCAGGGCGGTCATACCCGGCGTGTGCTCTTTGTCGTAGTCGGGAAAAATCCGAAAAGTCCATAGACAATAAGTTGATTAATTATGATCTAACAATTAGTATGAAAAACTTCAGTCAGCATGCGACCCATAGGAAGATTGTTTTTGCTGCCATGGCCGTTCTATCGACGATAGAACTTACGAAAAGATGACTTCAAACGAGACTGTTTAGTCCTGTTTTATCAACTTGTTTGTCAGTAGCTTGCCTCGCCTTAGAAACTGTTTATACGAAGAGCATGCCCTTGCGTATCGAATTAATTGAGAGACAAAAACACCATATGCAGGTGATGAAGGAATATTGCTACATAAGTAAGGAAAGTTGGCTATAGAAAAATTGAAGTTTATCATAAAGTTTTCATGTAAGAATACCATCAATGTCCGTTTCCAGTAAAATATCCAAATATAAAACAGATGACGCAGACTCTGTGTTATCTTTATTTCAAGTTCACAGGGATATATTGGGTCGACGTAAGTATGGAAATAACAATAAATTACAACATCTCAATTTAATATTAGTTTACACAAATAAGGAGGAGTCTTCACCTCATTAGATTTTAAATAGTCTTTTACCTTAGATGAGGCTTTAAAACTGTTGAATATTTGATACTCCATTTTGATAACATTGAATTTGGTTTCACTAAGTACTAAAAAGGCGTCTATGTAAAGGAATATACATTCCCTGAGAAAGGATGTAACATTATAACATACATGTACACGTTGCCGGTCCAATAGATCGCAGTCTATTGACCGGCGGTCTAATAGATCGCAGTCTATTGACCGGCGGTCTAATAGATCGCAGTCTATTGACCGGCAGTTCAAAATAAACGCAAATATTTAATTTGTAATAAAACAACAAAATTCCCTTGATTAGGTAATAAAGTTATATATTTCATAAAGGATGACTGCACTTGGTCGCTTCTGTTGCGTTTATTTCTTAACCTAGTTCCACTTTTGTTAAAAAATTTAAAGAGTCTAGTCAATTTCCAACATGACTGTGATACATTAAGCTCTTTCTATGTTTTTCTCCTTATAACTTTCGAAAAAAGGAGATTTTTTGCTTATCTGCCCTTGATCAAACATGCGATTGATATTAATATCCATGAGAAGAGGAGCTGACATTATCAGAATGGTACTAAAATTAGACTAGCATGAATAACAATGTCATGTATAAAATTTATGTGATCACTCTTTCACCATAACCCTATCTATTCTATATGGTACAAGTATACTATTTAATATTTTTTCAACAATTAGACCACGCCTATGTAGGTACAGAAGGCTTTAAAAGGACTTAGACACAATTTCAGATGAAAATTTTATTTTTGATTTGTATACAGAAAATAGTTTTCTTGTGTATTTTGAACGATCTACCAAGATTTGAATGTTAGAAGTCATGTTACAAGCGAGAGACAGAGGAAAGAAATCGTTGTTATGTAAACAAAGCTCGAGTCTTATATTTGCTTACAAATAATTTAAAGTACAGAAATTACAATTTCATTGACAGAATAACTTGTGGAAATAAGATAAACTCATTCAATTGGCTCATAAATGATTTTACCAACAACAAAAAGTAACATTAGATTGAAACATATCATTATAACACATATTTAAACAATAACAAGGCTCAAGCTTTGTTTACAAAACATTTTTACCTCTGTAACTCGCTTGTAACTCGATATTGAACTTTCAAATTTTGACAAAGTATTAAAAACACCCATACTGATTATTTTAGACATTAAATATGACAAATTGAATTTTGAGAAATTTGAGCTTAAATCGTATCCAAGTCCCTTTAAATCAATGCTTGACAACTTAACGTTCTTGAAAATATTGTCCTAGAAAGCACACAAAATGCTATCTTACACGTCATGTGATAGACTTTTGTATTCACAAAGTTACCTGAGGTGAGAAATCACGTGATTATTTATACAATATACAACATGCACCAACCCTTGGTTACAACGGGTAAAGCAGAAGTAAGAAGAAGCAGTTTTTTTCTCATTTAAACCATGAGCGCATGTTTGTTTATTAATCTCCCTTTGACATAACTTTGATATCGATGATGCAAATATACAACTACTGTCAAACGTAAAACAATAGATAAACATGCGCTGAGTTTGTATGAAGTCAGTGTAAAAGTGGGCGTCCTCATTATCGTATGGATATTCAAGAAATCGTGATGACCCCGCCTATAAAACAAATTCGTACTTGTTAAACACATACTTTTATTTAACGCAATTACGTACATGTAAAGTTGCAGATTAGATGTTGACCATTTCTGCAATTGAAAGAAAATTCTTGTTTTAAAAGTTTATTTTCTCGCAAATATCGCATGTCCTTAAGTGCAGTCATCCTGTCTATTAAATTTTGAGGTAATCATACTTGGTGGGAGTAAATATAGAAAATTAACAATTTCCTACCCCAAAACACTGCATAATATGTTATAAAAAGATTTTTGGACTTAAACGCCAGATATTTACACCAATATACATATATGGTTGTTTGTATTTCTATAAAAGTGTATATAAGAATGAATACTGAAAGCTTAAGCTATGTTGTCTAATATTCAATAAACTGAATATAAGATGCAGAAGAAGTACATGTACAATGTACGCAGAAAAAGAATATCACTGTGGTATAATTTGATTATAATGTAACATTAGGTAGAGAACTGTGCAGTGATAAGTTGCAATATCTTTTTGTTTGAATAAGTGACATCGCCAAGTAGAATAGTCAGGCGTTAGATGACAAGTTGCCTTGTCGGTTGCAAGGTCTGTTGACTTTAAAATAACCACGAGGCAAACGGAATATTTGTATGTATTGAATGAAAGCTTTTTCGTTTGTCCAAGAGGCACTCGGTAGCTGCTATTATTAAGTAATTCTTTCTCGCATTTCGTATAAAACTCCAGTGAAGCGGGTACGGACTAAGACGCCTGGTCATAGTCTAATACAATACAATGGGCTAAGGAAGAGCCGAATTCTGTTCTTAGATATGTTGATACGAGAATTAATGCACATTAAGTGAAATATGAAGCATTATACCATTTTTATTTTCATTTAATCCGGTACAATTGCTCTCCGGCCCCTGGATAATTATAGGGGTTGTTTATTTAAAATATGTATTCTATAGCCATCTCCATGAAAAAATATCTATGTAAAACTATCTTTCCAGCAAACAAATTAGGAAATATTATTTACAAGCATGAGAGACTAGCACTTTTTAAAACATTTATTGATTACATATTGGTTATTATTTATTGTCATTATTTATAAACGAAACTGAAACTGAGTACCTAGTTTTCTTTATGCAATTTTGTTCGTGATATCAACATTTTGTTGATTATTTTAAACTTCATCGCATGACCTCTACATTGACTTTATGTGATTATATTTTCTTTCATTTTCTCTGTACTTGAGCTGACAAAATCAAGTAAAATCATCTTTGTGATAGTTTATCATATCAAAAAGAAAGTTGAACATTTCTTTCCATTTTCATAATTATCCAGTAAAGTAATTAGTTTTGTACTTTTTTACAGATCGCTGTGTTGGTTTACACATAAAATCCCTGTGGCACCACCTCCATCTATAAGCCTGAGGAGGAAAGACACACTATGCGTATGTCGATAATTCGAGAACTCTTTAAAACATGACCAGAGAGAAGTATCGGTGATTTTCTAAGGGATTATAATCAACGAATTATTGCAATGATGAATACAAGTGGAATAGTGACGGTGACTAGTGTATTTACAACACCTACCATCGGTGGAAATCCTTATAAGTTGCACCTAGGAGTAAGTGATGATAATTTTTGCTTTTATCTTTTATGATATAATTCTTTTCTGTCATTGATAATCCCGTTGAAAAGGAAAACGTATTTTGACCCACAGAAAGAGCAGACTCTGACAAATCTATATTTTCATTTGACTGATAAACAAAGTGTTTTTGAGGGATTTTATTTTTGTGTGTGTGCATGCACCAGCTATGTAATCTATTTTGGTTAATAAGTCATCGTAGATCCACCAAGTATGTAAATCTAAAGTGAAAGTGCTTGTTTTTGGTGAGTCAAACAAGGTAAAATCATTCCACTAGTCCGCATCAGCGAAAACTAAAAACATGTTTATGTGATCTTTCTGGTGGATTCACCAACTTTCTTGTCTTGTATAGAAGCTAAAATTTTCATCTTTTTTGGTTGCCAAACCTGCTCTATTTAACACAGCGATTTATCAACAGATTTTTATCTTTTAAAAATTCTTGGTGAGTCCACCAATTTGGAACTCTAGTTTCATTTCACATTTCACACAATTTTATTTTGGTGGATCCACCAAGTATTGAAATAGCGACAGCATTTTTAAATTTGGACAAGTTCCTAAAATTTGTTCAGTGTAGTATTTGTATATTGATATAAATTGACATATTAGAAAATTTTACCTCTTTGACTATTGGTGGAATCACCAAACAATGTTTGCAAAATTGCGTATTTTTAGGCATTCGAAAGTTTTTGATTTTGTCATATGTTCTATCATTGCTTTGTTGGTGGGTTCACCAATTCTTTGAATGAAATACAAAACTGTATACAGACAAATTCACAATTAATTTGTGGTGGAACCACCAGGGGCCTATGTGAAGAAAATATTTAATGCTCTCAAAAAAATAGAATCGCCAATATCTTATTATTGGTGGACCCACCAAGTTTATTTGAAAGTGAGAAAGTCGATGAATAAAATTGGTGGAATCACCACGGTCCTGTGTATTTGATATATTTGATGCTGTTTTAAATAACAGAATCGCCATTATCTTATTATTGGTGGACCCACCAAGTTTTTTCGTAAGTGAAACAATAGATGAATGAAATTGGTGGAATCACCAATATTATGACTGTCATTGTGGAATATAAAGGTTTAAAGATACTGTAAAATGTGCTTTTGTGTAAAAAAGATGGTGGGTTCACCAATTTATGTTGAGTTCAACGACCAAAATAAATAAAATTCAGGTTCATTTTTGTTTTTGCATTGTGTTCATTTTTCATTTTGCACTGAAAAAAAGAGGACACGGATAGAAAATCCTCTTTCTTAATAGAAACAGTTAATTGTTAATTGATAATACCTCGTCGATGTACCTGAATGTTGAGTTGAAGGCCACAGCGAGTGGTTCATATTTTTCATGTACAAGTTTTTAAATAAATTCTGCTTCATAAGAATACAAAAAAGTATTTTTATAGTTGAATAACAGCTCCAAGTGCCAAGGTCATTCTTTTTTTCTGAGCGGTGTGAGTGTTTAGCGTAAAGCGTGCAAATATCATTCTCTGCTCTAGGTTTTTTGAAAAACAGGTTGGAGTTTGTTCAATTTGGTTTTTGTGCTTATAAAAGATAAAAGCCGACATGAATCCATAAAATATACATTATTTCCCTTTTTAACGTCCGACTACCATCTTATAATTTGTATTTTTTCGCCTATCGCTACACACTCCTTGCAGTGACAACATGGACTCTAGAAAACGGAATTTTCTGTAGAAGTTGATGAAACGAAGTTAAATTGTGTATACATAAATAAATTTACTTTCACTATTTTCTTCGTTAGATGCAGTGCGACCGGGTCTGTAGAGAATGAGACGTAAAACAGAACAACACTGTCTGCGCAAGACAATGTTGATATAATGGAAGTTATATCAAAGTTGTAGTTTCCGTTATTCTTTATTACAAATATAAAACTACAAAAATGTACAATGTGTAGTTCTAATATTTAGATGTCCGTACAACCTGAATACCATGATCTAAAAGCAACCGATCGAACCTTTATCGATCATTATATGCTCCAGTGACAGTTGAGAAACGATCGAACCTATAATATGTCTAACAATTGCCTTTATTAATGTTAGCTTTAACTAATCATAATTCTTTCGATGGTTAGTTGTTGTTTGTACTGTTATAACTATAATGATGATAGAAACCGACCAGAACGATTTACAGTCGTATTTGTTGGTGACAAGAAGTGTGATAGAAGACACTACAACTAAAGGAATCCAATGATGAATGAAGCGCAACGCGACAGGTTCTGTTAGTGGAAGTTCATTGCCGACACCGGCGAAATAAAATAAAAAAATCAAAATCAAAGTAATTTTTGCAATGGTCTAATTTTCGCTTTTTGTTTGTGATCGCTTTTAAATCGCAAATTATTGAATATGCAAAATGATATTTTGTATCATTTTTTATAAGAAACTTTTTAAGGCGCAAAAAGAGACTGACGCAAATAAAAATGCTACACACTTTTCCAATTCTCGCAAATTTTGTGACAAGCGATAAAACCGGATATACGAGGGTTGTTAGAAAAATTCGTAGACAAAGTGATTTACGGCAAAATCAATGTGTACTTTGTAGGATGACGTATGATTTATTAAATGACAACCAATTTAAAAATAAGTATGCAAAAAATCATCTGATTTTGAATTTTGAAGAAACACATTTTTACATATGTATTAGAAAGTACATCCAGATTCAATGTAAAAAGTTTTGCTGGTATCATGCAAATAGTCCGCTTAAAATCGAACTTGTCTGCAAACGTTTCTAACAACCTTCATATGGTTTTTTAAAATGAAATATTTTCTTGAACCGAAAAAATGGCAGTTCAAGACCAATCATAAATATTAAATACATTACCTGAATATTATCACTTTTAACAAGAAATTTTAGCATATTTGGAGCTGGTTAAACAAAGTAGTTATCTTCCTTCAGTTGATGTAAAGGACGCTTATTTTATCATAGGTGTATATCCACATTTCATCCCAACTTTCTTACATTTTCTTGGAATTGAACATTTTACAGATTTGTAGTTTTGCCTTTTGGATTAACATTATGTCAAAGATTTTTTATAAGAATTTTGAAATCTATAATTATATGCATTCTTTGGAGCAAATGGCATACTGTTATTGCATTGATGATTCCTTATATGTAACCATGTATCCAATTTTTGATTCATGTAAAAAAAAGAAGAGAAATTGACGTTTTAGAATTGCAGAACCTTAGCTCAAAATGTACAAAAAATCTGTTATTATTTTCTCTCCAAGAATTGTTTTCTTTGGAGTGATTTTAGATTCTATAGAAATTAAAGTTTCTTCGACAGATAAAACGATCGATAAGATTCTAAACCAATTTATTTTGTATGATACATGTATATAAATTCGATTGAGACAGCTAACTTCAATGATTGGTTTATTGATAAACGCATGTAATGCTTTATATGAAGGTCCTTTGCATTACAGAACTTTAGAGAGATAAAAAATAAAAAAAATCGTTAAATGAACAATGATAATTATGATTAATTGATGATTTCCTCTGTTGAAATTCTTTTGGAAATAGAATAGTTTTGTGATAATTTACAAAAACTAAACGGACAATCAATCAAGTCAAGTCTAGATGATTTATGGGTTGAAACCGGTGCATCTTTGAGAGGTTGAGGAGCTATACTGACATTATCATGATATAAGGTTCATGAACATTTTGGAATCATGCTGTCATATCAACTTTTTATAGAATTGTTGGCTGTATTTTTGCATTAAAATCGATTTTAGAGTGTAAAATAAAAGATATTTTTTTAAACTGAATATACAACAGATTATTGTGGTTTCCGACATTAATGCAATGGGTGGAATGCATTCTAAAAGGTTTTTATTATCTTTCTTTTAGAGTCTAAAATTGGTGTATAAACCTATTATTGCTTTTTTCAGCCCAGTAATTATTTTGGGCTTAAAATGTTTATGCTGAAGCATTTTCTAGACAAATTGATGATTCTACCGAATAAATAGTAAAAAAACAATTTTCTTGAGAATTTGCATAAACAGATTTTATCCAGATGCAGATCGTCTTGCTTTTCGTATTATAAACAATTGGGAGTTTGCTTCCTGGAATTTTGATCCTGATGCATACCATGTCGATGCTTTCACTCTATTATGTCAAATTTAAGTCCATATATTTCCAAACCTTTTAAATTTATTGTAAGAAAAAAATAATACACCTTTTAAATAATCTGTTAGAATAATAAAATCATTAGAGAACAGTCTAAAGTAAGTTATTATTATTGCTTTGTTATAAAACACCCAAAATAGGTTCCACAGCTAATGTCTGCTTTGAATTCTTTTACTATCAGTGTTTCTCGGCGCAAAGATCTGTTGATGATACCACATATAGGAGAGTTATATCCACTCAACAAGATAACCTTGTTCGCCCGTCTTGTATCAGGAGATCCCTCTACGATAACGGATTGGCAAGATTCAATAGTGACGTCATTTTGGCATCATTGCAACCTACTACCAATTAACAGTAATAATGCTGCTGGCAGAAGTGCATATTTTGGTGTCTTAAAGGGGCATAGTCATGATTTTGGTCAAGTTTTTTTTTCTATTTTGATTGTTTACAATGCTTAAGTAAGGCATTTCTGATGATTAACTAAAATTTGAGCGTCAGTCGTGGAATTATAAGGAAGATACAGACCTTGGTTTGAGTCATGTTTTTCTTTACAGGAATTTATTACATTCAACTTAGGATTTTTAAATTTGGTATTTCCTATTCAGCATTTAAAATATAAACAAATTAAAGCATGGCCTCAGCTCTTTGTACAAACATAGCACTGTGCACAAAGCCCTTGCTTATTACTCGAAACTTCTTCGATAGGTCAGTAAACTATAGAAAACTGTAAACAATTAAAAAAAGGAAAAATGCACCAAAACAAAGAAAGACCACAATTTTTTTCATCATAAATATACTTATATATTTCTAGCAGCAAAAAATCTCCGTATAGACTAAAAATGCTGAGCATCTTAACAAATCACGTTGCATTATTCAACCATTACGAAGAGATCGTACCGAATTACGAATAAAATGAAAAGTACAAATGAATTGTATTTTATAATACGTTGTTAGTGCATTAGATTTTGCTCATTTTGCGCAGGTAATAAATCGGTTGTCTGATTTACCGAAGTCTATCTTTGATTTGCTACGCAAATATTCCAAAATACGGGCAATAGTTCCCCTCAAGTTAAAAGTCATAATCAACGAAAATGAAACTAAAATCAAAACGTCACAAAAGAACATGTCAACGCATTGAAATACCTAAATTTACTCCACAAAATCGGCATAAATATATTTTGCAAATTTCAAACAATCCCCTTGCACGTAAACTCTTGCACAACAAGTAAATTCATTTTTGTCAGTTCGACCCGTTTTCGTGCGTGAAACCTGCTGCTTCAAACGAAAACCTGGTTTTCGAGATACGAAATACCGAACCCGAAGTTATAAACTGATCGACCTCCATTCTTTCTTTATCATTATTTTCGTAAATTACTAAAATTTGAAATAGCATTAGCACATGATTTTTGTAATTCAAAATTTTTTCCTTTCCATGAGGATTATTTAGGCTAAATTACGTTGAATTTGACTTTGTAGTTCTTGTGAAGAAGATTTTTAAAAAATGCACACCCTTTTTACTACAGTTTCGAGGTTTTCTCCGCTTTGAATAAAAATCGGTCTTTCATTTTTAATTTGCAATTTATATTTGTCCTTCTATAAGGATGCTTTGTGTCAACTTTGGTTGAAATTGACCAGGTTGTTTTAGAGAAGAAGTTCAAAATGTAAATGTTTACAGACAGACGGACAGACGGACGACGGACAAAATGTAATTAGAAAAGCTCACGTGAGCCTTCAGCTCACGTGAGCTAAAAATATCAGATATTGTGAACTGCATTTTATGTGGATGGTTGCGTATCGGTGTCGAAAACAATTGAGAGCTCTTTTGCAATTGACCATTATTTTCATACCCTTGAAAAAAAATAATTACGAAACAGAACGTCAAAATTATCCCTTTCTTTTTGGGACCCCTCTACTCAAAACAGCAAAAAGGCGGTAAACTCATAGTAAACATAAAGTTTAGTGCATTTAAGAAATGAATTTTATGATTTTTCTATTGATCGACCTATCAAAAAAAAATTGACCGGAAAACTTCATCTTTTAAAAGTTTCTTAAAAGTTTTCCGGCCAATTTTTTCATTTAATAAAACATTTTCAAATCATAAAATGTGAAGTGCCATTGATAAAAAATGTAAATAATGTAAATGAAGCGGTGCGCATGAATACAATACAACAACAGCAACAATATTCGAAATGGAGGTGCCTTCACCTGATGCAGAGCTACCCAGATAGCATGACATTGTTGGGCCAACATTGGCTGTGGGTTGT
This sequence comes from Magallana angulata, assembly GCF_025612915.1. NCBI lineage: Eukaryota > Metazoa > Mollusca > Bivalvia > Ostreida > Ostreidae > Magallana > Magallana angulata. The sequence continues at coordinate 7,594,488 of NC_069114.1, read as the reverse complement.
AAGGTTGGCGTTGGGTGAACAACGTTGGGCCAACATTGGGCCAATATACATTTGACACACTTAACTTGAGTGTCAATGTCTGTTGGGAACATAACGTTGGGCCAACGTTGGCCCACTGTCGCACTTATTTGAGATTCTGTGACAAAATTTAGGTTGGTCTCATTAGCTCGAGCCAATGGTGGGCCAACGTTGGACTTAATCATTAATTTATCGATCTATTTGATAATTTCCACCACCGTTGTAAAACCAACATTAACCATATGGGATTAAATTTAATGATTCCTGCTTTATAAGATTCGTTTAATCAAAACAGAACGTAAAAGAGCACAGAAATAAACGAATTAAAGCAAAACCATTCTTGGCATATATGGCCCAACGGTGGCCCAACATCTAATCTTTGAATCAATCCATTTAAATCATTATATGTATATAAACTATTTATAAGTAATGAATAGAAATTAGACAACAATTGGACATTTTTAACATCATGCAATTTATAAGCACAAATCGAAGAGAGAGAGAAAAAAATATGCATGTCCCAGGTGACTGCATTATATAACTAGTTTTTAATAATATTTGTTTTTAATTTGAATTAACTAATAAAGATTCTTTTTTAAATTCATATGTACAATTTATACACCTAGTATTTTCTCCAGCTAATGATAGAAAGACAATTGATGAAAACAGAAGTCCTTGCTGCATAAAGGGTTGTGCTAATTTTAGAAGCATCTCTTTAAGATACAATTAGGTCATCTCTAAAACTTTCCTCGCCTCTCTGTCTCAGCGGGACATTGGTCAGTTGCTGTGGTAACGGAGCTCTCTTACACAATTTTCGTGTTATTTGATATCAGGTCAGTGAGTTTCCACCACAACCTCGTGTTCTTTGGACAAAGAAATCACATTTAGTTTTCAGTGCTTGGGCTTTTATATCACCACAATTAACTGATGTAAGTATGCATTTTACATGTTTTAATACATTTTTTGTAACTTTAAAGTATAAGTATATATACAATGTAGCATGTACTTTACTACTGTATTCAAATTTATTACTGCAGCGAATTACTTTGTAAGATAGGATATATACCTATATAAGCTTCATAGATGTACAAAGTTTAAGGGTATTTATGTTCAGTTTTATAGTAGTAATCGGATTCACACATGTACTGTATAATCTTTAAGTAATTCCATTTTAATCGATTTATGACACTCATTGAGGTAAAATCAATTTTATTACAGATTACATGTATTTGCAAAACATAGACCTGTCTTAAATACATACGTAGCATTAACTTTTAACAGTATTTGAGATTTGGCAATTGAAAGACCTTGTTTTTAAGCAAAAATGTCTGATAAAATTGAATCATACTGGACTCTTAGGAGAGGAGTGCTATCACGAATTTCAGATCACTTGTCTGACTTACAAAACCAATCTGACGAGTCACAGGACTCATTTCAAACTGGGAGTGTAGAAGGGCAAAGTCATGTACATTATTCAGGGGGTGCTAGTGCCCAGGATACTGGCAGGGTACATACTAGTGGGATTGACTCAAGTGACATAACTTATGATAGTGATAATGACATGGCCGACACCACAGAAAGGGGTGCAAATGAAAATTGTGAGCCTGAAGAAGGTGATAATCTTGAAAATATGTTTCATCCTCAAAATGTATGTAGTGAAACAGATGATGAAAGTGACTCTGATCTTGAACAGGAAAAACCTCTCTCTCAAAAGCTTGGGGAGTGGGCTACAAGCTTTCAGATACCTAACAACGCATTATTAGATTTATTGACTCTTTTGAGACAGTATTTCCCCACACTGCCCAAAGATCCAAGGACTCTCCTTCATACTCAATTGAACTATGATGTGTCAGATTTGGCAGGAGGGCAATATTATCATTTTGGTATTTTGTCAAATTTGTCACAGAGAGCTGAGTCACAGTTACATATACTTGATGACGGATTCAGCTTTTCTCTTCAAATAAATATTGATGGTTTACCACTTTTCAAGAGTACAAATGATCAGTTTTGGCCGATTCTTGGCAAAGTTCAAAACTTATGTGACGAAACACCTTTTATAATTGGTATTTTCTCTGGGCAAAGCAAACCAAGTAATTTGAATGATTATTTGCAAAAATTTATTGGTGAATTCAAAGCACTAACTGACAATGGTTTTGACCTAAATGACAAACATTTCAATGTGAAATTAGATTCCATAATCTGTGATGCACCTGCGAGAGCATTTGTTAAGTGTATCAAGGGTCATTCCGGGTATTCAGGATGTGATAAGTGTACCCAGTCTGGTGTTCATGTTGGCAAAATGACTTTTCCCGAGACCAATGCACCTTTAAGAACTGACGTATCATTCAATGCTTTAGAAGACGATGAACATCACAAAGGCTTATCACCTTTTGTAGAATTGAATGTTGGCATGGTTTCACAGTTCCCCCTTGATTACATGCACCTAGTCTGTCTAGGAGTTGTTAAACGTATGCTGTTATTGTGGAAAAAGGGCCCTTTAAGGTGTCGATTAGGGTCACAAGATATTAATCAAATATCCGATTCATTGCTCTCTTTGAAAAATTATATTCCATGTGAATTTTCTCGCAAACCCCGTTCTTTAGATGTCATTGACCGCTGGAAGGCAACAGAGTTTAGACAGTTCTTATTGTACACTGGCCCATTAGTCTTACTGAATGCTGTACATCCCAACATATACAAAAATTTCTTGCTCCTCAGTGTTGCCATGCACATTTTGTTGAATGAAAGTTTATGCAATGTATACAATGCCTATGCACACGACCTTCTTGTTGCCTTTGTTTATCACTTTGGTCAGTTGTATGGCAATGATATGATGGTTTATAATGTGCACGGACTGGTTCATTTATCAAATGATGCTGCTAAATATGGCAGTCTTGACAACGTGTCATCGTTCCCATTTGAAAATTTCTTAGGAAAGCTGAAACGCATGGTTCGTAAACCATCTTTTGCATTGCAGCAGATAATACGTCGACTTTCTGAACAACGTTACATGAATCCTTCCAACAAGAAAGCGAAGGAATATCCAATTTTAAAAAGAGAGCATGCATTAGGGCCAATACCTGATGTTCTAGCAAATGGCATCCAGTACAGGTCATTGGAAACTGACAATTACAGTATAAAACTTAATGCTAAAGATAGTTGTTTACGTGTGAATGGAAAGATTGTGGTTGTGAAAAACTTGATACAAAAGGATGCTGATGTTTTCATTGTGTATCAGGCATTCAGGAATACTGAAGACTTTTTTGGTACACCTGTCTCATCAAATTTACTTGGAATTCAGACGGTGCATGAATTAGAAATGCAAGTCAGTTTCTCAAAACTGAACCAAATACAATCAAAATGTGTATTGCTTCCATATAAAAGAAAGTTTCTAGCAATTCCATTTACAAGTAACATTTGGTGAGAAGATATGATTTGGGATGCTTAAAACCAAGGTCACAAAAAGTGTTTGTCAATATGTTAGAATAACTTTGGAACTAAACATGAGCATTTATATGTTTATGTATTGTAATTTACTATTTATAGATATGTATATATGCATATATCCATGATAGGTCTATGTATGCTGTGGTTGAATTCACGGATGGCCTAGAAGTAGAGGTCATACCAAGTGCATGGCTGACAGAAAACAAGAAAAAAGCTTACTGGCCAATGTGGAGGAACATGACAAAAGTTCAAAGCGCAATAAAGCAGTGTTTAAAACCAGGAGCAGACTACATGTGCTTGGATATCAGAGTGCTCTATGAATCTGGTAAGATAAATGTTTTATTGTTAATATTTAATATATCATATAAAAATGTTCAAGCTTTTAAATTATTTGAATGATTTTGAATTCATGGTTTTTTTTGTAATCTTAATTAAAATGAGGTAAACAATTTATCAAAATGTAAATCTGTAATGTTTTAATCGATAAGTTTTTTCCATTTAAGTACATGTCTATTTTTATCTTAACTAAAATGTGAAGATTAATGGTATGCAAAGTGTTAATTACATGTTGTTTTTGTAATTTTAAAAGACAACTTTGACAAAGCAAGATCTAAACTTGCCAATGCGGTTATGACGTCATCTCTTGAAACCACAGACGGCGAGGACGCATCAAGAGAAGAAAAGGGCCAGAAGAGAAAGAAAAGGTACATTATTCATTACAAAACAAGTCAAATTTGATACAATGATTTATATATGTATATAATAGATGTAAATTGGGAAAAACTCATTCATCTTATGTAAATTTCAGGCCCAATCCAAAATACAACAATTTATCTTCATCAGAGGATGAAGAGGATGACGACTCAACACAACTGAAAAAGTTAAGAAGGTCCCCGCGGAAAAATATTAAATCCTTCCCGGATCTTCCACCCCTTCCGGAACTACCCATACCAGTGACTCCTCAACCATCTCCATCATCATCATCATCATCATCTTTGCCAAAGCAAAATGAGCCAAAAAGAAGACTAATCAGTTCACCCTCAACAGCTGCATCACCCCGGGCAACACCTGAGGTGTCCACAAAGCCAAGAGTATCAGGTTAGTTTTTAAACCTATCTTTGTTGCACACATTTATTATTATTAAAGGTATTATTTAAGGTAATATCTAGATAATTTCACTTTTAATAAGAGATTCACCTATTTGTCTTTCTAGCCACGGACATCAAGATTATTTCTATAATCGAAGATATAAAAGGACAGGTCAGGTTTAACACCAAACTTTTGCAGAATATTCTGGCAAAAGTTGAGGTTGCAGCCCCCGTGGCAGAGACAGATCAAACTTTGGACATTGGAATTGATTTCCCATTAAAGACACTCAACAACTTGGATGCATTGGAAGAGCAATTAGAAGACAGTGGGATAGTCAGAGCGTTGGTATGTCACCTATGTTTTTGAATTTATTTTTTTTATCATAAGTGTCCTCATATGGTTGCATTTTATTTTCATAATTATAAAATATTTAGTCTCACTGCAATAATAACTTATATAAATTTTATTAAAGCTTCCAAATCTAACAGCAATAGGAGGAGACTCTCTTCAGTCCAGTGTGAGGCGGCTCCTCTCCTTTCTAATGACCAATGACCTTGCACAGCAAATAAACTGGAAGGGAAAGGGCAAGAAAAGAGGGTTTTCAGCCCTTAAGTTGAAACCCATTGTGCTAAGTAAGTTCTAATTTTTCCGTGAACAAATCGAAGTCTTTTTAAATGGTGGTAATGCTTTCAGATGGAATTGGTCTACTTTGCTTTTTTTATTCTTGCAAAACATGTTCCGTTTTAAATCATATTGTTTAAAATTATATATTCTTATAAATATTCTATACAAATACATTACATAGTGAGTTTGTTGTTTCACATAAATTTCCAGTACGTCATTTGCTTTAGAGTTTATCAGGGATATGGTGTATTACTTATTTAAACATCTCTTACAGAGGCTGTGAGGAAAAACAGATTTTGTGCGCAAGCAACAGAGGCCGATGTTGAAAAAGTGATTAAGGACTGGCTAAGATATTCTGCCGACCGCGATGGTGGACGGAAACGACGAGCAGAAAAAAAGAAAGAAAATGCCAGAACTGAGGCCGAGGCTGATGAATCAGACTGAAAAACAAAGAGTCATTAATACTCCATTTCATTTACAGATGTATAAATAAAGTTTATATTTCATTCAAATGTTTTATTAATTTTTAATAAGTTTTACTTACATGCTATTTGCTAGGTTACCATAAAACAACTAGTATTAAAATATCGATTTTTTAATTGATTGGGATGTGGAAAAATAACTTAAACAAAATCAAGGATGCTGTCAGCTGAGGAAAATGAGATAACCTAAGTGCTGACTAGTTATTTGCTAAAAAAATTTACAGAACAGGAACCAAATTGAAATGTAAGCCAACGCATTACCAACATTTAAGAGATTAAGTTGGGCCAACGTTGGGCCAACATCAACCAAGAGATTTAATAGCTACACCAACGTTGGTCCACTGTTGGTTATTGGTATGTGTCATATATTGCTTACGTTGGGCCACTGTTGACCCAACAAATTGGGCCATCGTTGGGCCGATTAGCAAAATTACATTGGCCCAACGAAGATTGCCAACGTTGGCCCAACACAACGGGTTTTGTTGGGCCAACGTTGGCCCAATATAGACATGCTATCTGGGTATTGAGCTGAATTTAATTGACTAAACACAAATAGTGAAATAAAATCTGAACCGACTGAATTGAAAACGAAAGGAAAATACATGCGATAGCTTGTGATATTATTCACAATGCAAAAAGATTCGTTAAACTGTTAAAACTGGTTTTCATGTGAGATCGCTAGAATGTGCACCTGAGCATAACCATGCCAGGAGAGGCGATCGTGGACGAAACTAGCTGATATGTCGAAAAAGAAAAGTATGAAAGCGACTTTGTAAACGTTTTAGTAAATAGATAGCCAGTGATGTACTTAAATGGTTTATCTGCCGCTTGGAAAACTACTCATAGCTTTGCTTTACGATGCTTGCTTATTCTGATGACCGATCCTGTACGTGTGTAGATTTAAAACTCATCGTTACCAAATTAGAACAGCAGTGTTACCGTAAAAGTGTATAGGCCTATACGTTTGTTACAATTAACAGCGAGCCTCGCAATAAATGTTGATTGACCTCAAGCAGACGAAATTGTGAGAAGACGCTTACTTTACTATTTAGTGAATTAAATAATATGTATTGTTTATATTTGAAGGTAAACCTTTTAATTTTTTTATATTTATAAAGTTGTCTTTTGCATGCTGACAATTAAACAGACACAACTTTACACTTTGTTGACAGTTTATTTCGGAAATTCCCGTTCTATAAATAGTGTTAAATTTAAAACAGATGAGAAAAGTAGATCCGGCAAAAATTCTATTGATGCAGGTATCAAAGACATTTTTCGACCAAACAGAAGCGCCGATATCTTATCAAACTAATAAATATTAAATGATTTTCATTTTACAGCGCCCCTTTTCAAATTTTCTCTCCTAACGCGTTATACCACTTCGGTATACGGTCCGACCATATTTTTGCATCGAAATGTTGTGCACGTTCTAAAATAAGCCTGTCACACCACGTGCTTATGAATATTTCAAATAAATTAGCATTTATAAGCAATACTTTTAAATGCGTTTGATTTAAACTGTATAATTTGCATAAAGTATATAACTTTTGTAGCTTAATGGAAAAACACAAACATTTCTTTCTTAAAAAAATTTTCATTTAAAACGGCATACATACTTTTAACTTCTTTAAATTGAGATACGCCCCTCTGCACTAGAAAATAATGCTACGTGACATCCACTTGAGCCCCAGACTCATTACATAAAATGATCCTCATCCTTCAATACGTAAATGATGCTTGGAAGAAGGTCCATTACATACATTATTTAAAAAAAAAACTCACTTTTTTTACGGTAGACGTACAGCATAAAGGATGAAAAAGAAACAACGACGATGATGCTCATCATAATCAAGACCCAAACGCAGTCATCCTTGTTAATTCCTGATGTTCCGTTTGAAGAACTGTAAATTTTTAAAAATTATTATTTTCCTTTTATCCTTTTCACAAGATAGAGATAATTCAGATGAGAATACTTGGATACTCTACAAAGTAAGTACTGTAAACCAACTTTTACTTGCGTGCAAGAATTTTTTGCGAGGTTAGCGAGAGCCCTGTCGTCGCGAATATTTCTCGTCGCAAACAAATCCTTTGTCTATAGTTTTAATAACAATGCAGGTCTGGAAAAGGCTTGGTCGCGAACATTAGTCGTCGCAAACCAGTTTATCGAGATAATTAGTCGCCGCGAATAAAAGTTGGTTTATAGTATGTTTAAATTCGTTTATAATTGCTTCGGTTTTTTGTTTTTTTGTTTTTGTTTTGTGTGTATGTGTGTTTTGATTAGATAAACAAATAATTCATATGATTTTTACTTTACTAACGTTACTACATTTACTTAACTTTACTTAACGTTATACCTTTTTTCTGACTTAATTAACCTACCTTTTACAAGATTGATTGGCCAGGAAACAACCATTACCAATAGTTATACAAGCTGGGTCTGTAAAATACAATTGAATGTACAGATGGCTCAATGGTTCAGTCTTTGCAAGAGAAAGGTGCTCTTAACTGTGAATTTTGTTACAATTGGACCCCGCATGGGATAACACTCGATGCCTGATTTACAAGCAGAGTTACCCCCCCCCCCCCCCAAAAAAAGGAAGAAGAAAGAATTAGTTCCAAAAACTTTAAAGTCTAAGTGCTTTAATTCGAGTCAAAATAAATTCAGATATTCAGATAAACTCAAAACAAATTTTCTGGAAAATAAAAGGATATGGAGTAGTCCACAGATAAAATGAACTGGACTATTGAGAACGGGAAATTAGAATACGTGGAGGAAGTTAAAAAGGACACTAGTCCATTCGCGGATCTTTAGCGCAGGGAGGGTGGTCGTTGAGGTGTTATGTCAAAAATGTGTCTCTGACTTTTCCCCTGAAAACGTTTAAAATATCACTTGGACATCGCCCCCTTCCCTCAGCAACTTGTTCTGGATGCGCGCACGTAGTAAGCAAACTATAGAGCGCATAAAGAATTACCTATTTTTCACCTAGCATGTGAGTGAGAGACAGTTAAATAGTTCATGATAATTCTGATGTATTACTGAAATGGAAACATCTTGACATAGTGTTAATTCTAAATTGTTTAGAATGTGCATCCATCCAGATGGAATTTCGACAATTCATGTGCTCCTCAAGGGATTCAAAGTTTTATGTAGGTTTATATACATGTATACATGAACAGGTAACTGCAATGTTCAATTTGTGATACGAAAAATGAAATCCTCTCATGGTAAAAGGGGTTTAATATTTAATTTACATGTGAAGAATATCTGGAGAAAAAAAATGACAGTCTTATCTGACTCCATAAAACTGATTTAATTATGGTAGTTGTTGCCCAGGTGAGCGATGTGGCCTATGGTCTAATTGTATTTTAACCTACGTAAGCATTTTTTTCAAATATTTTTGATAACTTTGTTGGAACGTAATATAACATGCGGAAGTTACTACTCTTACAGTCAAAGATTCTTCTGCTTTGAAACGAGGTATTGTGACATCCATCTATGAAGTGACTACAGCTGTATGCATCAACGTATGAACCTTTTCTTTTTAGGTATAAACACAAGCCTGAAAGTAAATGAACGTTTTTCTATCTATATATTTTAAACCTCATGATAAAGCCATTTTTTCAATAAACTCATAGAAAAGTTATGCAAGTATACGTACATGTATATCTTATTTTACATCATATGAAAGATAAATATATACATTTGGAATGGTATATATGTAGGATGAATTTTAAGTAACTGCAAAAGGAGCACACGCAAAAATAACCAACGTCTTGTCTGTACCTTCCTGAATCCATATAAAAGGTGCCGTGTAACAGAATTCTAACAGCTCCGTGAAGTTGTCGTTCGGTAAACACGTGTAGCCATTAGTCGTGTTACAGTTGAGAGTTGATGATCTTTTGTTCCACTCTGATTCATTTCCCGGACAAAATTCTGTTGAATACACTGGAAACTTATATCCCTCTAGCTTTTTCTGAAAGATCAAAACAGATATACAGTACCGATCAGACCCAACCTAACAGAAAGTAAACCCCAACTAAACCCTGGGTTTACTTTCTGGGTTTACTCTGGGTTTACTAGAGTGGACCCAGAGTAAACCCAGAGTTAATCCCAAAATGAATGACAATTTTTTCAACATTTATTAAGCAAAATATTCATTTTGATGTTTTACAACTGCTTAGCCTTCCAAAATTACGATGTTTACGCAATTAAAGTTCTTTAGGGGACCAGAAATTTGATCTAATGTCACTTTTGAACGCAAAATATATTGTAAATTTTTACAGAGAAATTAAATTATATCCTGCGCAAGCGCGGGATAAGACAGTTTATGTATTATTTATGATAGAATGCTTTCTGTACGTGGTCTTTATTTATTTTTAAGTTTTTTTTTTGATACGGTGGACTGGAAAAAAATATGAACTTGATTATTTATTTTCAACCAGGGAGTGGATGTATAGTGCGTTGTATCTCTTTTCTATTTGTTCTTTATGTCTAATCTCATATTTACTCTTGTCACTGTGCCAAATAAGAATTTCAGATAAAAGACTGCCCCCTAATCAACTACAATCAATCTACACAATCTATCCATGTGTCGCAATTCAGCGTATAAGGTTAACCTCTAATCTGTGGTGGTACAAAAATGTATGTCTCTTCGAGAATATGATGTTGACATTGAACGGAGGCTTGCTTGTTGCTCGCAACGAGATCGCATGAAAAAAATGACAATAACAAACCGTGAATGATCTCAAAAATCCATTAAACGAAATATAAATTCAAAGCAGAGCAACACAGACCTCAGCCAGCATTCAACCCATCTAACTGTTGTTGTACTACGCATTAAACTTTTAACATCATTTACAAGTATCTACAAAAGTATTCGATTGAAGTAATTTTATCAAATGTTTACGAAGACTCGTTAAGCAAGCAAATGAGTAAAACTTTTACTTACACACGTATTTAGAACGATTATGGAGGAAAAGAAATATATCAAAACCAGAAGACATAATTTTGTGTAAAAACTCATCTTCTCTTCTTAGATTCTAAAATGATTGGTTGTCGTTTGCGCTGTCAACTGTCAACCTAAAATAAAAAAATCTCATAATTGAAATACAATTTCGTCGTGTCTTTTATAGTGTATGCACTTTTAGAGGAAACGAATGTGTTTTATCTAATTACAAGCTACTAGATAGAACATTTGTTTCTCCTTTAAGGAGCAATATGTTATAGATTTAATGAAAAACACACATATTTACTGATAATAGTTACCAAACATCAAAACGAAATGATTTAAAATCTTTAAAAACTACAAATAAACTATTAAAAATTATACTCGTATGTTGCTAGCAATCCACGTAAACACCTGCACCTTATATAATTTACTCCCAATATAAAATCCAAATCTGGTTTCTTTCAATGCAATACAAAGCTCATCACTTATTCAATGCACAACAATAAGCGTTTCTCATCTTAAAAAAAAAATAAGTGTAGATATAGAGATGATTGAAAATTTAAAAAAAAACCGCATGACTTTCGTTCAAATTTTTGGACGGAAATTCGAAAGAACAAAAATATTTTTTGCTTTACGATGTAGAAGCATGTCATTAAGCAATTATTGCTGTTGTGTATAAACGCGTACCTTTACACACAGATGTACTTGATTTCTTGTGTTCTCTAGTTTCATTTTGTATTGTATTATCTAGTAAACAAAGATATTCTATTTGCCTTAATACTGGTGTATAAGTTTAAACACTTTCAAAATGTATATGTACCCTTAACCCGTTTATATTTTAGAAACGTTAATTCGTAAAAGGCACCGTCCACCATGTTCCTTTTTACTCGCTCCTATCCCTACCACCCTATATATGTTAATGACGTCTTACCTGTAAAACTTTTTTTCAAAGTGTAGGTCTCACCTTTGTTGTCCTAGATTTTACATCGCCATAGCTACTCGATTCAGATAAAATAATCAAACTTCGCTCACTCAATAAACTGAGAAAAAAATAACATTAACAATATGCAGGCGTTTGCATTTTACACTTCGGCCATGAGTTCTAGATGAGAAATTTAGTTTTAAAGTTAAACAAGACTCGTTGATTGGCACATGTTCAAGTTTTATTATCATCGACCTCGATTCAACAAGCGGGTTATTTATCTACAGTCTGTCCCAAGTTATTGCTTATATCACTTTTAAATGATTTTTAATAAAAATACACACACTGTAAAAATAAAAATACATGCAATGAAAGCAATGCAATCGAAATCAATAAAAGGGGAGATATTTAAGATATATTGATGACATATAATCATATTTTACCCATAAAAGTTCACAGGAACGAAAATAGATTTCTAACGATATTTATGATGGGAAATGTTTACGTCTTTTCACCATTCGGAACTCACTCGGAATACATTGCACAATTTTTCAAGGTTATTATCCGGGCTATTTTGTGGCTGACGTAATGCACAATCCCCGTAGACATTCTATTTTGGGTAGTGTAATGAAGCCTGAAGCAGTAGAGGGGGTGTTTTAAAACAGATCATCTGGAAATGTTTAATATTAGTGGATACACGTAGTTTTAGCACAAAGATATTACTGATTATCGAAATTTCAAGCGAAAAGTAGTGGAGGCAACAACTCGAAACGAATTCTTAGGGATTATACGAAAAAAATTAAGACAAGTTAAACACAAAGGGTGGAGGATGTCTATATGTACCTTATTCATTTTTACTAGTTATTTAAGAAATAAACAGCAATTTAAAAAGTTCACTGGGAAATGAACTTGCTTGGTCACATGATGATATCCCATGAAGCCGATGTGAACTTGGTTGGTCATTTGATCAAATCCTGTGAAGCTCGAAGGGCTTCTCAGAAGATTTGATCACGTACTAACCAAGTTCATATCCCAGTGAACTTTTTAACATTGCAAGGCTTCGTTTTACAAAAGAACGTACTACCAATTATTGAATGCTTATTAAATACAAACTAATCAATGTTTTATTACATTGGCTGTAAAATATAACAATGGAAATCCAAATATATATTAATAAATAATTTTTAATATAAAAAAAAACCCATTTCTTCAAAAATCGTTTCATTAGACTCAAAATATTTACAACTGTGTCGTAGGTCCTTTTGTAAAACACGGTCCTCTTTATTACTTATATTTAGGTTTGAAAATGGCAAATCGTTCAGAATCATTTATACAACCTTTTTCGTACGCTTACAATGTTGCAACCGAAAAGAGATAAGCGCTTGGAGTTATCATTGTGACGTCGTGATAAAGTGAATACTGAATTGAGAACATATTTGTATAGATTCCACTGTATTTTTAATTATCTGCAATTTTGACAGGGACTTCAAAAATACAACAATAGCTTGGACAACATATACATGTTCAATATTCTAATTTCAGCAGTTTTTGTAATAATAGTAAACATTCATGATTGTCAAGTTTGATTATAAATGATGTTTTTTTTATAATTTCACCTATATATTGGAATGTTTAAGGGGGAACAGAGTGTTGGAGTGTAAAAGTATTTGCCATTTTACTTTTTTTAAAAACACCACAACATTAAGATGTCCTCTACAGCACATATAATTTTCATGTCTGCTTTCGTATCATGCAAGGGAGATATTTTGATTGGAATTGCCCCCCTTTTCTAACATTATAATTTTTTTGACAATTACAATTTTCTGCAATAATTATTGTATTTGATGGTACTTATTTGCAAATTATATTCATTGATTTTAAGAACGGAAACAAATTTCAAAATCATTTACATTATTGGCGTTTTTACATAGCAATTATAAAATTTTATCAAAATATTGCTTAATTAATCAGCACTTCTTTTGGAGTTTTTGGTTTTTAATTTGAACATAATGTGATGACATAAAAAAAATTCTTTATATTTTTTTTTTAATTTCATAGATCAACCTTAGCATATGCTTTATAACTCAGAGAATTTTCATGGCCACTTTGGCATCACTTTAATAAGAGGTCGAAATGATCAGACAAATTACAAATAAACAAGTGTAGGTTTTGTTCGCTAATATTTCTGAAGTTGGCTTTCTTTACAATCAAAGCATAGCATGCGGGTTGAATAAACCATATTATTCGGGGGACGAAACCAAACGGTTTCCTTTTCTAAACATTCCCGTGATGCATTTTGGTTTGTTTTTTCGTTTGCCCAAAAATAAATTATTTTTATTTACTTTGAATATGTCTAACTAGGTCATATGAAACGATTTTTAACACTATGATTTTCTTTCATAAATATAAAGCTTGGTATAAACAAATGTTAAAATACGTGATGCAAGATTTTTTTGCCTTTGCATTACTGAGAAATAACAGTGAAATCTGAGCACCTGAAAAAATTCTTCCCCGCTTATCGTTCTTGATTTTGTGGAATTATGACGTCACAAAGACCCACCGATGTAAACAATGCATCAAAACTAGTGTTATTTTACAGTAGTTTATCGATTAAATTTTAGTAATTTTTGCATATATGAACGTGTCTTTCTTTTCAAATGAGATCATTTGATTTCGTAGTAGCCTACAGATGACTTAGTTTTAAGTGGTCGTTAATGAATAAATCTAATATCAGCTTCTCACCAGAGTAAAATCATGATGAAGATCCCGTACTGCAGTGGAAATTTAACGAAAGAAATGCTCCAACATTAACAGCTGATTAATGAATTATCCTTATCCTTTTGAAATAGAAACATAATTTTCTTCTTCGGTACGTATAATGATTGAGCTACATTTAAAGGGAATTAAAGCATTTTAATTGATTTGATTTATTTTATTACATAAAAAAGTATAAGGCAGGTCAATGAAAATGTTTGAGGCATTGTGTACATAGTTTGTATTTAAGAGCTGCTATAAAATGCCACAAAATTATTCTTAAATTTTATTTCTGACTTATTGATATATACATGTAGCAATATCTTTATATTAGAAAATACTTAGTGTACACGTGTATTAACGTTTTATTAAATTAGATCGCGGAAATATGGCATTTAAGGATTTAGAAATGTATCGGTAAAATAAATCGGTTGTTTGAAAAAACGAAAGAAAACATTGCGGTGAGATAGACGGGATCTGTGAGTAAACACCACACATACACGTTGTAAAGTCAAAACACCGCACATACAAGTACTCGTTTCAAAAACAAAACACTTGAAGAAATTTCTCTTAGACTTAAATAATTAGATGGTAACATATTTGTGAATTTGAAAGCGAAACAAACAATATAGGCTAATCGTGAAGCGAATGAGGCACCACGAGGCCTATATATAAGTTGTTTGGAAAAAAAATCTTAATGAATTGCATGAACGTGCAAATGGGAAAAAAACAATCAATTATTTTTGAATTTGTCAATTTCATTAAAAGATCGAAATAAAACATATATATACACGCTAATATTAAAATTATATTATACTTGCATGTGGATCTATGAAGAAAATCATTCATTCTCCGTGCAGTCTCGAAACTGAATATGTACACGCTATTAAATATAAACGCACACGATTTCATTTCTTGAGATAAAAAATACTGACATGGCTGATTATTGTATAATTATACAAGTTTTTATATAAAATAGTATTTTTTTTCTTTTAAAATGCTGCAAAATTACTTGGATATTTGTATTCACAACATAGCTTTATAAGGCTATTGGGTCTTACTGACGTCATAAGCAAGGGAGGTAAGCCGCGTAAGTCAATAATCGTTTTCCCGATTAAGTGATTTTGATCGACTGTGGCGCTCAGATTTTGCATAAAATATCCAAAAAACAATGTCAGTCTTATTAAATAGGCACTTATGAACTCATTCCCGTATATAACTCAATATGGTCAGGATATCGTTTCACTGTCTCTGCTGGTGTAAATAGGAGAACGTCCATAACTTTCGAAGATAAATGGTTTGTATAGAAAGAAAAAATTGCACAGTAATAACAAAAAAATTGGACCAAGCAGCTTTAAAGGACATATCGCATGGGTTTTTTTTCAATTTTCTACACTTATTTTAAAAAAGATACATTTTCAACTGTCTTTATCTGTGATAAAATTTCGAATCAATTCTGATCCCTAAAACCCAATAATTTCATAAAACATGAGTGACACATATGGGCGTGTCTTATAGCATACCTGAAAAACAGTATTGGCTGGGCCGTCTAGTAATACATAGCATGTGCTACATACATTAGAGAGATGTTTAAACGATCGGGCTTTGATTTTAATCGGTATTATTGCTAATTACCTCTTTTTTTACACCGAACAAACTATTGGAGATATTTACTATATGAACAAGGAAGACAAGAAATGTAAACGTCCCGTAATTTAGAAAAATCCTAAAACTAATGATTTTAAATTTTTATCATATTTCTAGAAGTTATTACTCAATTTCAATATTCTTCATATTATTAAGCTAAACATGCTTAATTCGCTGTAGGCTTGGAAGCAAACTTTGGTAACCTTAGCACTAAAAATCTTAAATTTTTTTTAAAAGTAATATTTTTTACAATAGTGCATAAGATTCAGGAAGGAAATACAAAATTTACTTGCCCTTTTTTACCCAGGTAGTAGACTGCAGTTGTGAATATTCCGCATTTATATTTTGTTTTTCAGTCTATTGCAGGAAAAACGACCGCAAAAATCTTGAAATACTTTTTCAATTGATATAGATTGTGTTTACAAAAAAGGTTCAACTCCATGCAGGATAAAGATAGTGCATTTTTTTAAAGTCTAAAGTTCAAGGAGTTTCGCGTCAATGAGTCTACAAATGATATCCTAGCACTAACCACTGCGCGTCAGGTCATTCTTTATCACTCAATTTAGTTGATATAAGGTTTTAGAAATTGTAGCAAAGTATAAAAGGAAGGTGCGTACAACAAAGCTCCAAAGTAGTCCGCAGGAATCTGTCTTTCATACAGGTTCGATAATATCAATAAATTGGTGTGCATTTTCGAAGATTAAGGTGACCACTACAAGGTGTTCAACGTATATGATATTTCAATTTCAGATGTTTTGGTAATAGATATCATAAATGTCAATTTTAGCTGTGATTGATCCTAATCTAAAGTTTATAATAATTTCAATTTATAAAAATATATTTGAATGTTCAAATCAAAAGTAGTCAATGAAAGTTGGCTTTCATATTGTATCTTCTACTCGTATAGATAGAGATTCGGGTGATCCCAAAGTAGAAGGTGCGAGTTTCCTGTAAAATCACAATAGTTTGACCAACACAAGGTGTAGAGTTCAGCTTGATTAAATAAATTCATTGATATACTTTATAGTAGGGAGAAACCATCCATTATATTGTATGCCTACGCTATTCCAACAAAAATATGAATGATGTCAAAAGAAAATATGTAAGCGTTAACAAAAACATAAAACTAATAATAAATATATTGTAATTCAGCAAACAATTGATGGATGTTTCACCAGTAGCACGTTGTTCGCACTTTTGAAGCAAAGAATGATATAACTTTATTTAGAGGAAAAGTGGTGAAGTGCCATGTCACACTGAATTTTAGTATGGATTACAAAATATATATCATCGCTTGAAAATATCAAAAGAAGATGGGGGAACAAGATAACGCAAATGCTTTTATCGTAAAATACAATTTCAAATTATTTTTTTTTTCAACCAAATATACTAGATGATGTTATATTACAAGTTTACAAAAGCAAAATTTCTAACTATATTCAGTTTTGAATATTCTAACAAACGATAAGAAAAAAAATAAATTTTAAAGTTTTGGTGGTATCGAACACACAGCCTAAAAACACTAGATCTATAATGTTACCTAATGTCTGATGCTCTAACCACTGGGCCATTTTAGTCACAACATACAACTTTGGGAAATGCTAAATGCAACCTCAATGACGAATTTACGGACGTAGTATTTCTCTAAAACGTTAAATTGTTGGGATAAAAAATGATATTTTTAAAGTATAGTGGGTCATTTTTCCACGTTTTTTGTTGATTGAAATCGGTTTGATTTCCTTTAAACCTTATATAGACTATGACAAAAATATGGAGCCCAGACCCACTCTATAAAAAAAAGACATTGAAGTTCTAAAAATGACCCTATTTGGAAGTTTTGACACGCATACGCCAGTTTAAATCAACCTATTCTAAATATTTAACATATCTTAAGGTTATAAATCAATATTATGGTAAATATACATTGTTTTCAATGAGAAATTATGAAATTTGTTCATATTTTAAATTTATAGTATCTTATTTATCCAGATATGGGCAGTTTACTCGCCTCATTCACCCATCTTCTTTCAAATAGTTTAGTTGCTCATGTTAAATAATGTTTTAACATCCCAAATCGGTTTCAAAATCATGATTCAATATTAATGTTGGATTAAATTCATCTTGGCATCAAAAATTAAGAGAAGAGTGTTTCATATTTTATAAATAAGGCATTGTTTAATGAGAAACATTTATTTATTTAATAAAAAAGGGTATTTTGAATGTCATTGTGTAAAAAGTTTTAAGTACATTGATCACTAAATAGGGGGAGGAAAGAAGACTCTTGATAAAAACTGTGTTTTAACTTTTTACTTGCTTTTTTGTCAGACATTACGACTGAGTTTGTAAACGTGTTTACAAAATCCAGACCTGTATGCTTGTAAATCTAAACGTGTTCATGTTGGTTTGAGAGTCTAGCTCTAAAATGTGTTATGCTAACGGTATAACCTATGTTACCTTAGCATAAATACTTTAAAGACATCACTCTACAGTTTTTTAAAATCTTATTTATAGATTCTTTGTTTTTAAAAATCAGTTTGCAATTCTAGCTCTAATTTTTTTTTTTAAAGAAACTTAAATAAATTATTATAAGAAGTAAATATCAAATGCTATATAACATGTAAAAAAAAAAACTCCGAAGTGTAAAACAAGCAAGCCAAAGGAATTTCTATTCATACTTTTAGATCGTTGAGATTTGATAGACATCTCCTAAATTTTTTAATTCCTTTTTTTTTTTACTTATTCTTTTATGTTACAGGGACATGATAACAATTAAAGCTGAATGTCTTAAAGTGTATTAACGCCTTTTAAAATTTCAAAGATAACTTAAACAGTATTTTGAGTGGCAAATCAAAATTGAAATGTCATGTGTCAAGTTACAAACATGATACTACGCTCACAGTTCTTAGTTGTGTTATGTAAGCAGGCCTTGTTAACAACGATTGTAAAAACTTCAATTTAGATTATGTCAACAACAAAAACGCAAAGCCTTGGTTACATACTCTGTAACAAAGCGATTTGATATATGTATGTATCTTGCTGAAGCAAATGACCTCCAAATGGTGGTCAACTATTGAACTATATTTTAGTATAAAGCATTTAATCATTCACCACGGAATTATAATGTGTTTTTGGTTTGGATTGAGACCATACAAAAAGTGTTACAATGAAAAAAAAACTTACTGTAAATGACAAACACGTCATGGTGATTTTTAAAGTCTGAAGTCAAGATCAGATCGGCCATTTATATATAGCAAGTTCAGATTTATTAAAAATTACGATAGATAGGTTATCACTTAGGTGTTTCTCCTTTAACGACCAAATTACTTTAATACTTGATAATCTACAAAACATACATGTAATAAAATATAATATACATGTACACCCATTAATTGTACAGCTTCATGTCTATATCAGAAAATCTAATTTTGATAAAAATTGAAAATATCGGTAATTTTTAATAAGGTTTATTTTTTAACAAAAAATTCAAACTTGATATACATAGGTTATTATAATATAATACACGCGTCAATGACTTATAAAAATATGATCGGCAATAATAATGGCATGTATTCAGTAGAACCTTAACCCAGCAAATGTGGCGGATCAACCGTACCAAATCACGCGTAATATGTACATAATTCATTCGACAACGCCATTTACCGTGCAACAATATGCAAACATTATGCAAATTGTGAACAATTTAAATCAACTAAGCTGTGGGTAAACAAGAAGACATGGGCATTATTTATCTTCCTTTATATCATTGCCAAAACACCCAAAATTACATCCTTCTTGGTTCAAAGCTGTACCCTCAGTCCTGCCTTTTGGCTACTTAACCCCATTCTCACATTCATTCTCACAATAACTTACAGCTTCATACTGTTGTATAAATGATTGTTTTATAACTTTCCATATATCTTTTATCGTTTTGATGGTAATATTTCTGGTCTTTAATTCAGAACAATGAGATTACCAGTATACCATTCACTCATGCATTTGTTTTCATACACTAATGAACACTAAATTAAAT
Organism: Magallana angulata; assembly: GCF_025612915.1. NCBI lineage: Eukaryota > Metazoa > Mollusca > Bivalvia > Ostreida > Ostreidae > Magallana > Magallana angulata. Next base: position 7,574,526 of record NC_069114.1, on the reverse strand, counting down.
CAACATTGTAACCTGTTTGACATTCGTATGAAACAATATCACGGTCATTAAGGACCAATTAAACACCTTTACAACCCCCTTATCCTATACCAAATATGGGGTATTTCATAGGGGGATCATTTTATAAATAACCATGTTTCCAATAATTCTAGCAATGGAATATTTTTCGCGATCTCTTTTACAAAAAAAATATTTTTACTAATTATCTACAATTGCACTGCAACAATTTCATAATACACGCAATCATCAAATTTATTTCTTTCACATAAAAGTATGGATGCTTTGGGTGATTTTTTTTTCTAATAAATACCAACCTCCCTGATTAATGATTTAGAAATAAAAGACATAATATAATCGGAATATGAATTGATAACATTATACCAGTATATCCATTTAACATGGAAATGTATATACCATATATCCAAAACAGTAACATGTCATGTCAATGCATTGACATGAATAAAATGAATATTTCATTTCTGAGGACAACAGTTAGAATGATTTCAAAACTCCGGAATATTTTATCAATAACATAGAGTGAAAACATTGTGATTTACAAAAACAAATTTAAAATACATAAATAACGCGCATGCGCAAACTATATCATAGAATTCCAAAGTTTAACATAAACTTCGATAATAAGTGGTAGATCGTTTTAATTCTCTAAATGATTGATTCTCTGTTCACAGGTTCGAATCTTTCAATTCGTTCGTCGTGACTCGAAGTACTAGCCTGACTCGAGCTCTGACACATGTGTAGTTCGAGCTCAGAGAGTCTGTGTTCCACATCCCGTACAATAGGGGTACCATTTTTGCAGCCATCCGATCGTCATTTTCACAATATCAATTATTTTTCATTAAATGGCAAGTGAATTATTTAGGTATTTTTTTTCTCTTCTGAGATAAAGGTTTCTAACATACACATATATAAATTATCTTCTTTTTCTAAGCAACAAAAATGTATGTCTTAGTTCTATTTATTATCATTTATAAGGAAAGTGTTTTCCTAAAACATGTTTAAATTGTACTTTTTTCAATTGGAATCTTTTCCGTTTTTTCGGTCTTTTGACTGCTATTGCTTCGAGTTTTACCCGAGCTGCGGGATATCCTTTAAGGACATCCCAGAGATCCTGTTTGGACAGCCGGAATAAATCCGAGTAGCCCACGGAGCGAACAGAGGCCGTCCGTCGGTTACCGGAAGTACCCATATTTAGAATGCTGATTTCCTTAAAGTAACTCCCCGACTTGAGGGTAGCAAGCACCGTTTTCCCGTTGTCGCCTACCACGTGTAATCTCCCTCTGTTGACAATGTACATCTCCTTGCCAACCTCGCCTGTAAACAATAAATTGATCAATGAATCAATTTTTAAAAAACTTATGTTATCACCTGCTTCGTTAATGTGAATTAAGATATTTGCAGTATTGGAATCAATTTCAAAAAGATGTCAACAAATCTAAATTTGATAAATTTAAGTTTTATCACAAATATACGCAGGGTTATATTTCTTTGAACCATGAGCTATCAACAGAATAGCAAACCACAATGGCTTTTGTTCTTCACGAGGCGCATTTTCACGTTAGATTCACCTTTTTCGTTTAAGTTAAAGGCCTGCCTTCCTACCCCGAAATATCGATTTATAATCACATCATTTGACATAACTTTCAAAACGTAAAGCACCTATATATCATTTTTTTTTAATATCGACAAGATGTTACAGTAGTTATCATCATCGCTTTTAAATGAATTTTGCCGAATGATTCTAGAAGTCCCTGAGTCCCGGATTACTTTTTCTTCTTGCCAAAACTATATTTTTGTTACCCCATTAAATCTGTATTAAGGATGATCTCTACACCAAATAAGTGTTGGAGCATGCATTTGTTACTAGGCAAAGTAGTCAACAATAATATACCTCAATGTACAATACTCTGTCTTTTAAAGAATTTTTAAAATATCAGATTGGTTCCAGATAACCCTAATTTGTAAAAAATCTTTAAACATTTTAAAATGATTATGGAAGTGAAATGTAATAAAGTTTAGGAATAAAAAAACAAAACAATCATGAATGAAGTTTGTATGATTTTTATTGAAATCCACATAAATCTGAAACTAAATTATTAAAAAAAACATTTTAAGGTAAATTTCTGGACGAAATCCCACAAAAATCTGAAAATAAAAACAGTATTTGTTGGTTAAAGAGATGGGGGAAAAAGAAATTTAATGAAATTGAAAAATTAAAAGAAATACTGATTTATTTCAAAAATCTTGGTATGAAAGATCCTGTTTACAAGTTGTCTTTCTTTATTTTACATGGTCTCAAATATCTTTGGACCAATTTTTTAAATAATAAAAATCACGAAGAAAAATGACAAAAAACAAGAGGCCCATGGGCCACATCGCTCACCTGAGGAACAATAGGTATGATAAAATCAGCTTAATGGAGTCATAATACAAACAATCTGGACAATGTACAATAATACATGTAGATCCTGTATAAATAAAATCCATTTTCCCCCTGGATATTCTTATGTTTATAATCATTAGTCCCTTTTCTAACAGGATGATTTTATAGTCATATCACATGTTGAGTATTGCAGTTCTCAAAAAGATCCTGAAAAATTGTTTATATATGGGATATAAAGCTACATCAAACTCTGAACCTTCTTGTGAGGCCGTAGAATTGTCCTAACGCCAAAGTCTTAACAATTATAAAGAATCATCTGGCTGATTAGTTTCTGAGAAGAAGATTTTTAAAGATTTACTCTATATATTCCTATGTAAAACTTTAACACAACACCCCCCCCCCCATTGTGGCCTCACCCTACCCCCAGGGATCATGATTTTCACAACTTTGAATTTACACTACCTGAGGATGCTCCCACACAAGTTTCAGCTTTCCTGGCTGATTAGTTTCTGAGTAGAAGATTTTTAAAGATTCACTCTATATATTCCTATGTAAAAATTCGAGCCCCCATTGTGGCCCCACCCTACATCCAGGGGTCATGATTTTCACAACTTTGAATTGACACTTCTTGAGGATGTTTCCACACAAGTTTCAGCTTTCCTGGCTGATTACACAGGACGAAAAACCATCTTTAAGCAAGTCCTTAAAGGTGGCTTAAAGGTGACTTAAAGGAGCTTAAAGGCTATACAACCTTTAAGCCGCCTTTAAGTCACCTTTAAGCAAGTGCTTATAGGTCCTTAATGTCCAAACTTCTTTAAGCCACCTTTAAGCCACCTTTAAGCATCTTTAAGTGGCATTTACGCTCTCTTTACACTGCCTTTACACTGTCTTTAAGTGGCCTTTAAGTCAATATTGATCAAGCTGAACAATAAAAACATATATTAAATGTAAAAGCTCTTTTATAGATATGGGAGGGGGTCATCCGAGTGATAATATAATTTCCAAGGAAGGGGGGGGGGTGTTCCAGGCGGTTTTAATCGTCGCTCCATTAAACACAGATCGCTATTTTCAGCACAGCTCCGATGGACACAGATTGCCGTTATAAAATTCTTTATAATTTTTGGGGGGTTTCAAAATTATTGTAGGGATGAGCGCAGTCTCTGTATCTTAATATGTGCATAAAACTAATTAAAGTATGTTTGTTTCCTATTATAAATTAATCGGTGAAAAAAATCTCTCTCTCTCTCTCTCTCTCTCTCTCTCTCTCTCTCTCTCTCTCTCTCTCTCTCTCTCTCTCTCAGTTCTTCCGGTTATTAAACAAAATAAAGATAATGAACCAAAAATGCATGATTTAATTTGTTAATCGGTTTAAGGTTTGTATTTTTTTTTTCAATTTTCATTATTTCTAACTCTAGATCTGCCAGATACATGTTAAAGATGAAAAGACTCTCAACTGCCTTTGTTATATCGGGCAGGATATTACTGCTTTGTTTGTCTAGACATAGTTTTGTTCGTTTGTGTATATCTAATTAGAGTCTATTGTTTGTCCAACTTTAGAAAACCCCTGGAACTAACACAGAATATACAAGATATACACAACAGTTGTGTCGTGTGCCCAGGTGCATGTTTGTGTATATCTAATTAAAGTCTATTGTTTGTCTAACTTAGGAAAACCCCTGGAACTAACACAGAATATACAAGATATACACAACAGGTGTGTCGTGTGTCCAGGTGCACGTCAGGGTTTCTAAAGGCGTCGAATCTTAGTATGTACGAGTATACGATAAGTCTAATGAACAAAAGTTAATTTACGTCTACAAATTAACGATACATGTATGTAAGAGTAAAATCTTCAGGCTAATTAATTAATGTACCGGTGATCATAAATAGGGGTTGATTATTTAAATATATGTATAAGGGTAAATATGTCAAATATACCCGGCCTGGCACATCATACAATTGTATGTACAAGTCATTTGCAATTGCCACATGCAGTAAATACGTCACCGGTAATTGGTAATTTTGTTTGTTATAGAATTGATAGTTTATAAATCATGTACATACAATTACATGTAAATATTTAAACATATTGGAACGGCGCCGCGATCATGAAAACCGGGAAATTGCGGGAAATTGAACAAATACCCTAATAGTATCAATGCATTTAATAAAAGAAATGATTTCATTTTCTTTCTTACATTTTTTTAGCTATAAATAAGATGAACGTATATCTACTCGGTTTAAATTTATTAACTACATGTAAGATTAAAAGCCTACTATAGTGAACCTAACGGTTTCCATTAAGGTATAATATATTTTTGTTCACTGAAGACCAAGTTCCGTATTTCATTCTAAATACATGCATGCATGTAATTTATAAATTAGATATAATTGATTGTTACAAACTGAATGGTTTGTCAAAATCTTTTCATGAAAACGCATTCAATACAGTGATTCAATATCCACTGATATATATGATATAAAAACGCACATTTATATGTAAGTTGCCGTGGCGCAGAGGGTGTGTCGTGATGCTAGTAAACTAAGTGTCCCGGGTTCAATTCTCGCCGTGGCCGGTTTTTTTTTATGTGTTTTTTTTTCACTTTTCTTTCTAGAACAAAAACCGTTTTAATACCTTTTCTTTCATAAAGTTAATACAATTTGATGGAAATTAAGCACAATATTGAATTAAAATTTTTTTAATGGCTTAAAGGTGGCTTAAAGGTAGCTTAAAGGTGGCTTAAAGGTGGCTTAAAGAAGTTTGGACATTAAGGACCTATAAGTTGTCCTTAAAGGTGGCTTAAATGTGGCTTAAAGATAGTCTTTAAGCTGCCTTTAAGCCATCTTTACGCTTTCTTTAAGCCACCTTTAAGCAATACATATAGCTTAAAGGTAGCTTAAAGGTGGCTTTAAGATCGTCTTTAAGCTACCTTTAAACACCTTTAAGCTATCTTTAGGGAGGACTTAAAGATGGTCATTCATCCTGTGTTAGGTTCTGAGAAGAAGATTTTTAAAGATTTACTCGAAATATTCCAATGTAAAAATTCGAGCCCCCATTGTGGCACCACCCTAACCCTGGGGGTCATGAATTTCACAACTTTAAATCTACACTACCTGGAGATGCCTCCACACAAGTTTCAGCTTTCCTGGCTGATTAGTTTCCGAGAAGAAGATTTTTAAAGATTTACTCCATATATTCTTATGTAAAAATTCGATCCCCCCATTCTGGCCCCAACCTACCCCTGGGGGTCATGAATTTCACAACTTGGAATCTACACTACCTGAGGATGCTTCCACACAAGTTTCAGCTTTCCTGGCTGATTAGTTTCTGAGAAGAAGATTTTTAAAGATTTACTCTATATATTCCTATGTAGAACTTTGAGCCCCCATTGTGGCCCCACCCTACCCCTGGGGGTCATGAATTTCACAACTTTTAATCTACACTACCTGAGGATGCTCCCACACAAGTTTCAGCTTTCCTGGCTGATTAGTTTCCCAGAAAAAGATTTTTAAAGATTTACTCTATATATTCCTATGTAAAACTTCGAGCCCCCATTGTGGCCCCACCCTACATCCAGGGGTCATGATTTTCACAACTTTGAATTGACACTTCTTGAGGATGTTTCCACACAAGTTTCAGCTTTCCTGGCTGATTAGTTTCTGAGAAGAAGATTTTTAAAGATTTACTCTATATATTCCTATGTAAAACTTCGACCTCCCATTGTGGCCCCACCCTACCCCCGGGGGTCATGAATTTCACAACTTTTAATCTACACTACCTGAGGATGCTTCCACACAAGTTTCAGCTTTCCTGGTTTTCTGGTTCTTGAGAAGAAGATTTTTGAAAATATCTCGAAATTTTTCATTAATTTCTAATTATCTCCCCTTGAAAACGGATGTGGCCCTTAATTTTCACAACTTTGAATCCGCTTTGCCTAAGAATGATTTGTGCCAAGTTTGGTTGAAATTGGCCCAGTAGTTCTTGAGAAGATGTTGAAAATGTGAAAAGTTTACGGACAGACGGACAGACGGACGACAGACAAAATGTGATCAGAATAGCTCACTTGAGCTTTCAGCTCAGGTGAGCTAAAAACAGCAATAAGAAACCAACACTATGCTAAATATGTAGATATAAGGTTAGTAGTGCTTATGATAATGTCTGAATCTGAAAAATTATATTTTTGATGAATGCATTATAGATATATATTTTAATAAATCTTTGAGACAAAAAGTTAGTACTCTATTTCTTTTTCATTTTCATGTACCAAAGTAATTATAAACAACAACCATACGCATTTTAATACATACATTTAATTTCCATTGTGATAAACATGTACGTGTGGAAATGAAAAAAAATGCTCATTTTAAGAATTCTTTGATTCCCTAATCTGGCTTAAAATCCGGGCTTTCACTGCTTTTGCTACCCAGCTATATCTATTTAAATGCAAGTCTTTTACTGCAACTGTTTTAAATTTGGAAAGTTAGGATCAATTCAAAAGATCGTACCAGCGTACTACAGTACTTTAATTTTAGTTTATCATGTATATTAATCATACATATATAGTTTAAGTCAAAATATTATATCTGCTTACCTTTATCGATAATCCGTCGCATATGTATGATCAACTGTTGCAGATGACATGACACAATTGTATTGCCAATAGCAGGGAAACAGTATATTATTTAGGTATCACGTTTTCCGTACAAAACAGCTTATAATCAATATTAGTTGAAACCCTTAACCACGAGGTAAATTGAGATATTTTTTAGGTATTGGTGATTTCATTCCTATATCATCTCCCTCGTTAGAAGAGTTCAATTAAATGGTGTATAGCTATTTTGTACCACAACATAATGTTATCAATCCGGAACAAAATGGCGTTTAAAACGGAAGTCATACATGTTGTGACGATTTAGCCTTCCACCTTAATTCAGATCAGGTGACTCTTAAATGCTCAAACTTCAATCGCTCGAAGTTGGTGATCGCTTGTAGTGAATCTCCCTTCCCGATATTTTCCTTATTTAACAAAGCAAATTTATTCTTGATTTCTCGAATTCTTGATCTCATGAAGTCAAAATGCAGTCCCGTTATTCAAAATCTTGTGTTTACTTGATACTTCGTACTTGCTGTGTATATGCAAGTATTGCCTTATTTACACCTATACTTGGTCATTTAAATGGCCCCAGATGTAAGACGGATTACCCTTGTAACGGGATGTTTATTCAGGCAACGCTTTTCTTGCAAAGTAATTATTGTTCAATGATTGACCATACCGGTGCCGTATCTATGCATGTGTAATAAACACCGACCGTCTTGGCATAATTTGGAGATGCAGTAAAAAATGACAAATTATTTATTTGTCTTTATGATTTAAAGTCAAAGTCTTAGCTTAATGAAATATAAAACTGATATTATAACGGTTATTGCTGAACAAGTTCTTACAGCTTGTGAAGTATCAGTATTGTGGGGGATACGCATTGCCTATGTTTTACGACAAATAATTTCGCAGTCCAGTTGTACTTACTATTGAGCAATTTGTTCATTATATCATGCCCAAAATAAAAAATAAACTTTACTCAATATTTGTTTCTATTTAGTTTTCAAAATATCCAGATATGTATATTCAACTGAAAAAAGAACTGGTTAAAGTAAATGCGTGAGGTTAGCACTAAAATAAAACTTTAATCATCAAAGCAATAAGGTTATGTTTGCACTCAAATAATTGCAGTATCATAGCAGCCGAAAAGACTTAATTCAAAGCCCGTCAATCAGCCCCGAATATTCAAAAATCTTAAAAACAGGAACTCTTGATCACTTTAAGTTTGTCCTACGTCATAAGAACTTCGACCAATCGAGAATCAGTTGTAACTATAATTGTTATACAGTTTACATCGATTTTGATGTTGTTGGTGACATTTGAATAAAAGCTGTGGACTTGGTAAACAACAATGTGATGTAGGCTGTTTTATTCCATTGTTAGACAATCGGCCATTGGTCATTGTAATCATTTCCATCAAGATTTGTCTTTTGTTTGAGCTATCCGTGCATATTTCAGTTGAAACCAGCGTCATTCTAATATCATTTGATGCAAGAAAAGATTAATCCATCCTACCGAAAGTCCAAAGTCCGATTAAAATGGTTTAATTCGCCATTTTATAAAGTGTTTCAGGTACGATAAATTGTTTCATTATTTCTTGAAAGAGTTGATATAAAATTTATTGTTTACTAAATATTCGTTTTATTTGCACTCACTGGCAGTATATGACGTCAGAACTGACGCTTTTTTGGAATTCAATCAAAATCAGTGATTTATTGACAGTTTTCTTATATGTTTTCAAATGGTTATACATTGCAACGCTTTGAACAAGAACGAATATGTTGTCAATTATAAATGACATGTGGTGATAACGAACACTGTTCAAAATCAAAAGTCGAAAGAAAAAATTAAGACAGGAGAGGGCAACATCTATAAAATTAGAAGTAGGATCAGGTGCCATGAAGGAGTGAGCATATTCTGATGATCAGTCACACCCGCCGTGTGCTCTTTTTCGTAATTAGAAAAAAAGAAAACTGGGAACAATTAGGTGATTACATGTAATTATTGTCTAACAACAAGTATGAAAAACATCAATCAGCGTGCGACTTAGTGAAAGATTTAATTTGTTGACAATGTTGTTGTATCAACCATAGAACTTTGGTTCAGCCTGTTTCACCTGTATAACTTTATATCGGACAATGATATTTAATTATTTTCTTTACTAACTCTTTTTAACAATATGGAAAAAAATATTTCTCGCCAGAGCATGGTTGCTTCGTATTTTGTTTATAATTGTATATGTTGATAAAATGGCATGACAATACACTTGCGAGAAATGACACTCGACGAGGAATGGTCGCACGTCAGATAAAAGCAGCAAAATGTTCTGTATACAATATGTGTATATAACTCTAATATTTGTATAATTAATGTGTAAAGAATAAAGAAAGAAGTCAATTTTAACTACAATCACTGCAGAGGAAGATGAAAGATAAAATGACATTCGCAGAGGTTTTATTTAGAAATAACATCACCAGTGTTAAAGAAGGATTTTTTTCGGCTAGAACAAATGAAATTATGTAAATGTACATGTACAGAATATGGACATTTTCAAAGATGAAAACTCTATTTTCCTCACTGAATTTATCCAGGGTGTTAAAACCAACTTTTTGAAAACATAATAAAAGACTAGATTTTGAGGAACTGTTTAGTACTCTTACCAAGGAGAGTTTGTAACAGTTTGCGACCATGACCATGTCCACAATACTGCTGGTAACCTTTTTTTTTACTGAAAATGTGCACTGAAGACAAATTTTTAAAGAATATAACATTAGACTTAGAAAGGGCAAATGAAATTGATAGAGATTTGGATCATTATAATTTGTCTGTAGAAAAACGTTTTGTCAGAAAATGGTTTATTGATAATTATTCAAATTTAAAAAACGTCATGGAATTAGACTTTGCTCTAAATTGATTTCATAAATCCTATGTTTAACTGAAAAAAAATACGACGAACTCGGACCTGTTTTCAAATCCTTTTTTTTAATTTGTGGTCTGTTTCTTCATATCACAAAACAAATGTTGACTGTGCTTCTGGGCAACATGTTGCCCTCAATCCCAGTCGATATTTGTATAATGCTTTGAACCTCCTTGGAATTTCTTAGTTTTATCGTTACATGAATATTATTCTCACTTCTGACCATAGCTGGACATCATTTATAATAAATAAAGGGAAATAAACAATATATATAAGAGCTAATGGCCAATATCAGACCAATATATCTTTACACTGAGCTCTTCATTTTAAGGAGATCAACAGAGTCTAAAAATGGCGACAACTATCCAGCCCTTTCAAAAAAGAGATGTATTTTCAAATGTAAAAACAAGTATAATTGAAATATGAATTTTAAATTATATTCATGATGAAACAAAATTTACAAATAGTATCAAATACATGCGAACTTATGGTTATACAGCTAAATAAAATAGGGTTTATTTTGTTATAATTATAGGTAAAAGGGAGATCAATCAAATATTATTCATCTGAATGTTTTGAAAAACTAGTTGACTGTGGTGTTCTATGGAGGGTTGGTAATTAGCTCTATGCGGAATCAGTCTGCTCAGCAATGTTATCCAAACTCCCTGGGAATAATTGCGATAATTACAGGTCATTGGATCACATCGCTTACATGAGGAACAATAGGTATGATAAAATTAGCGTAATAGAGTAATAATACAAAATATCTGGACAATGTAATATGATTCAAGAAGATCCTGTATGAATAAAAATCTATCTCCCTGGATATTCTTCCTTTTATAATCAGGTCCCTTTTCTAACAAGATTTTATAGTCATATAACATATTACATGTTGAGCGTTGCAGTTTTCAAAGTATCCTGAGAAATTGTTTATATGTGGGATATAAACCTACAACAAACTCTGAACCCCTTGTAAGGCCCTCGAATCGTCCAAAGTTTAAACAACAATATTTCAAAATGCTTGCATATAACTAAAACTATATATTATCAATTCAGTTTTTATGAATAATTGAATTGTTTTAATTGAAATATTTGTACAAAATTTGCTAAAAAATAAAATTAATCAGTCCAAAATTAGGACAGGGTTTTATGCGCTCTAAATTGCAGGTTTTTAACGTGTAGAAATCGTCAAAGTACCCAATTTGTCCATCCAAATTGTTTTCACACTGGTTTGAAACAACTGCATTTTTAGATAAATTACAGCATCTTAAAGGGTAAGGAATAGCAAAATTATAGACTTTAGCAGACTTGCTTAATTAGATGATACATATTGAGATACATATTAAGGGCTTTACAGATAGATTCTGAGCTACTGGTAATTATTTAGGGTACATGAAGAAGATTAGGTTTTCGGAATAGGTTAAAGATTTGGGAACATGTGTATTTTAATAGCTATATCTGTGTTATTGCTGTGTATTTAAATAGCTATATCTGTGTTATTGCTGTGTATTATAATAGCTATATCTGTGTTATTGCTGTGTATTTTAATAGCTATATCTGTGTTATTGCTGTGTATTTTAATAGCTATATCTGTGTTATTGCTGTGTATTTTAATAGCTATATCTGTGTTATTGCTGTGTATTTTAATAGCTATATCTGTGTTATTGCTGTGTATTATAATAGCTATATCTGTGTTATTGCTGTGTATTATAATAGCTATATCTGTGTTATCGCTGTGTATTTTAATAGCTATATCTGTGTTATTGCTGTGTATTATAATAGCTATATCTGTGTTATCGCTGTGTATTTTAATAGCTATATCTGTGTAATTGCTGTGTATTATAATAGCTATATCTGTGTTATCGCTGTGTATTTTAATAGCTATATCTGTGTTATTGCTGTGTATTTTAATAGCTATATCTGTGTTATTGCTGTGTATTATAATAGCTATATCTGTGTTATTGCTGTGTATTATAATAGCTATATCTGTGTTATTGCTGTGTATTTTAATAGCTATATCTGTGTTATTGCTGTGTATTATAATAGCTATATATGTGTTATTGCTGTGTATTTTAATAGCTATATCTGTGTTATTGCTGTGTATTATAATAGCTATATCTGTGTTATTGCTGTGTATTTTAATAGCTATATCTGTGTTATTGCTGTGTATTATAATAGCTATATCTGTGTTATTGCTGTGTATTATAATAGCTATATCTGTGTTATTGCTGTGTATTTTAATAGCTATATCTGTGTTATTGCTGTGTATTATAATAGCTATATCTGTGTTATTGCTGTGTATTATAATAGCTATATCTGTGTTATTGCTGTGTATTATAATAGCTATATCTGTGTTATTGCTGTGTATTATAATAGCTATATCTGTGTTATTGCTGTGTATTTTAATAGCTATATCTGTGTTATTGCTGTGTATTATAATAGCTATATCTGTGTTATTGCTGTGTATTATAATAGCTATATCTGTGTTATTGCTGTGTATTATAATAGCTATATCTGTGTTATTGCTGTGTATTTTAATAGCTATATCTGTGTTATTGCTGTGTATTATAATAGCTATATCTGTGTTATTGCTGTGTATTATAATAGCTATATCTGTGTTATCGCTGTGTATTTTAATAGCTATATCTGTGTTATTGCTGTGTATTATAATAGCTATATCTGTGTTATCGCTGTGTATTTTAATAGCTATATCTGTGTTATTGCTGTGTATTTTAATAGCTATATCTGTGTTATCGCTGTGTATTATAATAGCTATATCTGTGTTATCGCTGTGTATTATAATAGCTATATCTGTGTTATTGCTGTGTATTTTAATAGCTATATCTGTGTTATTGCTGTGTATTATAATAGCTATATCTGTGTTATTGCTGTGTATTATAATAGCTATATCTGTGTTATTGCTGTGTATTATAATAGCTATATCTGTGTTATTGCTGTGTTTTTTTATAGCTATATCTGTGTTATTGCTGTGTATTATAATAGCTATATCTGTGTTATTGCTGTGTATTTTAATAGCTATATCTGTGTTATTGCTGTGTATTATAATAGCTATATCTGTGTTATTGCTGTGTATTTTAATAGCTATATCTGTGTTATTGCTGTGTATTATAATAGCTATATCTGTGTTATTGCTGTGTATTATAATAGCTATATCTGTGTTATTGCTGTGTATTATAATAGCTATATCTGTGTTATTGCTGTGTATTATAATAGCTATATCTGTGTTATTGCTGTGTATTTTAATAGCTATATCTGTGTTATTGCTGTGTATTATAATAGCTATATCTGTGTTATTGCTGTGTATTATAATAGCTATATCTGTGTTATTGCTGTGTATTTTAATAGCTATATCTGTGTTATTGCTGTGTATTTTAATAGCTATATCTGTGTTATTGCTGTGTATTTTAATAGCTATATCTGTGTTATTGCTGTGTTTTATAATAGCTATATCTGTGTTATTGCTGTGTATTTTAATAGCTATATCTGTGTTATTGCTGTGTATTTTAATAGCTATATCTGTGTTATTGCTGTGTATTATAATAGCTATATCTGTGTTATTGCTGTGTATTATAATAGCTATATCTGTGTTATTGCTGTGTATTTTAATAGCTATATCTGTGTTATTGCTGTGTATTTTAATAGCTATATCTGTGTTATTGCTGTGTATTATAATAGCTATATCTGTGTTATTGCTGTGTATTATAATAGCTATATCTGTGTTATTGCTGTGTATTATAATAGCTATATCTGTGTTATTGCTGTGTATTTTAATAGCTATATCTGTGTTATTGCTGTGTATTATAATAGCTATATCTGTGTTATTGCTGTGTATTATAATAGCTATATCTGTGTTATTGCTGTGTATTATAATAGCTATATCTGTGTTATTGCTGTGTATTTTAATAGCTATATCTGTGTTATTGCTGTGTATTATAATAGCTATATCTGTGTTATTGCTGTGTATTTTAATAGCTATATCTGTGTTATTGCTGTGTTTTTTTATAGCTATATCTGTGTTATTGCTGTGTATTATAATAGCTATATCTGTGTTATTGCTGTGTATTTTAATAGCTATATCTGTGTTATTGCTGTGTATTATAATAGCTATATCTGTGTTATTGCTGTGTATTGTAATAGCTATATCTGTGTTATTGCTGTGTATTTTAATAGCTATATCTGTGTTATTGCTGTGTATTGTAATAGCTATATCTGTGTTATTGCTGTGTATTATAATAGCTATATCTGTGTTATTGCTGTGTATTATAATAGCTATATCTGTGTTATTGCTGTGTATTATAATAGCTATATCTGTGTTATTGCTGTGTATTTTAATAGCTATATCTGTGTTATTGCTGTGTTTTTTTATAGCTATATCTGTGTTATTGCTGTGTATTATAATAGCTATATCTGTGTTATTGCTGTGTATTATAATAGCTATATCTGTGTTATTGCTGTGTATTATAATAGCTATATCTGTGTTATTGCTGTGTATTATAATAGCTATATCTGTGTTATTGCTGTGTATTATAATAGCTATATCTGTGTTATTGCTGTGTATTATAATAGCTATATCTGTGTTATTGCTGTGTATTTTAATAGCTATATCTGTGTTATTGCTGTGTATTTTAATAGCTATATCTGTGTTATTGCTGTGTATTTTAAAAGCTATATATATGTTATTGTTGGTCCTTTCTTACTTGAATGGGTGATGCACCTTGTAATCCCGATACACTTAACAGGTTTGGGTTGTTAAAATGAGCCATATGTGTTGGATGCTGAAGGAGCTCAGGTTTTTGAAATCAGTTTAAATACTTTTGAGGAAATGTCCTTTGATGGCCATATCAAATTAACAATTAAGTTACTACACCTGGATTGCTGATGAGTTTTTTTTACACTACCATAGGTTCGGATGCTTTATCTAATCAATAGGTTTCAGGTGCAAAATGAGGTGAAGAGTTTTGGAGCAGGATTGAGTGTTTGGATCAAGTCTTATATCTAGGTAATTCAACCTTGACTCATTCATGTTTGCATTGTTGATTAAAGTGTGTATATGAAACACAGATCTATAGCTAGAAATATGGAGATGGATTTCATTCATATGGATGATAGTGGAAGTAAACAAATGGACTAGTTAAAAGTTGTACTGTTATGGAACTGGCTTAGATATCTCAGAATACTTTTTCGGCCGTATCTAGTCTAAAAAAACAAGTCTGAGATAACAAGGTTGGA
The DNA here is from genome assembly GCF_025612915.1 of Magallana angulata. Taxonomy (NCBI): domain Eukaryota; kingdom Metazoa; phylum Mollusca; class Bivalvia; order Ostreida; family Ostreidae; genus Magallana; species Magallana angulata. The sequence goes on along the minus strand of NC_069114.1, from coordinate 7,559,360 downwards.
TTGTATTTAAAATTCTTCTTTAGAAAATGAAACTTCGTCATTTTTGCTCATTAGTTAGGCCTAAAAAAAAGTTGTGTGTTTAGGGTAACCCGACCTAACGTTCAAGAATGCCCCGATCCTACCATTTTTAATGTTTTTTTATCCGATTGTGAATTTCATATTATTTCTATTAAAAAATCTGTTTTCAAATATGACACAAACAAACATTCTAAGGATTCATGCAGAAAAAATATGATAAAATAAAAAAAAATCCCTTCCTACCTGACCTAATTTTTCCATCCGTGTTACCCTAAACACACAATTTTTTTTAAGACTTTATTTAGCCCATAAATGTATTTTAGACATTTGAATCAAATGCATTTTCCCCCATTTTTTCTAAAGGTATGTGTCAGACTAAACTAATTGAGATGTCCCTTTTAATTCTGAGGTATTCAGGATCCTGAATATGATCCATGGTTTCAGGTGTGAGACTGCTGGCAAGTGTCATATGTTTTCTGTTACAGTATGACTGTTTACCAAACACAACACCTTACAATAAATGTATGTTAATTATGGGTGTTAAATGAACATGCTTAGATTATTTGCCTTATTTTCAACAACATCACAAAATGTATTAACAAAAGAACAAATAACTTCATATATATATATTTTTTTTCCCCATGGCATTTGGTTCAGACGTCAATATATTTGTGGCATAGTATTTCTGAATTAGAGATTCTTCTGAGAATGAAAACAGTAGTGTCTAAATATTTATTTTCACAAACGTAAATTGTAGTCAGTTCGAAGTCTGTAAAATAAAAGCCAATTACTTCACTTTTTCGAAAAAAAATTTTCTATATAATCACTATAGACGATTATATAGATTTAACATCTTATATATCAAAATACAATACTTAACTACATGTAACAATTAGAAATAATATTGAAATGATATTAATAATCTTTGACGACCAATCATGATTATGAATTCTAAATACTATGTTATTGTATAAGCATTCAATTAGTTGTTTGCATGAAAATAAAATAGAGTAGAACATGAGGCTTTACATTGCTTGAATGTTTTAACATTGAAGTTATGAATTTTTAACATGGAAGTTATGTCTTGCATACCATCTAGGTACATGTAGATAGTTCCTGACGTTTTGTCCATTCCATGATTGCACAGTGCAAAAATCCAATATACTAATCAACCATGAACATTATGCAACAAACAGTATAATAAGAAAAATGATCTTTTTAATAATCCTCTGTGAAGGACATAATTTTAGACAAATCGTCAAAATTCCACATTGTCCATAAACAATTTTGCTTGTGGTAACTGCACTCATTCTGTTTCCATTTAATTATATAAAAAGAGGAAAAGACAACAAGAGGAAGAGATAGTGGTATATTGTCGACGTTAATAATGCTCATCTATATGAGTGATTGTCAATAATGCAATTTCTGAAAGACAAAAATAGTTTGATACAACAATGTGCTGCTTTTAAACAAACATTTCCAATATACAGGTGTAAACATAACATGGCAATTATGAACACATAAATTTGTTGAATATATGATAATCATCGATATAAGCAAACACATTTTGAGTCCATGTAGCATTGGACGTCATATGAAATGTCTAAGATCAAACCCTTTTAGTTTGCACCAAAACCAAATGTACGTATTACGGAAATATGGAATTTGCTACACACTCAGGTGTAAGGTTTAGTATTTCAAAACGCGTCCGTGAGCGTCTGCAGAGTGTGTTATGTGGCTTAAATATCATAAGAGACATTTACTAGACTATGAATTATAAAAATGAATAAAATATAATGCTCTCGACATTCTTTCAACGTGACAAAATACAAAAAGGGAAAAATATGAATCTGGGTCATATATGTTTTTATAAATGTTGTCTTTTCGTAGCAAAAACATTATGGTGCTATCATTTTTATCAAACAAATCCAAATAAGTAGGATTGAGACCACTAAAAAGACTTGTGTCTGCATTCCTTTTTAATAAGATATTGACAGTTTTGTATTGTCTCCAAGCAAAAGCAATGTAAAGTGGACTGACTTCGTCTTTGTTACATAAATTGATATCTGCCCCATGATCCAGTAATAGTTGTACAGTGACATCATGCCCGTTTTGGCAAGCTATATGGAGAGGACTCGCTCCGTCTTTCCTACATAAATTGATGCCTGCTCCTTTACTCAGTAAACGTTGTACAGTGCTATCATGTCCGTTTTGACAAGCTATAAAAAGAGGACTGGCACCGTTTTCCTTACACAAATCAATGTCTGCTCCTTTACTCAGTAAAAGTTGTACAATGCTATCATGTCCGTTTTGAGATTCTATAAAAAGAGGACTGGCACCGTTTTCCTTACATAAATCAATGTCTGCTCCTTTACTCAGTAAAAGTTGTACAATGCTATCATGTCCGTTTTGACAAGCTATAGAAAGAGGACTGGCTTTGTCCTCCATACATAAATTAATGTCTGCTCCTTTACTCAATAAAAGTTGTACAATGCTATCATGCCCGTTTTGACAAGCTATAGAAAGAGGACTGGCTTTGTCCTCCATACATAAATTAATGTCTGCTCCTTTACTCAGTAAAAGTTCTACAGTGCTATCATGCCCGTTTTGACAAGCTATATAAAGAGGACTGGCTTTGTCCTCAATACATAAATTAATGTCTGCTCCTTTACTCAGTAAAAGTTGTACAATGCTATCATGACAGTTTTTACAAGCTATGTACAGAGGACTGACACCGTTTTCCTTCCATAAATCAATGTCTGCTCCTTTACTCAGTAAAAGTTGTACAATGCTATCATGACCGTTTTTACAAGCTATGTAAAGAGGACTGGCACCGTTTTCCTTACATAAATCAATGTCTGCTCCTTTACTCAGTAAAAGTTGCACAATGCTATCATGTCCGTTTTGACAAGCTATAGAAAGAGGACTGGCTTTGTCCTCCATACATAAATTAATGTCTGCTCCTTTACTTAGTAAAAGTTCTACAGTGCTATCATGACCGTTTACACAAGCTATGTTGAGAGGACTGACACCGTTTTCCTTGCATAAATTAATGTCTGCTCCATTGCTCAATAAAAGGTGTACAGTTTTATCTCTTCGAATTGCACCTGATTCTCCATGGTAATAGTCGCTTTGTTCCTGAGTATTGTTACCAGCTGCTAATATTAATGGGGTCCAACCGCCTTTTCTTTTTGTTTTTATATTGACATTTACACCCATCTGTATCATCTCAAATAGTAATTGATAATTATGGAACACAGACGCAATGTGAATAGACAATAAACCTCCCCATGTCGTACATAAAAACTCTTTTGCTTGGTCTTTAAAATGATTGTTAAACAATTCTGTTGAACCATTGCAACACACTGCAGGAAGACAAGAGCTGCAAAAATTGGATTGCATTTGTTTACATTCCGATGAATAAAGGTAAACACAAGGAGAATTATAGCTTGAGAAATTTGGTTGCATTTGTTGGAAAGCATTCAAAATATTCTGTGATAGTTGTGTATGACAAAATACAATCAGACAAAAAAGTGCCGATTTTTCATTTTCAAAATTTAAAAAAGAGGTTTTGGTCAAGAGTAAGTTTTTTGATGTCTGATCAAGCTTTTGTTTATTAATTGAAAGTTTCTTTTTTTCAAAAAACATAAGTAGATTTACGGAATGATCTGCTATTTTTTCCTGCAGTACTTTTATTATTTTTTTATTCCTTAGACAGGGATTGAGTACGACATCTAACAGGCGTTCTCCAAACAGTTCAATAAAAAGCCTTTCTCCAAGTACTTGTACGTATCTGTCACTGAGGTTAATAGTAAATGAATCGTCGTGGTTATCAACATCTTCTAATCGAACCCTTTTTCTGAGGAAACCGATATCAGCGTAAATTATTGTTTCTTTTGGATAATATGTTCCAAACACATGCGTTGTAACCTCCATCACAAAATCGTGATAAAAATGGTAAGTGTCGCCAATTGTTTTGACGAAAAAACCATTCAGGGAGTCAAGATTGTCCTTTATATCTGAAGGTGGTATGTTCTCTGGTAATCCACAAAGTTTTAACGTGTGTTTGAATTTGTTTTCCGTGTCTTTATTTTCTAAAAGATCATTTACGCAAAGAGTATCGTTAAAAAGAACAAGGAGAGCCAAAGCACAATATTTACCCTTGTCCTTTGTTCTGAACCCTAGTATTTCCTCCTTTAGCATTGTGACGGGTTCTGTAAAAAACCCTATACCTGTATTTTTGTTATCCTCTTGGAAAGAATATAATTTACACAATAACGGAAAATACTTTTCTACTCCAAAAATCTTATCCCAATCTTTATTAGGTAAATTCATACCAAATGTATATTTTGTCAAAATCTGCCGTTTTTCATCAAAGGATAATTTATTTTTTTTATCATCGATGTCTACGATATGTGATTGATTAGCTAAATAACGTGTCAATCTCGTGTCGGAAATAATGTGGTTTCTACACGATATCATAAGTTTTGCTTTCTCTAAGTATAACCTTAATTCTTCTTCATATGTTTGCCACGAATTATTCAATAATTCATCAAAAGATTCTCTTCCGAACGGATCATTTAATACACACATGGTTCTATTCCCTTGCAATTGACTTGAAAAATATTCATTCACGATGTCTTCTGCACGTTTTACTCGTTTTATGATCCAACCCTTTTCTCTGTATTGGAGCGCAATATGTTGAATAATGGCCGATTTTCCGGATCCTGAATGACCAGCCACAATAACCAGGTTCTTTGTTTTAATCATTTTTTCTACTTCTTCACATGCCTTAGTTGAAATAAAATTAAAATCATCCTTTGTCCATTGGTCAAATATGGCCTTTTCAAGTGGTGATTCTACAATGGAAGAAAAAGTAAAATATTTGTTAACCTTTAAACAGATATAATTATAGATTTAAGGTACATGTATTGCCAAACTCACGCTCTTTGTAATACCCTTTATCAAAAATGATATATCAATTATACTTTATAGAGATGTCATGGAAGAGAGTATTTTCTCTTTTGGGCTCGATAACGTTCCTTCCCCATATATTCTTTAAATATTGTTTAAAAAAGTAAACATACATGTATACGAAGGATACTCTTATCTTTTTATTAACAATATTTTTATCATAAAGAAAGTCGTCAAATTATTTAAGAATTAGCTTCTAAAGAATATTCTCAATAATATTCTTAAAAACATGCTGATTGTGTGTACAATCAGCAGGTTTTTAAGAATATTCTTCATATAATATCATATTATATTCTTAAATAATTTAGCGACTTTCACTATGATAAAAATATTGTTTAAAAAAGAAAAGAATATCATTCGTATGTACCAATACTCTGAATATGACACTAAAAATACGCTTAAATATTTGATAGACAACAGTTTTTGAAGACAAAGTTGTAAACAATCAAGCTACTGCAAGAAAAAACAAATGATTAATTCATTATGCTTGAGCATGCTCTATATACGAATAATTTCTTAAACGAAGCAAACTACTAACAAACAAGTTGTTGGAAGTACACTGTTTCATCAAGAGGCATGCCGACTGATGTTTTGCATACTTGTTAGATCATTATTTATACACGGATTTACTATGGTTTCTTCTGGGGGGTTTTTATGACACTGACAATGAGCAAATAGCTAGTGCAACAAGTCAGTAGGAGATGCGACTCCTCTTAGGCACTATCTCTATCGTTTGAGATGTCGATGTTGCTTTGCTCTGAGTTTGTATCTTGCTTTATGGATTTTTGAGATGGTTTACAGTTTGTTATGGTCATTTTAATTCATATATAAGATCAACACAAGCGTTTCACTGAACGTTAGATAAGCAATAACCATAACATATATAAAATTGATTATTATGAATATGATTATCTATAAAAAGACGTTGCTAAAAGTAAATTCATCTTATGTGGTAGGATTATCGTCTTTGGTGAATGTTTTGCGGACGAATATTAGTATCTTACACACAGTCAACTACTCCCCCGAAATTATTCAACTTATTACAATAAGGGAAATTATACCACCACCTAGGTCTTGGGCAAAATACCAAGAAAATTATTATCAGTAGGTAATTTTCCTTTTTCAAAATAACCGTTTTAATCATGGGTCATTTTTAAACATTCAATAAAATATTTGGAAATGTAAACAAATGAATATGAGGTTTAAAGCTAAATTCAGATATACGTTGGTCTATAAGAATTTGGCGTTTGTTATTATCATTTTTTATGTATAATCAAGTTTCATACGTTTACATGAGAAATCTTATTTGAAATATATTTGGCAACGTATTTGTTCTTCATATAAAAAAAGTTTAAAATCTTAGTCTTGTTAACTATATAATATCTGCACAAAACTATTCCGTGTCATACTTAAACGCTTATCTATATAGAGTTTATAAATCTAGGGTAAAAATGTTGGCGAACGTTAATTCGTGGCAAATGCTAAATGGAAATAGGATATTTTTATTTCATAATTAAGATTTGTCGTCCTCATTCACATGTACGGCCAACAAGATAGTTGCAATGATGTACCCTTCCCCGATTTTTTTTTATATCTGATGTTTACAGGAGAGAGCTACAATTCCATGGGATCTCCGTAATGGTGCAATTTTTTTTTTCATGCGGCTTACTTCGGTCTGAAAATATCGTTTTTAGGCGGGCTCTGCTCAAAGTAGAGTCCTGGCTGAAGAGAAGCAAATCGCCAATGTTACTATAAATAGCACAACTTCAAAAGTAAACAAAAAATCAAACAGCGTCAAAGTAGAGGTTTCCGCTATATCAAATAGTTACACAAAGAGCCACCTTTTGTCAAAAGTGTTGGCAATTTGTTTTTGTTTTTTTTTATATCGAGAGAACTGTCTATCTTTTTTAGTTTTCTTATTAATAACGTGTTTTAAAAATAAGACTATGCATTTTGGACACATACAATGGCATGAATTTCCATGAACTACTTTGCTTCGCGTTGAAGAAATAGGATTAAATATATAACGCTTGTTGCAAAATTCAAGGCAGCAACTGTTGTTATTTTTTCTACTAAACAGACATATTTTTGTTTATAGCCGCTGACAAAATTTGACGCTTAGCCGACTTTAAAAGCATGTTAGAGAGGGAGAGAGAAAGAAAGAGAGAGAGAGAGAGAGAGAGACTTTACTACACAATATGCAAAAAGAAACACCGAAAGAGCCCAGCTTTCGGTACTTCAGTACTTTGATTTGACTTTCTTACAAAAAATGATCTTTTAACAGGTTGAACCGAATAACCGTATAAAAATCAAAACCATATAAAATATATCAGCGTGTTTACCAGTCGTCTTTTTCAGCAGCTATTACGGTTCTCGTGTGATTTTATGGGATTAACGCTTAGAGTGTTGATATGTTTGATAACGTTAATGTCATTTTAAAGAAGCGATCTTGTCTCGTTATATCACCTAAACATCATTTAAGGAAATTGTATACAAAGGAAAATTCATATTCACCGCGTTAATTATGTTTAAACTAGGAGAATTCCTATATTCAGTTTATGTCCTAAAATAAAACCGATCAAGGTCAGTAAACATGGCGGACAAATTCGACTTGTATGTTGTACGTTGTGACATACACGAAAAATTACCGATAAATGGGCTTTACCTGGTATTTTTGGACTGATTTATGCCATATACAACTACAATGTTTAAATTCAGGCAAGAAAAGCAAATTTTATTGTCATTCATATACGATTTGAGATCCTATGAAGTTGAAGCCCTTCCCCACCCCCACCCCCCATCCCCCAAAAAAAATCGGGAGAGGGCTACATTATTTCAGCAACCTACAAGATTAACAGAGAGCGCACATGATTGCATATGGTAATCAACTGCATAACATTACGCATAAGAATATGATATCGGTATAAACATGTACATCGTCGGAAACCCACGGTCGGTCTCGCTTCTCTTAGAAGCGAGACCGACCGTGGGTTTCCGACGATGAAACATGTGTAACAGGTGGTTAGAGGTTAAGTCCCTCCCTACCAAGGGCCTCTGACATACTCTGCAAGCACTCTAAATATTGAGGCTCAATAAATTGATTGACAGTCAAACACCTGTTAACCCGGTGACATAATCACCCTCATGGTAAAAATTTGTCCTCGAACCTATGAATTAATGATATGTTGTGAAATGCTAAGCGCCAAATGTTAAATTTGGTGAAAAGTCAAATCCTTATTATGCCCTTACATGAAAAATGTCAATAACAAACCGTTAATTATCTCAAAAATCCATAAAACGAAATACAAATTCAAAGCAGAGCAACACGGACCTCCAAATAGATAGAGATAGGATCAGGAAAATGCATGATTGTGCATTAATTTTGCATGCTTACCTTCAGAAGAAGAATTCATTTTCTCCGTCTCATTGTTTGTAACAAGTGATTGTTTTTCTTCTAATTCAGCTACACCTTTTCCATCAATACGTATTTTGCAAACTGAAAGATTAATTTTACAAATATTTAAACAGTTTGATAACTTTATACATGTGAGATACGGCATTCAATGCTGAATTGTGTAAATCATTTTTGATCGATATCTAAACTTCCATTTTAATATATCTTCATGTTTACTAAACTAATCTATCTTTAAGATGATGTTATTGCAAATGCAAACTTACTTTCGTTAGATGAATCCATTTTTTCATTTGTTGTGTCTGTAATAAGTGATTTTCTTTCTTCCAATTTATTTGATGCACTTTCTATATCAGTGCTTCTTTTGCAAATTGGAAATTCTAGCATTACAGAAAGTGTATTTGATATATTATAGAGAATAATCGATATTAATTAACACTATGACGTTTCAATATATACTATAAAAGACTTACTTCTTTTACAGTAGAGGTTTAGCATACAGGATGAAACACAAAGAATGAAAATGATGCTTATCCCTATCCCGACCCAGAGCCAGTCGATTTTTTCATTTCCTGATGTATTGATACGTTGAGTTGTGTTTTGAGAACTGTAAACATTTAAACCCATTACAGGGAATGCTCATCATTAATGTTATACACTTATTTACACGAACAATAATTAATGGTTGAGTTTGATGGATATTCCAGAAATGGGTACAATAATGTTGATGTATTTTACATGTTTTAATGTGTGTATATTTATAAAGCCATTTGGAGAAAAAAAAATGATTTCAAATTAGATAAAAGAAATATTAAGTCAGACTTTACTGAAAACTATCATGTTTTTCTAACATATTCAACTTACCTTTTACAAGATTGTTCGGCCAGGAAACAACCATTTCCAATAGATATACAAGCTGGGTCTGTAAAATACCAGTAGATACTGCACAATCTTTTTATTAGGCGAGTAATTAATTCCGCGACTCAACATTTTTGCATCAAATCGCGAGAGTATAAAATCTCGAACGCCAAACCTCATTTAGTTTACATCTGTGTGTAAAATAAACACGAGATTTTAAAATCCGCGATATGTACTTTCCTCGATTTTACGCGGATTTTAATTCCTTGCGAATATTTTGAAATTTACAGTTTACAGATAGTTCAAACGTTGACACTATGCACGAGAAAATTGCTCCATGCTACTTTGTTGGCCTTCGCATAAAGAAATGCTTTGTATCCGAATTGATAACACAGTTGATGTTAAATAGGAAATTAAAAAGGTCACTTGCCATTTTGTCAAGTTCAAGAAACGGACTTCAAAGTGCAAGTGGTTATGCATCCGCACGTTTGAAATTAAAAATAAAACCACTACGATCAGAATTACCTGGGAAATGAAAAGACATAGATTACAATTTTACTCCGGATATTCAGCTCGACAATTGCGAATTGGATGGTAAAGTCATTTTGGATACCATTTAAACATCTTTAAAAAATATTTGTTTCAGTATTCTTTCAGTCATAAAGAACATTTTATAAAAATAATGTTTTTGTTAATTACACGTGGGAATAGTTGGCCATGTAATTTTAAAATTGTTAAAAAGGTCTTGTTTACAGTGCATGAAAGTTCCATACAAGACGTTACGAATCCACTCGCAGTATGAATGCATTGAAACGATGGAAAACGCTTACTTTAGATTAAATATTTGTTGATTTGCATGTATTAAGGCGAATTGTTAAGTATGAGGAAACTTGAATGGCAAGAGTGTAGATTTAAAGCAACTACTTTAATGTTTACTTCATTTGCTTACATGTATCACCATATTAAAAATTTTCTTTTAATTATGTCTCTTCTTTCGAAGGGGAGACATATTGTTTTTGTCAATTTTTTTGAGTTTGGTTTCGTATCTTTTTGTAAAAGACTCCGCCATTAATTAAGAAGTGAAGGGAAAGGTATGGGCGGCGGAAAGGGTAAAAAAAAGACGTTAATGCAAAACGAACAACCAATTTTTTACACCATGATAAAATACGAAATACGAAACAGACAAGCTTCAAACAAAATCAAATTAAAATCAATGGTCACCGATGCAAAGCAATTTAATCGATTACCAATGCCAAGCAAAGAACTAATGCTTGATGCCAAGCAAAGAAGTATCAGGAGAAATCCTACGCTGAAAAAAAAGTACCCTTGAAATACAAGGAATTTTTAATGATGATTCAATTTATTTTCAAAGGAGCCAGTGAGAAAGCAAAAATGACTTGCCAGGGGTGGGGTGGTGGTTGAGAAACTCTGTATCTTGTTTTGTATCTTGACCTCCAAAATTTGGTCAAGCATATAAAGCATCAATTTACCATTCTATATATAAAATTGAAGATAATAATGATTAAATTTTTGGGGTTCAAATCGTGTCCAATTTTAAATCACTTGAAAGAAATTGATTCTGAAATTATATTTGCATAGGAATTGCTTTTCTTATGAGTTGTCATATACAAAGGCTTTTTAATATGTATAGTAAATTTTCGAAACAAAAGAATGCTGGTACTAACACCCCCCCCCCAAAAAAAAATCAATCGCGCTATCGTCTTCTAGGGGTTAGTTCGGAATGTTACCCAAATTCGGAAGGATAAAAAGAATAAAAACAAAATCAGGGTATACTTAAAGATAGGGCTTGAAAGTTTTATTAGTTGTCAGGTTCGATAAGATTTTCATTATGGCTTTCAGACTTTGCATTAGAAATTTTGATTTTACAGTATATAAAAAGTATTGATTTAATTTGTTCTTGAAAGGTGTAAAGTCTGGCTGTTAAATAATTATGAAAGATGCCCGTCTGAAAAAATTATATTTCTTTTAAGATTGGCTTTCCGTTTATAATGAATAGTGTTTTAAAGTTAATTTCTGCTTGCAAAAATAGATATGGCATGTATCATTATGAAAGCCACGTAAGAAAAACATTAATAATTATACCCGCACTTTCTAAAGAAAGTTCGGGTATATTGTTGTTACTCTGTTCCGTCCGTCCGTCCGTCCGTCTGTCACGTTTTACTTTCTCAAACTGCTCTTACACCTTATAAACCAGCAATCTGAACTCTTAGAGTTTGATTTGGGGTGTCATGTTGTTTTGTAAAAAGGTTTCAAAAATTCTCTGGTAGTCCTGGGGGTCAAATACTTGGTAAAAAATGACGTTTTTCACAAAAAACCTTCTTCCTCGAACTCCTCCTACATTTTCAACAGTAGATAAATCATCTCTTGGAATATGTTTAGGGTATCCTATAAATGCGCAAAAAGAAAGATAACTAACTTTACAGGTAGCTTCACTTCTAATTTCCAGAAGGATATTTTCAAAAAATCATATTGAAGTAAGTATTCATTCCCCGGACACCAAATTTGGTATGCCTACAGTATTTATGCTCTATATTCTTAGAGCAAAGCGAAATAACTCATTCTAAAAAAAATTGAAATTCAAACAAATTGTCATCTTTATGCCTTTCAAACCCCTAGAAGGAGTCAGAAAGTGGCCCTCGGTCTGAAATATTTAGATTGTACTCTTTATTCCAAACAATAGTCTGAAAAGATTTTAAAAATCGGAAGAGAAATAAAAAAGTTACAACAAAAGGGCTGTTTTGAACGTTAACCCCTCCAGATCCCTAATGTTTCAAAATAATGTACCCAAAACTTTTTCCGGTCTACGCATTGTGTGTGTCATTATACTAGTGAAATATTGAAATGTTAACTTGAAAACTTTTTGAGAAAACGTGGAACGCGTGATTTCAATTTAACATTGAAACTCCTATAGACAATTTTCATCAACCCATAAAACCGGAAGTACTACATATTCTTTGTTAAGACTTAACATGTATGTTACCTACTACTACGTTAACAATATTAAGGCGTCTTCTTAAATTTCTAAGATCATTTGAATTTTTTTGTTTTTTTATCCCCCCTTTTCTCAAGTTTGAGGTCAAATATCTTAAAAACGATAAGATATAGAAAAACGTTCATACTGACAAATTTGTACAACTTAACAAGATACATCTTATTCTAAAATTTGAATGCTCTAACTCAACAAGAGGCCCATGGGGCCACATCGCTCACCTGAGCAACAATGGGCGTTCAAAAGATATTGTGTCATATGGTCCCTCGGTAGAAAAACAAAAAATAAATATTGTAAAGTATTCGAATTTTACACTATTTTGTATACATATAATCTTTGACATTGTACCTTCATGAAATATTATTTTTTACCAGAATAAGAAATTTCTACGCAAGATATAAAACTAAATATTTGGTAGAGGTATACTGTAAAGTTGTTAACTTCCAAATCCCTATATTTTCGTTCTGCCCCCCCCCCCCCCACTTTGTAAAGCGATCAAAATATATGAGAGCATATAGGTACATTTTTTTCATCAACTACTAAGTACTTACTAGTTATTGTATTAAAAAAAAATAATAGTTATTGTTTTTTATTTTAAAAACCCTACATGTGTAGATGTGAAGAAGAAAATTGTACCTCAATGTGCTCAATTCATCAAATTAAAAACATTCAAAAAATTTATTTGTCTTCTCCATTATAATTAAATGACTGTTATTTACTTCGCGTACAAACCAGAATAATTTTCCGCTGTGATATTCTTAGGAATAGCGATAATTACTTTATCCCCACAACAGAAATGTGTCAGAAATATGGAAACTGTTTTAAAGATGTCGTTTTTATTTACTCGTGTCTGAAAAACTATCAAAATTGATGTAGATTTCACATTATTTATTGTATAAAGAGAGGGCCCCAGAGAGTAGATATATACAGAATACTGTGGAATCATTAAATTTCGTGGGGGCCAATTTTCGTGGATGACTTAAATTTTACAGGTTCGTGTGGACGTAATTTCGTGTATTCATATATATCTACAAAAGGGAATATGACTTTATTACCCTAATTCATCAATTCATGAAGGATGTTATTTCGTGGATGAGAGGTACCCACGAATTCCACGAAAAATAAGCCACCACGAAATCTAATGATTTCACAGTATCATTCTTTTATTTTGTTTGTACAAGTATTTAACATACTCTAATTCATAAAAATTTTCTAATGTTCAACCAAAATTTCAGCGTCAATTGTAGAATTATAAGCAGGATACAGAGCTCACAGTTCGCCTAGGTTTGATTCATATTTTGTTCACATGAGTTTATTACATTCAGCTTATGATTTTTAACTTGGTATTTCCTATTCAGCATTTAAAATGGAAAACAAGAATGGCCTAAGATTTTATATTCTTTTATTCACTCAAGACCAGTTCACTGGTATTTGAGGTTCAAAATCAGTTTATACAAATGTACACAAACACAGTGAAGGATCACATGTACAGTAAGAGTAATAATGATGAAAAAATGTTAAGTTTACAATACAATAAGATGTTAAAGTTGGTTTCTGAACGAACAGACTTTGAAAATTTTCTTAATAAATATTGATAAATTTTTTACTTTTTTAATCTTTAGTTTTTAAGATCTGTGTACAAACATAGAATTGAGAGCAAATCTCTGTATCTTGCTTATAATTTGAAGCTTAACACTCAAATATGGTTAGTAAATAGAAATTGAAAACAATTAAACACAAGAAACATTCACTATAACAAATAAAGAACACAATTTATTTTTTCGAAATGAATCATATATATACATGTATATACCTACATATTTCCGTCAGCAATGCCAAACTTTATTTAAACTGAATAAACTCGAGAAAATGCCGAGCATCGCAACAAAACCTATTTCATTAATCTACCATTACGCAAAAGATAATGCCGATCGAATTACCGATAGAATGAATTGTATTTCATTATTTTTTGATACATCAGATTTTGCTCAATTTGCGCAGGTAAACAGTTAACTGTTTGATTTACCAAAGTCTCTGTTTGATTTGATACGTTAAAATCACGAAATAATTAATACAGACGATAGTTCCCAGGTTACAAGCAGAAATAATGAAAACGAAACGAAAATCGGAACAAGCTAACACCAACGTCATGTGTGAAAACTGTCAACGAATTGAAATATTTAGCCTCAATTTACTTCACAAAATCGGCAACAATATATTTTGCATGTTTCAAAAATTTCCCTTCATACGCGAACTGTTTCACAACAAGCGAATTCATTAGTCAGATCGACCCTTTTTCGTATAATGTCATGGCTGCTTTAAACAAAGAACCTCGTTTTAGAAGTATGGAATACGAGTCTAGGTAAAATGGGTATGCAAACCCGGGCCGTGGCAAAATAAAAGCCAAGGCAGATCGACAATCGTCAATTCCAAATACGCATTATTTTGCAGCAATATTTACAGCGAATACAAATATACTAGTCCATCAAATATCCTGAAATTTTAATGAGATTGGCAGATTAATAACTGCCAATCTTTGTTTTGCCCAGACCAAATCTTGCCTACCCATTTTACCGGATGCCGGATTACCGGATGCCGAACCCGAAGCTATTAAACAGATTAAAACACGCATTTCCTTTATTATTATTTTCGTAATAACTCAAATTTGAAACAGAATTAGCACTTAATTTTTGCAATTTATATTTTCCTTCCCATAAGGATAATTTATGCTAAACTACGTTGAATTGGAATCAATAGTTCTTGAGAAGAAGATTTTTAAAAATGCACCCCCCTTTTTCTACAGTTTCAAGGTTTTCTCCGCTTTGAATACAGATCAGACTTTTATTTTTGCAATTTATATTCGCACTCACATAAGGATGCTTTGTGCCAAATTTGGTTGAAATTGGATAAGCGGATTTAGAGAAGAAGTTCAAAATGTAAAAAGTTTACAGACGGACAGACAGACAGACGGACAGACGGACAGACGGACGACGGACAAAATGTGATCAGAATAGCTCACTTGAGCTTTCAGCTCAGGTGAGCTAAAAAGTAAGTTAGAGATTGCGTTTCATTTTATTTTTAATAATATCCTTGTAAAAATCGGAAGTAACGGAACCGGAAGTCCAAAACCTTACATACGCGTGTCATCAACAATTGCTTTAGGACAGTTGCATAATTGTTTCAATATGTCTTTCCGTTTTCAAAAAATCGCTGACACAAATCCTGTCGAGAATAATAATAAAAAAAGACAAAAACAATAGGTCTTTTCGACCGAAAGTCGAAAAGCCCTAATTATAAATGTTTATACTCCATATTCACCCCCCCCCCCCCCCCCAAATCTAACCTGGTTCTTAAGATTCAGTCTTCTTAATACATTCTTACATGTGTGCAGTAGCAAATTTTAAATCATTTCTTGATTGCTTTTTCTCTCCTGATCGATGCACATTAACATTTTGAAATTGCTTAATTCAATTTTTAAGATTTATAAACAAAATGTTATATGCATGAGTATTCGCCTATTTGGGGCAATTGTAAAGTCTCCTAATCAAAGCAGTGACATCATTAGGCTAGGAATTACCCACATGGATCAAACACTACTATAAGATATGGATAAGATAAATTACTTTATTGGGAATTGATTTTAATCAACTTTCCTATGCACTTACTCTGGCAAAGCGACAACACCTTGGGGTCATTAATGTACTTTACACCATTTGATGCATCATAATGACATTAGAAGATATTTTGTTTTTCCTGTTTCGTGGGGTCAGAACAGCTAGTCCCATAAGGTCATGACCTACATTGTATTTGATGCATTATAATACATTAAGAAAGAAATATACTCCTTCCTTCCTATTATAACTCATATAAAAATGATGATTAAGTCTCTAGTACACTTACTTACATGTAATACACAAATTTAATAAGAAATTGTTTATACAGCCAGGTCAAGATGGGGTCAACTCAACAGTGCAAGTCTGACAAATGAAAAAAATAACTTTTGCAACTAAAATGACAGAAACTTTACAAATACGATAGGATAGGTAACGATGATAAGCTTATTTAAATATTAAAAGATGATGATGTCAAAGGGAGATCACATTTAGAAAGTGAAAGTAGAACTTATGTATATGCTGGCATCTCATTATATTGTGCTACTGCTTTTACATGTATAATGCTTACCTATATTGATCAGCATCATAATGATAATCCAATCAAACACAATAATGAATTCCTTAAGCTGATCTTAACTAATCCTTTTCTGCAAATGGAAAACACAGACATGTATGTATGCACGCGAACCCATCTAATCGAAGAGCTGGGTAAAACTAGTACCCGCTAATGATACCTGCAGACCTGTGTTGTGTACGTAACTTCAGACAAAGATCAGTTATTTGTAACATGCATGTATTTTTATGACCTATTCTTCAAATCCACATGCACAATTTTATTAGGTAAATAACAGCTTTAAGGTGGTGCAGGACACCTGCATATTGTGATGTATACTTCCTATTGAGATAAACAATAAAGTATATTAAATATTAATTAAATATTTACCTCCCAAATAATGTTACCTAACATTGAAGCGCCGTGGGTTAGAGCGTTTACATGTCTGTAAGAGCATTGGGGTCCAAGGTGTATTTTTGGTAATTTTACAATTGATATAAATGAATTGTCATGGGGGGGGGGGGGGGTCTGGACCCCTCACTCTCACCCCTTCTCTAAATTTGTGCACACAATGATGTACATATGCAAGCACACAGAAGCAAATCTAAAACCGGCAACAGCCACGGGGAGGGGGCATAATTTAGTTTTTAATTTTGTCTGTAATAATTATATAGACCGTTATACTTTCTATGACATGAAATGTTAAGATTATTGACTAACTGAAAATTCACTGCAAACAGTTCAATCCCAAATTGCACATCAAGTGCTGCTCATGTGTATTATCATATGGGAAGGGATCTCATCCTTCAGTTATGAAAATTATAATTTTTAAATGTATTACCGGAGTTTGCATATGGCATTCATTTTTAATTAAACGGGTACAAAACAGTGTTATTTAGGGGCAAACACTTGGTGCGGGTATTACTATCTAATGACAGCATCTAGTTAATGATTAAAATTATAAAATATATGTATTATCAAACATTCTAGATTTAAAAAGTGAAGACGGTATCTCAAAAATGGTGTTCAATTTGATGAGAATTTTAAACACAATATGGACTTCACATACATACATTAAAAAATTTCGTATAATACTAGAAATTACGTTAGCATTCACCAACTTGTGTTTTGATAAACTTAGCAGGATAGTAATATGCAAAAGTTATATAACATTGTACGCTTACATTCAAAGATGTTTATGCTTTGATGAGAGGCACTGGGACATCCATCTGTGAAGTTGCTACAGCTGTATGCATCAACATGAAAACCTTTTCTTTTTAGATATAAACAAACACCTGAAAGTCATAAAAATTATACCTAAGCCCTATAACCCTCAATATACAAAATGTTATCATGGCATATATGATCAGTTTTGCTTCAAAATTAATAAAACCACAAAGAAGGTATACTAATAACCGTATATCTTATTTATCAAACTTTAAACGTCCTTTTTATACCTCCCTGAATCCATATAAAAGGTGTTGTGTAACAGAATTCTAAGAGCTCCGAAAGATTTTCGTTTGGTAAACACGTGTAGCCATTAGTCTTGTTACAGTTAAGAATTGACGATCTCTTCTTCCACTCTGATTCATTTCTGGGACAAAATGGTGTCGTGTACACAGGAGACTTATAACCATCAACCTTTTTCTGAAAAATTAAAACGTTATTTATACGGAATTCTACAACGTTTTTTTTTATCATGAGTAATAAACAATACATGTATATTCTTACGACTAATAATGTCTCAGGTGTGTGGTTATGGTCTATGCAATTTCTGTTGCAAATCTTTTCTTTTTGTTTTAAATCCAAAAAAAAATGTTATGAAAATAAAGTGCATCGAAAATACGTCACTATATCTAAGAACTCCATTAAAATATTTTGGTGTGAGTTGTTTAGAATTGAACAAGAAAATACTGAAACATATGTTAACTTTATCAAATATTCGCCAAAAGGTATGTAATTATGCTTTTATTTCTAGGCCATTTGCACATTCATTCAACAGATTTTTTTTTGGGGGGGGGGGGGGGGTCAGTAAATCGGACCAGTAATGCCTTGTTTTAATCGTCCCAGTAGTTCCCTGTAATAATGGTTTCCCATTTTCATTCTCTCACGAGAACATGTAAATGTACACAAGTACATGTACATGCATTGTTACTGCTGAAACAACGCAAACTCCATTACATAAGACTAACGGAGTTGTCGTCCTTTCGAGTGACGTCACAATGGATTTCTTTCACATTGATCCGACAGAATTTTTCGGCGTCAGTAAATTTCGACTCACAATGCAATTCCTGAATGTCGGTCGATCTCACTAGACTGGATACCATCTCGCGAGAATCAAAGTAAAACTTTTGAGAAACAGATAAATTGTGTAATTTCCAGAACATCATGCTTTTTAAGTAAACAAAACAGTACTGTGGTTTCATTAATATTCAAGGGTATCAATTTTCGTGGATGAAGTGAAAATCACTATTTCAAAGATACGTAAATTCGTGGCCATTGACCATATCAATACAAAATATTAGAAGACATTGCTGTTCAATGAATATATAAATTCAAGGATAAGCTAAACAACGAAATCAACGAAAATTGGTATTCAACAAATATTGATGAAACCACAGTATTTTTCGCGTAGTTGTTTTAGCTCACCTGAGCTGAAAGCTTAAGTGAGTTATTCTGATCACATTTTGTCCGTCGTCCGTCTGTCCGTCCGTCTGTCTGTCCGTCTGTCCGTCTGTAAACTTTTTACATTTTGAACTTCTTCTCTAAAACCGCTTATCCAATTTCAACCAAATTTGGCACAAAGCATCCTTATGGGAGGGCAAATATAAATTGCAGAAATAAAAGTCCGATCTATATTCAAAGCGGAGAAAAACCTTGAAACTGTAGAAAAAGGGGGGTGCATTTTAAAAAATCTTCTTCTTAAGAACTACTGAGTCCAATTCAACGTAGTTTAGCATAAATTATGCTTATGGGAAGGAAAATACAAATTGCAAAAATTAAAGAATAATTCTGTTTCAAATATGAGTTATTACAAAAATAATAATAAAGGAAAGGCGTGTTTCAATCAGTTTAAAAGCTTCGGGTTTGGCATCCGCTAAAATGGGTAGGCAAGACTTGGCCTGGGCAAAACAAAAGATTGACAGTTATTAAGGTCAGACGACACGTTCCTCAATTTTAGATAACTTTTTCCAGGAATTTGTTAATGGTTTACAACTACTTTGACAAGCTTTCTTGCAAAAAATTAGGGTACCTTACCAGGCATTTCTGCAAAATACTAGAATATGCAATTTCCTATATAATCTTCTTGAAGATACACTTGAATTGCTGATATGAAAATAAATACATCTACAGCAAAGCTAAATTCTCTAAAATAGAACTATATTTCCGCCGGGGCGGGGCTTTGAACTCACGACCTCTAGAACCTATACGCTACTGGAAGTGAGCGGCCACGGTTCTAACCACTTGACCATCTAGGCATATAACCAAATACAAGTAAATTTTGATCATTTTAAAAGTAATTATAAAATAAAAATTTTTTGTTGGAACTCTTTATTACGAGGAGATACAAAAAAGATTCTCGAGGAACGTGTCGTCTGACCTTAAACCGGCTTTTATTTTGCCACGGCCCGGGTTTGCATACCCATTTTACCAAGACTCGTATTCCATACTTCTAAAACGAGGTTCTTTGATTAAAGCAGCCATGACATTATACGTAAAAGGGTCGATCTGACTATGATGAATTTGCTTGTTGTGCAACAGTTCGCGTATGAAGGGAAATTTTTGAAACATGCAAAATATATTGGTGCCGATTTTGTGAAGTAAATTAAGGCTAAATATTTCAATGCGTTGACAGTTTTCACACATGACGTTGGTGTTAGCTTGTTCTGAATTTCGTTTCGTTTTCATTTTTTATGCTTTGTAACCTAGGAACTATCATCGTCTGTATTTCGTGATTTTTACGTATCAAATCAAGCAAAGACTTCGGTAAATCAAACAGTTAACTGTTTACCTGCGCAAATTAAGCAAAATCTGATGTATCAAAAAAGAACTGAAATACAATTCATTCTATCGGTAATTCGGCATTATATTTTGCGAAATAGATTAATGCAATAGGTTTTGTTAAGATGCTCGGCATTTTCTCGAGTTTATTCAGTTGAAAAGAGTTTGATACCGCTGACGGAAATATGTAGGTATATATACATGTATATATATGATTCATTTCGAAAAAATAAACTGTGTTCTTTATTTGTTATAGTGCATGTTTCTTGTCTTTAATTGTTTACAATTTCTATTTACTAACCAGCTTCGAATTATAAGCAAGATACAGAGATTTGCTCACAATTCTATGTTTGTACACAGATCTTAAAAACTAAAGATTAAAAAAGTAAAAAATTTGTCAATATTTATTAAGAAAATTTTCAAAGTCTATTCTTCCAGAAACCAACTTTAACAACTTATTGTATTGTAATCTTAACCTTTTTTCGTCATTATTACTCCTACTGTACATGTGATCCTTGACTGTGTTTGTGTACATTTGTATAAACTGATTTTGAACCTCAAATACCAGTGAACTGATCTTGAGTGAATAAAAGAATTGAAAATCTTAAGCCATTCTTTTTTTTCCATTTTAAATGCTGAATAGGAAAAAGTTAAAAATCTTAAGCTGAATGTAATAAACTCATGTGAACAGTCATTTAATTATAATGGAGAAGACAAATTAAATTTTTGAATGTTTTTGATGTGAGGAATTGAGCACATTGAAGTACAATTTTCTTTTTCACATCTATACATGTAGGATTTTTTACATAAAAAACAATAACTATTATATTTTTTGAAAAACACAATAACTAGTAATTAGGTAGTGGATGAAAAAATGTACCTATATGCTCTCATATATTTTGATCGCTTTACAAAGTGTGGGGGTGGGGGGGGGGCAGAACGAAAATATAGGGAATTGGAACTTAACAGTATACCCCTACCAAATGTTTAGTTTTATATCTTGCGTAGGATTTTCTTATTCTGGTAAAAAATAAAAAGTAAAAAAAAGTATTTCATGAAGGTACAATGTCAAAGATTACGTGTATGCAAAAATAAGTGTAAAATTCGAATATTTTACAATATTTATTTTTTGTTATTCTACCGAGGGACCATATGGCACAATATTTTTTGAACGCCCATTTTTGCTCAGGTGAGCGATGTGGCCCCATGGGCCTCTTGTTTCAGAGTGTTTTCAAAGAGACAGACGACACTCTACCGACGTGAACTTTGACGTCACAATACGGGGAAACTACTCTAAGTAATAATTGTAAATAATACCAAAATCTTCTCAAAATCTTGCAGAGCTAACGAATCGGGACATTTCTTCAGAGATAGGAAACATCTGTAATTTGCTCTCATTTGGATGAATGCTCACATTTATTTTATTCACTATATTTACGGTAATTTCCAATAACGTTTTTAAAAAGGGGGCGTGGCAACATCATTCAAAAAATCTTTGCAAGCAAAAAGAAAAAATAAATTCTCAAAATCAGGAAAATTCTAATCGGGATTAGGAATGGGGAGTGCGTAGTATGCCTTTAGCTCTTTAGCTGCTCAAAAGTGTCTTTATTTTCACTACTATTTATTACATGTTCCCTGGGGATCCATTTTCCTTACATGATCAACCAATTTTTTATACGTAAATTTGATTTTTTTTTTTAAACGGGGAGGGGGGACTCTGTGATAAGTCAATTTTTATAAGAAAGTTTAAGAAAAATGTCTACTGCAAGAAAAGAGGAAATAAACTGCAATGTACTTTATGTTAAAATCTTTATTATTCAACAACATTTTATCTGAGATAAATTCTATACTGGCGTGCGACAAGTATATAAATAAATAAAAAAATCTTATAAATTATGAATAATGAAAAATTACTGAAAAAAAATAGGTATGTTTATTTTATTTTGCATTCAAATTCGTTTTTACGTCACTACTTTTATTTCTATTGATTTATCATAATTCATTTTTGATTACCTGCTACGCTCGCCCCAACGGTCGCACCGTAATACATATTAGTCAAAAATAGACGCCAAATGGCCCATATGCTTCCTTACACTACCCATGTATCTTATTAGACCCCGAGCACACTTTATTAAACAAAGTAGATATGTAACTTTTTTTTTAAGTCAATGCTGGCAATGTACGATTTGTTATTATAATAGCAAATATATAATAGACTAAATATTGCCCAATTTTATAGCAACGCGATACGGAGATCGTTGTAAAATGATCGAGGGTTTTTAGGAATAAGTTTTCCTGGTTTTCAAGCTTGTTTTGCCTTTCACTGGATATTCCATACCAGACCAATGGTTGTCATATATTGTTCTTTCAAATCGTATCGTCCACTGTAACATGTTCGGGTGAATAAAATACCTGAATGTAGCAATCACAGGATGAAGCTCTGCCATTCAATCAACTGAATGATAACTGAATGGTCTGGAAAGGTGACTGAATGACACAGCTATGCCATTCAGTCACCTTTCAATTAACTGAATGGCAGAGATTCATCCTGTGAATGCATGAATGATTGAATCTCGACCTGTTATACTGGATGTGTAGCGATGAGCATTACCACTGTATTAATAGAAATCGACAATTAATTTATCGGTAGTCGGAGATAAAAGGTAAATAATGCGTATTTATAAGCTATGTTAGTTTAAACATACTACATTGGAATCACAGTAACTAAAACTTTAGCAACAATAAATGACACTCAGTTAAAGAGTCCGCGGGGTTCAATGATAGTAACTTCGGGCAACGAGATAGTTACAATAATTTTTTCGCTTTTTCTGTATATGTATTTCTCATCTCTGTTTATTATTTAAAATCTAAACTTCTTTTTAAAAAGTCAAAATCAATATCACAGCTCCGCCAAATAGATGCTGTTAAATTTATCAAAAGCTGTTCACTTTATTCTTGCTGTCCTCCAGCCAAAAAAGGAGAAAACTGAAGCATTGCATTTTTAATTTTTGATCATGATTACTGTAGAATCATTTAAAATCGAGGGATTTTTGCTTATTCGTGGGGATGCCATTTCGTGGATTTGTCGGTTCCTAGTATCAGTAAGATAACAAACTCTTTGTTTACCTCGAGGATGTAAATTCGTGGTGGATGGCCACCCACGAATACCACGAAAATTGAGCCACCACGAATTTTAATGATTCAACAGTATGTAGCAAGTTTGGTGTCTACATCTGACCTCGTCATGTGTGGACATCCACTGATGTATACAAGCTGACGCATAACGAACTATGAAGCTATCCGTGTAACACAGTTTGACATGTTACTACCATGCATTTGTCTAATTAAAATTAATCATTGTATATATCTAGTTTCGTATTTTAACTTAACCACACATCCCGTGGGGAGCCCCTTAGCGTTTTAGTCTTACGTATTTGTAAATACCCATATTGAACCTCAGTGCACTGGGCCTTACACCCGCCAGTCCGTGCAGTATCATTTTGGACGCGGCAGTCCAGAGGGAATGACGTACGTCTATGTTTAGATACACGTGTTTGAATCTATTATAAGTATGGCGGACTATTATGGTCATATCCTTTTGTAGTAATGAGTAGTATTATGCAACACTGCATTTAAGTAATTGAGTTAGTATTTTGTGAATGTAAAAGCTAATATGCTTTATAGTAAGTCTTCTTTAAGACTGTGTATTATTATTTTGTGTGTAATAAGCGTCTATGCTAAGTGTGTCATTCATGACCGTATAGCCTGTAAGTAAAGTATGTTGCGTATTGGTGTAAAAGCCACAGTTGCTTTTGTCATGTACTTAATGTGTTTATGTACTATGTTGGTGCAGGTCCCTTTTTCCAGCCATTGTGTAAACCACTTTCATTGATGGTGGCCGAATATTGGTGAAGTCTTGTGTAGACTAAGTGGCCAGTAGAAAACATTGTCCATTGGAGGACCTTACCAGTCCATTCTTGTTTAGACCAAGTGGCAATAGACTACAGTGGAAGACCTTACCAGTTCCCATTCTAGGACAACTACTTTCAATATGTATCGATTCAAACTATATTAAATATGTAAAAACAATGTAAAAATATTGTGTTATTCTTTGTTTTACAGTAAATATAAATTTTAACCAATGCTGCTCGACAATCTGTGACAGCATTATTTAAAAATATTGCTGCATATCTATAAGTCTAAAATTTATAGGTCTGATTAATAACATCGAATTATTAAATAACATTTAAGAATATTTTTTTGACATTTTATAGACGCTTTTAAATAAATATATCAAATATTTCATTGGCCTGCCTAATACTTTTATGTTCATGTGACAAACTTAATTAAATGAATTAAAATGACTAAATTCACTTTAAATGTAGTTCAATCTTTATATGTATCGCAGAAGAAAGGGATGTTTGTGTTTAAAGAAAAGTTTATGATAATTTATTGATGGTGAAACATTTTCTTTTCTTAAATTGTCATTGCAATACGGGATATTTATCATGATATTAATCTGGTAAAAAGCTGACAGTAATATTTATTAACGACCAATGAAAACCAAGTCATCTGTACTGTTATATCAGATGATATTATCTGAAAATAAAGAAGCATTCATACATGTTTATGCAAAAATGGATACATCAGTGTGTGTGTGTGTGTGTGTGTGTGTGTGTGTGTGTGTGTGTGTGTGTGTGTGTGTGTGTGTGTGTGTGTGTGTGTGTGTGTGTGTGTGTGACGTCATAAAAAAAATTAAGAACGATAAGCAGGGAAGAATTTTTTTCATGTGCTGAGTTTTCACCGTTATTTCTCAGAAATTTTTTACTACACGTATTGTAACATTTATTTATACGAAGCTTTGTATTTATGAAGAAAAAAATCATAGTGTTAAAAAAAGTTTCATATGACCTTTAATGATTTATGTACTGCTTTAAACAATATATTAATTCATTTAGTTTCTAGGACCCTTAGGTATTATATAAATAGTGCCTGTTTGGGAGGGTAACAGTTGAAATTGACACCCCGAAAAAACCATTGTCAACCGACGCGAAGCGGAGTCTTCTGCCTTATAGACCCACGATCATTATCTTTGATATTTTATCCATAGAATTTGGTTTCCAAAACCATGTTAATTTATCTTTAGACTCACGTTGATGTTACGTAAGGTATTTTTATTTCAATTGAATATATAGGCGCAGACCAATCACTTAAAGCATAACACAATTACATATTCAACGTTTAAAAATTGGCAATAATACTGTCAATAGACTAGAATATTGATATATTTGAATGTGAATGAAGAGAAAGTTTGGCAATGGGAGAAAAGAAGGTAACTTTTTGTACATGCAAATGTTGAGAAAAATTTAAATGCCTGCAATTTCCATGTGTGCATTTTACGTGCAATGCTATTATCCTCCACAGTATTAAAATTGAAAGTAGCATAGTGAATAGAAACATAAACCATTTGACATGCATGTTCAACTTTAGTCAATTCAATTCATATACCGATTTACCATTTCATAATTCTTGAACACATAAAGAAGTGCAGGAAATATTTTTCTTCGAACAATAAAGTTATAAAGGATATGTATAACCCAAACATAGAAATAATTTACTTACACATTTGTTTTTAACGATACTGGAGGAAAAGAAATATCCAAAAACCATAAAACACACTATTGTGTAACGACCCATTTCGCATCGTGAAGAAGTTTGCTCTAAAATGTTAAATGGGTCTCAACCTAAAAATAAAAACATCTCATTATCTAAAAATATCTTTCTGGTGTTTCCTACAGAATGCATATGTTGGGGCACCTAAAGGTTTTTTTTTATAAGAATGAATGTTACTAGATAAAACATTTTTCTCCTTGAAACAGATGCCTGTTGTAAATTTGATAAAGAATATATTCATTTGCATTTATGGTAGAAATCCACAAACAAATTTAAATAATTTAATCTTTTTATAAACTATAAATAAACTATCTAAGCTGTTCACAATCCACAGAGACCCCTTCACCTAGCGTAGATACCTTCATGCTTCTCAATCAATACAATACATGCTTCAAAATCAATTCAAAGAACCCTCTTGCCAAGGGCATTATTGGCTTTTAATAGGCTTTGGCTTAATTGTATGCTCAGGAATAATTAAATGATTAGAATACTCATTTCTTTTTTCATGTAAAAGTGACTGACAACCTAAAAATCCTGTTGTTCACTTTTGTTGGAATTCAAAATAATAAAAACAAAAGTATATATTCTGCTTAATTGATGTAGGATATATATTAAGTTAACACTACCAGCCAACACCAGCTGGTGTGTATAATGGAATACCTTTACTCACCTAGTGTATTTATTCTTGCCGTCAATTTTCTTATTCAGAACTATTGGAGGTTTATTCAGATTTCATTAAAAAAAACTTAGTTGTGAGTTATTTGGTGTTCAATAATATCAGTGTGTTTGCAATGATCATGTAAAAAGATATTGTTCGACGTTTATATGATTACCTGTATATTAGTTTGAATACATTTCAAAATATATGTCCCCTTGGAATCGTTAATAAATTACACACGTTAAAGAGTAAAACAAATCGTCCGCCATTTTCCTCTTTACTCGCTGTTATCACTCAAAACCATATATATGTTGCTGACTTCTTACCTGTTGAAATTATTTCAAAGTTTAAATTCCACCCATCTTGACCTCAATCTTACATCGCCATAGTTACTAGATTCCGATAAAATGATCAAACTTCATGCACTTAATGCAATGAGAAAAGAACCATCAACTATACGTTTTTATTCACAAAACACGTCGGCCGTGATTTCCAGATGTGCAGCAAGGCATAACAGAATCGAAGAGTTCATATACCCGTGTGCTGATATCGGCAATTGTAAAACTATATTGAACAATAAAGTTATGAATAGCATTTGAAACCCAAACATAGAGGTAAATCATTTACTTACACATTAGTTTTTTAACGATACTGGAGGAGAATAAATACCAAATCATAAAACACACTATTGTGTAACAATGCACATTGCCTCGTTTTGAAGCTGGCTCTAAAATGTTAAATGCGCAGTTAAATGCTTATCAACCTAAAAATAAAAACATCTCATTTTTTAAAAATATCCTTCTTGTGTTTCCTAAGAATACATATTTAGGGCACCTAAAGGTTTTTTTTTTATAAAAATAAATGTTACTAGATAAAACATTGCTCTCCTTAAAACAGATGCCTGTTCTAAATTCAATAAAGAATATATGCATTTGCATTTATGATAGGAATCCACAATTTATGAATTCAATATTTATACAGCTTGAATGTTCACTGGAGATACTAAATTGCCAAAGAGGGGTGTGACCCGATTTTCGTTCAGTTGGGCAATTTCATTAATCTTGAAAAGGGGTCATAACTCGCGTGTCTTACTACAATTACTTATCAAGTGTGTTTGTTAATTCGATAGATTTCTTCCAAAACATGCTATCCAAAGTATAATATACATGTAAGTAGCTGTTATAAAACAAATGTCAACAATTCATCGGGGGGTGGGGTGAGGGGGCTGCTTTTCCCTCTCCACTTTTATGCAGCAGGCACTTTTCATCATGGATTCCCCCCTCCTCTCTGTAGGAAAATGTATTTGAAAAAGCAAATAAGGAATTTTAAATGAATTTGAGTTGCAGTTAGGTTTTTTTTCATGAATTTGAGAATTCATCCATTTTTTAATTGCTTCTCAAGATGATTTTGATGAAGCTGCCCCACATACATTCAAAAACAATACATGTTTGTATGTACCCTTTCATATTTCATACATGGTTGGACATTTTCAAAAATGCCTTTCAGTTGATTTTGCATCTTAAAATAACAAATGCAATTTTTAAAAATATATGCACTTATAAATATGATATCTGTACATTCCTAATAAAATGATTAATTTCAAGTGATATATTTATATATATATATATATATATATATATATATATATATATATATATATATATATATATATATATATATATATATATATATATATATATATATAGCCAGTACCAGGTTCACCCCAGAGTTAGCACAAAGCTATTTATATTAACAACATGCATAGTGACTGGATGGTATGCACAAGAGAAGTATAAGTACGTCCTTCCCTCTGGACTGCCGCGTCCAAACTGATACTGCAAGGACTGGCAGGTTTAAGGCCCAGTGAACTGAGGTTCAATATGGATATTTACAAATAGGTAGGACTTAAACACTATGGGGCTCACCACGGGATATGTGGTTCAGTTAAAATACGAAACTAAATATATACAATGATGAATTTTAATGTGACAATATGTATAATCTAAAACTTGCACGTTCCGTTTATGAATCTATGATAAGCAGCAAACATTAAAATTCATTTCTGATAAGAAAGCCTAATTGATACATGCATGCTTCCATTGAATAATTGTGTTTGGTCAGGCAAGCTTTTTAGAAAGCTATTACTCGTGACTCATTTAGCTTAAAGGAGAATGTGCGGCCATCTTGTACGTTTGAGGATAAGAATGTCAACTTTTCTCGAACTGCTTTGTTTCTGCCTGATACTGGCCAAAAATGTTGCCAAAAGATATAAAAGTAATAAATATGTAGTCATACATGCCATTTTGTTTCAAAAGTATGCATACAAGAACAGGGCAACGCCTTTTTAATCACTCACAACAGCTGTCGAACTGCGCAGCAAGAGACTTATTTTGATGAATTAAACATCGGAAAAATATAAAAAAAAAAGGGTTTTTTGATGACCTCTCTACAACCATTTGTTAAGGAAAAAATTGAATTTTGCTCATTTTAGTTGTAACTTTGCCTCAAAAAAGGGTACCCTATTTTTATCAGTCGACATGGGATCTATTTTAAGAACATGAAAAATCCAGTCTTTACTTAGGACTCCTGTGTCTATGGAGACACATTGACGTTATATTTTCATGGAAAGTCATTAATGTCAACCCATTTTGAATTTGATGAAAATCTCTATACCTGTCCCATGTTTATTTTATAGGGATTTTTTAGTTCTTTGAGTGTAAAATAAAGTATATTCTTTTTAGAATTGGGATCAGGGTCCAAAAAGTGATTGTTTTGAAATATAAAAAAAAATTACATTATATTTCAATGAAAATATATCAGCAATGTACCTCCATACACATACAAATATATCTTGTGGGTTTTGAGGCCCATTTTAAGAATAGGGTACCTTACTTTGAGAGAAAGTTACAACTTAGATAAGCAAGCTTATAATTTTTCTCAACAGTCAAATGGCTGTAGAGAGGACACCAATGTACCCCCTTCATATTTTTTCAGATTTTTAAATCTTCAAAATAAGTCTGTAGCTGCGCTGTTCGACAGCTGTACTGAGTATTTAAAAAGGCAATGTTCTGTTCTTGTATGCATATTTTTTTTTAAAAATGTATGACTTCGTGTTTATTACTTTTATATGTTTAGGCACTATTTTTGGCCACTATCGGGCAGAAACAAGCCAGTTCAAGAAATATTTACATTCTTATCCTCAAATGTACAAGATGACCGCAGATCCATTTAAAGTTAAACAACGCTCATGGATTTGCACATGTCATTCTATCATTGACTTTGATTCAGCATGCGGGTATTTATTTAATCTTTTGAATCTATAACACCATATTGTAGAGTACAACGTGAAATGATTCCTTACATAAAAATGTTAGATTCTAAATGTTGGTGTGTTGTTTAACGTGTGTTTCTGTTTGTTTGTATATTAATGGAATCTACGTACATGTACATGTATATCTTCTTTCTACTGATCTTTGACTTGCCATAATTTAAAGATAAATATTATAGATGAAAAAGTTTATTTACATAAATTTACATTATTCACACATTAACAAACTTTTTGTTTTCACATTTAAATGGAATAACTACGGAAGCGTATGAGTGCCACTCTATATACATTTTTATTTTTTAAAATTCCAACTTTAAAATTGGAATTTCCAGCTTTAATCTTGGAATTTCCGACTTTAAAAGTGGAATTTCTAACTTTAATCTTGGAATTTCCAACTATAAAGTTGGAATTTCCAACTTTAGAGTTGATTTTTCCAACTTTAAAGTTGATTTTCCAACTTTGAAGTTGGAATTTCTAACTTTAATCTTAGATTTTCCAACTTTAATCTTAAAATTTCCAAATTTGAAGTTGGAATTTCCAACTTTAATCTTGGAATTTCCAACTTTAATCTTGGAATTTCCAACTTTAAAGTTGCAATTTCCAACTTTAAAGTTGCAATTTCCAACTTTAAAGTTGCAATTTCCTACTTTAATCTTGGGATTCAATTCAACATATTTATTAATTGTTCAAGATTATCATGCACATACTACCGTATATGTATGTTTTAGCTGAAAATTCTTTGTTGAAAATTGCAGAATAGATTATTGTTTACATATAATCACTTTACTAAATGTTTTTTTCAGTACTATGCTTCATTATGCTTAATCCTTTTAATTCTTATATTTATTGAGGATTTTTAAAATTTATTTTATATGTATATGATACAATCAAGCAACATTTTATACACATATATATTTTGATTATGACATAGTTATTATTTTCATGGAATTCAAAAAATAAAATTGAAATTATAATTATAACATGTTCTATTATTTCCCGTGAGTGTGAGTTGTTGTATTATTATATTGAGTTCTTCTTGAAAGCGAATGAGCTCCCCCATTTTTTTTATGAGTAAAGCCTAATTCACACTGAGCAAAAAATCATAGTTTATATCTATCTATCTATCTATCTATCTATCTATCTATAAATATAAATATAAAAATCAACTTAAAAATTGATTTTTCCAACTTTAAAGTTGGAAATTCCAAGATTGAAGTTGGAAATTCCAAGATTAAAGTTGGGAATTCCAATTTTAAAGTTGGAAAAATCAACTTTTAAGTTGGAAATTCCAAGATTAAAGTTGGAAATTCCAAGATTAAAGTTGGAATTTCCGACTTTAAAGTTGGAAATTCAAACTTTAATCACAGGCACCTGAATTTTTATCAATCAGTCGCTTAATAAGTCATATATCAAAAAATTCTAACCCTACTATATATAAATACACAAGGTGTGCAACGCCATTTTGACCCCCTCGTCGATTCAGACTTCAATTTACCACATAAATCGGATATGCCTACCGGTGTGCGTGTAGCATTGGGTTCAAATATGATATATCTCGCTATACATTTCCTCCTAAAGTTTAATTCCAACGCATTGATAATGCTATCAACTAAAATTCACGCAAACTTCGAATTTCGTCCCGAGGCTCGATAGCCATCAGCTGACGTCACAGAATTACAACTCCGCACTGAATGCATACATACATAAACTTTTTAAAACAACAATTATAAATTTATTTCATTGACAAACTATGATTAGAAAAAATAAAGAAACCTAAACATTATCTTGTTTGATATCCTTCATTTTTTTTAACATTTGTTTGAAATTGGAATATCAAGGGCAGGTAACTCTATTAGTGTTTACAAGCGGGAATTTTTAATTTTGAAGAAGATCGTGAAGAAGATGAATTCGGTTTTCGATGCTGCTCTTTGGTATGTATCAATG
Organism: Magallana angulata; assembly: GCF_025612915.1. Lineage (NCBI taxonomy): Eukaryota > Metazoa > Mollusca > Bivalvia > Ostreida > Ostreidae > Magallana > Magallana angulata. The sequence continues at coordinate 7,527,316 of NC_069114.1, read as the reverse complement.
GGTTGTATATGTATTTGAGATGGCAATAAATCTCACAGAATAATAGCATTTCACTGACAATCAATAGATTCAGATTTTATGCACTGTCAACATTTTCTTTAATACTCAAGTATCATCATATGATTTTTTTTTTTAATTTGTGGACACAATAGATCTATATCTTAGCACTAAGTTTAATATATTTATATTGACATCGATGGAAAAGTTAAGGCATATACTTTAGGTCATGCAGACTTATGCACTCTCTTGATCAATTGATAAAACTGCCAACTCCTGTGATTGTGTATTTTTATAATACTTGCCACCGAGATCATAAAAGACTTTTGTCAAAATTTCTTTTATAAAACCACAGGTGTGAAGCTGGTGGCAATACTAATTAATCTCATTGTCCTCTTTTCTGCACTCCAAATTCACATCAATAGTCACAAAATTCAGCTCAATAGTATCATTGTTTTTATTCACAATGGAAAGAAATGAAAGTATAAAGCTTTCGAAAAATGTACCCATGTATCATGTTTCAGTACTAGGTAAATTGGGTTGATTATGTCTTACTAAAGTCTTGAAAACAGTCTACTATATTTGCAAAATTGGTAACAAAGGGAATGTTAAAGTACACTTGTAATTCATGTTACTCGCCCAAAATTGAATATGTATTATAATGGCATTTATTTCTTGCCCTTCCCCTTCCCCTTGCCTTTGCCCTTACTTTTAGCTGTAGGTTTACAAGTCTGACAGACCCATCTTGAATTTTTCTTAAATAAGAAAGGTTCATCCCCCTTAATTTCAACACAGCCATAGTGATACCATAAGTTACACTTGTCACAGGCAATGCTCTGGAGAGCAATATCAGTGGGATCCCAATTACATTCTTCAGAACAAAGGTTGCACACATAGGTATCAGTTTCAGAATATGATGTAGATGGGTCATTGGAAGATGTTTGTGATTATTTCCTTTTCTTCCTTGGTTGCAGTTTATCTGAGGATTTTTTCTTGGTTTCAGCTGTTTGTTTGGTCTCGACTCTGTCCCCCAAAGCAGTCACTTTAGAACGAAGAGCCTGCTTTTTCTTTCTCGGAATAATGTCTTTGAATTCTTTTATAGCGTCAACTAAACCAAGTTTAATAAAATGATTCATTACATCTGTAAACAGATCAAGGAGCATACAAAGAAATATTTCTTCCTCAATTTCATCTGCTTCTGATGCTTTGAACAAATTCACCCATGCTTCCAACAAATCAGGATTAGATAGGAGAATATTTCTGCACTCTCCTTGAAGGTTTTCTATGTTCAAATGTATGAATTTAGGTGTCAAATACACTTGCAGGATTTCATTTGCTTTAGAGAAGAACTGATATACTGGATCGCTGACAATGAACAAGCCTCTAGAGCTGCCCTGTTTATGTAGAATCTCTTGCATACTAGGATCTTGGGAGTCTGCATTGTCTTCACTTATTCTCAGTTGCTTTAATAAACTTTGTTTTCGATAGGAGAGTCTGCGACCCAATCTGCTGTTTTTAGATACCTTTCCAATAGATCTGATGACAGCTTTCTGCAATCTGTCTGCAATTTTGTGGATGCAAGCTCCAGCCAGGTATCTTATTTTACCCTGTGCAACTTGTGAGGGGGCATCTACAGTTCTTTCAGATTCTTCAAATGCCTGTTGCTGATGTTTGATGATATTCTTTGTTTTCTTTGCAATTTCACATTCCATTAACCAAAACACAAGTTTAGTTGAAAATTTGTTTTGGTTGCGATTAATTGGTTTGCTGTGGAAGAGCTTTTCACACAAATTTTCATGATACTCACTAACCAAAAACTTGTTCAAATTTCTATAAGCATCCACCCACTTTTCTGATGTTTCTGGGTTTTTGCTTAGGACTTTCACAACTGTCGAATAAAGATGTTTCAGGTGAATTTTCATTTCTTCATTCTGGTCATCATAAATCTCCACTGGAATATGGCTCAAAAACTCTGATTCCAGATTTTCCTTGATGAAGTCTTTAATCTTCCATGGGCAATCAACAAACTGTGTTCCTAGGACAGGATTTTCACATGCAAAGTTTTCAATTTGTGTTTCTGTAAGTCTTTCAGTTGCACTTGAAGTTGAAATGTTCATTGTCTCTTCTATATCAGAGTCACTTTGCTCTTGGCATACCTGGTGACAGCAGTCAAGGTTTTCAGTAGGCTCTTTATGTTCTTCATCATAAAAAGCATAAACTGCATCAGGGTGTTTTAACTGGGCAGCCTTTAAGTTAAAGTTGACAACTCTGAGGCCCTCCTTATTTACACAGCGACCTACAGCAACTCCCATCTGGCCGGGGGCAAAAAAAGAATAACAATCTACTTCCACACACTGCAGAGTTTGTCCTTGTGCTTTGTGCACAGTGAGTGCAAAAGCCAACTGTATTGGATACTGAGTTCGGCATGCTAATGATTTCTGTTGTTGTGGACTATAAACATCAAACTGAAATTTTGGCACTGAAACAGTTTTACCATCAATGTTGATCACTGGATCCTGCCCTTCTCTTAAATGAAGAACTGTGCCCCTTGTCCCATTGAAGACTCCTCCACCAAGGTTCCTGGTGATGATAACAGGTGCCCCTTCTTTTAAAATAAGGACCTTAGGTGCGTCACATCGGAATAGATGCCTTTTGTCACCTATAAAACATCATTTTAGTTTGAATAGCAAATATACACAATAACAAAAGGTCCATTGGCCACATCTTTAACCTGTGCACCTTGCTTTATAGAGACAAGCAGAAGTTTTGCATTTTCAATATATGTTACTATTGAAAGGTATACTAGTAGTAAAAAAATTAACCTTCATTATTGAATGTTAAATATCTTGGGGAAAATTTTATGAAAATTGACATTGAGAAAGTATATAAATGATAAGCATTGATATACCTTCATCTTCGGACTTAAAGCACACTGCGTTTCCAGGCATGTCTTCTATCATTTCCTGGTTAATGAAGGCAACATCAAATCTTGTGCCAAACAGGAAAGTTGGTGAGGTATTGTATGGAAGAGGCCTGTCCAAACTTCTCATGAGGGCCACAGTCTCTGCTGAAGGCGATCCATCACACAACTCATTTACTGCTAATATCAAATCAGGCTCAGACTGCCTGATAACCTACAAAAAATAGTACCCATGTTCAACACAGAAATTGCAATATAATTATTTCTATATTTTCACACATTTACAGTGTAATCAAGCATGAGTATTACATGTCATAGTGACAGCTAGTAACATGGGACAAAGTGTAGGACTCACTGCAAACTGTATATATACTCTGTATAATTTTTAGCTCTGTGAAGCATTGCTTACCTCTTTCAAGTTAATGTGATGTGGAAAAGTCTTCTGAAAAATTTGACTTGTGAAGCAGTATGATCCGTCATCCCCATATAGATGATTTGGAACAGGGGGTAGCTGCTTGAAGTCACCACTTGCTATAACCTTAAAATACATGTATATTGAATTTTTATGTAATAATTATATCACAATTATATCAAAACTATATCACAATTTCATACATTATAATTTTGTTAAAAAACAATAAATGCTAATAACCTGCAATCCACCAAATGTATAGGCATTCCCACGAACAAATCTGCAAACAGATTCAACAGCTTCAAACACTTTCTTCGACAGCATACCAATTTCATCAATGAAAAGAACTTCTGCCTTTTGTATTCTATCTTTGGCTGCTGCAAATCTGTCATCACTTCTCATAAGTTCATGAAGCCTCTCCTGACTGTACCTACAATCCATTATACCACACCAGTGGTGTAGAGTGGTGGCCCCCATCCCCAGCTGGGTGCTTGCCATTCCCGTTGTTGCTGTCACAGCAGTGTTCTTTCTTGGAGACATAAACTTTATGAGTTTCCTGAAAATTGATAATACAATATTTTTTTATAATACATGTGTTTACAAACTTTACATGAACAGTTCTTGAATAACATGGTCATATCTTTCTTTTTAATTTCAGGCTATCCCTTAACTACAAACACTCCCCAACGGGTCGCATCAAACTAGATAGCATCTGCAGCAAATTAAGTGGTTTTTTTAATGAGCATTACATTCCGGTGCCTAACAAAGCAGTTATTTCAAAACTTGTGCCATGCCTGTTTCAGGCCAGCAGGTGTTTTGTGTATGAACAAAGTCTGCAGTACACAGCATTTGAAAACCTAGAGGAAATTAAAGTGGATCTTCCATCACAGAGTACCAGTCTTGCAATTCCACCATATTGTGCCATTTCTTTCACGATTTCACAGGAGTTACAGTTAAGGTGCCAACTAACAACCTGCATTAATGGTAAACCAGTATATTGTGATATTCAGTTCTTACAAAACTATTTTGAACTCTCAATTATGGGACTTGTCTTGAAAAGTGGATTTCCTGTTTCCGTCACACAGGACAGCATTGACAGTGTCCTAAATTTTCTGCAAGCATTACCTCTTTGTAAGGGAACAAAGGAAAGATTTCCAACTCAAACAGATTGTGTGGAAGAAGTATGGTCCCTTTTACATGATGAGAATTCCTCAGAAAATAGATTCAGAAGCAAAAAATGCCAAGTTTTGCTTAGCTTCCTCCACTCTTCCATCGCTTGTTGTGCACAATGCTCCAATGCAAGTAAAAAAGCAAAGAAAAGGCATCTCAATACAGCAAAGGACAAGAAGTTGGATACTGACCATCATAGTGACAGTGCACAAAAGCATGACGGAAAATCTCAAGATACATTCATAGCTCTTGACAAAGACGATGAGACTGACATGAAAGCCATTTTAAATGATTTACTGTCAAAACAACAAGTTCCTGCTCACCTTCACGTTTTAATGGAGAACCAATTAAGAAACTCCCAGAACATTGATGTTCACCAAAGAAGATGGGACCCGAAAATCATAAGTGTTGCCTTAGGCTTGTATCTTAAGTCACCAAGTGCATATGAAATGCTAAAGAAAACGAACATGCTAGTCCTCCCATCAAAGAGATTGCTGCAGTATTACAAGAATTCAGTGAAACAACCAGTTGGCATCAGTGCTGATAACCTACAGTGGATGAAAATGGAGTGCAGCAGACAATCCGTTCCAGACTTTGGGAAACATGGTGGTCTGATCATTGACGAGATGGCTATACAAGATGACCTAGTAATAGAGAGAGCAGGGGACGCATGGAAGCTAGTTGGAATGGTAGACATGGGCGAAACTAACAACAACATCTCAGTTATATGCAAGAAAGACAAGAGAGTAGAGTTGGCTACCCATGCATTACAGTTTGTCTTCCATGGCTTTACTGGGTTTAGGTGAGTCTCAAATTAAATATACCTGTATCAAAGATGTAAAAATAAATGTAAAATTAATCAAGTTTTTGCCTTATTAAAGAATATTGGGTTTTTTTCATATTGCATAAATCCTATGGAATATATGTACATGTAAATTTAACTTAGTTATTTGTTCTATATTAAATTGCAATACACCAGCACATGTATAAGATTGGAAACATTTATTTTGCAGATGGCCTGTTGCATATTTTGGATCGAACCCTGCCACGGCTCACCAACTCTATACAACATTTTGGGAGTGTGTTGATGTGCTATGTGAAAGAGGTTTTACCGTAGACTATGTTATGTTGGATGGTGCCTCTACCAACCGAACATTCACTGGCATGCTCTTCGATGGTCATCCTGCCGAGAGTAACTGGAAATTCCATGATGTTTTTGACAGACATCACCAGATCTGTGCAATCCAAGACATTATGCATTGCCTGAAAAAACTGCGAAATAACATTGAGTCCAGCAAAGGTGAGCACAAGGCGGCCCCGGGAAGATATCTGACAGTGAATGAGAGACCCATTATATGGGACCACTGGGAGGGATGCTTTCGCTTCAACTGCCAGAGTGGTTTCAGAATACATCGCAGTCTCACCAAGGAACATCTTGTGCTAACTCCAGCATCCAAGATGAGAAACAAGTTAGCCACTGATGTATTGAGTAAAGACATGTTATACCTTATGAAGGCGTACCAGCAGACAATAAAGAACCCCGAGTTTCTGGCTTCTTCCATTGCCCTGCTCGAACATACATCGGTGCTGATTGATATATTCTGCAATAGAAACAGGCCCATTTCAAACCTTACTGACCCAAGACTTGCTGAGATAAAGGCAGCTAGCCAATTCTTTGAATCCTGGAAAAGAACTGTGGAAGAATCCCCTTTCTATGTGGCCAGCAAACATTTCCTGACCAGAGAAACTGCAGAAGACTTACAATCATCCCTAGTAGGATTTATAGCGCTGTGTCAGCTGCATCTCACCTCAGGAAACAGTATCAATCCGGGGTACATAAACTCTGACATAGTTGAAAATTTTTTTTGTCAGCAGAGAGGAATAAGAAATGGCCTGAATACAAATCCCACCTTGTCTCAGTACGGACCTGCTAACACAGCTATCATTCTTGGCCAATCGACTGTGTCCAACAGGTCAAATTCAGGGAACTCTGCTACCTACTTTACTGCGACAAGCAAGAGAGCATTGAACCCTACTCGCAACAAATCAAAGAAGATGAAGGGAATGAGAATATAGCTTCCAAGCCCGAGGTATTTATGATATGCATGCAAACTCAGTTCGTATTTATTTGTGATAATCTGTGCATCAGGCGTTGTTACCCCTACCCCCCCCCCCCCAGTCCATTTGATTATTTTTTCAACTGAATTTAACACTCAAGCCAGTGGGGTCTGTAGATGTACAGTAGTAGTTGGTGGTGGTGGTGCATGGGGAGGGGGGGGTCAGCTCTGCAGATTAGAGTGGGTGGCAACTTGCAAAAATTTATAATTATTTATAGGGGGTGTTGCAAGCTAGAATATTTCAAAAGGTGAGTGTTGGTGTCGCGTAACAAGTACTAAATTCCCAAAACAGCCCCCCCCCCCTTTCCACATACTATAACCATGTCATGTTTTCTGATAGAAATCAATGACTATTAAATATAGTGGTTGCAACTAAATTATACCTCATCATATATGTCTTCCCAGTTCCACATTGTCCAGTTAATAGACAACTGTGTCCGTTTTCCACCAAATGCTCCATCTTGGCGTATGCCGCGAAATTTTCCGGAATTTGCTATCTCGGTTTCGATTTTATGTATGCATTCAGTGCGGAGTTGTAATTCTGTGACGTCAGCTGATGGCTATCGAGCCTCGGGACGAAATTCGAAGTTTGCGTGAATTTTAATTGATAGCATTATCAATGCGTTGGAATTAAACTTTAGGAGGAAATGTATAGCGAGATATATCATATTTGAACCCAATGCTACACGCACACCGGTAGGCATATCCGATTTATGTGGTAAATTGAAGTCTGAATCGACGAGGGGGTCAAAATGGCGTTGCACACCTTGTGTATTTATATATAGTAGGGGTAGAATTTTTTGATATATGACTTATTAAGCGACTGATTGATAAAAATTCAGGTGCCTGTGCTTTAATGTTGGAAAAATCAACTTTAGAGTTGGAAATTCCAAGATTAAAGTTGGAAATTCCAAGATTAAAGATGGAAATTCCAACTTTAAAGCTGGAATTTTAAAGAAAAAAAAAGTGGCACTAATATGCTTCCGTAAATAACATATCCTGGAGTTTGTTTATAATGATATACAAAAAAGGTTTGTATGCATATGGATACTGATTCTCCTTACAAATTCCACAAAAAATCACAATTCATTGTCAAATAAAACAAACACACAGTATGTTTACATGTTATGATGGATTTTTTCACTTTACCTGTGAACATAGCCCAAAGGGGTTGTCTTTCATGTCCACACATAAACCCCATGGATCATCTGAGCTACAGTTGTCAATGTAGCGGAGAAACTGTCCGTCCTGATCCAGGATGTGGATACGTGTGTTACCGGTTGCTATCAGGAGTCGGCCCTGGCTGTCTGTTGTGATGCAACGAGGATTGATTAATTCATTGGAAGTAGATTGATGACCAGTATACATGGTAGGTATACCGGAGTTTCCCGGCCTGATTGACCACTACTACCGCACGTGCTTCACGGTCAGATACACATATATCCAGATTCCTATTCTCATCCATTTATTTTTCTCCACCAGATGAATAGAGAGGTTGTCCTTTGCCCTTGTACTGGATGTTTTGTTTTCTTGTTGAGCCGGAGAAACGCACAACTTTTGTTTGTTTACTATTATCATTGTCAGTGACAACCAGGAGATCACCTGAGAAGGAACTACATACACCGCGAGGTTTCACCCCGATATCCATCCTATTAGTCTGATCAATGTCTGTATCTGTGTATTCTTTACTATGTTAACAGTTCTGTCTTCGTAAACAGTATTAATTAGATCTCCACATCTTGTCACTGTTATATCATCTGGCCAGTTGTTTGACTTGGTTTAGATTGACTATAGTAGTTCTCCCCGGAGATTGTAGAGTCTCATAATGCTATTTTTACCACACGCCCTATATCTTCTTCATTCAGACAGGTCATAATGCATAAGCCATACTCGTATCTTGTGTCTTAAGATGTGATGGCTTGTATTTATACATCGGTTTCTGGTCAAGGGACGAGGACTTTAGTGTATTATAAATCCTTTGTTGTAAACGATAAGTTGAGAGAGAACCAAACTGCTCAATTAACTAATCTCTGTAGATTAAGTGCAATCTTAAGTTTAGTAAGGAAGTCATAATTTTCAGAACTTAGCATTCGTCGATTTGTAATCAAAGAAAAAGCAGGTATCTTTGGAGTTCAATTACTTCTTTAGTTTTGCGTTGTTTAATCTAATTTCAGACATGGTGGATGTTTTTTTAGGACGTCCAGATGGTTGGATTCAATTTTATCAAGATCACTAATCAAGATGGTGACTATTGTTAAATCTTGAAAGTAACTTTTAGTATATATTATTCATATAAACATGTTTTATCTTGGTTAGATGAACATTTTTGTATAAAATATGCGAATATTTTACATATACTTCAAATACAATTTATAATTTTCGTCGATAGTATTTTAAATAAAGGGCATTATGTTCCATACCTTTGATAGGCTATGTACATTAATTAATATATGTTTATTATGTAATTCATGGTTATATCCTCATAATTAGTCATTATAATTTCCATTTCTTATTTTCTGCTATATCAAAGGACATATCGCATGTTTTTCAATTTTCGGGTTTTTTTAATAAAATGATTCTATACTTATTTTTAAAAAAAATACATTTTCAACTCTCTTTATCTGTGATAACATTAAGAATGAATTTTGATCCCTAAAACCCAATAACTTCATAAAACATAAGTGACACAAAATGGGCGTGTCTTATTGCATACCTGAAACACGGTATTGGCTGGGCCGTCTAGTAATACATAGCATGTGCTACATACATTAGGGAGATGTTTTAACGATTGGGGCTTTGATTTTAATCGGGTATTATGGCTAATTACCACCTTTTTTTACACCAAACAAATTATTGGAAGTATTTACTGTATGAACAAGTAAGACAAGAAATGTAAACGTCCCGTAATTTAGAAAAATCCTTAAACTAATGATATTTTATCATATTTCTAGAAGTTATTATTCAATTTCAATATTCTTCCTATTTTTAAGCTAAACCTGCTTAATTCGCTGTCGGCTTGGAAGCAAACTTTGGTAACCTTAGCACTAAAATTCTTAGATTTGTTTATTTAAAATTAGTTCATTTTTACAATAGTGCATTAGATTCAGGAAGGAAATACAAAATGTACTTAACCTTTTTTACCCTGGAAGTAAACTGTAGTTTCAATATCGAACGTGTCGTGTTCCCGGTATCAAGTGCTTCTGGTCAAATGCTACCTGTGCACGATCATGTGATTCGTTTCTATGTCAATCACACTCTTGTATTAGGAAAAACACAGTTACAATATTTAAAGTCCAAACTCTTGTCAACAATTTAAACTTGAACACTGCTGATTATTTGAAATTATCATTTAGTACTTTAGGCATACCCAGATTATGCTTTATATATGAGGCTGAAATGGATTTTTTTAAAAGCAACAATAGTGAATATTCCGCATTTATATTTTGTTTTTTAGTCTATTGCAGGTGAAACGAAGTATATTTTAGTAAAGCATTTAATCATTCAGCACGGAAATATAATGTTTTGGTTTGGATTGAGACCATACAAAAAGTATTACAATGAAAAAAAACTTACTGCAAATGACAAAACACGTCATGGTGATTTTTAAAGTCTGAAGTCAAGATCAGATCGGCCACTTACATAGCAAGTTCAGGTTTATTAAACATTACAATGGATAGATAGGTTATCACTTATTTATAAATCTCGTTGATCAGTTGTACTGCAATTTAATAGGTGTTTCTCCTTTAACGACAAAATTACTTTAATACTTAAAAATCTAGAAAACATACATGTAATAAAATATAATATACATGTACACCCATTAATTGTTCAACTTCATGTCTATATCACAAAATCTAATTCAGATAAAAATTGAAAATATCGGTAATTTTTAATAAGGTTTATTTTTTAACAAAAATTCAAACTTGATATACATAGGTTATTGTAATATAATACACGAGTCCATGACTTATAAAAATATGATCGGCAATAATAATGGCATGAATTCAGCAGAACCTTAACCCAGCAAATGTGGCGGATCAACCGTACCAAATCACGTGTAATATGTACATAAGTCATTTCATTCGACAACGCCATTTACCGTGCAACAATATGCAAACGTTATGCATATTGTGAACAATTAAAATCAACTAGACTGTAGGTAAACAACAGGACATGGGCATGATATCTCTTCTTTTACATCATTACCAAAATACCCAAAATTACATCCTAATTACATCCTTCTTGGTTCAAAGCTGTACCCTCAGCCCTGCTTTTTGGCCACTTAACCCCATGACTTCTTACATGCATTGTAACAATAACTTACAATTTCATACCGTTGTATAAATGATTGTTTTGTAACTTTACATATATCCTTTATCATTTTGATGGTAATAGTTCTGGTCTTTAATTCAGAACAATTGAGATTACCAGCACACCATTTACTCATGCATTTGTTTTCATACACTGATGAACACTAAATTACATCAACATTGTAACCTGTTTGGCATTCGTATGAAACAATATCACGGTCATTAATGACTAATTAAACACCTTTAAAAACCCCTTATTCTATACCAAATATGGGACTTTTCATAGGGTGATAATTTTATAAATTACCATGTTTCCAATTATTCTTGCAATGGAATATTTTTCGCGATCACTTTTACAAAAAAAAACATTTTTACTAATTACCTACAATTGTACTTCAAATATTTCATAATACACGGTATACGCGATCATCAAATTTATTTCTTTCACAAAAAAGTATGGATGCTTTGGGTGAATTTTTTTCTAATAAATACCAACCTCCCTGATTAATGATTTAGAAATAAGTGACATAATATAAACAGAATATGAACTGATAACATTATACCAGTATATGCATTTAACATGGAAATGTATATACGATATATCCAAAACAGTAACATGTTAGATCAATGCATTGACATGAATAAAATGAATATTTCACATCTGAGGACAATAGTTGGAATGATATCTAAACTCCAGAATATTTTATCAATAAAATAGAGTGAAAACATTGTGATTTACAAAAACAAGAATACATAAATAACGCGCATGCGTAAACTATATCATAGAATTCCAAAGTTTAACATAAACTTCGATAATAAGTGGTAGATCGTTTTAATTCTCTAAATGATTGATTCTCTGTTCACAGGTTCGAATCTTTCAATTCGTTCGTCGTGACTCGAAGTACTGGCCTGACTCGAGCTCTGACACATGTGTAGTTCGAGCTCAGAGAGTCTGTGCTCCACATCCCATTGCTGTCTGTGTAATTTTGCCGTCATGGAGGCGTTCTCAGTTTCCAAGGAAACCAATCGTTCCCTAAGCGTGTTGATTTCTTTCAGGAGAACGTCATTAGGTGTGTCGTACGAGAAACTTTGTGGACTGACCGAGCCGTAGTTGGATATGTTATACCCGGGGGACACAGGAAGCAGGGTTGGCTGGGGGTGGGCCTGTGGTGACAGGTTAATATGGGAGGAGGAGAGGTTGTCTGATCGACTAGTGGCAAGACTCGGCGAAGACAGAGGATTCATTGTATTGGACACACAGTATGGAGACAGAAAGTTCATTTGTTGAGGATGGTTTTGAAATGGATATGTATGAGCATACGTAAAACTCAAGGGAGATAACTGTGCCGGACTTCCGATTGCGTTAGTGAGGACAGGGGTGGCCGCGCTGATAGTAGGGATGTTTGGTGTTTGGCACAAACTTCTGGGTGAGATCGGCGGACTATAGCCCGGAAGTCGAAAGGAATTATGGGAGGTTGTTGTAACTCCAACTAAAGTGTGTGGTGACGTCATCGTCCCTACATTCAGGACATCACAATTATCATTAGTTTCTTTTGAGTACTGTTCAGCAGTGGTTTCAGCATGAGCATTTTCACCCGTTTCCATGGAATTTTCATCATGAGTCTCTTCATCGCCACTAGATGGCGACTGTTTTGGAAGACCTGCCGGAAGTGTGTGGTGACGAGTTATCATCATCGCTTCTAAAGGAATTTTGCCGGATGACTCTACAAGTCCCGGAGTACTTTTGCTTCTTGCCAAAGCTAGAGAAAAAAGTAAAATTTAAAAATCTGATTTTTCCATGTTAAGGACAAACTACATCCAGTTTTTACGTTAAAATATTTATGATATGTGTCTGCTTTATGCTGTTCTTAAGGTGGCTCTGTACACCCACGGTTTATTCCAATTTTCAATAGAAGACAACAAAACATATACTTATCAAATAAATATAAAAATGATAATAGTGATGTTACAGGTATTTTTTTTACGAATGTTTTAAAAAAATTTCGTGTTTTTGTAAAATGAATTTCAAAAATTTAACTATAAACAAATTGAAAGAATTTTTTGTCAAATGATGGATACATCCTTCAGACACATACATAAAAATATAACACTTCATAACATATCAAAAATTTAATTTTTGCAATTTTTATAGTATTTCTTGAAATCATACATTGTGATTTTTCATATCTTCTTACTCTGTTGACAAATCATCTAGAAAAGCTGCTTAATGTTATAAGAAAATGTATTTTAATAAGTGTAACATAAAAATGAATGAAAATCATTGCAAATAAACACCAAAAAAATTATTATTTTATTTTGTATGAAAGTTCCTGAAGAAACTATCTATAAAATTATACTTACTTATTGGTTATTTCGATAAATAATACAATACAGCATAAGGTGTCCCATACTACCTTACACGTAAATAATGATTTTTTGAATTATCGAATTATATCTATTTATTTATCTTTTTTTTCAAAAGAGCGGTCCCTATACAATTCGCCTCCGTTGAAATCGGCCAGTACCGGAATAACATGCCGCCAGATTTATTTTTTTGCGTACTGCGTTATCAAAAAGTGATGTATAGAGCAACCTTAACGAGAAACACTGAATATGCTTATTTCTGATATATGATAAAAACGTTAGGAGGGGTTATCTGTACAATAGGCGTACCATTTTTGCAGCCATCCGACCGTCATTTTCACAATATCAATTATTTTTCATTCAATGGCATGTGAAATATTTAGGTATTTTTTTCTCTTCTGAGATAAAGGTTTCTAACATACACATATATATCTCTTTTTTTAAAGCAACAAAAATGTATGTCTCAGTTTTATTTATTATCATTATAAGAAAGATTTTTTTCCTAATTTTTTTTTAAATTGTACCTTTTTCAATTGGAATCTTTTTCGTTTTCTCCAGTCTTTTGACTGCTATTGCTTCGAGTTTTACTCGAGCGGCGGGATATTCTTTAAGGACATCCCAGAGATCCTGTTTGGACAGTCGGAATAAATCCGAGTAGCCCACGGAGCGGACAGAGGCCGTCCGTCGGTTACCGGAAGTACCCATATTTAGAATGCTGATTTCCCCAAAGTAACTCCCCGGTTTGAGGGTAGCGAGCACCGTTTTCCCGTTGTCGCCGACCACGTGTAATCTCCCTCTGTTGACAATGTACATCTCCTTGCCAACCTCGCCTGTAAACAATAAATGGATCAATGAATCAATTTCTTAAAAACTTATGTTATGACCTTCTTCGTTAATGTAAATGTTAGATATTTGCAGTATTGGAATCACTTTCAGAAAGATGTCAACAAATGTGAATTTGATATAAGGTTTTGTTCCCACAAATATAAGCAGGATTATCATTCTTTGAATCATGAGCTATCAACAGAATAGCAAAGCGCAATGGAGGCGCTTTTTCAAATTAGATCCACATGTTTCGTTTAAGTTAAAGGTCTGTACTCCTACCCTGAAATATCGATTGATAATAACATCATTTGACATGACTTTCAAAACGCAAGGAACCTATTATCAAAAAAAAAAATTCGCACTGTCAATTATGAAATATCGGCAAGATGTAGCTATATATAGTCCTATGGTGAAGTTTATTATTCTACTACTAGGCCACTCGCCTAAGAGAGAGAGAGAGAGAGAGAGAGAGAGAGAGAGAGAGAGAGAGGATATCTTATTCATATATTATAGTCAAAAACAGTATATGTTTTAATGATCAACCTAACGCAATGGTGTATTACCATGTGGTTGTCTTTTCTGCATAGTATCACAATTTACAAACTGATTTGCTGAAAGTTGCTTATCTGGTTCACCAAGTATTATCATTTTTATTAGAAATGTTCTGTCATCTTCACTTTCAAGCTTTATCTAACTTTCAATAAATTTAAGACGAACTTGAATGTCTAGAGCATCTATAGAACGAACTGAATCAAAGGCAGATTATTTTTTATCACATTGTCCACCTACCATTAAAAAATTTATATCCATAAAACGGATGTTTTTCAATGAGGCTACTTACAGGGAAAGATTGAATAAATAAGAACCATTCCTTTATTAACGCATTGATTTTTTATATAAAACTCGCCCCATTCATTAAGTTCAATTATATTATAATATCGTGGTCTCTGCGCATTATTGATGCTGTCATTATGAACTCACTAAGGATATGAATTCATGTTTTAATCTGTCATTCTGTGTAAGAGGTTTTATAAGTATGCCATCAGTCTAATTTGAAATATTCATTTTTACGTAGCGATCATTTAATTCTATGCTTATTTTCTTTTCAAACCCTGAATTACAGGAATATAAAGTATTCTCTTTACTTCTAAATGAGATGGGATGGGTTAGGGTTTACGTATAGGTTAGTAGTACTGTAGGCCAACTTTGTTTTCAACGACAGAAATTCGCAAAAAAGCCTATGAAGAGATTTCCGCGTCAACAATCGCAAAATTTATCAGCACTCAAATAAAAGCTAATTAAGTGTACAGTAAGTGTCTACGTGACGTAGAAATTTCATTAATGTCAACCATGTTTTGTATGAATAAATATTTGATCTATAGGTACATGTATCTTATTACACCAAGGTTAGACATTGAGTTCACTAACTGTAATAGACGGACAATAACAAGACCAGACCTTTGCTTACCCCCACCCCCTCCCCCACCCCCTGAGTTCACTGACTGTAATAGACGGGCAATAACAAGACGAGACCTTTGCTTACCCCCTTCCCCCCCTCCCCTGCACCCCCACCCAGTCTTATCATCTGTCCTTCTAAGGATAGTATTGTACGAGTTTTTTTGTTTATAAAAACACACACAAAATATTAGATAATTAGTTTCAAACACGCTAGTTATTAGTACAATTATTTTCTAATCCTTTGACAAGAAGTGTCCAACATTGTACAGCTCAACATAATTTTATAAATCCAGGATTATGTTTATTTTGAACAATGAGTTTGTGTGTGTTGCCGGGGAGGGGGGGGGGGTGGGGGTGGGTAGGTTGTATGATCACTTTTTGTCTTTTGTTTTTATGGGGGTACGTATACAACAGCTCAACATGTCTTACCCCCAGAATTCCATTTGCAACTTTCCCATGACCCATCAATATTCTAAATGTACATTGATCTCGCAGGCCTCTTTTTGTGCTTTTTGGTCCGGCCACAAATTAACAAATATCTTACGGTATTGTCATGCTAAAATCGAAAGGAAATGCATGTAGAGTGGTGTGTCTTGTCTCTGTATCCAGCATGGTGTAACAGAAAGATAGACCTAGAGAGCTCTTTATGCATGCGTAGCAGATCGGATACACGGAGAAATCAATACAGAAGTCAAAAAAACTCTTCCAATGACACTTCGTATAAATAGAAAACAAAACTATTAAAAAATATGTCTACAAAGAAAACACGTTTGACCGGAACACATATATAAGGTACATGTATCTATTCATTGACTGTTTGTTCTTAATAAAATTATTAACTGTTTTAAGGTCTTCAAAAATAAAATTTAGCACATAATGTATAAAACATAAACATGTTGGAGATGTACAGGAGAGAAATTATTTTATCTCCTTCGGGGTTAAATTGTTGTGCGACATAGAAATCTCATTCGAATATTTAAAAAAAAAAGGCAATACTTTTACATGTGTACAATGTAGCGTCGAAATTGCAGCAATAGTTAAAGAAATTTCAAAGGATTAAAAAACCATGTTTTAAACTGATAATACCTTGCTGACAAGAAGAGAGATAGATGGTCTCTCGACAAACGGCAATTCTTAAAATACAAGGGAAAACCAAAAGTAAGGTCTTCAGACTTGTCTATATAGTTTCTTAGCATAGAGAATTTTGGTATGATGTATAAAATTACATTCCCTTTCAGTCTATAAATGAAAGAGGGGGGGGGGGGTAATTTGCTACATGTAGACGTCGAATGGGACAGATCATTTGCAGGATCTGGCCCCGCCATCACCATCTTTCCTCAACTGAAGTCAATACCCAGCATCGTCTATCGTCTAATGTTTACCTCAGACTTATGCACTTTTCCTATAAGGATTTCAGTTAAGGACAGAGTTGAGCGATTTAAAAATTTTGGGGACGGTGAGGCCTACTCCAATTTATCTGAACAGAATGGAAAATATTAAAAATATCATTTTAAAAAAAATCTTTAGTATAATATTAATACTAAGTTTTGAGGTTCATTTCAAAGTTTTAAATGTTTTGATATCTAGCTACGTACATCTGTACTCATATGTACGTACACGTAATGTACATTGTATGTTTGACAAATCAATTCAAGGATAGGATATGCATAGGCTATGCCTGTTGTCCAGTCCTATTAAATGTATTCAATAAATGTTTAAATTTAAATTACAAATTAATTTACATGAAATAAAAAGGGGAAATACTGTAAACCAATCTTTATTTGCATGTGAGAACTTTTCACTGCGTGTGAGAACTTTTTTGCTAAGTTCAAGAAAACATCGTAGTCAATAATACCTAGTCTTGTAATGTCGTTTGTATTTGTTGTTGTTTTTTTTTTTAAATGGTAAAAATTATAATTCAGTTTGTCGCTAAAACAAGTTGCAAGTTTGGCACTTGTAAAACAAGACGTTTAGACAGCGCAAACAAAAGTTGGTTTACAGGTAAACAGAAAAATCTGGGTATTATTTTCAGGCATATCATAAAACCTTTTTTTCTATATAAATGATATCCCCAAGGGAAAAGAAGAGGGGTCTAAGGGAACTAGAACAGATTTCGTCCGTAACATTACTTTTTTCTACAAATGTTAACTCCACGTAAAAAAGGACGGGTTTTAGGAAAATCGAACATGTTTTAGGCGTAACAGTACCGTAGCCCCCGGGGAAAAAAGGACGGGTTAAAGGGAAATAGATCAGATTCGAGACGTTACGTTACCTTTCCTGCAAATGTAGTCCCCCGGGGAAAAAAGGACGGGTTTCAGGCGCAGCACCAGCTCGCACAGGAAGCCGGCGTCCGTGTTTTGGAAGATCTCCACGCGCTTCAGCGTGTCCAAATGCACGTGTATGGCAATTTCCGCCTTCAGTTTGTCGGGGAGGAGGACCAGGGTCTTTTCTTCGTCCGTCGATTTGTTACAGTACCAGAGATAGTCGAACCACTTGATGACGCGGTCCTGTAGACGAATCGGAACGCGCCTTAACGACATGTACGTCTTCACGCCGTCCAACTTTGCTGAAACAATAATGAAAATATTATACTTCATATATCTACCTACAGACTGTAGAAACAGTTTTGGTAAACACATTTTCCGTATTTATTACTTATGCACAATGTGCTTCTTAATAGAAAATATATGCGTAATCTAAATGATTTTAAAAAAAATTGATGAACAAAAGTGATTCATGAGACTATTTAAAAGTTAAATCAGTTTAATAAGTACCGATTTTTGATATATATATATGACATATTTATCAGATTTCTCTACTCAATACAATGTACAATATAAGGTAAGTTGATTTCATGAGTGGATGGATATAGATGGATGGATACGCGGATGGATAGCAATGAGGATAAAGATAGTTCATGTCCGATCAAATCGGTGTAACGGATTCGTGCCATTGGACAGACTACTAGTATTTATTGATATGTATCGTATATGTAGTGGAGCAAGGGATGGCATTAACATTTATTTTGATTTTAAGAACATTTGGGCTCAAATTTAAACAGAAGATTAATATTGGAAGAAACGAATAAACAACTGGATGTGAAGGGTATATATACAGGTAACAAAAATGTCGCAAGCACGAGTGTCATAAAAACCAAAAACTGGTTTGGTCCATCAGAAAACATCCCCCTAAAAGATGATGATGATGATGATGATGATGATGATGATGATGATGATGATGACTTGAAACTGTTTGAATAAGTTCAATTATATCTGGAATACGAAGATGAAAAATAATCCGGTTTAACGTTGTTTGTCTAGGAACAGCCAATCTAGATAAATGGGATTACAGCAAACAGTTATGCTCCATCACTGTCACTGCGCCAGTCTATTAATAGTAACAAACGTTCGATGCTTTATTTTGAGCTCGACAGTTGCATTAGTCAACACTCCAAGTTCTTAAGAGTCAGATAAAAAATGGCTTGTAGCGGAAGATCACAAAGCGATGCGTCTTGGATGTTGATGGCAGAATTATGTTGACAAAACATATCTATCGCCATCTCTTTCTCTCTCTCTCTCTCTCTCTCTCTCTCTCTCTCTCTCTCTCTCTCTCTCTCTCTCTCTCTCTCTCTCTCTCTCTCTCTCTCTTGCCTCAAATGGCATTGAGCTCGAAGTTCAATAACATATGCCTCGTTTCTCTAAATTTATTCTACGACGAATTTGACGGTGCATTATTCGACCAGCAAGGTTGCCTTAATAATTTCTTATTCGGATGCGACTCCCTCGGGGAAAAAAAAACCAACATTATTGACAAATAGATCAGCGAAAAAGTGCCCACTCAGCGAAGTAATGCGATCATTTAAAGTATACTAAGCTACAAGATTAATACGGAGATATAGTCTGTACATGTACAGAAGTAGGCAATTTCAAAAGCCCATTCTCTAAGAAGAATACTGTGGTTTCATTAATATTCAAGGGCATCAAATTTCGTGGATAAAGTGAAAATCACAGTTTCAAGGATACGTAAATTCGTGGCCAAGGACTCTATCAATACAAAATGTTAATAAAAATTGCACTTCAATGAACATTTAATTTCGTGGATCAACTAAACAACGAAATCCACGAAAATTAGTATTCAACGAATATTGATAAAACCACAGTAACAAGATTCGTCATTTTTTCCAAAGAGGAATTGTAAAGTAATTGATATTACTGTACAAAAGATTTTTTTCCCATTCTCAATGCAAAACCCGTGTTGCGATTTTAAGTGCAACAACATTTATTCAAATTTAATGGTGATGCATGGGAGTTTTGCATGCCACTCCACTTCGCAAAAGCGGCTCCATTGATTTGTTATTCAAGGTCAATCGAGCTGATACATCATGATAAAGTCATGTGCACTGCAATGTAGGTTTTGTTTTCTTCGTGCAATAATTATAGACCGAACAAGGACAAAACCGCCAGTCGTCTGTCAAAATAAATCATTCCGCATCATAATTTAAGATAGTCGGATGTTTTTGGCCATTTTTGGACTATATCTTTCTTCTGAAGACAAAGAGCAGTTCATGTAATGGATATAAAATATAATGTAACGTATTTGAGTCTAAAAACTACAAACTGAGGTCGTTCCTCTACTACATTGTAGATATTAGCTATGGTTCATGGTCAACGAAATCATGCTTCAATTTTCTTTTACATTTTTAAAACTTAACAGCCCTTGAACCAAAACGAAAGGTGTATGAATACAATGTACTTATAAAGCCACAAAAATGTAAAACCTTCAACTTGAATATCTCAGTTTTTGTTGGTGATCAATTTGTTTTTGATAATTTCATTACATTGTATATAGCGTACTTATGATAATTACATGTACAATAACAGGATGTGAAGAGTGCCCATATTTCATAATATTTACGTTTGCACCCTGTAGACTTTACACAGCCCTAGCACACTGACCTACTGACTGAGTGATGTGTCGGCGGAGGACGCACTACTTTCGTATAACAACTCGTTCATTCGAAAGTGCATCGCTGTACGCAAAGACATTTTGTTGTAGCAGCACGTTTACCCTTAAGCTTGTAACATTGAACTAGAGTTATGTATTTTAATAATGGCTATTTCATTACACATACGCCCCACAGCTAAGTATTACGATCTATTCTTTATCAGACTTTCATGCAGTTATCGCCAACAAAGAATTGATGCAGACAATTTGTTTATAATATGATGTTTTCTGCTTTGAAATTATTTCTTTTTATTTGTTGGTTACTTGGTAACCTTTTCATATTTATTTGGGAAGTGAGCATTGTTGACATTTTTTGTTGTGTTTTTGTTTATACTTATTTTTTTATTTTTATTTTTTGTGCTGTGTGTGTTTTTTGGTTTTTGTTTTGCTTTTTTATTCTTTGTTTGGGTGTTGGGGGTTGGGAGGGGAGCTTCTTTTTGAGAATAATATGCTTTTGCTTAAAATCTTGATTTCTTGTTTCAGTTAGTTTAAATACAAAGTGTGCTCTTTGGGTGATTTTAATGCAGCTCAAAATGACCTTTGTAAGGCCAATAACTAGTGTGACCCCTGACCTAGTTTTACGGTCACATCCTGGTGACATGTATCGATGCCCCGACGGTGGGAACCCAACAACGAAGTCTTGACAGTAAGTCATTTTTCTCTTATCATTTATAAGGCTTATCAAACTAACACGTGTTAAGTAAAACAAGAAAATTTGTAGATTTCTCTTTTGTCCTCTGTACCATCACATACACATGACAGAGGTTAGGGAGAATGGTGTGTGTGTGTGTGGGGGGGGGGGGGGGGGCATAAACAAGAAGACAAATGATTATTCAGAATTAGGGGGGGGGGCATAAACAAGAAGACAAATGATTATGCAAAATTAATCAATTCTACGTTCAGATTTGCGGTTATTGATGAAGCTTTATCATTACTTATTTATAAAACAATACATTGCGATATATAGCCCGCATAACATGCTAACGATTTAAGAGCACGGGGAATAATATCGACATCAATTACACTACAGAATGGCTACGTAAAATATTAATGAGATGTCATCTTATTAAGAAGGTTTTTATCTTTTATAGGTGGAACTACAGTTTGATGGGTTTATAATTGTTTTCCCGATATTTCAGAGGAATGTATTTAATCTTTTTTTATTCATTGATTTGTTTTTTATTACTTTTCCCCCATTATTTTTGAATATCCTTTAATTAACCACAGAAATCAATTGAACTCTCCAGAAGCACGGCAAATATACGTCAGAGCGCCAGACGGTCTAATTAATTTATTCCTCCTTTTAATTAATCACTTATTTTCTCATCTAAACACTTTAGAATCAGATAATTAACCAGTAATACATTAGAAGTATGTGTAATTGCAATATATGATTTATAAATAGATTGCGTTTTGTAACTGTAGGAGAGGCATATGCAAAAGCTCAACGATTGGATTTTAAAAGAGATTACAAACCCTTTGGGTGTTGAAAGGAGAGAGAGAGAGAGAGAGAGAGAGAGAGAGAGAGAGAGAGAGAGAGAGAGAGAGAGAGAGAGAGAGAGAGAGAGAGTGAGAGAGAGAAAATGAGAGAGAGAGAGATAGAGAGAGAGAGACTATGTTCCTACTTGTGTATCATTCTTTATTCATTTTCCAACCCTTGTTGCGTTAACGGACAGACAGTTGGATGTATTTACAGTATGGGATTGGCGATTTTTGTTGACGTTAAAGGATTATCAAACTATTTTTTTCTAAGGTATCAACATTGCATGTACAAAATAAACTTTCTTATACTGTTAGGAATTCACTAATTGCTTTTTTGGTATTTGATGTAATGACAGTGCTACATAGACCCTGTGTGTCGCTCACAGCTAGTACAGACTCGCAACAGAGTCCTTGAAATCAAACACAGCTTCAGACCATTTCAGATGACATAATCTGTACGGGGAGAAGAAAAGCAATACACTTTGAACAGAGACAATCATAAGTGCATTATCCAAGCAAACAACAAGAATCCATTTTTAAACCCTGCGACATGTTGGAATAACCGCCGGATCAGCGGAGTCAATTCGTCTGGGCCAAGTTTCCGCCGCCTTCCCGCCATTTTTTTCCGCCATGTTTCCGCTGGGTATTGGGTGATACACCGACGTTCTGATCAAGGGGAAGTAATTAAGATTCTTTACACCCGATAGCATTTAATCCCCGGGATCTGATAACAGATATTGCCCGAGCGTTTCTTCTGTTACCATATCGGTAAATGGGCCGGAACGTCCTACATATTCCAGAAGTCCGGAATACGACCACAGTAATACCCAGGCCGTGGCGGGGATATACGCCGCGTTATTTACACGGCGACACAATACAGCGGAACAGTGTTAGGAACCAGGAGACTGTGTACTTAATTTATCAAAATAATAGAATTACTTAAAAATATACTCTCATGTTTAAATATTCATTCAGCAGGTATTAACATTGAGGTCTATCAACGGATACTTTTATCAATTTGTAGATCACAGCAAAAGGTGAAAGATTTAATGAATTAGTTCGCTGTTACATCAAGTAAATTAAACTTGAATGATTTGCTTATAAGCTCTAAGATAGGGCCATTATGGCAAATCTCTTTAACGAATAAGTCTTAATTACAAAGCCAAAAATGTACAATATTATTCTAAACATAACCAAACATAATCGCTCTCCAGCTAATTTGGGACACAATATTTATTATTACATGGACATTTTTTCGAGCTGTCAGATTTAAGCTATGAGCAATGCCATTTCAAGGAAAACGATTTAAATATTCATGTCGTACGGGTGAATGCACTAAATTGTTCTCAAATAGGACAATAAGTAAGATGGTGTCCACTGCCCCTACCTAAGGAGGAAGTAGAAAGACTCTAATGAGAGCTATTTCAGTGCAGCCGTCAACAGCCGATCTATTTAATCGATCGAATTAGCGACAGTTTGGAAATAAATACTGATATGTGAGAAGGCCGGGCTATAGAATCAAATTCAATGAAATACTTCCATTATTGATAAACGTTCTATAAAGAGATTCATAATACATACAGCTGAAACACAAAAGGGGGGGGGGGGGTTGTTACTATTATTCAAAAACAAACATCAATGAAAAAAAAACCCACTTTGGTTATCTCGTTTTTCTTATAAATCTAACAATTCATAATTAAAAAAGCAAAGTGCAGAATTTCTTGTTTGAAATGAAGTATTTATTTACCCAATTTTCTACATCGTTTGAACTATCTAAAAACCACAGTTGATTTTCGAACCCGATTAAAAAGATTTATCGCTGTAGTGCGACTTTCAAAGAGAGATTGTTTTTAATTAGGCAGGAATTTTCAATATATGTTAAGAACATGTGACCATGATACAATGAAGTAAATATAATTAGAACACGAATAAAATAAATGAGTTATCGAAAGTTTAAATATAAACAACATAAAAAACACAATCACAAGTACCTACTTTGTCAAACCGGAAGCCTTGAAACATTGAAGAGAGCTGGTTGGTTGTGCTGATTTTTAAAACTGTATTAATCGAAGAACAGCTCTGTATATATTATAAGATATAAACAAAAATATTCATATTTTAAACCTTTGATATTTGGATTTTTGTTGTTTTCAAAAAAAAAAAAAATAGTCAAAAATATAATATCTAAAAAAATAATTTTGCAGATCTGATTGGTGACCATTCAGCCTCTTTAATAAAACCTAACTTTTTTGGTCTTTTCTTGGTTTTTCTACAATTTAATTTTTATTTATTTTTTTATTATTTTTTTTTTTTTGCTTTTCTAACCTAAACGAACAAGCCAATCCAAATAAACAGAACACCCATTTATTAATATATATTTATTTAACATTTATTCTTTACGAACTTGTGAACAAACCGTCCAACCAATACCAAAGAATGTAGATGCTAGGGGCGCAGACATATCCGAACCTATTAACCTGTCATTGTATTAATAATACTGAAACCAAGGGTCGTTACCCTAGCTCAAACAATCCCGGCTCCGGTTAAATGATGGGGCTGCTGTTTGCAAAGGCCGAGGACTTTGTTACTTACACAATAGAAATCAAATGAGATAACTAAAGCTTTAGTGGAAGGAAGATGTCAACAGGTGCATGAGATCGGCGAGAATGGAAGGCTGCGGTACCAAAGAGTTTAGCATTCTTCAGCCATTAAAAAAACAGAACGTGAAAATCGTCCTAATATTAATCTCTCTATCAAACCATCGATTTTCCCCTAGGGTGCTATGTAAGTACAAGGAACCTAACTGGATCGACAACAGCTTACAAAAAGAAAGGTTGTTTTTGGGGGGTTTTTTTTGGATGTAGATTATTTTTCCGTTTGAATTTTCTTTCTAGGCCAAGGTCATTATAATTTTCGGTCCAAAACTTGAAATTATGTTTTATCATATGTACAAGTGTATTTTTGGAAAGATTAATTAGATAAAGAGAAAATTCATAGATATAGTGCATTTTGTTGTCCATTTCTGTTGTCCTGGAGCTTTGCTGGTTTTGCTCTGGCTTCTGTCTCTACTGCTGCTACTATGGTGATGATGTATAATAACGACGACGATCAATTATCACGATAATAATGATGATGATGATGTTGATGACGGGGCGTTGCTGGTTTTGATGATGATGATGATGATGATGATGATGATGATGATGATAAGTGTGATAGTGATTGTAATGATGATGGTGACAATAATAATTAAGGTGATAATGATTGAACTTTTCTGTTATTAAAGACCATAATGATAAGTACGGGGGGAGTTGCTGCTATTGATGATTCTCATGATGAAAAAAGATGGTTAGGGATGATAATGATACGGATCTTCTCGTCGTTATAATGATGATGGTGTGATGCTAGTAATAATTCAAGATAATGTGGATATCTATTCTTTCCTCGTTTCAAGCACAGTCGCAATTATAGATTTTTTTGTTAATTAGTCACGCGTTCACCTCATACTAAAAATGATAAGATTGTCCTGGTTTTTCCCTTAAACTAAGAAGAAGGCATAGGGCATTGTCATTATGATTCAAAAGGAAGTACATCCACAAACGAGAAAATAATTACCTTTCTTTTATACCATATGGGAATTGGTTTTTTTTCAATCACAATGTGTATCCTGAAGCTAAACAGTTGGATAGCCAGATTTGTGAATTCTGTCTAATTTTCTTTGTGATTTTCTTTCTCTCGATTAATTGCTTATATATGGGTTTTTGCAGGATAAAAAAACTACCCGTTCCATTGAAAATAAATATCAATAGTTTGTGTGCTTATTGTTTTCTACATAATAAAAAAAAGTTTGGTTATCATACATTTTTTTTAGGGGGGACTTTTTAATCATGACTAAATGTATACCTGACAAGGACATAGTTCCTGCTTAACTTGCAAAGTATGCATCCATTTTGTGAATGGTTAATATTGAAATTGAGTGCACAGAAAACCTAAGTACAAGAAACTAGAGAAGCCGAGCTAGTGCAACAGTACTACATCGTTTGATCAAAAATCTCACTTCTTGAAATCATTGAAATCAGACCACTTCAGTATTCAACCAGAAATAATTGAAAATATACTTTAATGAAAAGAAAATTAAATCTTTCAGCACCCAGTGAGTCTAGCTAGATTCTTCACATCAAATGTTCTTTAAATAATGTTTATATGACCGAGTACACTTTTTCTATATAGATATACCACTGTAGGGCAACTCTCGAAATAACCCGTCCCAGATAACACATGTTACATAAATAGATAATACTTAATCTAATCAATGTTGTTTTCTAACTCTTTTACGTAGGAGTCGCGTTCTGTACTGAACGTCTTTTTTTTCCCTTTAATTCATTCAATCTTGGCTGGAAACGCCACGGCCAAGGGCGTAGTTATTCGACTCAACTGGTCTGCAATACCGAACGAATTCGGATCAAATAAATTCCTGCAAGACCGTTTTTTGAGAAGGGAATTCAATGGAACCCAATGTCAGTTGACGTGTAGAAATACCTGGTATTAATTCTATTGTCGGTTATTAATTCTATCGTCGTTTGCCTGTACCAAGAAATTAATAAGCCAGTTTGGTTGTTTTGGTCACATATACCATCGCATCACTTGCTTGCTTTCCAGTGGTCGTTTTAATACCATAGATAAATCGCTTTCGGTTTAACAATATTATTTGTATACGAGATATCTTGTTTACCATCTGTCCTTTCTCGATACTAGCGGTACTCTGCATGAAAACTGCATGTCCTTATGTGAGGGTTGTACATGAAGGTATTAATTTTTAGAATTGAACAGTTCTTGTCAAATAATTTAAAATGATAAGTTAGTATACTAAGACCTTACGAGTCATAAATTCCAAATATTACAGCATCTGCGTAAATAAAAATGGAAAAGACATCAATAAGGAATTTAATGAAACTTGCATTATTCAGCATTATGCATTGGCTTTCCTATCGGTTCGTCTAACCGAGGACTGTATGGAGTACCCTTTAATACTGAAAGGTCTGTAGACAGATGCTAGTAGAAGACAAGTTACACTGATAGCCAAGAAAAGTGTGAAGATCAAATAAAAGTGTACCTGGGTTAGCATCTGATTTTACATTAAGAGTTTCTTTCTTATACTTATTGTAAATTTTTGTGAAAGATTCGGGCATTTCATTTTTATTTCCTTTTGAACCGTCCGTCTGTCAGACCTCTTTACTGTCACTAGACCTTTATCTACAGTTGCCGAATCATTTTGTAGGATTTGATTTGAGATTAATCCTGCTGTAAGGATTATGAATTTTCATGTTATCGTTACAATAATAACATTTAACGTCATATAGACGGGTATACATGTATTACTTAGTGTCTAAAAATAGTCGTAAGTATTTTTTACAAAACCCAATCCCATTATGAACGCGCGTCCGATATCTTTGAGGTTAAAAACTGTTAACAGTTAACTTTTAACATTATACCGTTGTTGCTGGACAAGACATGCAAACTAATCTGTACTTTAAACGATTCCATTACCATATTATTTTATCGATTTTCAATGCAATGATGGAATCTTTCGTTGCCTTTGCCAAAAAAAATATATATATATTATATATGTCAAACCAAGGAATACTTTTATGTTCTTTTTTTGAAATTGTGAAAAATTTGGTAGCCTCTGAAAAATATCTCGAACATTGCGAGACTTTGATAATAAATCTCTATATATTTTGGAAGTCGCAGATGTATTGTCCTTCCGGATTAACAATGCAAGATTTATTTTTGTGACAGAAATAGACAATACACTCACAGTGCGAAACTCATCATCACGCCAATCAAAACCCGCCATCGTCTCCCAGAATGCATATTACAACACCCCGGATTGACGATAACGCGGAGAAGAAGAAATATAGTGCCATGAAAGATATCGTAACGCCAACGTCTAAGGATGCCCACGTCAAAACACAAAGAGCTTATCGTACATCAATTGATATTTGGTACCACAAGAAATAGTAGAAGGACAATTCAGATAGACAGAAAGAGGACAGATAAAATGAATTCGCCGACACATGCAATCACTTATTCCTAGATTTATACTTGATTAAAAAGCCATTGTTGAACCTTTACAGTGAAATGAACACTGTAGATAACGGGTTTTTATTTTGGAAAAAGTACCAATGTCCTTCAAGTTAGTTAATCATGATCACATATGCAAGCTCTAGGCTATAAGCGTTGGTGTGGCATTGGCTCTGTCCTTTTCTTTTCAATTTTTTCTTTTTGGGGGGGGGGGGGGGGGGAGGGGGGGGGCTTTTCATGCATCTATCTATCCTTATAAATTTACACATTTTGCTAATAAACTACGAAACGCCTACACCAGAGTAACTGCTTACACCTTTATTATTTCAACACGTGTGAGATGATGTCCGTATGCTATGAGTGAATTTTGACTCATAAGTAATTTTTGTGAAATTAATCAAAAACCTACTTTCATTTTCGATAAACAAGCCCGAAATAGCAAAAATGAGAGAAAGATGGTGTACACGCTTTGGCGGATCCGAATCAGTTGGAGTTAGCATCAAAATATATACTTGAAATGAAATGATATTTAATGATTACGTAACCAGTGAATGTATTTACTAGGAACTTACTTATAGATTACATATAGAAGTTAAGATTTGACAAATGTTGAAGAAAAGAAATAAGGCAATTCGTTTCTTGAATGCGTGATTTAAGTTTGATAGATAGAAGCTAGCGAAGCGCGATCTCTCGCGAGAGTGGAATAGCACATTCCAGAACGAGGTAACAAAGAACGCGGTTTGACTAATTAACGTCATGGTAAAAAGTGTAGGCATCGTATGCAGATAGCTATGCCTTGGATGTGACATAATAAAATGGAACAAATTAATGCGATTACAATTTTGATGGTAAGAATTTTCCAGATTGGTGCGCCTAGGAACGCGGTTTGACTAATTTTACATCATGTGGAAAGTAAAGGGCGAGTTAACCATCGGTCAGATACTTTGGATATGACAACTTTCATTTAAAATTTGCAAATAGGTATGCAAACACTGATATTTTTTAATTTCATACACTTTTATCATTTTTGTACCACGACAGATTGGTAGTAAACCATTAATTTGTAAACAATGAACAGATTTTGTTCAAAGTCTATAAAATGATGATAAAATGATGTCTATGATATGATGCATGCATTAAACGGGGAAGTTAGTGGGGGGGGGGGGGGGGGGCAAATGGGGTTTTTAAACGGTCTTTAATCTGAAATTCTCATTTGTGGCAGTGATAAAAATTATAGTAAAACTTGACCTAAAGAACAAAATTTATAGAGATACGACGTCCTATATACGCATTCAGTGGTTTTAAAAAGTTATAATTGTTATAATTTCTACTCAGCTGCATCGAGAAGAGTTCAGGTCACGTACATGTATATACATCATTTAATTCAGTTAAGATTTTTTTTATCCCTGGTCGCTTATCTAAATATTCAGCCTTGAAGTTGTTGGGTTTTTTTTTTGATTTTAAAGAATAGGTTAAAACAGCAACTGAGAAACAATTCAGACACAGTACAAACGAAATGAAAAAAATATTTATATTATGGCTCAACATTTTAGCATTGTGTCATTTATGTGTAAAGTGTTAATTCCCGCACTTGCGCGGGATATCATCTTTTGTTAAAGGGACTAATCTTATACTGCATAAGGCATGATGTGAAAATCAAAACCTTTTATATTCCCAAACGTATTTACAGACTTTTAGTTGATTTAATGTGAAATAAAAACACCTTACACCTTAATTCAAAATAAAAAAAAGTCCCTTGATGAGAATGAAAAACCATCTATTGCGTGTTATAGACCTTGTATTGTAGTGTTATTTTTCACGTTCAAAAAAGTAGGTCAATGGCCTACTTTTGGAGTAAATGGCCATTGAATATTTTTTGAAAATTTATGTAAATTCCCTTAAAAAATGTACACTATGACTAAGATTTTCTTAATTGTGAAAAAAATACAAATTGCTAAAAAATAAAATAGAGTTTATGAAAGACAGTGGCACTAAATAGATACAAAGCATTAAGTTTTCATTGACAATTTTTATAGATATTCCGATCCGAATTTCCTCTATCAGTTTTCAAATCTGTACCCTCTTTTGATTCAATTTAACAAAAATGGGTGATGATAACACATAAACATTTATAATATTAAACTATTTATATTGACCTTATTTTGTTTGCATAAAATTTATATGGATCAATGGTCAAAATACCGGGTATTGAGATATGGTGACTTCTATCGTTTTTAAGCATTTTTCAATATTTTTGTAGCGTGTGCCATACGTTTATCTTAATGAAAAAGTGAGTTAAAACCAACAGAAAATATGCAAAATTATGTTAACTTACAAATGCAATCTTAACTTTGATATTTTTGTAATATCAAAATTATTTCAGTGAAAATTTAGTCAGAATTTCCACTTTTTTGCTATAAGCCCAATTTCGTTTAATTCCATAATATAGTAAAAAATATTGAATGTTATGTCAATACTAATTCATTTAATTAACTTTCCATGTTTAGAAAAAATATTACTTATGACATTGAACTTTCTAACAATCCGAATTTGAGAACTCAAACCCTGAGTAAACAACATCCTTAAACCTTACAACGCCCTGTCTTGTGTTATGAATAATTGTAAAAGGTCTTTGCATATCATTCTACACAAAGATTGTAATTTTATCGATAGATTTAGATGGACAAATAACATTTAAATATAGCAGATTAAAAAACAAGATTGTGATTAATACAAAAATAGATTGGACCTTTCTATTTACAAAATTACTGTCAGTCGAAACAGATTCTAGTTATATTTGAACATTTATATAATATTAAATCACAAATCATAGAGCGCAGTTTATCCTATGAAAATAAAAACAAATGATAACCATTATCAATTTCTCAACATCATTACTTAATACTTAATATTGTTATCAAGGAAATAAAGAAAAACATGCACTGCTAAATTCAGAATTTATAATCCCCTTCCGGCGGAAGTATACAGATGAAGAAGCGCATCTACAAAGAAGTGAACTTTATACTAACGATGTTGTTGTTCATGTAGTAAAAGAGGTGATTGATTTCACAAAATTTGACACTAAAAAGCAAAATTATATAAAATGCAAAATCAAATTTTAACTGAAGAATGCTTTTGAACACTTAATGTCTAGGTGCGTTTATGTGTGATCAACACCAACATTACCTATGTTAAAAAGGTTAGTGTTAATTCTGATAATGAAAATTAATAATAATTGTGTTTGCTACTTTCACTTAATTCACTGGTTACCTTTTAACGTGCATTTGTTTAATTATATAGATAAATATGATTTTCAAGTATTTTATAGATTTTAGAAAAGAAACCGAGCTCGCTCACAACAACCTCTCTCTCTTCCTTCCAATTTAAGTAAACTATCGCGAAAAGGTTACACAAAAGATGGGTTCTATTCAAACCCCCCTGTATTTACCTTTCAAACCAAACAAGAGCGTTGGCAAAAGCAATTAATAAAATGTGTTTAAAATGAATGGATTGGTCGCCAGTAGTGTGGATCTTTATACTCGTAAAGCTCCGTATTTTGTCATATTAATGATGAACAAACAGTTTGATTAAAATAAAACTAATACCTCGTTCATTGATTGACAATTAATCAGGAACGCTACGAATTAAAAAATCGGTTCCGGACGAGCGATTCGAGCCATTCTCCTCAAACTCTCTGTTTTTAGAACTCATAAATACAATTATGTACCAAATTATCGTGACAGCTATTACGTTAAAAACCAAACTGCGTTGTTTCTTCTCACCTTTGCTTCGTATAATCGGAATAGAGTAAAATTGTCATCTTATTAAAACAACTTATACGGGTTTTCTTTCTTTTTATTAAGGTGGTGTGGGACATTTGTCGATATTAATGTGGATTAAAGTACATTAAAATCAAAAAACTTTCACCGGTTTAGAATTTTCAAATTTTACACTATTTAACCAAAAAAATAGTTTTTTGAAATTTTTTGGAGAGGTTGAAAATGTAAAACCCCCAGCGGGATTCGAACTCATGACTTACAGATTCGTACTAAACCCTCTAACCCACTGTGCCACGCTGTTAGGTGATAATATTGAGAAAGAAACTACTTATATGATTAGACTTCATTGTATTGTTTATTTCGATAAACATAACGTCACAACATGGAGTCCCATACCACATTTATTCTGCATAAGCAAAAATTACAGTTAAAAAAAAATACTTATCAAAGATCTCTATGTGTGTACTGAAATACCGCCACTTGGACGAGAAACCCCAAGATTTTATTATATACCCTCCGGCACATTTTATGTGCAAGAATGCCCTTTTTGTCAGAAAGCGACTTGACTGTATTTAAAGCTCCGGCGCTCACGTCTTGATTGGAGCGGTACCAATCTAATTTCATTGAACTGAATAGCAAACATGCAATATATTTTATTTCCAGTAGATAAGTGACGACGATTAACCCTCCGTTTGGAATTAAAACGCATATTCCTCCGCGGGCGACCGCGCTGCGAAAAAAAAAAACCAGAAATCGACCGGGAATTTGATCGATCGGATAAAAACGGGTTACGAAGTCGAAAATTCCATAAGAACCCAAGCATTGCAAATGGTTGTCCAAATAAATTGCTGTCAGAAGCGACATCAAGATGATATATATGTGACTGTAGAACCAGATGATTATTTTAGGAAACAACGAAATTACAACACACGGGAGAAATATTCATCGGATTTTCCAATACACGTACCGTTGTCAACCGCGTTCGATGTTTAGTCGTAATCTTTTCCCGTCTCCGGCTGTCTGATATCTTGTTTTTATGTGTAATGGTATAACTTTTATAAAATCCTTTCAAATCGATGGTCCATTTTTATGGGGTTGATTAGGGATAGAAATACCCCGTTTACCTAAATTTCCACCGAGTTTAATTTTGTAACAATGCAAATTCATGGTCTATATTTGAACATATCACTTGGAATATTCTTGGGACTAATTTCACCAACAAAGCAAGGTATTTAGCCCCATTCCTTTAATGGACTTACTTGTTTACCTAAATTCAAGCATGGAAAATAGCGGCATAAAATTAATCTTAGGAATTTTACCAAATTCTCCATACTGACAAATGTTTGCTATATATATATATATACACCACATCCCTACTTCTTATCAATCAGTGATAGGAAATGTGCACGCGATTGAGATGAACAATACTGAGACTTTTATTGTTGTTTTAATTTATTATAGCTTATTGGAGGAGGGGTGATTTCGGATGGAAATTATACGTTTGAGGATTCGAAGGGTTAATATTTCAGGATAAAAGTAATGAGCATATTATTTAAGATGCGATACAGATTGATCAAACACTTGAGCATGTAGCTAAATTTAGACTGTTTGTAAATCGTACGAAAGAGCACCCAATTTCAGTCTGTCGTGAAGTAAAAATGGCGCAGTTGAATATTATCGATATCCCCCGGGCAATATATAATCAACATCAGTGTCCCCTCGGGGATTATTGCAAGCTGTTTAGCAATTGATGCGCGTCATTCTTTCGCCACTTCCCTTCAGCACAATACGTTCAGAAAAAGAAGGAAGAAGGGAGGGCAGTCGACATCTGCTTTTAGGGCCTTTTTTATTGGTTGACCCCCCTCTCTCTCTCTCTCTCTCTCTCTCTCTCTCTCACATACCAGAATACATTGTAATGAAATTTTGTAAGTAAACCGCTTTGGACAATTTTATTCTCTCATTAGCATAAATGTTACAATATTGCTTAAGACAAATGTGACTAACCCAATATTTGCCCTAAATAACTGTTAACACCATGTTTATGATAACTGAGCGAACAACGAAATGAACCGCATTTATAAGAATACAATATTTAACCAATAAGGTTTTTTTTAATTCTACAGTGCTACCTTTATATTCGAGTTCATGGTTACATGAAATTCAATCTGTTTTCTATTTTTTTTGTGTCGAAAATATATACCAATAATCCGTTTCCGCAATCATTGTACACATTCGAGTTTTACATGCAGTAACTATACTGGTTTTAATTTAGGTTTTAATCAAAATTCTTTTGAACGAACATTCAATCCCACATTAAACACACCATTTTTAATGGTGCCGATTCTCCCAATTTTATTAAAGCCCACCTCTTACTTTTCTATCTGAAATACAGTGATCGCTGTAATCTAATTTAATATAAATTATATAGAACGAAGGAAAGAAAAAAGAAATTCTGAAAGTTGCCGCAGAACTTCCGCGTCTAAAGAGCATTCGTGGACTCGATTCCTCAATTACCTTCATTACACCACAACAATTCAGCTATATTCTTATCCCCAATTTTTTTTCCTTGAGGATCTAGGGGCACACAAGTCATCAACAGGGCGCTAATTCTGATTCACTTTGCCACAGAATCCTATGCGTGCTTTACTTGATGACAGGCAACTTCGAAAATCGTGACCATAGATTGCAGCAAACCCGCAGGGGTATTTCGAGAAAGCGAATCGAACGCGCCGAAGGGGTTAACAATAGACACTTTGTTAGAATGTTCTGTGCATCTAGGCAAGTCATTTCCTCGGAGGGTTGGAGTCTGGTGTGCAGCACGAGAGGGAAGCGGGGTCGATCTTAAGCTATTACCATTTCAGCATTAATAGGAAATAAGAAACTGTAAAAGGTCTGACGCTCTGGTGAGCTCCATATAAATGATAATTTACATTATTTCTATTGTTTTGGCCACCAGACAAGATGTAAATTGGGCGAAACGAGAATTACAACAAGTTTTGGGAATACGGTATCTAATTGATTGTATGGCGACTACTGTGGAATCATTAAATTTCATTGGGGGGGGGGGGGGCAATTTTCGTGGATTGCTTAAATTTCACAGGTTCATGGGGACGTAACTTCGTGTATTCTCTAAAACCTACAAAGGAAATATCACTTTAATACCCTAATTTATTAATTCGTGGAGGATGTTAATTCGTGGATGAGAGGTAACCACGAATTCCACGAAAATTGAGCCACCACGAAATCTAATGATTCCACAGTAAATTGTCAGAATGCTATGCCAAAATCTCTATTTCCTGTATTCTTTAAACGTTTACCGGTATACATATATATACAGTGTACATGTATTTATACATGTCCACGTGTATTTCTAATTGTATTTCATAACAATTTCTTATCTTTGCATTTCCATATACATTTCTTGAAGCGTAATTTAAAAATCATATACGGCAGAGAGAGAGAGATGGGGAGAGAGAGAGAGAAAGAGAGAGAGAGAGACTTTGCAAAACACATACTGTAAAAAATACAATCATTATCCAATGCCTTTAGGCCGCGTGACTGGGAAATCATTGTGGGAATTGTCCGTAGTGGTGGGGAAATCGCCTTCAGAGTATGAACCGACTAAAAGAGAGATCGATGGTTCAAGAATTCAACTCCCTTAGTAATGTAACGAAACTCTCCAGAAAATGTCAAGACCTAAACTATCTTAACGCATCCACATTTTATAACCAAGTGTAATGGTAACATTTGGGATAGCAGTGGCGTCGGAAGCAAATTGAAAGTGGGGGGCTAAACTAATCTTCAAAAATCTTGACAAAACCTAATTCCCAAAATCATGAAAATCCTAATCCGTGGGGGGGGGGGGGGGGGGGGGGGGGGGGGATACCATAGTACCAAAAAAATAATTCTTATCTTCCACAATTTTTTTCCCCAAATCATGAAATTCCTAATCCGTGGTGGTGGGGGGGGGGGGGGCTAGGTATACCTATAACTCCAACTTCTCAGTATTTCAATCTTTTCAAGGTAAATTTCAGATCAATTATGCTTGCTGCGAGAAAAAGTGGGGGGCTGAACCCTCTATTATGCTATGTGTCTAATGGTTACGTCTAACTTTGCAAAAAAAGTGGGGGGGGGGGGCTAAGCCCCCTAGCCCCCCCCCCCCCCCCGGTTCTGATGCCTATGGAGAGGGGAAAGGGACTTAGGTAGATATCATATCATATTCTCTATTGCATTCAATCCATGTTACATAACCAGTCTACAGTTAGCTCGATTGCAAAGTCAGCTTTAAGACAAACACGTAAAGTAAACTAGTCATCTACATTTTGAAGTTGTTTTTATAAAATCAAATGTAGATCTATAACTTAGAAAAATCTTCTAAACAGTTAACCGTGTCACATACATGTACATATGTCGCTTTTTCTTATAATCGGGAAGATATGAGAGAGAGAGAGGGAGAGAGAGAGAGAGAGAGAGAGACTGTAACAACGCATGACAGACATGTTTTTGTCGATGTCTGCTGATGGTACAATAGTACTAGTTTACTTACAATAGGTAGGAGTTACGACTGATGGTGTGGCATTGTTCAAAATATCGGAAAAGTGACGTTAGTGATACATTTGATGCCCATACCGGGACGAAATGACTAGGGAACAGATGTTTGAGCTATAGATTATCGCGGGAAGCAGCCCGCCATTGTTGCAGCCATCCGGTGTATTGCCGGTGTCATCTCGGTTCGGGTCAATAGCGATTAACACTCAATACTGATCTGTTTACTTTGTAAAAGATCAAGACGCCCCCCTGTGTTAATGATGCACAGTGAATTTGATATCAGGACGCTGTCTTAACGTAAACTACAGGTAGATGCCAAATGACAGCTACATTTTGTGTCTGTTCATTTACATTAAAAACTTAGCTATTTGCACGAACTTTCATTGATAACATTTATCATACAAAAAAAGGTGCGAAAGTGAAGTACAGTCCATTGAAGTAATTCAATCATGAATCGTTTTTCGAAGCATTAAAAAAAATAATACTGAAAAAGCCGAAATCAAATTTGAATTAATGAAAAGTATCGACGCCATTGGTTTGATTAAAATGAAGTGAAGAATGGTTTGAAATCTTGATGCACTCTTTTCTCCTGTAGGGCTGACTTATTGAGCCAATATCTTCGATACCGAGACTTACATACTGTTTTGTTATATTTTGTATTTTTTTATTTTTTTTATTTTTTTTTTTTGTGTGCATTAAAAACCTTATATTCCTCTATAGCGTACGCACTCCGTAATCCACTACCATTTCCTTTGAGAGATTTTCTCATTAAAAAAAATCAGCAGAAGAAAAAAATCCTTGATGAAATTAAATAAATGAATATTGTATTTCAGGTTTAATAATCAACAGTCTTCATATTTCTAATGGTTTTCAAATGAGCTTTATTCTCTTGAGAGTCAATATACGGAATCTGAATGTTAAACCCGCTCAATTCTAATGACCGCCTCAAAACAAGAGCGATCATAATCAGAATACACAGATAGAAGGGTTTTATTATTGCATTCTATTTCATCGATATTGTTTATTCCTTTCACCCTAGTCTTTATCTTATTTTGAGAGCTCGGGATCGATATTCCATACTATTCGGAGTGCGGGAATGAATTAAAACCTCATCATCGTTAGCATACAATAACCAAGCAAGCCGCCGAGGACAGAAGTCGAGGCAAGACGACAGCAAAGCCAGAAAAATTAAATGTACAGCATTATCGCCTAGAGAAGGAGATGCCCTTATGTGCTGGCGTATTTGCATTCTTATTACACAAACACCCAAAGATAAATTCCGGAAATACATTTGCTGTGCTGTCGCTAAAAAGGAACGGAATTGGTTCTATATTTAGATCTTTATTGGAAATGCTTGCTCTTCAGACGCGGCTTATCTTCAACAGGGCAAAATCAAGATAGCTTGTGATGTAAAGTCGTCAGTTAAAACTGAGTGCGTATACGTCTGCAGGTCTGTCGTTTAGATAGCGGCCCGCCACAGGGGGCAAATATCAAACCAAGACAGGGAGAAGTCGTCCACATATTCCCTTATAAAAAAAAGTTATAGACTTTATTTATCAAAATCTTAGCGATACAATGTATGTACCAAATTGTTTTTATCATTTTCTTCTCAAAGACTATCAATTTAGGTAGTACACATTTAGTAAAGCGGATTTTAGTCAAGAATTTCATTTCTTTTTCCATTCCTTCCTTAAAGTGATCCATTTTGTAGTATATTTCCTCGTTTGGGCTGAATTCTGAACTCATAATTCAATTTGACGAGGTCCGTAAGCCGACGAGACTTATCGACTGGATGAACCCCCAAGGTGCCGGAAATACGGTCAGCCTGACCTAATATAGCACCATTTAGAAGCTGTGAACCATCACATTAATTAACCATATGGCCATAAAACCTGATGAATTTATGCCGAAATATTATTAGTTGTTACTCCATAAAACCTGACTGTCGAAAACCTACGCCATCCCCAACTAAGAGAGAATGCATGCTACATTACCAACTCTAAGGTCAATGTATTTAAAAAGACAATGATGACACTATTATAACAAAAATATTAAAAGAATATCTACTTTAGAATACCTACGACTAGAAAGGGAAGATTAACATATACTTTGGAAGACGAGTACAATTCTTTTTCATAAGTTCTTTTGATAAAAAATACTGGTAATTATTATATATCTACTGTATGTTTAAGAGTACAATAAATTGGTATAGAACATGGTTGTATAAACATACTGAAAATATCAATGAATTAGGAAGTTTGGTAAATATATATAAAGAAACTTTTGTTGAAATATTATGAGTGCTTTTAAAATTAATTCAGTGAAGCTGGAATGCATTAGTTTTGTAATACTAGTACATGTATATTGTCAGTATTTTATAGATATTCTCTGTTGAAGTTGTGTATATTTCATTCTATTAAAATGTAATTTGATATGTCTGGTAAGCCAGTGACAATAAATAAAATCTAACTAAAACTCAATATTAATATAATTTCTGTCTGCCCTCTCCAGCAGATTGGCTTGTTTTTTTCAGAACTCTATTCTATATCAAAACATTTTTTTTTTCATAATTAGATAAGGGTTGTTTACGAAGCCTTCTTCGATTCGCGATCAGAAATACTATAGCACTAATGCTGAAATGAAGTCGCTGAATGCGGATGTATTTTAAGTAGTGTATGGAGTAAACTGATCAATAAGTCAAACTCCGGCGTATATATGCACCAACATTACGTCAGATGTGTGGGAATCCTACCCTAGCGTCAAGTACAAGCGCTACATTTCAACAGACGATAAACACTTATACCGGACAACTTCACGTACTTTAACCAGACGATAGCATCACACCGCATCATTAAACCGTCCACCGCCATCTCAACCAACCAGAAATTATCTGCTAACATTTCAACAATCAACTACATTACAAATAGAAAATTATCCGGTTACATTTTAGCATAACAACAGCATCATAACCAGAATGTTTCTGCTTACGTTTCAATAAAACAAATGCATAACAAACATGATTTATCTGCGAACATTTCAATAAATCAACTGCATAACAAATAGAAAATTATCCGGTTACATTTTAGCATAACAACAACAATATAACAAGACATGAAATTTTCAACCCAATCTCAACCAACCAGAAATTATCTGCTAACATTTTAACAGAACCCCAGCATAAAACCGTCAGAAAACAGTTCAACACCATTTCAACCAACCAGAAAACCAGCATAAAACCGTCTAAATCATTCACCGCCATCTTAACCAACCAGAAAACCAGCATAAAACCGTCTAAACCATTCACCGCCATCTTAACCAACCAGAAAACCAGCATAAAACCGTCTAAACCATTCACCGCCATCTTAACCAACCAGAAATTATATGCTATTATTTCAACAAATAAACTGCATTGCGAATTGAAAATTATTCAGTTACATTTCAAGATATCAAAACATTACAATCAGAAATTATCTACTACTAATTCAACAGAGCAATTATGGTATTTCAAAGAGAGAATGTCTGCTAAAAATTTCATCAAAACCAAAGCAGTTACAGTGTATTACAAACACTCGTCTAACTAATTCCATGCAGAAATTCGTTTTTGATTAATTTAAATCTTTCATATTTAAGGTAATCTTTCAGACAATGGCATTTTTACATTGACAAATCCTGAGATTCAGTCTAATCGAGTCAGCACTGTCACAAACAGAACACATAATGAATCCTCAAACCTCTTCGAAACTCGCGCAAGATTTACCACAAACCAGAGTTCCCAGTTATAAAACTGTAAGGAATGAACATACTATTTTTCTAGTCTTGTGCTGCAGATAAATAGTTTTAATGCAGTAGCTTTTGAGTGTCTAAACATTAAAATTTTGATTTTAATTTTAAATTACCATGTATTTTTTTCAATGTCTTAAACGACCTGAAATAAAAAATATTGTTTTTATCTGTATTGGTACCCGGAATTTGGATAAATTGATAATATGGTGGTAAAATAATTTGTGTAAGAAGATATTTATGGTTGTATAGATATCATTGTTGAAGAATGCAAGATGTCGAGGATGTTAACGATGTCTGTAATATTGATAATGCTATTATGACGACGAGAACAGGGTGATGAATAATGTTTGCTGCTGCTGCTGCTGATGATGATGATGATGATGATGATGATGACATTAATGATGATGTCATGACAATGGTAAGGGCTGTGGTTGATGATGCTAGTCGAACTTAGGCCCATTGTAATATCTCAGATTCTTCGGAGTTCTAGATAATAATCGTGATGGTAATAATGGTACATGTAATAATAATTGGAGTTGTGGAAATGATACCCTTAGATTTATGATGGATGATAAAAGTTGAAGTGGTGGTCATCTTTGTAGCACAGGTACAGGAAAGGAGAACATGACTGAAGTCCCACATACCTTGAAAGTCCTTCCTGGCTGCACTAATATTGGTAACGATATTGGCAATATGTCCCAAAACAGTGGCAAACAGCAGGAGACCAAACATCATTTCGAATATTATGAAAACGTATTGCTGATTGGTTGCTGGCGTTGGCAGGTTACCAATCGTCGTGAGCGTTAGTGTACTCCAGTAGAGTCCATGCAGGTACGTCCGGAAGACGTCATCCGTGTCTTTGGGTATCTCCCACGTCCTGGAATCTCGGTCAAGTTTCGTTGCAACGATATAATACAGACACGCATTCCAATGAAATAAAGCCAACAAATAATGCATTAACGTCGCAGTCCTCATAAGGTTCGGATAATTAGTATGTCGTTCAGTTCGGTCTAGAAATGCCCAGAATCTATAAACTTTAACAAGTCGAAAACAACGCAAAATTGAGCAAAATCCAATGGAGAGATAAAGAAAATCCAGTGGCAACAGACACAAGCAGTCAATGTAGAAGATAGTGCTATTGGTATAATGTATACGGAGTTTAGTCGTGTCTGTTTGTAATACCCCGTCTTCAAGGTAACCCGTGCGGAAGTGGAAAGCCACGTCCAAAATGTACAGCAAATCAGCCGTATAGTCCAGAATAAACCAGAACGCCAAATTCTCACTACTTATTTCTCGGAATGCAAATCGGTAAATGATCACCCAAAAGTTGTACAGGAATGCAATACTGACGATGGAGGACCACCAGTAGGCGAGCCGCCCTGAGGGGTCAAACACAAAGGTCCAGTTACACCCATCCCGGTCCGTGGAGTTCGTGAGGGTCTCGAATTTGTCTGTTCGGTGACTCTTTTTGCCGAACTTCTCTTCGATATCCTTTTTTCGCTGTTTGCGCAGTTCCCTTGGCGTTATTATATCCCCTGAACGAACTTTTTTCAACAGTTGCAAATCTCCGCGTGCTGCGAAACTCTTTGATCGCGCCTTTCTGTCTATGCGCGTACCGAACAGATCAAGGAGGCTATTTTTGGACGTAGACCGTGATTTTTGCTCAACTGTTTTGTTGGAGTAGGCGGGGGAAGATAAACTGATTCTCCCTGTTAAACTGGAAGAACTCATTCGATCTCCCACAATCCTCCACCTAGAATGAGGATTGTTAAAAACCCCGGAGTTGGAGGGAAGATGGCGCGGTCCATTTGCTGTTTGGTTGGCCATCTTTTCGTTTTTGTAATCATCGTTCGGTAACGGTTTCTTTTCTTTATTTATGACGGCTATTTCCTCTTCCACATTGTCCTCGTCTGTATGCTCATCTGTTTTTGCACAGGGTGTGTATTTCACGGTGACACCAGAATCACTAGCGCGCTTGCGTGCATTCAACGTAATAGACATCTGCAATTCGAGAAAAAAAATGTTCGTGTCTTCTCCTGATTATTTGTTTTGCATTCCGTCGCTATTTGCTTAGCATAGTTATCATATTTGATGCATCCAAAGCGTATTGAGTAATTCACTGATTAAAACAAGGACGACAATATTTTTATTTCTTCGCCCGAATGATAGTTGTAAAACAAAAACAACAATATATCAGCCCGGCTAAGCTGCAAGCTTTGTTTTCTGATGACTGTCAACTTGGATAAGGAAATAATAAGCGCCGCAGCACCGATGACAATTAAGTCAGCAGCCGATTTCCGAATCACAGGCCAGATTTTAGAGGAATTCCATGAGGAATTCACCAGTCTCAGCCTGGATTGGCATTTGAGGTAAAGGCGCTAAATTTTCCGGACGACTCTGTGCTTTGGAAGTATTTGAAACGCACACAATAGCCTGGAGACATATTCTTTTATCAGATCATGGTGAATAATCCCTGTAAAAGAGCTTGTTTGCACGCAATTCTGTCACACGCGCGAGTTTGTCGTTGAACTGAAGGGAGTCTTCGGTGGGAAGTTGCACACTTCGTGTAGTAACGTAAATTCAGTGTCCGCTTCCTCGGCAACATATGGTGTTTTCTGAACTAAGTCGGTCGCTCTTTTATCGACAAAACCTGCAAGTCTTACTGGAAAGGCTAAATTCTCCATTCAAAACACCATCGCATATCGGCAATGCGCCGGTCATTATTACTCGATAGTCCAATAAGTTCTGTAGCTGTGTTTGTATCTCTGTATCTCTGCATAAAAAAAGGTTAAAGGATTGAGAATTAATGGGAGGTTTGTGCATATACTTGAGGTAAAACGATCGGTGATTGTTGTACGAGCGGATTGAACACACCACGTCTATTAATTGTCAATATAACAGCGATGTCACACGCTTGTTTGCCGAGTTGAAGTATCGACAAAAATTTGATATACGATGAAAGCCGGCCCATTGATATATACCTATGCAGTTTTTTCCCCTCCGGATTAAAATTCACTATACGGTATGGGTTTTAACTTCTATAAAACGGTGGTTTGCTTATGTCCTTTACTTGGAAAATTTTGCGGATTTATTACTTATTTATAGATTAGAGACACAATATTAGAGTGGCTTTTGTTCTTCAGCTATGCCATCCACAACAATGAAATTATTATATCTTTTCAACCTACTCAAAATATTCACAATATGTACGAAATGACGCCCAAGTTTGTAGATGAATAGGGAAGATATATATCTAATAGAAATCTACCCACATATGCAACACAGACTTTAACTAACTAACGCCCGTATATGTTTTATCGCTGGGAGCCATTTCTAATTATAATCGAAACTTTAATACAGACGATCAAATTTAATGATATATCGGGGTAACAGATGGTTCGCCATCACTCTGTTCTATATCCTGAGCTCAATCCCATTCTAGAACTTCCTTATTTACCTTAATATAAACAAAAAACCAACAACAAAAAATTAAGAAGACCGCAAATGATTTTTCACATCCATACCCTACAC
This sequence comes from Magallana angulata, assembly GCF_025612915.1. Taxonomy (NCBI): domain Eukaryota; kingdom Metazoa; phylum Mollusca; class Bivalvia; order Ostreida; family Ostreidae; genus Magallana; species Magallana angulata. Next base: position 7,483,535 of record NC_069114.1, on the reverse strand, counting down.
CTGGTGTTCAGTAGGAAAATTCTGTGTTAAATTTGCTTAAATGTCGAGGTAATTTTTATAGGCTACATTATTAATCTCATTTAGAAAAATAGTTAGCTCTGTGATAAAGATAAAGAAAAATATAAAATTAAAAAGTTTTGCAATTTTTATTTACCTAATAAAAGTTTACGACCAAAATTATGATATACCCAAAGCTGTTAATCAATTCTAATGGTTAGTGTGTTAACCATCCACAGTCCTATAGACCGCTGTAGTACGTTTGATTTAGTGGACCCGAACTGCACATTGCTGTTTAGATAACTGCTTTAAAATTCTTTTTTATTTATATGTTTGTGTTGTGGGAGATGTGGGAGATGTTTTAGATATACCGGTAGTCATTTTGACAGAAATGCGTACATGTAAGTTTGTTGAAGATCGACATAGATAGATGTTTTATTTCAAATCAATACAACACCTGTAAGAATTTTTAAAAATATATATATGGAAGACCCCCTCCGAAAAATATAGAGAGATAGAGCATGCTTTTTTATCATCTCTCGCTAAGGACACTGTAGTTGCTTCTTCTAGATATATTTCTCGTACATAAGCCCTCAGGATAGTAGAGTTCTGCTCACACTATTTTTGAACCGCTCGCAGTATTACGGGACCGCTCGTACTATTACTGGACCGCTCACACTATCACTGGACCGCTCGTACTATTACTGGACCGCTCACGCTATCACTGGACCGCTCACACTATCACTGGACTGCTCACACTATCACTGGACCGCTCACACTATCACTGGACCGCTCACACTATCACTGCACCGCTCACACTATCACTGGACCGCTCACACTATCACTGCACCGCTCACACTATCACTGGACCGCTCACACTATCACTGCACCGCTCACACTATCACTGGACTGCTCACACTATCACTGGACCGCTCACACTATCACTGGACCGCTCACACTATCACTGCACCGCTCACACTATCACTGCACCGCTCACGCTATCACTGGACCGCTCACACTATCACTGGACTGCTCACACTATCACTGGACCGCTCACACTATCACTGGACCGCTCACACTATCATCACACTATCACTGGACCGTTCACACTATAACTGGACCGCTCACACTATCACTGGACCGCTCACACTATCACTGGACCGCTTACACTATCACTGGACCGCTCACACTATCACTGGACCGCTCACACTATCACTGGACCGTTCACACTATCACTGGACCGCTCACACTATAACTGGACCGCTCACACTATCACTGGACCGCTCACACTATCACTGGACCGCTCACACTATCATCACACTATCACTGGACCGTTCACACTATCACTGGACCGCTCACACTATCACTGGACCGCTCACACTATCACTGGACCGCTCACACTATCACTGCACCGCTCACACTATCACTGGACCGCTCACACTATCACTGGACCGCTCATACTATCATCACACTATCACTGGACCGCTCACACTATCACTGGACCGCTCATACTATCATCACACTATCACTGGACCGCTCACACTATCACTGGACCGCTCACACTGTTAAAGGACCGCTATGTTTTATTGATATTTTCCGCAGTTTCTGACTTCCCTTGATAAAACTGCGTCGGAGGTATGAGGATCGAGATAAAAGAAGATCTAAAATATGTAATGCACTTTGTATTGGAATATAATACTTTCATGGTAGTAAACCTAATAGGTAATTTGCTATTTGATAGCGACTATTTGTAGATGATAATTTATTAGAGAGGATTATGAGATTAAAAGTTCGTCATTGTTAATAAATTGATATCTCTCTCTCTCTCTCTCTCTCTCTCTCTCTCTCTCTCTCTCTCTCTCTCTCTCTCTCTCTCTCTCTCTCTCTCTGCAAAGCAATAACCTGCATCTAATACCCAGCTTGGTCCGCGTTTGAATTTTATGGAGGCATTAAACACAATTACTATCTTTATATTTGTACATTATTTTTTTCTCTGCCTATAACGAAAGTCCCAGGTGTATGTCATAAAAAATTACCATGCCAATACGTTTAGTAAAACAAGACTATTATCTGGTGGTTACACGAAAGGAAAATGTCCCGGGGGAACCCCAACCCAAGTTTATAAATACTATGCCTTTGGATTATTGCCAGACTTTAATTTTTTAAGGGGTGGACTCATCTCTCTCTCTCTCTCTCTCTCTCTCTCTCTCTCTCTCTCTCTCTCTCTCTCTCTCTCTCTCTCTCTCTCTCTCTCTCTCTCTCTCTCTCTCTGAGATACAGGGATCCCCGACTTGTTTCGTCAAATGACAGTCAGAAACTAGAATAATGACGTTGCAAATCTGGAATTGCAACTGTCATCCGGCATTTTGAAACGGAAGCTGGCAAAATGCCAAAAAATTGGACTTGATCTTGATAATTGCATTTCTTGTCTTGTTTAATAAAAGGATCCCGAGATAACTAGAGGGCGTGTACATTGTTCAAGTAAATGGATTTCTAGGAGCCGTTCACACAAGACAGATTGTATATTAAACCAAATTCCCTCTCTTTAAACTGTCAATTGAGATCATGCTATAGTTATTGACCATAAAATCAATTTTACACTTTTGGAGGGAAAAAAAAATCCTTTCCTCGGGAGGGCTGGATAGTCAATGCGGTTTTTTTTATATATTAATCAATTATTTTTAAAACTTTAAGTTCATTTGTAAGGTAATATATAAACCATTCAGTATCCCTAAACATTTTTTTTTCCATTTCGATTATGATAACAATAATTGTTGATAATAATTATTAAATAAAGACGAAAAGTTGATTCATGAAATTTCCAATATCAGTGTACATATACGTGTAATGTATTTGACATTTCAATTGGCTTTATAATAATAAATCTACCGGTAACCTCTATCTAGCATCTACCTTAAATATAGAAATAACATCAACTTTGAAAGTATAACTGAAGTAACTAAAACATAAAAGTCTTGGTTTGTACCAAAACTTCACGTTAAAGCAATATGAGCTGTATTTTTTAGAATTTTATTTTGCTGGAAAAACCTGCTAGTATGCTTAGTCTGCATGTAACTTAACTTGTATAAAAAATACATGTATCAAGATTTTTTTTAAAAATATTTAAAATTTTTGTCAGAAGAAAGATTTTTCTTCTAAGGAATATTATATATAACAATTCAATTTTTGTACAGAACGACAAAAATTCAATTTTGCTTCAATTACGGTTTATTAACGGCTTTTCCAACAAAACTTAAGGCAACAGAGGTTCAAAAACCATGATATTTTTGTCATTGCATGTATAACATTTTCATAAAAAATTAAAGCTAATATTGCTTTAAAAAACAATTGCTCAATAATTCCATACACTCACTTGTAAACATACAATAAAACATTCATTTCCTCTGTAAATATGGAATAAGACCATTTTCTATCATATGTCATTTTAGTTTCACTGTGCGTACTTTCATTTATGCGTTGGTCTTTCCAATACTAGTATATTGACGAATTCACTGCTGAAAATTTCCGCCGCTTAAATGAATTACTGTCAACGCTAACAAGAGCTTCCTCTAATATTATAATATGTAAAAGTTTCCATCGTTTTTTTTTTTTTTATAATGACCATTTCATGAAGCCTTCCCTGGTTCCAAAACTCGTGGCGAGATAAATAATTACATTCTCTCTCTCTCTCTCTCTCTCTCTCTCTCTCTCTCTCTCTCTCTCTCTCTCTTGTAAATTATATGTATGTTTATCTACTGTCAAAATTTCAACCACTATTTATGCGGACATGTATTTCTTGACCTTTGATACTTTTGTGTTCATAAGTAAACATCACTACTTATGTACGAAAGCGTGTTCTAAGTTTTCAGAACTTGTGCCTACTCCTTTTGTGTTCACCATAAAATAATTAAGTACATGTATGATCAAACCACCAAAACTCTCTCTCTCTCTCTCTCTCTCTCTCTCTCTCTCTCTCTCTCTCTCTCTGATTTAGGCGCAATTCATTTTCTTGTTTGATTTTCAAATTAAAAGCGTAGAGCACCTGGTGTTTTATTCACTTCCGGTGTATTGATTGCTGGCTGAATTTATTCCTCTCTTTATAAATTCGTCGAGTTAATTAGACAAAATGAGCGAAATCCCATCAGACCAATTTAGTTCAATGGAATTTTATGTCAGTTTGGCTGAAACGCCCTTCAAATAACCTTTTTACATAATGAAATATATTTGCGTTTTGTCCTTGTGTTTCTTTCTCTCCATTTAGTTCTTTCACTCTCAAGAACAATGGGAATAAAACTGTTATTTATTTTGTGTATATCTCCTCGTTAGTTTGACACTATATAAATTAATAATATTAATTGCTTTTTTTGTTTTTTGGGGTTTTTTTTAAACGAGATCATTCATCTTTTGTAAGTACCTCGATTTAAAAGCATCGATAGTTCTACAAATCAATATATAAAATTGATTACTATGAGGTCTCTATAAGAGAACGGCATTCGTCTTCATGCCTGACTTTTGACAGACGGGAATTCTAATAAGCAGAAAGCTTTAATTTCGTCACCGGAAAAATTGCCAGAAAAGGGCGTCGATGTAGTAAAATTCCGTTAATTTTCACATTTATTTTTGCTTTTACGCTAAAATCGATTTTTGCTCGCCATCACATACACAGGCGGCAGTCTTAACAAAGTTAATAAAGCCCTTAACAAGCCAAATACGGCGTCTATCTCGTCTCAGTTTAATTTTAAGTACAATGAAACAACACTTCATTTAATTTAAACGCTTATTAACGACTTACTTGTTTAATCCTTGAACTATGTTGAAAACACTTTGTAGATGATTCTATCAACAGTGTTAGCGACAATTTCCTCCTCGTTATTACAACTTCCTTTTTAATCCATTGCAATTCCTCCCGAACCTACCACAGCATAAGGGACGTATGGAGATCTATGAATTCACAGAGCCATCTTGGTCAATACTTCCTATTTTGTCCGCGTCGACAATCACTCCAATAGGAAAGTAGAGAGAGTTGGTTAGAGAGAAAAAGAGAAGAAAAAAATCAGTTCTCGTGACTCCGAAAATAAATCCAGCGTGATTAGACCCGGCGCACGCGGTCCAGAGAGTCCAGCACCCAACCCGCAGACGATCGACCAAGAATGGCGCCAAATATCGCCCGAGAATTGCGTCCCCCGCTCCGCTGTCGCCGGATTCTCTTGGTCCAATTTTTATTATTCACGGAGTCTGATTGGGACTTTCTGCATTCATCATACAAACCTACAAAGAATCTTGCCTGTGTGTAGAATCTGGGATAAGTTTGTTATTTTTGATATCGATTTTTGACGAGATCATTGGGGGGCCGACTCTCTTCCAGCTTCTATCGATTCCACGGGCCTTCTATCATCTTTGTTTAAGCCTTTTTTCTTCTTTTGGGAACATACTCTGGTCCGGTGTCGGGATTTTTCGGTAGTTCACTCCTTTATATACACGCGTCCGAGTTCCGTGTGTCCGGCCGGCGGTTTTCCGTGGAATCTAGGCACACAGCTAGGACGCCAGGACTCGGGGTAAAACCGACCCTCCCCTGGGTATTTCGTGGTATCGGAAATCTAGTAATTACCGGTTTAATTATAGATGCGTACATTGGGAGACACGGTTGCCGTTAAACACTAATACATGGACCAGCGTAGTGAAACAGTGCATGGATTGTGTATGACCTTGGATGATTGAGGCCCGGGCCGTTATGTGGTCGCATTGTCGCTCTCGATATCTTGATGCTTCCGATGAATATATCAGCGACTTAATCTCCATTGTTGATCAAAGAAATTGAATTCTAAACTACCCTCCGAATGATGGAAAAATCGTTAGTGCACCCGAAAATTTCCAATATGAAAGGTGTCATCTCATCTTTATGTCCGTCATTATTCCGATTTTTAACGGTATTCCAGATTGCCATCAACGATCGGGGGCATCTATTGTTGTTTGCCGTATATGTGAGAGATTTATGGGTATCAGTTTTTACAAATTTCTGATATTGATTGATGTAGTTTTGATTTATATTCAATAATAATCTCAATAATTATAGGCCAGTAATTTCGAATGAACTAGAATTTTTATATTCCCTCTCGGTTGCATGGTTCCTTTTTTGAATTCGCAGATTTTAAAACTTTCGTAGACTGAAATGAGAGAGAGAGAGAGAGAGAGATTGGCAGATTGGCTTTTTATATCGTACACATTTATGTTACCAAGTTATATATATTTTAATGCTTTTAAAAAATATTATTAAAATATCTGATGTCACACATTGCCAGTAGAATGTATCAGTAACGATTTTATTAAATGCCTGAAAAACTCTAGCTATACTAACCAAACACAATACTAAGTCCCTGTGGGTTTCTTTTTTCAGGAGATTTTGAAACATTTTCCTCTAATTAAAACACATTAGTAGACAAGCTGTAAAAAAGAAAGAAAAAAATTCAATATTTTGATATACTCGTTGCATCAGTTTTAAAAACAATTTTATTTTTACGTCGTTTTTGCATACTGTTTTTGTCAATAACATATAAAAGAATGTCCAAATATAAACTTTTATAGGTTTTAATAAAAAGTTAATTTATGTTCTGAGTTGGGTAGTCTTATTTTTAATGCAACGTATGTGTATCGTTTTTTAAGCATATATATATTTACATTTTAATATACATTTCTAAGTATAACTACATCTGTATCATATTAAAACCCATTTCTCGTTTGACATTGTACGTTATGCAAGGCAATGTATAAAACTTTTTTTGCTCTCAATATATTTGGCACTATAAAAAATAATTTGAAAAATAATATACCAGTAATACATAGCAATAAGATTATTTCATCGAATTAACAATATTTGATCCTTTGTTAAACTCCTCAGCTGTTAAACAGGACATCAGGGAATCCCATTCTACATTCCTTTCTTAGGATTAAAGGTGTTGAAATATTTAAATCTGTATTTTTATTTTTAAATAACATTTTCATCGCTTTCTATGTATCGCACACATTTTGAAATTTTACCGATATATTTCAGAGTACATGTATTTAAGAATATTGTGAAATAAAAATTATGCATTTTTCTACAGCCATATATAAATTGGGGTAAATATTGAAAATTGTATTTTAGAATATATTGTTAAATAAAAATAATGCATTTTTCTACAACCATATATATGAATTGGGGTAAATATTGAAAATTGTCTAAATTTGAAATTTAAGAGCTTTATTGAAGACCACATCTTGCACTCAGAGCTACACATTGATTTTTTATTTTCGTAGGTTAAATTCGTCACAGTGCATTTTGTTGAAATCATCGGGGTGATTAATTGTGTCTGCAAACTTACTTTTCACACCGAGGGTGACAATTGTAGAAGGTTTGAAAATTTTAACTGAACGCCATCATTTAGTTTCTGAAAACAGTTCTAACAACACCAGAGGGATTCACAGCAAAGCTCAGCAAGGAAACAAGTCCGCGCTTCTTCTTCTTTTTTTTTTTTTTTTTTTTTCTTTTTACAAAATAACTCAAGACTATTTTGATCAGACCGGAGAGCTAAAGACCTGCAGATACCTGAAGACTAGCTGGATCGTGCATCTTCCAAGTCCCTGATAGTCATGCAATTGCTTCTTAGTGCGCAAAGTTTATTAAAAAAAAAACCTTGAAAAAAAAAAAAAAGCCTTGAAAAAAAAAAAAACGTTGAAATTTACAAATTATTCCTGTCTCTAAATATATAATCGTATTTTGCTGGTTTTAAATGGACATTTATGGTAACTGTCATTTTTCATCATTTATATATTGGTCGTAAGTCGCATTTTTCCCCCCTTTTTGTGAGAGGTTAGCGTTATATATGTAGCCTCGGTCTTCCTATAGTATAACGTAATGAAACAGAGGAATGATGTCACAGAGCCCAGCAGGGAGTAAAGTCATCGAACTTTTTATGATGTGATATTTACATTTATGTAGGTCATGGCCAACTTGTCACGTGATTGCAACTGCAAGATAAGTAGAGAAGACTTTGCGACAATCTAAGTGGGAATCAGAGATGTATGATATACAGAATGAACAGCCCTGTCATCTCTGAATCTGATGTTTATTTCTAAATATTTTGTACAATCAACTGTATATTTTTATTAATCGATCAAAGCATAAAAACTATTGATAATAAAACATTTACAAAGCCTTGATAAATAGGTTTGTTTTGCATAATGAAACATGTAATGTGTCGAGTTTAGCTATATATTTCACGAAAAACGAACCTTACCTTTTTAATGATAATGAAAATTATATTAGAACATTGATAAATTCGGGTGTTAATGCTTCTTAATCACAGAATAATCACAGAATATTTTCTGTTTTGACCTTGATTGTTGAGATATACCATGATAACAAAAAGCTATGATACAAAATAGAATTAATATTAAGGTCATTCAATAAACACTGTTATGGCCTGCATAAGTTGGCAATACATCTACCGTGGTCATTTAGACCCGTCAACATACATATCTATATCTGTCACTCGATGCACATTTTCCAATCTAATGACAATTTCATTGATTGCTGGAACCCAAAAATTTGTCACAGTCTGTAAAATTAACATAAAAGTTAAAACCAATATCAAAAAGTATTTTTTTTAGGGGGGGGGGGGGGGTGATAATAATATGAATACTCCCAAAAACCAAATGAATGATTAGTTTATAGTTTAGATAAAAGAAGTTTGAAAGCATTTGCTAGAGAAGATGTAGATATAATTGTTGTTACAAATGATAAATTAATCAAATATATCGTTATTCGTAATTTCAGTGTTCGTTATAAAATCTTTTTTAAAATATTGCATTTCGATTACAGTAATGTTCTAATTGGTGGTTCACCAACATATGGAACCTTTTATTGGATCACTTTTCTTTCAAAATTATGCAAAATTGATTTATATTTCTTCAAATTAATATTTTGATACATGAGAGAAGAAATAACAAATTGAATGTTATCGACTAAATCACACTTATATGTCCCATGAAATGATTACTTTTCAATTTTTCTTTTACTTACATGTACTTGTTGAAGGAAGCTGTCCATTAAATAATCTTAGTCCAGAACCCCAAAAAACGTATTAAATAAAGGATGTTGTGATATTTTAATTTAAATATTAGACATCACAAATCTTAGAACCATTTTACCAAGAGCTTGGACTTTGGGTAGATGTGTCAAACAGCAATGTGACGTAGGCCTGTCTATTTCATTGTCAGCCACTCAGCCATTGCGCTTTGAAATCGACAAGATTTGTCTGGCTTTTGAGCTAAGACTACGCAATCGATGCATATTTCGCTTGAAACCGCGTCATTTTCAACTTGTTTTGACGCAAGAAATAGATAGCTACATCCAACCAAAAGACCAAGGTCTTGTTAAAATGGTTCTAGTTTCTTTGGCAACACATGACTAAAGAACCATACAATGCGCTCCTTCTGCTTAATTGTTCAATCATTTACCATCATATGTGTCACATCAGTTGATTACCAGTCTTAAGCATTTAAGAATTTCTTTGTACATGTGCTTGACAATTTTACTGAATGGCTTGCAATGATGACTTTGGAAGTATCTGTGTACATATTTATTTCGTATCAGCCTTAAACAGAAGAATAATTGCAACCTTTTAAATCAAATTTATACCTCTGGTAATCAAAATAACGTTGCATCCTTACTAGTACTCAGTCAATGTGTGTAGTGGTACTTGAAGCCTGTATTATAGCCTTTAGGATTAGGTTAATGTGAAGGGTCATAGCTGAACATTAAAATATCTAAGTGAAGCTTTGCCAACTTTAAACATTGCAAAATAATATTCAAGGCCAAAGTTTTAAGAAATGGTTGGGCGAAAACTGGGGATGGTATGTTGTTTAATTATCCCAATTCATTGAATGAAATAACTTTAATCTTATCATTTTAATCATCATTAATATATAAAAGTGAAATTTGTACAGAGATCTGCCTCAGGAGGTTTGTCTTTTCAAAAGAGAAATGTACATGCTTACTTAAAGTGGTTTGGTATTTTCATTTTGGATGAATTTACTAAAGTGCGGTACTGTATGCGTTTTAGAATGTCCAAACCTATATATACTAACAAGAAATGCATTATTCATCATACTTCTAAAAGAAGAACAACTCACGTTTTTTCGGGGTTTTTTTCGTATTCAGTGTGTCAGAAGAATCAATACTGACATGAGGTTAGTGAGCGTTAATTAGATAATGTGGGAAATCTTGACTGCTGAGCATTATACAGTTAAAATCAAACATGACTTGAAATACCCATTTCATCAATCGTTCTATCTATATCTATATAGCTATCTAACTTTTCATCAAACTATCTATATATTTATCTTGATATTGAATTAAAACAGGAGGTTACTGTGATGTATTTGTTTTTTAAATACAAACTGCTCATATACATATAAGTCTTGTTCTTTAAGGGGGATATGTGCGGCCATCTTGTACATTTGAGGATAAGAATGTAAACATTTCTTGAACTGGCTTGTTTCTGCCAAAAACTGGCCAAAAATGTTGCCAAAAGATATAGAAGCAATAAATATGAAGTCCTACAAGTCCTTTTGTATGCATACAAGAATAGCACAATGCCTTTTCACTCAAAACAGCCGTCGAACTGCGCAGATACAGACTTATTTTCAAGATTTAAAAATCTGAAAAATATGAATGGGGTTCATTAGAGTCCTTTCTACAACCATTTGTTGAGAAAAAGTTTGAATTTTGCTCATTTATGAAGGTCGTGTTTAATGATTTGTTGTGGATTTGAAATCCTGGGGAGCGTTAATCCACAACAATTGTGCTATAACGTATAAGATGTTTCCATAGTAACGTTAACATTTTTATTATCAAACGCCCCAGATATACTGTGGTTTCATCAATATTCGTTGAATACCAATTTTCGTTGATTTCGTTGATAAGTTTTTCCGTGAAATTTAATATTCATTGAACTGCAATTTTTATGAATGTTTTGTATTGATAGAGTCATTGGCCACGAATTTACGTATCTTTGAAACTGTATCCACTTTATCCACGAAAATTGATACCCTTGAATTTTAATGAAACCACAGTATCACAAATAGTTCAAATTGTTATTAAATCTTTATGCAGATTGCAAATGACATTGAAGACAACTCAAAGGCCAATTCAAAGTTTTCAAAGTTATGTACAGTAAAACTAAGTTAAACAAAGCCCTTGCAACCATTTTATTCACTTTGCAATATCTTTAGTTCAATTTGTCCAATAAACATTTGCAGTTTTACCAACAAAATTTCTATGCGATATTTAACAACTTACGGTTGAATGCCGGACACCTAGAAATTTCGCATTAAAAACAATGCAAAATGAAGAAATTTGTAAAAACCCAACGTATTGATTTTTTTATTTATTGTGTTCAATATTTAAGAGTTCCAAGTGAAAACAGTGTCGGTAAGACTGTTTTATTTAAATGGTTACTAAATATTTGTGATTACAATTTCTTTTTATTTACTTTTACGGGACACAAAATCAATTCGCTGTATCCTTTAGTTCCCTTTATCTATGTTATTGTAAAACAAACAGCTAATTTTAAACTTATTTAGGTAAATAACAAATCAAAACTCACTCACCATACTGATTTGACCGTAAATATATATACATGTACTAGTATCACGATATCTAACATATGCCAATATGAACAAACATATTTTTTATCTGATCAACCATTTACAAAATGTATCAGAGAGTGTGGTTGATTCTCGTAATTAAAGTGCATTACTGGCTAAATTGAAATCCAAACTGTTTATAGATACATCTACGTTTGTTTAATAATTCAGTCATTTTAATTATATGCATTTTATGACTAAATTCCAGTTCTTAAACTAATACGCAGACAGTTGTAAATTGTTATCATAATGTCTGATACGAACCTAGGAAGTTGTAAGAGATTGCGTTCGAACCGTATGTGTATGTTTATACAATAAAACTAGACTTTGACCCGTGCGTTCACGGGTTGACATTGCATATGATATCGGGCATTTACAAAATAGATACATTGGAACGCCGTTTATTGTTGACATTTGCATAATCAAACTTCAAGTCTACAATAATGCTAATAATTTCACTACACTTTTCCGAGTTGGAATAAACTAACCGTGTCTCGGGAAATGCTTTCATCACAGTTAAAATGTCTCCCATATACCCGTAATGTAGCAGAAAATTGCAGAATCGCTCCAAGACGATTTTGGAGAAAATTAATAAAGTTGCATTGAAAATAACAGTCAAATTGCTCACAACAAACTATTTTGAAGCTGTTTATACCTTTCTTTGAAAAGTTTAATTCTATAATTGCAGAGTTCAACATATTTCAACAACGTTTTTTTACACACCATGTCGACATTCGAAACTCTCGGGAATTTTTATAGTAAATGCACTGTCTTAGAGTTATCTCCCGTATTTTCTTTTTCTTTCCAATGAAAATTAGCACACATTTGTTTTTTCGTTTCAAAGTTTATCCATGCAAATGTGTTATTGTGGAAACATAAAAAAAGAGCCTCCTGTGCTTTAGCGTGAATGTAATGCGCATGCGCAAGATTGTAAAATAAAAAAAATTCAGATGATTTCCGGAATTTTTCGAGAAATTTTCGTTGATTATTAATTAAGAAAGCTTGATTGAGAAAAAATATAATCAAATTGGTAATCTTCAAGTACCAATTATGTTTAAAATATATAAAACAAAATACACTACTCTTCCGATTTATCGGTATTAAAGCTAAAAAAATTCGACTCTATTATTTTAATATAGTAGTATAGATATGTTCAAACTAAGATATGAACACCAATATCGTAATAAAGATAGAATCCGCTGTTTTGCATAAAAAAAATAGCGAACGTCAATTGTTTGTTACAATTCTATATCGTTCAAAACTGTCTGAAAAATAAAAGCGAGATCTTAAAATCTGCGAGGACTACTTCTCGCGATTTTACGCGGGTTTCAATTCCTCATAGTCCTAACCGTAAAACAATATCACAAAGATTTCATCAAAAATTTCAGAGTCAAAATTTGCTTACGTTAAGTTGTTAACATTGTAATGAGGTATTTTTTTTATAAAAATATCTTCTTATTACATATTAGAAATACACGTTTTCCATTATATACTTTGTTCATCTACTTATTTATGATTGCTTTCAGGATATTCCAAAGTGAAGCAGAACACAAAAATATCACGTTTGATACGAAATTTCAGTAATGTAAGTTTAATAGCGAAGCACCAAGTGCAAAATGTTTGAAGTTCTTTGTTTGTATAATTATATGCTTGACAATAGTAATTGCTTGCAATAATGATCTGGTGGTATTTGTGTATACAGTAAAACCTGTTAAGTATGTACACGGATAGAGCGAAATCTTGGACGTTTAATGGAGCCCCCGGCAAAATTTTTAACATGCAAACTGTTACAGTTACAAGAAATTCAGTTTTAAAGAATTTACGGTTATAACGAACTGATTTTAAGTCCCATAGAGGTGAAAATTAACAAAATTTACAATTTTTATTATGAATTGTTTTGAAGTCTCAAAACTTATAAATACTGAAAGGCAAATTTTTTTTAATGATTTGATTTAAAAAATCCATATATTTACCAACAAATTATTTATAACGTTTCTGGGTAAGGCATTTTATTTCATGCCTTATATAACCACAAATGGTGGTCATCGTGGGGAAAACATGTATAGCGAGTTATTACGAATTCGTTACACGACGAATTTAACGAATTACGGATACATAATATTCCATATTTGTTAAAGAAATATTAGCTCGATTTGTTTAGATTTCTCTACTCTTCCTTACTTGACCTTACATGTGTACATTTGTTAATATTTATATTTTGTACCTCATGTACCATTGATATATATGGTTTGAGAGAAATAAACACTCTGGACGGGATATAGGGGTAAATTTACTGGTTCTTAGGGTTTCGTTAGAACCAAGTTTTACTGCTGTATATTTATTTCTTATCAGCAATTAACAGAATTGGCCAGAATTGATGCATCACTTTAAATAAAAAAAATATATACTTCTGGTAAATAAAATTCCTCCCAGTGTTCAGTCATTTTGTGTATGGTGCGTATTATAGAGCTTTTATTTCTGGGGGATAATTAAAAGGGTCGTGGTTATACATTATAATTCCAAAGTGAAACTTTGAAAACATTAAACATCACAAAATAATAGTTTAAAAAAAATAGCGCAGTCAACGGCAACAGAGCCGCCAAACTTTGAGGAATTGCTGGGCAAATAATGGGTAAGCTAATGTTACTTGATAATTATCCCAATTCATAAAATTGAATAACTTTAATCTTATTATTTTCATCAGTATTATAATAGCGAAATGTGTACAAATAGAGATCTACATCAGGAGGCTTGTTCTTTCAACAGAGAAATGTACATGTTTTCCTAAAGTGGTTTGGTACATGTATTTCCATTTTGGAAGAAATTACTAATGTGTAATACTGTGATAGGTGTAATTTTAGACTTCCATAACAATGAATCGCATTATTTATTATCATAACAAAAGAAGAACAACTCACTATTTTCCCTTTCGAGTCTCTGCCAGAAGAATCAATACTGACTTCATTTGACGTTGACGTTAGTGAGAGTTAATTCGACAATGTGGTAAACATCGACTATAGAGCATTACAGTCAAAGTAAACCACAGTGTAAAAAGTAAAGTATATCTGTCTTTGAATATATTTACCAATTCATCTAGTTGTTTTGAGGTATTTGTTGATGTATACTACTTTTTAATTCAAACTGTTCATATACGTTAGGTTCTTAAACATAGTGTTTATGTAACTGATAGGTGCATCGTATTTTTTTTTAACATATATAGAGATATGAAAAAAATCTCATTATTATGATATTACTAAAACGATACACTATTAACTGTTTTGTTCCGTAATGTGAGTGCTTTTATACTAAATTCTTGTAGATACACCAAATTGAAATAATGAATATTGCATCACAGAATTCTAAATAAATATCGCTTTCCTTTTCATAACATTTTAAACAATTGATAATCACTTGTCAGCCTTATTATTTTTTTTATTGATCGTCATTATGGATAGTTCATAATTAAGGACGTACGTTAACTTTGTTTTATCAATGCACAAGCAAATAACATTGTTGTGTAACGGTGGGAGGACAAACTCATCCAAAAAATAAATACAAGCAAAAGAAAAATAGACATGATTAACTTTTTTCGATCCTTTCATGTCAATTATTTTAAAGCTCTCAAAAAGTAGACAGTCAAACTCCATGTACCTTTATACGTTAATTTATTTTTTAAAATGTACATGTAGGTTGCGAGAAAAGGTGCCCCCACCCCCAAATGATGCTACGTGCCTGATCAACATTTAAATGTTCCAGCGAACCAACAAATCCAGTAAAACTTCAATTATTATGATTGAATTAGCAATTTAACTCATAGAAAATTCTACAGCAGTGTTTAATAATTTAATAATTGTTTTTGTTATCATTTTATTGATGCAAATTACAATTTGAACAGTAGTGATGCACCGCCGTTAAGTTTTGTTTCATGTTAGAAATGAATCTAAAGATTAAACTTATTCAGATTAACATACGAACATGTGTCCTTTTTATTTACAAAATATGTTGTAATAAATTCCTCACAGTATAAACTTTTTACTGTAGATTTGAATGAAATAGATTTAGACAATTGCAAACTTCGCCGCCTTCCCTCTTGATCCGCCAATGCATTTAATGCAAAACGAAAGTACACTTTCTTTCTGGATAAAACCCAAGATGGCGACCGAAAGAAAACCAGTGAAACAACACGTTGTTTTCAACTGTACAATCTGTTTGCAGCAGATAGTTAAACCCAGAAGTCTACCCTGCTCACACACTTTCTGTGAAGAATGTCTACAGCATTTCATATCCAGGGAAGCGATCGGGAGAGAAGAGTCGAGTTTTGAGTTTAAGTGTCCGATATGTCGCCGTGTGTCTGGGTGTCCCGAGCAGGGAGTTCCCGTAGAGGAATGGGCGAAACATTTTCCAGCCAATCTTCTACTTAATTCTCTGACCACTTCCTTGGAGGAACAATCTCAGGATAAATTGTGTGCAATGTGTGTACGTGATAACAAACACGTAAAAGCAGAGTATTTGTGTAACGATTGCCGCGAGTTGATATGTGCGGCTTGTAAAGGTATTCACAAAATTAATGTCATCCTACAAAAGCACAAAATATCACCAATTAATATGAAAGATCTAGATGACGACCTGCAGTTTCCAGACGTGGACGAACCTTGCCATATACATCAAGGTAAATTCGTGGAGGTATTTTGTCTGGATCATGATGCGTTATGCTGTAGCATCTGTTTAGCTACCAAGCATAGACATTGTGAGCGTGTAGAAGCAATTGATGAAATCGTTAAAGGAATAGAGAAGTCAAACATTGACAAGAACATTGGGGTTCTATCTAAATTAGCCCAGGTAGCTAAACAAATGATAGAAATCAAAGAACATACGATAAAAGATACTTATGCGAGTAAGGAAACGATCCTGACAAACGTTTCAAATGAAATTGAGAACCTTAAAAGAAAGCTTGATGAAAGTCAACAACAGTTTGTGAAAAATTTCTTACGATTACATGAGGAAAACGAAGATAAACAAAAGCAGTGCGTCTTGGATTTAAAACAATACCTGCTGACCGTCAGAAATGGAGAGTCTCTTTTATCTGCTGTTCTACAGAGGGGCTCCGCAAAGCAGATGTTTATATTGGCCATGAAAATTATCGCTGATGTAGAAGAACAGTTCAAACAATTTAAAGACAAATACTCAGAAGATGAAGAGATTCAGTACGAACATGACCACACTACCATATTCAAACAAATGTGTGAGCATGGCAAAATAGAAGCTGTCAAAAAAATAACAAGGCCTTCAGGGACCATTTGGAATTTATCAATGCATTGGCAATCTGCTGGGGTTGTTGAAATCAGAGAACAGAAACAACAACCATTAATATATCAAAACGTAACTGACTTATCGTCACTCAAGGCATCTAAGGAAAAAACGTCCGAGTTTCAGATCTCTATCTCTGGATCAGCAGATCAGGGTGTTTTTGTTGATAGTGAAACGGTTGTTATAGCCTGCTCATCTCCAACCTGTCTAAGAGTTCTAAAATTAAATGGAACAGAAATGTCAATTCATTTACCTATTGAACTTAAAGGAAGACCAAGTCTTTGTGTAAGTTTTACCAAAGACTTGTTGTATGTCGGGTGTCTGTCTTCAGTTTACAAACTGAAGATCATAAGTGATAAAATGAATCAGTTCAAGGCAACATGTATGGCTAAAATTGATTTGAAAGAAGACTTTGACCGCTTTTGGGTAGATGAAAAGGAAAATAGGATTGTTGTTGCAACGCAGGAAAAGATTTCAATTTTCACTCTTTCGCCTATTTATAATGTACAAACAACATTAATTAAGAGTTCCATATCCGGTGGTTTACCCTCAATATGTATAAGGCAAGATCGACTTGCTTGCATTAGTGCAAAAGAGGTACTCTGTTTTTCATTGTCGGGTCAGCAACTGTTCCGGAGTCAAATTCCTAAGGTACAAAGCATCAGGTGTTTAACCATTGATCCTCTGAATAATGTGTATGGTGGTTGTACGTGGCGCCAGGGATGCAGTACATATAACGACAGGTATTTTATTGGTAAATGCAGTAAATGTTTCCGTTATCTGTCCGACCACAAGGACGTTGATGGTGTGTTTCAGATTTTGAGCGATGGTATTATTGGGCGTTTGTTTATTACAGACTACCCAAACCCCCAGCTTTTGTTCTTTGATGAATATTCCGAACAGTTTGTTGTTTCTGATGGAAGGAAATGTACTGTCTACAGACTCTGTTTGTTTAGTGAATCCGCAATTTAAAAATTAAAGCTAAATGATTAATTAATTTACAAAAATATAGCCCGAAGTTAGCCCTAGGGATCATTTAATCCCGAACTTAATTTGACAGAACAGTTAAACTTGCAATTTGTTTGGTGATTTACAGGTTTAAATTTGTACTATATGAACGCCATCGCCATCTTCGCTAGCCAAGGGTTCATGATCCACTCTGCTCCTTTACAACTTGTAGAGGAACAGAATGGATCGTAAACCCTTGGCTAGCGAAGATGTACGAACGCTATTTTCATTGATATTTATGGTATCATTTGTTTTTATGTATGTGTCTGCTTAAAATTCTCTAAACTGATTTATTTTTCCTATGAATATTGTCAGTTCAAAATTCTAGACCTGTAAAACTGTTTTCATGCAGCATGTATGTTTTGTTTGGGCCTTTGTGTATTCCTATTACATGTATTAATATTGTCATAAATGCAGATACTATATAGTACTCCCTAAGTTAGTAGTTTAAATTATTTTGTAATATATGCAATTATACATGAACTGCTTATGAAATCACTTGATAGAAAATGTATGCCGCGATTTATTCTTGGATAATATGTTAGGGAAATGAAGTTTACAGAGGTTATTTAAACAATGAAATGGTGATTCATTCGGGATATGAAGGTAGCGACATTTCAGAAAAAATACATAACCAGCCTTAGCGGGATCGCTACCTTCATAACCCGAATTAATCATCACAGAAAGCATTTTATTGTTTATATAAACATCTTTCCTTTAACTAATTAATAAATTAATTATGAAAAGTTAGTAAAATTTACTAAATTACTGTTAACGTACATAAGTACGTTAGCTAAAAGAAACAGCCAAATCGTCTCCGGTGAGACTTTGAGTCTCATCAATCATGTTATTTCGTGCAGTCCGTAATTTTTCTTAGGCCGCTGTAGTTTCGACCAATCGATAAACAGGGCGTGTCAATTTTCGTCCTGTCAGTTTCAGCCGCTGTTGATTTCGACCAATCGATAAATGGGGCGTGTAGATTTCTGTCTGGCTGTTTCTATAATGCTATGAATTAACCATAAGCTTCCGTAAGAAATAGATGAAAGAATACTTTTTTGATGTACATATATGAATATTTTTCTCTTGTCATGCATGTAATATAATATGTTTTACGGTGCTACCGTTTTAGCGAGCGCAGCAAGAATTACACATATCTTGCATCATTGTCAACCTAGTGTTATTTAGGTATCAACGAATGTCAAAGTCTCAAAGAATGTTTGAGAGAGTATTGCTATACAATAAGTATGCCATAGGTACTAATTTGAATGATTATGATACATACAGCGCAACCCCCTACAGAGAGAGAGAGAGAGAGAGAGAGAGAGAGAGAGAGAGAGAGAGAGCGGTCCCTGTTTGTAGGTTGTGTAATTTCCCACTTTCAAATTTAATGGTTTGACTATAAGCAATATCTACATAAATTTTTGAACTGTTTATTTTTTCATTTTATTCCTTTTTATTTACTTCAAAATGTCCTATTGTTTATTTCCTTCTGCCTACTGTACATGCATGCATGCACAATTAGCTTAAAAATGGATCGATATGACAGTAAAGCAAGGCTCTTGCTAGTATATATTTATATAATCTCTATATAAAAAAATTAAAAACAAATCATGTGTCAATGAGGCAGGTATCGCAGTCTATACTGAAATAGCTAGAGAGAGAGACAGCGGTCCCTGTTTGTAGTTTGTGTAATTTCCCACTTTCAAATTTAATGGTTTGACTATAAGCAATAAAAAAATTAAAAACAAATCATGTGTCAATGAGGCAGGTATCGCAGTCTATACTGAAATAATTTAATTATGGTTGTAACGCGGCATTTGATTGGATAGAAAAATTTAGTTAAATTTGTATAACCTGGTTTGCACGTCACAAGACACGTCACAATGCACCGACGTACTAATTCACTTGACGTTACGTTTGAATTTTGAACAGATTTATATCATTTTTAAAAGTAAAACGGACTCAATTTGTACAGCAAATTCCAGAAAATTAAATTATAAGGAATGAACTCAATGTCTACCCAAGTTATACTCGTATAACCTGGGTTGGAGCAATTTACGCTTTTTTATAATCCGCTTCGCGGATTATAAAGCGTAAATTGCCCCAACCCAGGTTATACGAGTATAACTTGGGTAGACATTGAGTTCATTTCTTAAATAGCTATAGTACACTCGTTACATATGTTTGATCCACCTCTCAATTTATCGCGGGAAATATAGCGCGAGAGCACTGTGACGTCATCCATTACTTTGTTCGTCTTTGTTTTAGTTATTCGACTCAATACGAAGGTATGGAAGCATATAACAAATCTTTTGAGTCTCACCAAAGCATATGAGGTACCCAAAACGTGTCTTCAAACTTTAAGACACCGTAAATTACGAGTTAAAAGTCGGCCATTTTTGGCATAGCACCACGGGTGAAAACATTAGAGAGCATTATGGGACGTAGACAAAAAATTTGTTTGATGAACTGTAGGTTTAGCTCGATCTTTTTCCCCGCGTACACTGGTTATTAGAGCTCGCTTCGCTCGCCGACGCTACGCGCCGGCGAGCTGCGCTCGCTATAAGTTACAATCATTTATCTAAGTGGATGTAAATAAACATGTCTGTAGGTGTGGAAATAAAAAAAAGTGTTAAATTCTATTTTTAAAAACAATCAATGGAGTTTTATGCAAAAAAAAGTTCACCAAAACTCAATTGATTAAAATGTGCTGGTCGCTGTAGGAATGGGTCGCTTCAATTAAGGATGTAAAGATAACACCAGAAATTTTTTTTTCTACTGTCTGGTTTACTAGTAATATATTTTACGGTGCTACCGTTCTGGCGAGCGCAGCAAGAATTACACATACATGTACCTTGCATCATTGTTAACCTATAGTGATATTTAGGTATCAACGAAGGTCAAAGAATTTCTCTACAATAAGAATACCGGGGCAAAGGTACTAATTTTAATGGTCACTATACATACAGCGCAACCGGCCCCTACCCCTCTCCAGAGAAAGAGAGAGAGTGCCCAGTCCCTGTTTGTAGGTGTGTAATTTCCCACTTTTAAATTTAATGGTTTGACTATATGCAATATTTCCATTCTTTTTAACTGTTTATTTTTTTTCTTTATTCCTTTTTATTTAGTTCAAAATATCCTATTGTTTATCTACTCCCTACTCGTACACTCATATACTTACCTGCCTACTGTACATGCATGCGCAATTAGCTTAAAAATGAATCGATCTGACAGTAAAGTGTGGCTCTTGCTAGTATATATTTAAATAATCTCTATATTTAAAAAAAAAAAACAATCAAATGTCAATGAGACAGGTATCGCAGTCTATACTGAAATAGCTAGTACACGCATTTACAGATGTTTGATCCACCTCTAAATTTATCGCGGGAAATATAAGGTGCGTTCAGAGTTCACCAGATTGTTACCAACGGCAAGTTCGGTCACCAATGTTTACAAATGGTTCCCAGTGGTAGCAATCGGTTACCAATGTTGACCATTGGTGTACTTTCAATTTCAAATGAGGTCACCAAATCTACCAGCAGTCTAGAGCTTGGGCAAGTTTGGTAGGTGACGCCATTATGCTAATTCAACATGGCGGGATATAAGATGCCTACAGATACTGATGTGAATAAAGACTTTAGAATAAGATATATATATGCATATCTTATTGAATGAATATTTTGAAGACAATCTAAGACAACCGAGGGCTTCTAAAACCCACTTCTATAACCAGAAACATGTTATTATTATAGAAAGTATGTGATAGAGAACAGGCATTTTGATATTCGAGCTTGGACTTTCGGTAAGACGTTACTATTTCTTGCATCAAATCAAGTTAAAAGGATGTTGATATCGAGTGAAATATGCACAGATTTTGTAAAAATTGCTTTACAGATTTCAAAGATCCATGGCCAACAAAGAAATTATTGATAGGCCTATGTCACATTGCTGTTTGGAACAACTACCCAAAGTCCAAGCTCTTGTTAAAGAATTGATTCTATATATATACATTTTTGCTGGCGTTAAATATTTATTATCAATTTTGCAATTAATCTTTACTCTCTTTGTATTAATGATGGATTGGTAGTCATTTTGTAGACTTCTTTATATAATAGGGAATTTAACAAAATTGTCATCAAAGTTGTGTATTATAATGACTTTTTAAGCATAATAAATCACTCAATGAAGCTGTTTTAAAGGGAAAGAGTAACACTTCACAGAGGAAAAGTATTTTGTTTTGTTTTCAACTGTTTTATATGTTAAAATTGTTACAACTGGTAACCAAGTGTAACCAAAGGCTACCTTTTGTTTGAATTTGACAAAAAATCGTTCATAGTACTACCTATACAAATTGCTACAATTGGCTGCACTTGGCGACCAATGACCACCATAGTTCACCGATGGCAACCAAATGCTGCCAGCGGTAAATTCGTGGAGGTATTTTGTCTGGATCATGACACGTTATGCTGCAGCATCTGCTTTGCTACCAAGCATAGACATTGTGAGCGTGTGGAAGCATTAGACGAGATCGTTAAAGGAATAGAGAAGTCAAACGTGGAGAGGAACATTGGGGTTCTATCTAAATTAGCCCAGGTAGCTAACAAAATAGTAGAAAACAAAGAACGCACGATAAGAGAATCTAATGCGAGAAAGGAAACAATCCTTTCAAACGTTTCTAATGAAATAGAGAACCTAAAAACCAAGCTTGATGAATGTCAACAACAGTTTGAGAAAAATTTCTTAAAATTACACGAAGAAAATGAAGAAAGACAGAAGGAATGCGTCCTGGATTTAAAACACTTCTTGCTGACCATCAGAAATGGAGAGTCACTGTTATCTGCAGTTCAAGGGAAGGGTTCCACAAAGCAGACGTTTATAACGGCCATGAAAATAATTACTGATTTAGAAGAACAGTTCCAACAACACAAAGCCAACTACTTAGAAGATGAAGAGGTTCAGTACGAACATGACCACACAATCATACTCAAACAATTGTATGAGCAAGACAAAATAGAAGATGTCAACATGGTGAGAAGACCATCAGGGATCATCTGGAATCTATCAATGCATTTGTCATCTTTTGGAATTCTTGAGAATATAGAACAGAGACAATTCACGGCATTTTATCAAATCGTTACTAATCCTGCAAAACTTAAGGCGAAGAAAGAGTCCGAGTTTCAGATTTCGGGATCAGCACATCAAGGGGTTTTTGTTGATAGCGAAACACTTGTATTAGCCTGCTCATCTCCACCCTCTCTGAAAGCATTTAATTCCAATGGAACACATATTTCATTTGATTCTCCAATTGATTTGAACGGAAAACTAAGCCTTTGTGCAAGCCCTACCAGAACAATGCTGTATGTTGGGTGTTCATCTTCAGTTTATAAACTTAAGATTGTAAGGAAGAACGTGAGTGCTATTGGTGCCACGTGTAAGACTGAATTCAATGTTAAAGAATCTTTTGACATTTTTTGCTTGGATGAAGAGCAAAATAGGATTGTGGTTGCAACAGGGGCTAAAATTACAATTATCACACTTTTGCCTATTTGTAATGTTCAAACAGTCGTAGTTCCGAGTCCTGAAACAGTTGCTTTACCACTACTTTGTTTAACTCAAGACCGATTAGCTTGCGTGAGTGGACAAACGGTAATTTGTTTTTCACTGTCTGGTCAGAAACTGTTCCAATTTCAAATTCCTAAGGTCCAAAGCATCAGGTGTATTACCTTTGATCCTTTAAAAAACGTGTATTGTGGATGTAGAGCTATCAGGGATGCAAAAAGTACTACGACAACATTGGTTTGGGTGTATGTAACAGTTGTTTCAAGCCTCGGTGTGATCACAAGGACATAAATGGAGTGTTTCAGATTTTGAGTGATGGCAGTAACGGGCAATCTTTTATTACAGAGTACCCGGATGCCCATTTTCTAATCTTTGATGAGTATTCCGAACAATTTGTGGTCTCTAATGGAAATAAATGTACTGTCTACAGACTCTGTATATGAAGTTGCTGGGCTAAAGTTTTCTAAAAATCTTATGTCACGTGTTTTATTTAACAGATGTGCATTTGTTTTGAGAAATTGTTCATCCTTGGCCCAGACAGCTGATTTCATTTATATTGATAATTCTTTAGTGCTTTGTATAATTCATGTTCTAAAGTGGTGCAATTCATGCATGATGGTTTTTTTTCGTAATGTGTATTCTTAAGATCCCCTAAGGACATTCTTGTATCAATGTTTTCATTTGCTTTGTACAAATACGTATTGTATATTGTCTATATTGTAATGATATCAAGAAGCTTATAAGATCGTTACTGAAGATAATTCATTACTAGGGACAGGAATAAGTTCGCTATTATATCCGTTATTTGTTTTTGTCGTTATGTTGTCGTATGCCATTGTTCAGAATGTTTTAATGTCTTTTGAAGAAAGAAAAAGTTTTTCAGAAAGTAAACTAGGATCATGGAACAAAAAAAGTCTTGATATATCATCAAAATTAAAGTTCATTTTTAATCAAATGGCTACGGGGCCTTGACACCTGCTCCATTCTTCGACCTTGATCCTTTCATCTTAAAAAATTGTTCAAGGTCATTGCACACCACTCAGTGGGCGTAATTTGATATCGGTATCAACGGGAAATATGATTCGGACAATTATTTTAACACAGAAAGGTTATTTGACTTTCTATTAAAAAACGGACAACTTCAATGGGACGGACAATCGGACAAGATTTATTGCACATCCTCTACCCACAGTTCAGTGAAGCATACTGTAAACGTATTATGATTGGCGTGTACAATATTTGGCGGTAATTAGTTTTGAACAAGTTGGCGTATATTTGAATTAGCGTATTCCTGAATGTGCCTTTTCTTATACATATTTGCATAGCATTTAGCGATGTACTTGATTTAGCGGAAGCCGTATCCCGCCAAAAGCGCTAAATAGAATACACAGCCAAATGTAGTACGTTTACAGTATGCTACAGGCAATGATTTCACACAAAGAGGATTTTTTACTTTGATTGAGAGACGGGCTGTCACTATTCTATATGTAATGTTCACGTGTTCCCTTCCCTGTTTTGTAAAAAAAAGTATTTGTTGATTTTACCTACAGATCTACGGATCACGTTCACAAAATTCGGAACAGGTAACCATGGATTCCCAATAGAAACAGGTAGATGGCATAACATGGATAACAATTTAAGAAAATGTAGATTGTGTGACTCTAATAGTATTGGGGGTGAATTTCATTATATTTTAGAATGCACACATTTTGCAAACGATGGAAAAATGTTTTTGTCCAAGAAATATGATGAAAACCCAAATAGTAAAAAAATTAACGAGCTGATAAATACTTTTAATGTAGAAAAGCTAAAAATGTTGTCAAGATTCATTCAGAAAATGTTCAATCAAAGTCTGCTCTTCCAAAAACAAACCTATACAACCTACTGTATTGTAAACTCAACTTTCATATATTTATCACTACATGTACTATACATGTGAGCATTGACTGTATATGTATTTTGTGTTCAGTTCTATATTCTCATGTGGAACCTCAAATATCAGTGAACTGGTCTTGAATGAATGAATAAACAATTGATTTGAATTGCTTAGAATATTGTATCGTACATGTATATATGAGAATGCTGCCTGCGTCACAGTATATATAATAGTGCCATATCATTTATCCAAAATAAAGTCACAGTATTAGAATTAGACAATAATTTATGTACTTAAAATTCTTATAAAAGTAAAAGAGTATATCCCCAGCTTAATTGTTTCTAGCTCATGCACTGATCCAGAAAATTTTTCCAGGGGTGGAGGTGGAGGGGGTCCGAATTTGAAGTCGGAGGGGGGGGGATACAATAATCATCAGAAATCTTGACAAGCCAAAAAAAACCCAAATTTCATTAAATTCCTTATCCGTGGGGGTGAGGTGGGGGTGGTTTGCCGGGGGGGGGGGGGTCCAAGGCATATTTGCGATAATTTAACAATGTAAATTTAATAAATTTTCATTTCTCAGGGGGTGTCGGACCCCCCCCCCCCCCCGATCCGCGCGTGTAACACATGACATGCATGATGCTTCCATCTACTGCGTGACCCAGTTGGACAACATAAATTATGTAGCGCCAGCTGTATATATAGAACCATTTAACAAGAGCTTGGACTAAGGGTAGTTGAGTCAATCGGCAATGTGACGTAGGCCTGTCTATTTCATTGTAGGCCTCTCAGCCATGGCTCTTTGAAATCAACAGGATTTGTCTGGCTTTTAAGCGAAGACTACGCAATCGGTGCATATCTCGCTTGTAACCAGCGTCATTTTAACTTGTTTTGACGCAAGAAATAGATAGTTACATCCTACTGGAAGCCCAAGGTCTTGTTAAAATGGTTCTATTTAAACGTACGTGTTTGCCTTTGGGGTGAATTTACCGTAGAAACAGAAACTAGGGCAGGGGTTGGGGTTTCTTATCTTATGTAACAAATTGGTTTATTTCATTATGCAGTTTGCATTATTCATAAAGTTTATACAGTTTAAACAGTTTATTGTCATTCTTACAGGGGAAGGAAACTTAAAATATGTTGTACAATAAATCAATTAATTATCATCTACTATAATTGTAAATCGTATTTATTTTCATTAAAAACCCCGGAACAATGAATAAATAAAGAAAATCGCTCGCTAAATTTAAATTTCCCGCCGCCATGAGGGCTGCCATTGAACTTTAATCTATGACGTCACACCATCTTATCAACATAACATCATGATATTCGCTCTAAATGACAAGTTCTGGAAAATTTGAAACAATATTGATTTGAGACCGTTCTCTTACCTTTGCAAACTACAAACAAACGTCAAATGGAGCATGTTCGTTGAAATCTAAAAGCGGAGGTTAGTGTCTGAGAAATTTCCGCGTAAATGTGGAAATTGTCAACAGATGCCAAGTATTATAGAAAAAGTCTGCCGTCGTTATTTCGACATGGTAATTCCGACGTTAAAGAATGAATTTTAAACATCCCGATTACAATTATAACATTTAATTCAGTTAACGAAGAACTTGACTTGAAATAAAAAATTTAATCGAGGTCGTTTTCAACTTTGAATGATAGCAGATTAACAGCTGTCATTTACTTATGAAAATGCATATATTTATGCATACAATGATACATGTATTTATTCTTTAGATTGACGTGTGAACTCAAACATTGTCAATTTTGTTTAGTCGATTATTTGAGTAACAGAAAGGCATAAACCAGCGTTAATAATATTCAGAGAACTGTGTACATTCATTTGTATATGTAAACCAAACCGGAATAGATGGTGTGACGTCAAAATAACTAATTTTTTTGGTTTTTAATACAAAAGAGTTCTACATCATGTCAGCCTCCATTAAATACGATTTCTCCAACTTCAAACGTTCATTAATAAAAGCTTAATTACGTATTTTATTTCCAAAACAGCATGGCCACATCTGATAATTTACAACTCTACAGCAAATAGTATTCATGTTTTCACTTTTGCCTAAGTTAAAAAGTTACCCTGGGCTGCGTTCAAGATCGTAACAGCTAGCCTAGCCGCTAGGTCGTATATATCTAGGTCTATTGAACGGACCGCTAGGTTAGTCGCTAGGTCTCATATTTAAAGTTTGTAATATATTCGACTAAAGACTACTTACATTGACATAATTTGTTAATTTCAAGCGGAAATATACATGGTAAAACTCATTATAACTTAAAGGATGAACAAAATATCACTAAGTATATAGATTTCAAGTTTGTTACAAAGTGGTAACCAAGGTGGGCTGGCCATCTTGAGTTTGCTACTTAGCATAAAATATTTAGGCTACGAATACCTAAGCAGCTAGACTATAGCCTACCCATGCGCGGATCTAGAGGGGGGGTCGGAGGGGGGGTCCCGACCCCCCCCCCCCCCCCCCTGGAAAATGAAAATTTATTAAATTACCATAGTAAAATTATCGCGAAAATATGCCTCGGACCCCCCCCCCCCCCTGGCAAACACAATTATCCTTCGGACCCCCCCCCCCCCCTGGAAAAATTTTCTGGATCCGCGCATGGCCTACCGTTCAACTACGTAGCCCTACGTAGCAGCTACGATCTTGAATGCAACCACCACTTTTTTTTTTGCAACGTTAGACCTAACCATTAGGAACATAGCTTCATAATTTGCTTCCGACGCCAGTGAGCTATGATCAATAGATTAGAGTTAGGTTAACCGTTTAGCATAATAAAGCATGATTTATGTAGAGTTAGGAAGTTAGGATTTAGATCATTTTTGTAGGGTTTAAGCTTTAAAGCATTTTTTACGCAACCTTCAAAATTTGGTTCAGCGGCCCAAATAAGGAGATAAGGGACCGGCCCTTCAAACATTCTTTCTCAGATTTTTTTAAGAATGGTAATGAATTTCTAAACACTTGTTGAACAAAAATCTTACACCTGAAACAAAATAGTATCTGGCCCTTATAATGTAGACCATGTTTTTCTGTTTTAAATCATTTAGCAAAATTAAGGTCGAATATAAATCTCAAATTCTAAAATCAGACATGCAGAAGGATCTCCTCGTTGCTCGCAACGAGATCGTGTCTATAGTTATGAAATTCTTATTGCTATCTCTGACTTAAATCAACTCTATAAATATTAATAAATTGTGTTAAATCTTACTGGTGTTTTCATTTCAAGTGTTGACTATTGTTCAGGAATCCACTTTCCTGGGTTGATTTTTAACTGAGTCAGCATTCGATCACATGAGTTATTGCCCTTGTCGTACTGGTTCCGATTACACATGTATATAATATTGTGTGTTGTCGGTTTTTTGTTTTTTGGTGTTTTTAGGGTCTTCCGTTTCCAACGGAAGACCCTCTTGTTTTTCTTCGGTTTCTTTTTATTATTATTTTATTTTTTATTTTTTTTCTGACTCCTTCTTGGCTTTATATCTCAAAAAGTTTTCATCCGATTTCAATGAAATTTTCAGAGCTTTTGTAAAGTTACCGTGCCTCAAAGATGGTAAAGTTTCAGCATTTACGTCACTTCCGTTCAAATTTGGCGGCCATATTTAAATTTAAAAAAAGTGATTTTGTCCGGAAGAAATCTCTGTTAACTTTAAAGATATCGCTTTGAAATTTTTACTGATGATAGATGTATCAATTCTATAATGTACTGAGGGGTTTAAAAATTTCTTTATTAATTTTGCTCAAAACTGGAAGCAGTTCCAATTTTTGGAAATTTTCATTTTTTTGAACAAAATAAGACAATACTACAGTCTTATAGAACTTGCCATGGTGAATTCAAATCTGAAATCCGTCTGAAAATCGAACGACGCATTACAGAGATATCGGGGTTTAAAAATTGATTTTTCCGGAAATTTTGATTCCGCGTCCTTGGTTTAAAAAATAATGTAATGTTCAAAGTAAAATTAACTCCTACCAAAAATAATTGTTAAGTCGTACTTGAACACATTCGGATTTTTTTTAATTAAGTCGTTCTTGAAATCGGAAAGGTTTTGTTAATTCGTACTCAAAATCATTCGGATTTTGTTAAGTCGTACCAGGAATAATTCGATTTTTTCATCTTTTTATTTTAGTTACTCTTGTTATTGGTTTTAGAGCTCTGCTTCTTACAGGAACTTCCAGCTTTAATTCCGACATTAACGGAAGACCCACTCGTTGCTTTGCAACGAGCTTTGCTCTAGTTTTATTATTATTATTTTTACAGTGGTATTTGACTTATTTGTGCCCTGTTTATTACGGGCCGCCGGAAGGCGGTCCGTTATTTGATACACATTTAAATATTGTTACTGCGTTTCTGCGGGATAGTTCATTTTTAGTAGAATTAATACTATGCTTTTTTTTTATGAATTAAAAGTAAATTTGTATGTAGAAAAATGTTTTATGCCTTTTAGAAAATATCACATATTTTTTGTCTTACTCGTAAATGAAAAGTAGGTCATACTTAGTAGATTGTCGTATTTGGCGCGTTTTTATCGAGACTATAATCTATTCGGAAAATTTCGGAGTTCTTCATTCTTTTCAAAACGGTATGCGGGACATACTTAAGACCTGAAATACTACAGACCTGAATGTCATTAAATTTTATATAAATGATATATTTTAATTTCTATGTGTCGTGTCAAATAAAATGACTTTTGTATTTATTATATTTCCATGTAAAATGTGGTAGAAAATATCATGAAATGACATCATATTAATTATTAACGCAAGAATAAGACAGAAATGAAAATTTGAATTCACTGGAAAATTTGAACTAATCCATTTTTATTTTATTATGAGGTCCCTTGAAATCATATATTAAGCTAATGCATTAAGTTTTCATTCAATACAATGCAACAACAAAAAACCCAAAATGGTTTGAAATACATAATCTCCAAGAGAAATTTTAAATGATGAGTTGAACTTTGTATTAGAGTAATGTACAAATCATTGTGTTCTCCACTACTTCATACTATGGCAATGATCATACAATTTCCGTTAGAAATGCTTACAGTAACGAAATCGATTCTTTGTGATAATAGTAAAATGTTAAACTTCAAAACAAGTTGCTGAAAGTATATTAAAATTTACCATAAAAATTAGTACAACCAATTCTTATTTTCCTCTATGTGGTGTGTTTTTCTGTAAACAACCAATGATTCATACAACAATTATATATTTTGCGGCCCATTTGACGCTTGCGTCAATATGATTTCTTGTATAATATGTTTTACATTTCTTATTTTTCCGGATTTCAATTCCGGAAGACTTTAATTTTAATAGGCAAAAATTGTTTCCTACTTGCGTACATCAGTGAAACGAAAACGTAAATTCATAGTATTAGTAAGTTAACTGGTAGTAGTAAACTATTTCAGAGCTTAATTAACCCTTTTTGGTACAGGGTCCTGTACCCTTTCAATTGGGAATTTTTTGTCGAAATATTGCTCTTTTGGGAAAAAAGTTTAACATATATGGCTCAATGCAATTTAGCAAAAAACAAAAATCCTATACAGTTTTCTTGATTTTCATTTGCATATTACGCGTTTACTAATTAAATTAATGCTTTAATCATAGTAAACCATAAGTAACCGAACACTTGATATTTTAATTGACATATATAAGGATGTGTCACTCAGTTTAGCATCAAAAACAGCATCCTTTCTTTTATAAAACAATACTAAACATATTTTGGGAATTTTTAAATTAGATTTTGGAATAAAAACAGTCAATTTTCAATTGGTAGTGGGTTCTTTTACAGGACACGCATGCAAGGGATATTATGCCCTGTATTCTCTCTATAATTTATGATATCAAATATTTTAATGCATCACTGTTTAGGAAAGTGTAACTGCAAAATTCCTTACCACATGTTAATATACTATTTTTAGAGAAAAATATTACCCAACTCTAACTCATTTACCCCCTTTGATCTTATACCAATCAATGGGAAAAAATTAAAATATATCTATTAATTTGCTCTTCTCTATGACATTATTCGTGGATCAGGAATTTTTCACAGGGGGTCCAATGGATATTTTTTGTTTGAGCAGAGACATAAATATTAACAGAGATTGGCAACTCCGCCATTAGCGTGTTTTGTTGTTAAAATTATGGTACGGGACCAACCTTACTTTGAGAACTACATTTTAATAAACTGAGATAATGCATGATCTTATTAATAAACCAAAAGTAAATTGTTTTTAATGAAAAATGTGCATAGGTTTTAGACATTTTTGAAACAAAAAATTGATATTAATATCAATATTGTTTATATGACATAAAATCATGAAAATATAATATTTTGAATGTTTTGGTAATAGGTTTTAGCTGTTTATATTTCGATATAATTGTTTCTTAGAAAGATTTACTGATTTAAACTGGGAACACTTTACAATAGGGACCGCGGGATTTCATGAGATTTTGATCAATTGCCAATCTCTGTTATTTCTGTCTCTGATTTGAGGCATCTTTTGTTAACTTTACTTCATGAATCAAAGGGGCGTTTGTCAAGACCATACGTCAACAATTAGAAGTAAAATTCATAACTCTTTTATCTACAGGGGCCCTAGTGGTGCATATTTAGAAAGATCTTGAATTTAAGCTCAAAATTTTAGACTTCATAGTCCTCATTGCCAGATCTAAGACAAGGTAGTAGGGAGATCCCTATCAAATTATATAAATGTATAGTTTTGGCCTTTGAGTTTTGACTTCAGAATGAAGCTTTAAAAATGCATTTACGAGATTCCCTGATAACTGTACAGCCTGTGGGACTCTTGAGCAGATTTCATTTTGTTCCAGGTTACTTACCTGTGTCTGTTAACTTAATGGATTTCTTACAGACTCAGATTAAAAAAATCTTTAATAGTTTTACTTTTGAGATTTACTATCTTACTTTGAGACTGCCCCCCATAACATGCACAACCTTGTCTTACTCTCACAATCAGATTTAATGTAAACATGTTGATGTTTACACAATTGAACACACTCAGTGTTATCTGAATTCTTCTATTCTCAATGTTGAAGAAATTGAGAGGTTTTAAAAATTAATAAGAGTTTTCAATATTTAATTTCTTATTTATGAATTACTTATCATGCATGCAAAATTATTTTTATTAGATATACCTGTAAGCCTTTTACACACATTATGGGAAGGTACAGTTCCAGTCCAGATGACAGTAGAAGAAGAAGAAAACCTTCAAATTCCTCCGACTCATCAGATGATTCAGACAGTAGCTCTCCTGACAGAAAAAAGACAAGGCGGTCAAGATCTGACGAAAGACAACAGAAAAGCAAATCAAAAAGTCAGAAAAATACCTCCGCCAGATCAAGATCAAGGTCGTATGATAGAGGCAGGCATAATCACTCACGGTCGTCTGATTCCCGCTCAGGGTCGAGTTCAGATAGCCGAAGCAGGTCAAGATCGTTTGACAAACGACGCTCGAGATCAAGATCTCCCTTCAGAGACAGAAAATCTAATGGCAGGATGCACTCGGACAGGAAGTCAGCTAATTTACCCAAACGATACAGATCACGGTCTCCCCTGCCTGATTCGTCGTCCTACAGGCGTGATAGAGGAGGCGACACCTATGGCCATGATGACAGAGTCACATCGATGAGGTTTGGTGACAGGGATGATGGTAACAGTGGCAGGGGTGGTGGCAGGTCTGGTCACTTCCAGGGTCATGGAGGAGGGGGGCGCTACAACAGGGGGAACAACGGCATGCTCCCAGACTTCTTTGACAGGTGGGTTACAGTGATAACACTTCGTAATATAATGGAATAATCTTATTATGCTTATCACTTGTCCTTTGAAATTTGGGGAGATAATGCATGAATGAATTCTGCAGATAGAAAAATACTTTGATAGCTTTCCAAAGGCAAGTAAAAGTGCAAAAA
Source organism: Magallana angulata (assembly GCF_025612915.1). NCBI lineage: Eukaryota > Metazoa > Mollusca > Bivalvia > Ostreida > Ostreidae > Magallana > Magallana angulata. Next base: position 7,450,145 of record NC_069114.1, on the reverse strand, counting down.
ATAAAAACAGCTTGAGGTAAGCTGTCAGACTATTGTTTTCAAACTTTGATCAGGTAACCCGAGTTGATTGCTAATTCCCTTCACCTTTTAAACTATTCTTTTTAACGTATTTGATTTTATTTGAATAAGTTTTAATGATTTTGATGTGCATGTACACTATTCCATGAAAGACATAGATTATTTAATTCACTAGTTCTAAGATTTTATATACATTTTGATATTAAAGAATATGTACATGTAATAAAAATAAGATCTTGCATATTGCATCTATTAGATTTGCATACATCATACATGATGTATATTTTAAAGTGAAATAATATTGTCATAGATGAATGAATATATATATATAATCATTAAAGTGTTCTGACAATGAAACTTGTATTTCTGTTTAGACGTAGAGAGGAGAGGGAGAGGATAGGGGAGATGGGTATACCAGAGTGCTGGGGACACTCCCCCTCACACGCCACCCTCACAGAGTAAGTCAACACCAAAAACTGCTGTGACACTAAGTTCCCTAGCTAGCTGGTATTTTACCCGTTTGCATATATTATTACAGGTGGATTCTCCTTACCACCAAGTTTCATGGCAATCACGTAAAATTCTGGGTGAAAGCTTACTCCCAGATCATAATTATGAGAAAATTTTCTAATTATTTGTATGTTGGTTTCAATAGATGAGTCAATTACCGTGTATAATAGATAATATCTTTAATTTGTTTATATCAAACATTCAAATACACTTATATAGGACAATTTCTTATATATATGGGAAGTGATTTATGTGTTGTTTTCTCTCTAAAAAAATTATTAAGTGCTCATGCTATAAATACAATGTACATGTATACCTATGTTTGTGTTATCTATGTCCGCCTTACCTATGCTTTGTTTGTTTCTCCTTACAGTTCAGAGTCAGACAGTGGGAACTCAGCAGAGAATAGCGACTCCTCTTCTGGTATAAACTTTTAAGTTCTTTTACTAGGACTTCAAAACTATGCATGCATTATTAACGGATAGTTTTTGTTTTGAACTGTAAAATTATTCATTTAGTGTAACATTGTTTCACATTTTGTTGGTTGGTTAGTAAATAATATACTAATATTTCTTTCTATTTTGTGAAGATAAAAAATCAACATTAATTGGTTTCTATATTGACAGGGGCAAAAAGAAAAAGAAGCAAGAAGAAAAAGAAAAAGGAGAGAAAGCACAAGAAGAAAAGCTCTAAAAGGTGGGACAATTTTGTTGTTGGGTTTCTACTTTTATTGTTAATGTGTGATGTGAAAGATTGACTTTTGTTTACCAAATATATTGTACATTTTTCAACTATTTACAGCAAAAAGAACAAGAAAAAGAAATCCAAGAAAAAGAAGAAGAAGGAGACAGAGTCCAGTGCGAGCGAATCGGAGAAGGAGGAGGAGCCAATGTGGTTAGAGAAGACAGGTAAGGAGAGAGAGATAAACAGAGGGGAGAGGGAGGAGGAGGAGAAGGAGCCAATGTGGCTAGAGAAGACAGGTAAGGAGAGAGAGATAAACAGAGGGGAAGGGGAGCCAATGTGGCTAGAGAAGACAGGTAAGGAGAGAGATAAACAGAGGAAAAGGAGGAGGAGCCAATGTGGCTAGAGAAGATAGGTAAGGAGGAGCCAATGTGGCTAGAGACAGGTAAGGAGAGAGAGAGATAAAAAGAGAAGGAGGAGCCAATGTGGCTAGAGAAGACAGGTAAGGAGGAGCCAATGTGGCTAGAGAAAACAGGTAAGGAGAGAGAGATAAACAGAGGGGAAGGGGAGCCAATGTGGCTAGAGAAGACAGGTAAGGAGAGAGATAAACAGAGGAAAAGGAGGAGGAGCCAATGTGGCTAGAGAAAACAGGTAAAGAGAGAGAGATAAAAAAAGAAGGAGGAGCCAATGTGGCTAGAGAAAACAGGTAAGGAGAGAGAGATAAACAGAGGGGAAGGGGAGCCAATGTGGCTAGAGAAGACAGGTAAGGAGAGAGATAAACAGAGGAAAAGGAGGAGGAGCTAATGTGGCTAGAGAAAACAGGTAAAGAGAGAGAGATAAAAAAAGAAGGAGGAGCCAATGTGGCTAGAGAAAACAGGTAAGGAGAGAGAGATAAACAGAGGGGAAGGGGAGCCAATGTGGCTAGAGAAGACAGGTAAGGAGAGAGATAAACAGAGGAAAAGGAGGAGGAGCTAATGTGGCTAGAGAAAACAGGTAAGGAGAGAGAGATAAACAGAAGGGAAGGGGAGCCAATGTGGCTAGAGAAGACAGGTAAAGAGAGAGATAAACAGAGGAAAAGGAGGAGGAGCCAATGTGGCTAGAGAAAACAGGTAAGGAGAGAGAGATAAACAGAGGGGAAGGGGAGAGGGAGAGAAAATGTGACCTGGGATTTAAGAGAGAGAGAGGGAGAGCGAAAGAGAAAATGTGACATGGGATTTAAGAGAGAGAGAGGATAGAAAAAATGTGACTTGGGATTTCAGAGAGAGAGGGGGGGAGAGAGAAAATGTGACTTGGGATTTCAGAGAGAGAGAGAGAGTCACGAGATTTTGTTATGGGTTGTGAAGAACTGTTACATTGTAGAGATATTTAATGTAATGAGATGCCCTGTATTTCCTGTAGTTCACAGATCAGAGGATGAGGATGAAGAAGTTGGTCCTCAGCCATATCAACCCGAGAACACGGTCAACAGGATGGAGTGAGTACTGCATATATACATGCATTAACAACGATCATTCTCTTCAAATTGTATTGTTTACAGAGATAAAAGCTATTTATTCTTTTGAATTTCTCTCACACACAAACATTATGTAAAACATGAGAATCTAATTTTAAAAAACTTCTAAGAAAGTTTTGTTTTATTTTACGTGTACATTTCTCACGCACATATGTGTATATTAAGTCATTTAATGTCTACTTTCTCTTTACAAATATGTCCAGTATTTTCATTCTGTTGACAACAGTACTGTGTTAAATATTTACTTTCTCTTTACAGCTATGGTAAAGCATTGTTGCCTGGTGAAGGTGCAGCTATGGCTGCCTACATCGCAGAGGGTAAGAGAATCCCACGAAGAGGAGAAATCGGTCTGACCAGTGAGGAAATCGATGGATTTGAGCAATCGGGCTACGTCATGAGTGGAAGCAGGTATGTTGATAAACATTTCTGTCTCTCTCTCTCTCTCTTAAAACATGTACATGTATACTGTATTACAATGAAATGGATTTTATAAACTAATAAACATATGCTTCTCTCACCACACATTGTTAATATACCAGATATTTTGTTTGACTCAAAGACACAAAAAAAACACAATTGACCCCACAAATTAAGAATAGGCCAAATTATGTTTGGCTATTTTCAGTTCAGTTTCTCAAGATTTCCATTTTGTAATAATTTCATGAATTAACACACTTGCTTTCATTGACTTATTTCAGACATCGTCGAATGGAAGCCGTTCGTTTGAGAAAAGAGAACCAAATTTATAGTGCTGATGAAAAGCGAGCCCTGGCTAACTTCAACCATGAGGAGAGGTCCAAGAGAGAGAAGAAGATCCTCACACAGATGAAGGAGATGATTCGGAAGAAGACCGAAAATAAACACTAGATATCAGCAGATATCCACAGATATCAAGAGAGAGAAGAAGATCCTTATGCAGAATATCCTTATGCAGAAGAAGACGATTCAGAAGAAGACAGAAAATAAACAGTCTAGATAAATATCATAAAATGTCTGTAGATATCACCAGATATCCCAAGATAACAATGCTGAGTGTGGTTCATGAAATAGGTGCATTTAAATCTGATCTTTATTTTTTTTAAATTGGAAGTTTTAGCGAAAAATTTCACCAAACTCTGTTCCACGTTGTTAACTTGAAAGGAAAATTACACAAATAATTTTGAATCTGCCAATAGACCTTAGAACTACAATGTAAGCACTGTATTAAAGAAAAAATATACTTCTTGGAAAACATCATTTGTATGTAAATATGAAAATAAAGATATTAAAATAATATTATTACAAGAACACTGTTGATAATTCTTTTATTTGGGACTCACAAAAATTAGTGTCTTTGTAATCATTCTATTAAAATACAGCAGCTTGAGATTCATGTATCACGTGTGTTGTGTGGATCCATGATCAAAGAAACCATATACACCAGTAGTAAAAAACCATTGGATTTTGAGGATGTTATTTTATTTGTAACGTTTTTTGGTTGTTAGAAGAATCTCTTCTTTGTATAGACACTTGTTGGTTAGTGCTAATGGTTTATTTACAATCTATGAACAAACAGTGAACATGATTCAAGTTATGTACATGAAATGAATTTAAAAATCTATTGCAGTAGCTTCACAAATAATTATGTATAGCACTTCGTGCGTTCAATCCCATTTCCTTTTCAGAATTGTGTTTCCGCTATGCTTCATTCGCTTGCGTAACTAACCTTCTTGCAAGAGAATGGTTCCAATGTATCCATTGTTCATAAATTTTCCGAGTTATTTCCCTTTGAGAATTTACCTCACGGACAAACCTTACCTAATTTAAACGCAGATAAAGAGCGTTTCAGTAAATATCAAATGATGCTCTAACAAGAGCTTGTAAAATAGCCCAGTGTGCCTGAAGGTAACTATTAGTACATCTATAAAACATTTTACTAAATGTATTCTCATCAAAATAATTCCTATCAAGAAATTTGAAATGCTTGCACTTGTTTGTTGTCGTACCCTATAGACACTAGTCCTCTTGCCAAGACGATTTAGAAAGGACATTCTTATAGAACATGCCTTCACACCATAATGGAATTGTAAAAGACTTGTACATGTCTAGAAAACGTCGTTTTCATTATTGGATATCAAAATATTCACACATGTTGTATAATTATGATAATTGTGCATGACAAAGTCTTGCACTACACAAGAAAGAACAGGTACTGCTTGTTAAATGTTAGTCTTCTAGCCAATCATTGGTAGTCCTTCGGAGAAATTGTAACTGGGGGTTTTTCATTAGCGTGTAGACCAGATGCCAGCGGTGTCTAGCTAAGGCCTTCTTTGACATTTGGTTGTCCTTCCAGAATGCATTTCCTGAAAAAAAAGATCTTTGAATTTTTTGATGGGGATCAATAATTTATTTTTCCAGGGTAAATGATCTTGGAGATAATTTGAATAACATTCTCTGATTCAGCAAATTAGGGTTGTTGCAGTATACTCTGTAAACATTGTAAAATGCATTTGTAATATATGAGCCTTTCTCACCAAGTTCTGCAATATGAACTTCTCCCTGAGCAACGGATGCTTTTAAGCTCAATTTCATTTTTCTCCATTTTGGTTCGAATCCACTGGGTCTGGCAAGGAGCAGACGCACAAAAGTTAACAGAACCGGATGTGACGTCACATTTTCAAAATGAAGAAATCCCACATAAGCTCGAAAACCTTTTTAAAGCAAAAAAAATAAAACAAAAACAAAAGAAAACCTACTAGTTATTAACAGATTATCAAATAACTATGTATTTAATGACCTTTGAGCTTCAAGAAGTTTGCTGGCATTGATAACAGGGGACGTTCATTCAAAGTTAAGATATATTGTATACTTTGGTTGAAGAGTAAAAATGGATCAACAACTTGATATAATTCCTGCTATTTGTTATCAATGTTTCTTTTTGCATGTCAACTGATTTTAAAAAAGTTAAAGAAGAAATTATGTCAAAATGTTTAAAAACAAGGCTGCATGTTAATTGATTTCTCTGTCGAAGTGTATTTATTGTTGGTTCTGTTGTTTATACCTGTATCCAGAGTCTCGAACTCCCGGGACAGAGAGCTGTGGTCCAGTCTGGCCAGGGTCAGTGCCCCCAGGGTGACGGCCTTCAGGAGGCGGTAGGGACATCGCATGGACCCGATAATGATGTCCAGGATAAACGTAAAGTACAGGAACAAATGGTAGCCTTGTCTGTTATAATGAAGAGTCAACTTAGAAATAGATGGTAAGCTCGCTCTACATAGTAAACTACATAGAAATAGGTGATAACTAGCCTTTTCTGATAAAATGCACATTAAGGAGTAGATTGTAGTCTTGTTTGAATTGAAAAAAAAAAATATAAAAAAAACAAAATAGACTAGGGAACATTAATTTATTATGAATGTCGCATAAAAAAGAACTGACTTGTTTTGTATGGCCATAACTCTGCCCCTATTCTGCAGGAAGACGAATCTGGCTGTCAGGATCTGTAGAATCCAGACCAGGAACGAGAATACGATCATAGGCCTGAAAACCGAAAGTGTTCCGTTAACATACTGTATACGTGGAAATATTCGCTCCGTTTTATTTTCGCCCCATTTGCCCTCACAGTCGTCGGGCGAATTTAAGACTGATCGAATTCCTTGGTTTCAATTTAATTATTTCTTTTATAACAAAATTGTGTCTGGGCGATTTCAAGGCAGGAAGAAACTGTGTAAGGGTATAAAAGGGCGAAAATTATACTGTGCACAAATTACCCTGTATACAGTAACAAAATTACTATGTAACAGCAGGGTGTTATTTATTCAGAGAGTACTATTAGGATTGACGGCCAAAGTTTTGATACAATTTATATAATTTTTTTTTATTAACTAGTGTTTAACTTAATACGAGTAAGTCATGATACATATGTACTTGTAATGTACTAACGTACATGTATGACCTTTGACAAAATAAAGCTTTGTTTATAGTTAAATATGAACATAAACCAATCCCTGGTTTTGTAGTTACTCCGTAACCTCTAACATAATCCTAGTCGGACTGATTGGACTGTTACCTTGTCCCGAAATATAAAAGAAATATCCTTGAATTATAGTAACGTGACCTTGACCTACACATACGAACTTTATCCTTTGCCCTTGATGACCTCTCCTTTAGGTTTTTAAACATTACAAATAAAATATCAACCTTTAAATATGCATACAAGAAAAAATAGAAAATTCAATCTTTTTAATCAAATTCTTATTCGTTTTCAACAGAGATGGATTTAAGAAATGAAAGTCGATGAGACATCCATCAAAAAAACTGTCAGCGGGTTTGAGCATACTTACCATATCTTTTTGAAGATGGCTATAAATGGGCCCTCACGTTTGTACTTTATTATGATGAACACCAAGGATATTCCGAAGGAAGAGAGAAACAAAAGCGTAATCTGCATCATGTACGCTGAAATTTTCAAAGTTCAGTATTACAGAGCATCAAATTTGATATATAGATGTTTCTTATTTTTTTGACCGTTTCGTCTAGGATTTGTTTAATTAAGCTTTGAGAATAATACTAAATTACCAAAAATTATGAATCCTATCTGGTACCCTGCAAACCGCATGCTACCAACCTAAAAATATATACAGTTTTATAAGATATCAATGAAATGCCGTTATGCATTATGATAAACCGATCCATGTATATCTAAGATAATAATTATTATGAACTCAATAGAAGTAAAACTCCTTTAATATTTTTGTTTTTACCAAAATGTCTGTGTTGTTTTGATCTTTGCGTTTGGGAATGTGCGAATTGTCACCCCGGTATAGCTCCATCAAATACTGTCTGTAATCAAGATATGTATCATAAGTAATATATTGCTACAAAGAATAACCTACTTGTATCAACGCATCGATGGAGTACTATCCGCATGTGAAGATATGTGTTACATCGAACAAAAAGAGAATAGATTTAAACATGAAAACAGTCAAAAACCTTCACTTGAAATGTCGAAAATTCAAATACAATTCAATATCAGAACGAAATTTTAAACCTCTATAGACAGTTTTTGCTAAACTGAAGTCGGACAACGAATTGTAATAATGAACAAAACCGTACCACGAAATCACACTGATTTAGAAGGAATTTTTTTTTCTTTTGTACTACCTGTATGAGGTCAAAGTGTGGATGATGTTCATAAGTCCTATACAAAAGCCTAGAGAGACGGACAGGATGGAACAGACTGAGAAAAGAATAGAACAAAATGTTTATACAATCGCAAACTTTCCTATGTTTCCGGTAGAGTTTCGATAAAAAAAGAAGTTATTACTAGTGGTCAAGATATATATTATATCATTTAATTGCATGGTATCATTGATTTCATTAATTGAATACACAGTAAGTAATGGTTAATTTTGGTACAAGATATCGCAGTTATACCAGTCTATGATAATTTTGGTACAAGATATCGCAGTTATACCAGTATATAGTAATTTTGGTACCGGATATCACAGTTGTATCACTATGTGATAATTTTGGTACCAGATATCACAGTTAATCAGTATATGATAATTTTGGTACCAGATATATATTACAGTTATATCACTATATGATAAATTTGGTACCAGATATCACAGTTATATCAGTATATGATAATTTTGGTACCAGATATCACAGTTATATCAGTACATGATAATTTTGGTACCAGATATCACAGTTATATCAGTATATGATATTAACCCGCATGGTGGTAAGCTACTTTTCAGTATAACAAAAGTAGATTTATACCTGCAGTACACAGGCATTGATATTAAAATATACAGCCACCTAATGCTTTTTATCATTGAATTTGAAACCAAACAATACGGACTTTACAACATATATAACAACTGATTTGATATCACAGATATCGTTTGATATCTACCCTGAATGGCTGTCGCGACGTCCCAGGTTACAAACAGAACGGCGACGGTGAAGTTTGTGCTGATGCTCTCAGCTTCCTTGATTTCGTCAATTAGTGCGATCGTCTTCCAGATCTGGGATAATATGTTAGAGAGGAGTGGAACCAGTACTAAAAGAACTTCGGCCGATATCTGAAAATAAAATCACGGTATATAGTTCCGTTTACAATAGCTTACACTGCAAAACATAAAAAAAAAAACAACTAGGAAAATTACGGCTTCATACTGTTTAAAATTGAAAACAATTAAAACAAAATGAGCTGTGTTTTTTAGAATGTTATTTTGCTGAAAAAACCTGCTAGTATGATAAGTATGCATATAACTTAAACTCTTATGATAAATAAAATTTAAAAGAATCATTAATTTCGTCAGAATTTCGATATTTTTGTCAATTTAGTAGGAAATAACATTTTCGTAAAAAAAAATTCAGCATGAAAATTGCAGCTTATATTGCTTTAACTAAAAGTTACATAATGTATTCAAAATAATATATTACAATTCTTTATAAAACAAAATCAAAAATACGCCTCTAAATTTAATTCATAATTCGTTTATTTATAAAATGTTTAAATCGAGTTAAAAAAAAATAGTTGTCCCCGGCGGTTTGAATCTCTATTCACAGTACAACTTTGAAATGAACAGAACAACTTTGATATGAACGGTACAACTTTGAAATGAACAGTACGACTTTGATATGAACAGTACGACTTTGATATGAACAGAACAACTTTGATATGAACAGTAAAGCTTTAATATGAACAGTACAACTTTGATATGAACAGTACAACTTTGAACAGTACGACTTTGATATGAACGGTAAAACTTTGATATGAACAGTACGACTTTGATATGAACAGTACAACTTTGATATGAACAGAACAACTTTGATATGAACAGAACAACTTTGATATGAACAGTACAACTCTAGGAACATTACAACTTTGATATGAACAGAACAACTATGATATGAACAGAACGACTTTGATATGAACAGTAAAGCTTTGATATGAACAGTAAAACTTTGATATGAACAGTACAACTTTGATATGAACAGTACAACTTTGATATGAACAGTACAACTTTGATATGAACAGTACAACTTTGATATGACAAAATATTATAGAACTAGTATTCGCTCGTTTCCGCATTTCCAGAAAGGCTAGCTTACTTTGATAAAGCTTTGGTTAGCTACTAACCAAGTGGACGGCCTTACTATCTATATAGATCGGTAAAGCATAATTATACTCCGTCCCAAAATATTTATGCAACACATTTTTTAATCATTTAATCTTCATTAATACAATTAATCTCGGAGTTCAAAAGAATGAAAAAATTCCAACATGTATTCTTTGAAATGCTTCCTCTAGCTTGTCATGATCAGGATTCAATAAACGGTAAAAATTAAAAGTCTATACGGGGATTCTGCTTATTGCAAGCGGCAAGAAAGTACACGAATGATAACGTTGAAAAACTATGCGAGGTGTTTCTACTGACCTCCGTATGAAATATATGTCAGGTTTCCCACTATAAATCTCCGTATAGAAAAGGACTGTATACGTTTGTTAGAAAATGGTTAAAAACTTAAGAAAATCAGAACTTGAGACAGACTATATACAAATTAATTTAAAAATATATACTAGTATCTATTGATGACCTTGTGGGCGACCTTACCATGTAGATGAGAAGAATCCCGACGACCACCACGCACATCATTCGGAGAGAGTACCGGAAGTCTTGCAGTAGGATAATAAGATAGTTCATTAGCATGTATATAATTGTATATGTATAGTATACTGTGAAAACTTCAAATAGTTATGTTGATGGATCAAGAGTAAGACAATTCTTAACTATAACTAGTTTACGAACCTCAACTTGAAGATATTTACTCTGATATATATTGATCACATTGACATACTTTAATAATTATTATTTATCATCCAGCGGTATCAGTCTATGGTATGACGTAACCAAAACTGGTTGAATTTGACTAGTCAAGGGGTTAACCGCAGCTTTTTTTTTTTCAAGTGAGCATAAAGTCAATTTATATATTTGATCATTGGTGAAAGTAGTTTTAATATTGTAGCGAAAAGGGGTCAAATTCAGTGTCCTAGCTAGATGCTCATTTTCCATACCTGGAAGTTTTTTGTAAGTGAGTTGAACCTTAACTTTCTGAAGATATTCTTTCAGGAATTCCTGAAAAACGTTGTCAGGCTCGCTCTTGCTGCAAAATGAAGCATACGATTGTTGTAATCTAATTTTAAAAGACTACTGGTATTTTGTCAAATTTAAATCAATTTTGAAATATACAACTGTAGATAGAAGTATAGAAAAGGTATTCTTGATAATTTTAGCTGTCTTAATATTTTTGCGCAAGTAATTTTAACATTGTCGCAGTTTGAATAACTTACTGAGAAAAATTGTGAATGAATAACTTAAATATTTTGGAATGTTTTTCCCAAAAGACATTTTATAGAAATTAATAGTTATTCTACTTCTTTGATAGATATTTAAAGTAAAAAAAAAATTCAAATTTTAATTTAAATTTAACATACAATTTTTATCAAACAGACTTGATTTTTTTTTCCAGATTAACTCTCATTCTTAAATGAGAGTTTTTAAACCTAAAAAATCACGACACACGTCTTTAACAGATTTGATCTGAAAACTATATAAGTTGAGTACATGAAATTTTAAAATGTTGGGGCCTTTTTTGGCTAGTGTTAGTTTTAAATATCCTTTTTTATTACGATTGGTTCCTTGAGGACAATTTCTTCCTAAGCAGACCCTGTACGTATCGACCCTGGGGCGTCTCTTTGATTCTGTCGATCTCCTGGGCCGAGAATTCCACAAATGACCCGACAACTCGCGCCATCAGCTTACGAACTGACCGGATCAGCCTGGCGGGAAAACTCACGCACAAAAACACCATACACATGAAGATGGGGATATTTTGTATGAATAACCCCATCCGCTTTCCCTGATGAAAATTAAAACAAAAAATATTTTAAAAAAACGTCTGCATGTAAAATTTCTATTTTTAGATTGTGAACAAACTGCTCTAGTTTAAAACGATCAATTATATACATCCATGACCTTCAACTCCACAAGTCGTTATCGTTGACCTTGACATTAAGGGTTACTAAGTACAACAACCTTACAATCAGGGTCACTAAACCTTGCAATCAACTCAACAGCAGTCAATGTTTTCGTATTATTGGCAAAGATCAAGTTTATTAATCATTCGATTTTTTTTAATAAGAGTTTTTATCTTCCTTGTTTTTAATCCTGTCGTACAAGGTTTTGCTGGCATAAATATGTCTATTTATAGCTCGAGAGAACATTAAAAAACGACCCCTTCTCATCTTTAGACCCCTTACTCCTTGAAGTTTAAAAAATGAATACATGGTACAAACACTCAACATTAACATTTGACGAAACGAATCAGTAAAAAGAGGGTTTACCTCATCACCGTAACACCCAAGTCTTTGAATGATGTACAGTGACGTCATTGTCCAAATGTAAAGTGTCCCTAATAAATCCCCCACCGATGTTTTGTCCGCCAGAGCGACCAGTAAAGGGAAATAATCCATGGAGTAAACGATGATAGAAACAACGGCTCCCAGTACTGTAAAAATAAACCTAGAAATTATGTATCTCTCTCTCTCTCTCTCTCTCTCTCTCTCTCTCTCTCTCTCTCTCCCTCTTTCTCTCTCTCTCTTTCTTTCTCTCTCTCTCTCTCTCCCTCTTCGGTCCTACATTTTCTCACTCGTTCTATGTTAAAATAATCAACTTATTTAACAGGGGTACATAACGTGTGCATATATATATATATATATATATATATATATATATATATATATATATATATATATATATATATATATATATATATATATGGCCAGACTTTTATAAAATAGAAGTTCAATGTTTACTTAAATAATTACAAGTTTTAGATAAAACCAATGATTTTACTTTGAACGCTGAATGGGCCGTTGTTAGCGGTACGTATAACATAGCGCCTTTTGACGGCTATCTCAAAACACAGAAAAGTCAGTGCACCGAATGTAGCGGCAAACGAAAAGCGGTCCGAACCGAACGCTTCCTTAGGTCTGTAAGTAACAAAACGTGAACCATCAATAAAATCCGCATACTCTTAAACACATCTCTATTGATATTTTCTTTGCCAAACAATTTTGATTTATTATATAAATTGCATGTATATGTTATAATTTCTATACAGGTTGATAGATAGAGTGGTGAATGGATAGACAGATAGTTAGACATGCTAATTGAATGTAACCCCTCCTAATCTCGTATATTATAGTCCTATTTGGATATTTGAATTGCTGTACACGTAGTCTAAAAAGTTGGGAAAACTGTTTTGAAAATTTTTTTCCCGTCCTGCATGATATGAAAATATGAAAAAAGCAAGTGTATATTTTATGATATGAAAAAAGCAAGTGCATATTTTAAATCAGAGATATGGAGATGTACTATTTTGTTGTACTGGTTCTGACAAAAACATATCTTCAGACAGAGAGACACTCAGACGCACAGACAGACGGACGGACGGGCACGGTGATTACAATTTACCACCCCCAACAAAACAGAAAGAAAACAAGTCGTTTGAGGAGTATAAGGCAAATATCTTTAACCTACTTCCTCGTTACATTTTTTCCGTGTAATATCCTTTGAATGATTTCTAGTTTTGATAGGAATAAAACAGCGACCACCAAAACCTGTAAGAAGAGAGGACAGTGGGTTAATTTCGTATTTGTAAGCTTGTACATAGTGTTTAGCTACATTTGCTATCGCATATTATCTGTTTCGTCTCTATAGAAATAACATTTTTATGTCTTGCTTATCGAGTTTATGTTTCTTTTGATATCATAATGAAGGACAATGACGTCACGAGGACTTACAGCAGGAACCAGCAGAAAGACGTACATATTCTGTCGATCGATGGGCTCCTCGCAGTCTTTTCTGAAGTTATATACAAATGCAGATAAGTGAAATAATCTTAGTTGATTACATGTAATATATCGAATCCATACATATTTGTAGCTTCATGCATGTAGAAAGGTAAAATAGTCTTAGTTGATTGACATCGATAACATCCATGATATTTATTTACTATTAGCATCATAAACATAGATACAAATGCAGGTAGAATGACCCCTGGCTGCTTAATATTGAATCCATACATTATATCATTATGCATATTTAAGCATTTAGATTTAGTGAAGAAACATTTTCTGACACTTAGTTTAGCCAATGGCATGCAACTTCGATTAATATATATATAATTATATTGAATTTCGAATATTAACCATAATAAAAGGTGTATATGAATTTAAAAAAACCATATATATATATATATATACACATAAAAAATACAACAAAATTACGCTAACTTTTTGGTAAATTCATCTTTCCACGCTTTCAGGAAAGCCTTGCGAAGGTTCCTGGCCACTTCTGAGGCGTAGTAATACCTGGTGTCCACACTGCTGTTTGTGATACTTGTATTCATTTCCAGAAAAGACTGTTTTCAAACTCGGTCTGAAACTATTTAATTTTGTTATTCACACTGGACTTTGCAGACGAAATTACTTACATGTACTTACTTACTTACATGTACTTGCTCACCCTGTGTCTGTTTGTCTGTCTCTCTCCCTCTAGTTCTCTCTCTCTCTCTCTTTAGTTTTTCTTTCATAAATATTAATTATAGATGCATTAGAATATAACTATAATATGTATATGTTAACTACAAAAATTGCATATATTTTCAGGTTCCATTATCAGATTAATATATGAAGTGATAAACAATTTATGTATAATAAAACACCACTTACATGTATCGGACAGTATATATTGATGGGCATTGCTAAGTTGTAAACAATAAATTTACTCCTGGGCCGGTTTTCCGACTAAGATACGGTGACGAATTCTGATCACTTCAAAAGATCATCCGCTCTCATCACAATAGGAAACCGTGGGTGCTTTAATTCACTGGAGGTACTTGTACTTTGATAAGTATGAACCAGTGCATGGGGGCTCTTTATTAATACCTCTTAAGAGGTTGATTTTTGTTATACATGTACATTCAAAAAGAAGTCATCTAAGTACACGCTGTGATCTATATGAAAACGGATAGAGAGATGGAAAAGGGATCGAACAATTAAATGAATCAAAATCGCGACACCATATATGACTCGAGCCCTTACACTGCCCTTGATAATGAGGGGCATACATATAAATATCCATTGCTTTTCCTCTCCTGGATATATACAAATCCTGGATCCACGCATTACGATATAAGTTTCTTTATCATATACTCGTTTTAATTTTAGATTGAACAAAATTATTTTGTTAATTGTCAATTTTCTTGAAAAAAAAACCCCAAGCAAACGTAGATACGATTCTTCGTGGACATATTGATATGTTGTCAATTACCACTACAGTCAGTAATGATTAAGGTTGCTGTGCATGAAAGTATAGCTAGATTCGATCAGTAGCTTACATATTTTTCAACGTACCTATATATATATATATATATATATATATATATATATATATATATATATATATATATATATATATATATATACAGTCCCTCAAAATTATCAAATGTGACAGTCAACGATCTTTCAATAACTCAAATTTTGAAGAAAAGAATTTCTCGACCACTTGAAATTTTATAATAAGAAAATACGATTAGTGCATAGATACTGTTTATGCTTTTCTTTGGTTTTTTTTTTTCAATTTCAGAACCTGGGGCCAAATAACCAGGGAACGAGATAATTTAGTACCGTTTTTTCCGAAACGCGAGATTTCATCTTATCGCGAGATCTCGTTCGAGATTGCATTCTGTATTTGTTTACCATGTTAACAAGGTGCTAGGACTTGCTCACACCAAAATAACTGCTGTTTTGGTCCAGATTAAGTAAGAATTATTTTTTAAAAATGTTTAAGTTATGAATTAGACTTTTATGTTCAACAGGAATAATGAAATAAGTAGCAGAAAACACCCGGGAAAGCAGAATTCCTTCAGCTCGAATTTACTTAAATGCCGACTTAACTATATTTCAGTGAAAAATTTAATTAAGGTGTGATATGTTCATATGTAACGTCGACTTATTTAGTTAAGTTAACCTGAAGTCAGGTGATGATAATCATAAATTTCTCTGGATATTCATTTTACTTTATTTTTTATTTTTTGCCTATTACAGCAGAACTTCCATTCCATCATGTCATTCGGATTTAACACTAACACCCGATCTAAAGAAGATATTTCTTTCCGACTTAAACAACAGTAAGTAAAATATGATGCTTCAAACTAAATCAGATAATAAGTTCACCTTAATTTATTTTTGTAAATGAATTTCTTTTGTTATAGAATGAACATTCCAATTTTGTAAAATCAATGATTTACGGATCATATTTAAATACAATTTAATAAAGGAATTCTTAGTTTTATTATACTTTAAAGAATAATCAATGTAAATTAATAAAATGATTATAATCAAATCATACTGAGACCTTTCCTTTGACTGCCATTCTATTCTCTTATACCTTAATAAGTTTTGTTACCTGATGCCAGTAGCTTTAGAAAAATTCCTTCATATTTGATTGAAAAAAAAATAATTTTTATGGTCAATAATTGTATATATAGGTCACGGTTTCAGTAAGTATCTGGAGAAAATGTGTATTATGTGTCCTAGTGGTAATAAAGAAATTATTCAAGAAAATCTTCTGTTTAGCAAAACACTCATTGCTATTCAAAAACATTTGCATGGACAAGTCTTCATATTCCACAGCTATGTGTAGCATATGCAAAGTTCAAGAAGTAGTGTTATAGTTAGGGTTGGATACCGTTAAGGATGAAACGGTACGATACCATACCGGTATTTTTGAAACGATACGGTATTTTTAACGATACGGTACTAGACCTTAACAAATGAGAATGATGATTTTTTCTTCTTCAATAAATGTGTTTTTGATCTTTCAGTGTTATAATTTGTAAAGATAGTATCATATATCTACAATAACATACGAGTTTACAAATTATGTTTATGCTTCAATCTTTTAATAAAAGATTAACAAACAAATAAATTGAATCTGATTCTCAAATGTTTAGTAAAGTTACTGGTGTTTCCCCCTTTTCCCAGGCAAAATAACTGACAATGGTTGCAAACACCACCATCTGATTTCCTACTGAAATGAGACTAGACAGCCGAGAGCTTTACCCGGTTGCCAGCCATTGTTTGGTCGCACTAATTGACGAAACATTAGAAAATAGAACGAAAATAAATAAAAAAAAACGTTTGCTCTATATTGTCTTTAATTTACATTTATTGTCAGAATAAAATTAAACACTATTATTGTAAATGTATTTTACTTTTTTTTTAAAATTATGTATTGATTTATTAAAGTATTGGCAGTCGAATCAAGTATTGTACTAAGAATGATAAAGCACATATTTCGTTAATTAGCCTATCTGTTAAATACGCGGAGAATTCGATTTTAGCGAGTCTTAAATCGTTTTTTAAAATCATTTTAAATGTATAAAAAGGTTTCAAAGATACAGAAATACCGTTATTAGTACCGGTATTAAATGAAACGGTATTTTACCGGTATTTTTAAAGCAACTATTCGGTACGGTATTGGTACCGTGTACCGGTATCCAACCCTAGTTATAGTACATGTACTCTTTGTACTTTGAAGTTTGTGTTGGTATAACATCACTACAAGCATGGCTTCAGGAAGTTTGTGCTGCTGGTGTATAGTTCATACAGAGCATGCTGTGTTGTATAAAAAGTAATTCACGACTTGTAGATTATCATAATTTAATTCAGTTATTGATTTCATTTAATTGAAATCCTACGTACATGCAGATGGTCATGCATTCTTCACTATATGGACTTTTATAGTGTATGCTATAGAATCTTAAATCTGCAATTGCACAATATACATGTATATACGCGGTATATGTACAGTACCAATCAGACCCAACTTAACAGAAAGTAGACCCCAACTAAACCATGGATTTACTTTCGGGGTCTGCTTGGGGTTTACTAGTGCAGACCCAGAGTAAACCCAAAGTAAACCTAGAGTGGACACATAGAGTACCGGGTAAACCCCGATCAGAAGTACATGTAGACCCCTGAAAGCAGACGCTACATGTGTTTTTGGAATACTGTAGAATCATTTTTGTTCGTGGGGGTCAGTGTTCAAGGGTATAATAGCCAAAAGATTTTCTGGTTTCTAGGGATGTAATTTCTTTGGTAGCAAGTTCTATTTCATAAATAAATATTAAACAAATGCTTGTATCATATATATATATATACATTCATGGGGATGAATTCGTGGGCAAGGGTTACCGAGGAAAGCCATGAACATTTGGTAACCCACAATCAATGATGATTCCACAGTATACAAGGGGCAGGAATTACAGACGGTATAAGACGGTGATATGAAAAACTTGTCTGCTTTAGTCACTTTCATGCATAAGGTGAACCCCAAAGGCAAACCTTAAGTAAACCCAGAGTAAACCCCAAGTGGACACAAATTTTCAAAAAGCAGACCCAGAGTAAACCCTGAGTAAAACCTGAAAGTAAACCAAGGGCAGCGCCGGTTTATTTGGGGTCTGCTCTGGTGTTAGATTTGGTCTGGTCAGTACTGTATATCTAAACTATTTTTAAACTGTTCTCTTCTACATTTCTGAGTCAATGTTAAATTAGTACCTTTCTGTAACAGTCTTATAGTTATTATAATTGTATCAGTCAAACTTTATATTCCTAGATTCCTTTTGAAAAATAAGCAAAAGACATTATTATGGCAAATGCGTGTTGTTTTTATTTGAGGCAATGATAAGAATTTTAAATCTATAAATGAGGCTATTTTTAAAACAATCTATATAAATCCTTATAACATGTTGAATTACTGTCAGAGTAATATTCAAAGAAAATTCACGATACTATACTTTCAATATTTTATTAGCTAGTGGAAGTAAACTCAAGATAATCTCTATTATGTACATGTATATAGTTACATGTACTATGGAGATAATCCCTTATTACATATGAGCTATCATGTACATATGTTTGAATTTTTCTATAGAATAAAAGTCATATATAGGCTTTGCCTAGTAGCTTGATTTATCTATTATAATAGTACAGTAAAACACGGTTATAGCGAACACGCTTATAATAAATTGACGCCTACAGCGAAGTGAATTTCATTCCCCAAGACTCTATTTCATGTTGTAAACTTGACGGATATAACAAATTACGCTTATAACAAAGCTAAATTGCCCGTCCTTGGGACTTCGTTATAAGCGTGTTTTACTGTATATGCTCTTAATATACAAAAACAAATAAATATCAAAGTACAGAAAGAAATGAGATTCATTGATTTACACCACTTTAGAATTTCAGAATTTTTAAAATTATATTAACAGCAATGTCAAACGAGCTCGAGATGAGACTCGTAAGCTTGAGACTGAGAGCAGAAAGATGGAGGAGAGACTGGCTGAGCTTAGACTGGCGATGAACAAAGAAAAGGAAGAAAGAGAGTAAGACTTACTTGAATCAGTCTTAACAGTAAAATCATTATTTTATTACAGTATATACATTGTCAATAATTATAAACATTCAAACTACACATATAAATGTTAAAATGATATAACATCACTCTTACATATTTATACTGAATGCTTATGTTGCACACAGTATTTAATCATCAAGTTTTTTATGGTAAAGATCCAGCCAAATTAAGAAGAACTCATTTTAAATGTTCTAACATATTTTATCTAACAAGTGTGATATTTGGCAGAAAATGAATTTTGAAGAAGTTAGCATGGATTTGAATTAGCATATTTCTGATTGTTCCTATTCTAACACATATATTAATGGCATATACATAACAACCTGCTTGATTTAGCATATTAAGTGGTTTTCCACCAAAAACCCTAAAATGATTTATACACAGCCAAATGAAAAACATATATAGTGCATTATACCCTTTGAGATCTTCTGTGTTGGAGATCGATCTGGTTGCATTGTGACAGCCAAACAATGTAGATAACTTGAGTAAAATATGAGTTGTTTTATTGTGTCTCCAGGAGACAGGGAGGAGGGTACTGGTCTCGGGGTCAGACAGGGAACCTGAACTCGTACGCGACCGACGTATTAAACAAGCCTTCATCCTCGTCATCATCAAAGGTAAACATGGCACGTACTTAATAAGGCTGTCACACAGTGGAAAGTTCAACTTGAATATCTTTTATATATAGTATATATAGTGTGTTTTCAAGCTTGTTTTTACAGATTTTTATTTTCTTTTTATTTCAGAGTTCTGGCAAAAAGAAAGTGAAAATTCTAAAAGACACACCTCTTGGTATCAATTTTATAATTCTTTTTATGTTAAAAACTTACTTATATCAAATTTCACCTTCTTCTGACTTTTATGACAATTAAAACACAATATTACAACCTCCTGTTTGTTATTTAGATATTCCAGAGAGACCAAGTCAGCCAGGAACAATGGCCTACATTGCCAAACAGGAAGTGTCCTTGACCCCTAGACAAAAGGTCAAGGGTCCCAAATGTGGTCAATGCGAGGAGAAAAAGGCAGCAGTGGTAAGATCTCAATAAAACAATTGATGTATTATTCTCAAATTGAAGTATTTTATACAGTGAAATAAACATTTGAAATTACACTAGATATATTCCAAACTGGTTGAGGGAAACAGTGACTTAGAATTTTTAAGTTAGAACAATCAATCTTTAGTAAAGAAGTCAAACAATATTTATTTTACTCAATAAATTGAGATATTGATAAAATATATCAAATTGATTTCTTTACAGTCGTGTGTTCAGTGCTCAGAGCTGTATTGTCCTGGATGTTTCACCGCGTTCCATCTGAAAGGTGCCCTGAAGAAACACCGGTCCCTCCCTGTATCTGTGAGTAAATTGAAATTCATGGGATCGGTAACAATGGTACACCATGTTTGTAAGCCGTTTGTCTAAAATCACTATATCAATAACATAAATTATTTAAACTCTTTCAAACCTTAAATTTTGCTTAAAACTCAATGGGTTCAAGAAAAAAACTTTGATTAATGCAAAATTAAAATGACTCTACAAATTATATATATATTTATCACATTATTCTGAGCCTAATTGCTCTATATTGATTTTAACCTTGTTTAATTGTCACTTAATTACATGGAGTTTTAGGGAAGTAGTGGTATCCGATATTCTTAGTTACATGCGTTAACACAATTTTTAACAATATTAATTATTCTTAGTCTAACTGACTGATTTCAACCTTGTCTAAGTTTTCATGAACATGTACTGGGTGTAGTTCCAATTGCGATGGTTTAATACTGTAGATTCCTAATTAAATGTAAAGAATTAATATCTGTGTAGATCAAATTGTAAGAAGCACCCCTAGTGGGTTTTGAAATATTGCTTTTATTTTTCTGACAGTTGTGGACTACATTAAATAATAGCAAAGCTTGGTGCTCGATTGATCACAATTTTATATTCCTGCAATTAGATATTAAATGGCAGATTTGTGTGAAAGGAATTTATAGTTACATGCAAAGTTTTCTTTTCTTATCACAAAATTCTCTTTCTCCAGGCGACCGGCCCCAGACAGTGTATGTCGCCCCGCCCTGCTCCTCCTGTCTCTAATGGCAATGGGTAATTACTGTAATTCCAGATATATATATATTTTTATGTCTATTTCAATCAGACCGGTTATGAAATTTTAATATTTTGAATTGTTCAATTTTTTCAAAATAAATTCAATTGCATGTACTAGTAATGGTACAAAATAACCAAAGGATTTTTTTTTAACCCTCAAAAATTTAAACAGTGGAATATTTCTCAATTTTTCAGGGACTTTGACACTCATTCCTCAGAAAACTTTGATAGTTACCCCTCTGAAGGTGCGATCCACCCCACAAACTCTGCAATCAACAGAGTCCGTGTAAGTATTTCAAATGAATGAATTTTTTTAAATCAAAATATTTGTTCTTTTTTAACCACTGGCAATTTTTTTTTTTGGCTGTAAAACTATGCTCATTTTTCAAATGTTTGTAGCATTGATCTCTGCAATTCTTCCCTGTCCCCATCTTTTATATAGAAAGAAAACTCAATTTGAGATTATCCAGTTTTAATACAATGTAATGGATTCTTTTTTAGTTTGATGATCACGGCAGAAACAGTCCTGAGGGTGCCAGCGGTTCGTTTGATGGACCGTCCTTGTTCACAGGGAATTATAACGAGGCGGAGAGTGCTGCCTCATTTCAGCAGGCCTTGGCCGCCTGGAGAACTGGGAAATCGGAGGGAGGGGAACCAGCCAGCGAGACCCCGCGACAACCACAGGTCCTCAAAGTAGAAACACCTCGTAAGTTTATTTGTTTGTCCAAAGTAACCATACACACACCAGAATTATCTGTTGCGTTTGCTGGTAAAGGTTTCAATAACTGGTTGGTGGAGAGTCTGGCTTGATGAATTATTACCAGTTATCTTTTCAATGACACATTCAGTGAGATTTAGTGGTTATAATACTTCCACTTTCTTAATGTTGTAGGTCAGACAGCTCCTGTAGGCATTGACAGTGGAACAGAAACCAAGAAACCTCCCCCTGTGGAGATCAAGTTCTCCTCCAACCTCAGTTACGCTGAGCGCCTCCTCATCAAGAAGCACCGGAGGACCGACGTGGACAAGTCTGACACCCCCAGACTGAGCCTGCCCCCTACCCCAAGGCTTAACTTCCAGTCCATGCCTGAGGACAGCCACAGTGAGGTAGAGATGCCCTTTACACCTCGAAGTCAGCAAACTCCTCGTATTGAGGCTTATCCTCAGGGAGACAATGAGGAGCAAGATGAGGAAATGGAAGGTGAGAATTTATTAACTGGTCTGTCTTCCTCAAAGTTACTTGTTTTTGACATTATGAGATAACATAATCAATAGGAAACTTGGATAGTAGATACATGATGATTTATTTGTCAGAAAAATATCCTCAGTGGATAGGGGAGGGGGATACATGTTGATTAACATTTTAGAAAATTTCCTAAAATTGATAAAAGATTAGCATTTGCAATATAAGATCAAGTCCTTGAAACTCTCTCTGTTTCAAGACAGATTGAACACATTGAGATTTTGTTTTTCTGATCTTGACCATAAAAATATGCATGCCTTTCAAATTTTGGAATGCACACTACAGAAACTTGAAATTGAAAAAAAGTAGACTAAAACCATATAAATTTGATATCATTTTCCAATGTTTTTTTTTAAGATGAAGAGAGAGTAAATTTCAATGCCCTTTATGAACTGTCAAAGATGGCTGCCAACACAAATGGGGGAAAACCTCGCCACGACGAGGATAATATTTCCATCATTGAACTTGACTCTGTGACAGTAAGTTTAAAACATGGTTTTCTGAAGAAGAAAAAAATCAGTCAATCATTTAGAAAAATATTACTTTAAACACTAGTTCTGGTGCAATTCTGCATTATATATGTATATTATGTTACCATATTATAAGAAATATTCAAATGAGTTATTTCTTCTAAATACAGTTCTGCTGGTACTTGGGTTAAGTGTTGAATTTGACCCCTTAGGGATGTGGTGGATATGTTGGCCAGAAATCTAGCTTTAAACCTTTTTAATGACAATATAAATCTCTGATAGATAAATGACCATTATCCATTGTTTTTCAGACAAATCCGACCATTGAAGAGACCACTCAGTTTATGGTCCAAGAATCCAGTGATCTCGAGGCATGGACTGCAAAAGAAAGGTCAGAAACAGATATTAAAAATAAAAGAGCTTAGTATGAAACATATTAATTTCAGTAAAGTCACACATGTGCTGAGTATTATTTAATTGGACTCAATTTTACCAAATGATGGAGGGAATTTTTTTTTACAGTGTAAAATATTTTTCATTTACAGTGCAAGAGATACTGCCAGAAATAGTGCTAGGGAGAGATTTATAGAGAGTGATAGAGATGACATGAGAGAGAAAACTAGAGACAGCATTAGAGAAATGAGTAGAGAAAAAACTAGAGAAAGCATTACCAATAGAGAGAGTGAGAGAGAAAACCAAAGAAACAGTAAACCACCAAAGTCTTCAACTCGCCGCACGGCACCCAACATGGAGGACAACATCAATACCTCTCCAGAAAACAGGTCAAGCAAACCACCAACCAGGATGGAGGATAGACTGGGGTCAGGAAAGGTCAAGGACAGGAGTCAGGACCAAACAGAGGCAAGGGTCAAGTCAGGCAAGGTTCGACCCGTCTCTGGGAAATCCCGACCGCCGTCAAGCAGAGCCAAGAGTCGCCAAGAGTCTCAGAGACCTGGATCAGGGACAAGGAGTCGCGCAGGAAGTCGGGCCGGTAGTAGGGCCGGCTCATGGATGGAAGGGTATGATATATTTGTTAATATGTTGTTTGATAAATCTTATATGGAAAGCCCCTGGTCTGTAAATGATTATAGGTACTGAGTGAATTGATTTATGTTTTGTTGTCAAATCTTATGTTTGAAATGTATAAGCTTTGTAGATGCTTATTCGTGAGGATGTAATTTTGTGGATGTGTCAGTTTTCAGTTTAAGTAAAAAATATTTTTTTCAAAATTTGTTTTTGTCAAGGAGGTACCATATAACAGGTAATTTTTACTGCTGTGATTTTTACAAATTTTACTTAAAATAGGGCGATTCGAATTTTTACGCGTTATTTTTTTTACGAATTGGACATGTCCGTAAAATTTGAAATCATCTGTGGTAAAAAGGGGGGGGGGGGGGGGATATAACACACATACAAATCAGGAAATCGTTTTTCTGTTAG
Source organism: Magallana angulata (assembly GCF_025612915.1). Taxonomy (NCBI): domain Eukaryota; kingdom Metazoa; phylum Mollusca; class Bivalvia; order Ostreida; family Ostreidae; genus Magallana; species Magallana angulata. Next base: position 7,425,624 of record NC_069114.1, on the reverse strand, counting down.
CTTTGTATCCCCGTCATAGTTATTGACTGAGTGATTAAATTCTAGCTACTAAAGTGGCATTATACGTAGTTTAATAAAATACTAAAGACTGAATAGAAAGATCTAAACTGTTATCACCATGTGACCAAAAACGCTCAAATATACCTACATGTACAGCTGTCAGGGACTGAGCTGAAGGTCATGAACATTACTCTCATACGTACGATGTAGAAAATTTACGTACAGTGTTTCTTTTAATTCTGTGAAAATTTACGCGTTTAATTTTTACGGATTTATAAAACTTGTAAAAATCAGTAAAAATTAGCAGCATGTAAAAAATACCCGTTATACGGTAAATTTGTGGAGGAGGGCTACCCACAAATACCACAAATATTAAGCCACCACAAATTCTAATGATTCCATAGTTTCTAAAAATGATTTAAAGCACTTGGATTCAGCCTGCCAAATGCTAGTCAATTAATATGTAAAAAGAAGGAAGTACATGTATTAATAAAGAGATGTCTTGATATCTGTACAGGGAAGGTGTTCTGACTAAGGCTCCCAGTGAAGCTCTCAGTATGGTGGCCCAGATGTCAGCCGACGTTCAAGTTCAACGAAGTGTTCCCTTGGAAGAGCTGTTCATGATCGGAGTGACCCCTGTTCAACAAGACAGGGTCATGACCCCGTCCAGAGCAAAAAGTGCCAAGGGAGACAAGCTAAAAGTCAGCAATCAGTGTAAGTTATCTGAGGCTTGCTTAGTGTGGGTGTTTATGACAGAGGGGGTAGGTTGAGTGTTTCCCTATTTTATGCTAGAACTTTTAAAATTGTGCAATTATGCCGTTATATGTATCAAATTGCGAGAGTAAATTACCAATTTTTTGGTAAAATTCAAATTCATTTTGTGTGCAAACTGTCAGAAAAATAGTAAGAAAATTTAAAATATTTATGAGGGATGTTTCTTTATATATTTATGGGTTTTAATTCCCCGTGTTTAATTGGGAATATACATGTTACCGGTATATGCCAAGCAATTAGATGATATTTAAAAGTATAAAAAAAAAGGCTCTGGTTATTTTTGGCATGTGTATCAATAGTTAATATTGCTTATTTGCTAAACAGGCATGTATTTCCTGCTTCATGAAGAGGAAATTCAGATCAGAGTTTTATTTTGGCATGGATGGGGGAACAAAGGCATTTAAGTTTTAGGAAGTTTTGTTAGGCCAGCTGAATGAATTTACATGTTTTACAGAATCAGAAGTCGCTAGAGGATTGTGTTTTATGTATTTGCAGTGTATCAGATGGCCCCGCGCTCCTGGAGACCAGACAGTAGTCTAGCAGACAATGTTCCAGAGGAACTAGTGCAGATTGAACCCATAGAGGACCCCCTAGCTGTTCCCATGGAAACAGATGCTATAGACATGGTCATGGATGCCAATGTTTTCCCTGGCAGCACAGATAGAAGTGATCTGGAAACACCTACACCAAGGTCTCTGTTTTGTCTAGTTAAAGTCATGGGAAAGTTTCTTTCTCATTGTCAACATTTCTAAAACTTATTTCTTTAAGTCAAATAAGTTTATAATCCAGAGATCTTTTACCATTCTTCCGTATGGATGCACAGAAACATATAAGCCAAAAAGTATTTTGTCAATTAGAATTTTTAAAAGAGCCAATCCATGAATTATTGTAATATAATAACTAGTTGCAGCTCATTATCTCTGAAATGCCTAGAAATAAATTTTAATTTAATTTTAGAGCCCCAAGTCGCAGTGACTCCTTGCTACGAGACTCCACACTGCCAGAGTTTACCAGAAATACTAGTCACCTGTCAACCAATCAGAGGTCACCAGAACCCCCCAAGGAGGAGAAGAGCTTCCGGCAACCTAGCAGGCACTCCAAGAGCCGGTCTTCCCACCACACCCTCACTCCCAGACTAGAGACACCCAGGAGGGATCGATCAGATGATGTAGAACCCTCTGATGTTCAGTCCTCTGCAACTTTCGATGGACGTCCCAGCAGTAGAGGGCTAGTTCCACAGGGGGTAAGGGCGGTCAGTCGATCGGGAACAGGAACTACTCCGAGGTCCCAGAGAGCCTCCTCCCGTGTTGGGGGAGCAACTCCAAGAGGAGAGGATTCAGAGAGACCACTTTCCAGGGCTATTGGTATATTTTTGAAAATACATTTTTATGTGTTGATGACTAATTCTGCAAGGAAACTATCAAATGTTTTTTATTAAAGTTAGTATCTCTTTCTATAAGTTTTGCTACAGCCAGAAGTTACTGTATTTATTTTGCTTTAAAAATATCCATTCCCTTCTTATACAAGTACATGTGTGTTAGTATAGCTGTCAATCACATTCACTTTCATTATCACCTGCTTGTAATACCTGTAATTAACAGTTGTGGATGGGGAGGATCTCTCATCCTACGACACTGTGGGCGACCAGGAGAGCCGGAACATTGATGACCAGGAGAGTCTGAGTAAACTGGAGTGGGAGCTGGCCTCGGAGTCAGGGAGGCTAACAGGTAAAGTGTGTGGGTGTGTGTGTGTGTGTGTGTGAGGGGGGGGGGGGGTCTCAGAATCATAGAATCACAGGGTAAGGGTGTGGGTGGGGGAGGGGTCGGTAACCTGGGAGTCAGAGTCACACAGGTAAATTGTGTGTGGGGAAGGTAGGTAGGGGATAGGTGGGGGAGGAGTAGCCAGCCATGGAATCAGGCAGGGTCTCAGGTGAAGTGTGTGATGTGGGGGGGGGGGGGGGGGTTAGCTAGAGTCAAGGTCACAGTTAAATATATAAATGTTGGGGGAAGGAAGGGAGGTTTACAAGTAAAGTGCATTGTGTATTTGAGGGATGGGGGAGGTAGCTTTTATTATACGAAGACAAAGACAGGGGTTATTAAATAATGAAGGTTTAGGCCATATCTTGAAAGAAATATCACCATTCTTGTGTTTGGAAATATTTATGATTGCATAGTCTTTTACTAATTTTGTCTTTATAAAGTCATTAATTTTTTCCCCACTGTTTCTAGCTGATGGTCAAATTTCTCGAATGAGTGTCTTACCGGACACAGACGATGAGGGCAGCACAGGAAGTAGCCGCTCCTTCAGCAGAATGAGTCAGCAGGACCAGGGCTATGACATCAACTCAAGGCTCAGGTTAGTGTTATAACTTAAAACTCGGGTCATTGTAATTACTCCAGGCTCAGGTCATTGTAATAACTCCAGGCTCAGGTCATTGTAATAATTCCAGGCTCATTGTAATAACTGATCAGGGCTCAGGTCAGTGTTATAACCCAAAGCTCGAGTCATTGTAATAACTTCAGGCTCATTGTATTAACTCAGGCTCAGTATAATAACTCAGGCTCAGTGTTATTACTCAGGGCTCAGGTCAGTGTAATAACTACGGCTCAGTGTTATTACTTAAGGCTCAGGTGAGTGTAATAACTCCAGGCTTGGGTAATTGCAATAACTCAGGCTCAGTGTTAGTACTCAAGGCTCTGGTCAGTGTAATAACTTAGGCTCAGGCCATTGTATTAACTCTAGGCTTAGTGTTATTATTTAAGGCTCAGGCCAGTTCAATTAACTCCAGTTAGTAGCTGGGTAATGTCACAGCAGTGGACATGTACATATGGTAGATTGAGTTGCCAATCCTCATGTTCTATGTTTATGTAAGATACCATATCTGTTTAGAGGTGCATTATAGGGAATCAATTCTCTAATGAGATACCGTTGGAGGGTGATTTCCTTTCTCTCAGATAAGCGTGTACTTTACAGATTTACCTGTAATCTCTAAATATTAAATGATTGACACATTTTAAAAAGTAAGAGCATATGCAATGTTCTATCAGCATCCACACTTCTTATTTTAACAGAGAAGATGAACTGATGGATGATGATGATGATGAAGATAGAGAAAGTGAAGAGGAAAATGAGGTCAAAGCGCTTCACTGAACAAACTTTGCAAAGATGGTTCTGATTGGATGAAAACTGACTTCTGGTGTTTAAAGACATGGCTAGATAGATTTTTAAATTTTATTTGCATGTTTTCCAATTCTTGCAGTTGTGTTTTTTAAAAAGCAGGTGTACAATTTTGCAGTTTCACTTCTAACAGTATATGGTGAAGCATTTTGATAAATTTTACAGTGACTGTTACATTTTACACAAATTGAAACGATAATTATAGTTTTGAAAAAATGAGTTGATATATGATTTCCCTTGTTTGAATAAATATTTGAATTCTTGTTACTCAGGTTATTTTTACACAATTCAACAGCATTTTCGAAACATATAAATCTGAAGCTTCTCATTGATTCCGTCTTTTTCAGACCAGAATCTGGAGATTATTGCGGAATTATTCATTTAAAATAGCATATGTTACCTATTATAACTGCACACTTAATATAAACTTAATATTCCAATGCTTTAAATTTCTCCCTGGATTTGTTACAGTTTCATTGACGTGTGTGTTTCATTGATCGTTGTGGCATGAGTTGTTCAAAAGCATTAAAAACTTAGTTCACCGTCCATTATTATTTATTTACATTCTGTATCTTAATATACATATATGTACACCTTCTGTTTGTTGTTGATATACAAGTATTTAAAAATAAGAAATTAAAAGAATAGAAAAAAATATTGGTCTTTCGTTTTTACTTGATTCACTTAATTTTGACATGTGGGCACAAATCATTTTCAAGGTTTTTTAATGGCAATTTATCTCGAACCAATTTTCTACCTGCATCAACACACATTTATCAATTGAATGTGATTTTTTAAAAATACACCATAATGCCCATAGTTTACCATAATACTCTTCTGCGACATGGAATAATCACAGGTGTTTGAGGGCAGTACCGACCACCCCCCCCCCCCTTTTCATCCTCCACCCCAAGTATCCCCCTGGACTTTAATTGACATTATTATTCTTATATCAGTATTTAGCTCACAAATACTTATTTTTGTTGAAATTCTGATTATTATGGCAATCAAAATGTTTATCAAAGTTATTAGTTTCGTGGTTTGCTAGTTTTGTTAAAATTTTGAAATTAAACTTATCTTTGAAGTATCTCGTATTCATAAAGTATGAAGGCTAATCAATACACTATATATATACTTGACAATGATTTGCCATAAAATCAAATTCTAATATTAATCAAATGGTTTAAACAATAATATTTAAATGATTATCTTTATCCTGTGAATGTTGAAATCATCATGGTATTGACAAGAATAAATAACTTCATTTAAGTACATACGTAAAAACAAACAAATAGTGAAGCTAGTTTTTTAAACAATGCTGTCATTTTGTCTCGAAAATTAAAGTATCAAAATGTTTGATAACAAATCAAAACTTATTTTCCTTAAATCTTTAGCCAATATAATCTCCTTTGAAGCTCTGCATAAACAAAAATACACAGGAGTACCCAAATCAATATTAAAAGCTAGTGATAAAATATTACGCACATTTTTTATTAGAGCGTTGGCCCATTTACAGCACACTACGGTTTGACTGAATTGTCGTTCGTTTCACCGTTGAGCAGATTTTTTAACAAGCTTAGGTTTCGGTGTGAGAGAAGATCCACTATCTACGCATAGTTTTTCTAGTCATTTCATAACGAACACAAAGAATGTGCATGATTGCACATATATAACGATTTTAAATGTCCAAATTTGCACCATTATCTGATAGAGTACGTAGCATTGAAATAGTTCATTCTTCTTTAACAAGCCTTTAGACAGTATTGCATGCATTTCTCCAATGAATCAACCATTCCCATTCCTCATTCAAGGGGTGTCATTTAATGTGCCATATATTTGCAGAATTCGGGTGATTTATATGAAGATATGAAATAACCTGTATTAATTAGAATAGGTAAATGATAATTATGGAAGATCAAAAATACCACCTTAGGTCTTTTAAATGAAAATCAATACGACCACTGCCATGGTCGTAGCGCAATGGAGGCAAATAAGGCAAATGCCACACATTTAAAATTCTTATCAATTTTTTTTAAATGTCAGAGTCAAGAGGACCAGACCCCGGTGCCATTTTAAAAAAAGAGCTCACATATCTACATTATATTCCTTTTGTAAAAGCTTTAGAGTTTCTCCTTAAACATTAACGATAAAAAAACTGACGAGTCTATTCTCTGAATATAGAAATTCCATCCGTGTGTTCGAGGCTGCAAATGCCAAATAGTACCAAATTAAAGACATTTATGAGTTAACCACAAAAGACAAGGAAACCCTTTTTGCAATACAAAGAAAAAAGAAAATAATATCATGTTCCTAAGTAATAATTTTATCTTTCCCTTCTTTATACCGAGGAAAGACTGTGCAAGTACAGCATTGACACGAACAGATTTACAAGTTCCATTATGGGTCGCACCGCGCAAACAATTGCATTTATCTCATCAGCTGTACGGTTTGCTCAAAACAATACGTTGGAGAAACAAGTGACTGTGTGCTTGGGATGGTGTATATACAGGCTATCTTATTAGGTATTTTTGCAAAATTTCTATTCTAGATTTCTATGCAATGAAAATTATAGTCTTGTACGTCTAATTTTAATTAGATTGCATTTGTATTAGGTTATTTTTAATTTGTACGGTATATATTTTTAAAAAAAACTGTGTTGTATAATTTCCATTTTTTTTGTATTGAATTATTTCCATTTACATTGAATTTTTTATTTGTATTGTTGTATAACTTACATTTCTATAGTATAAAATTAATTTGTCAGTGGTTTCACATTTTTGTAGTAATATTGCATGTTTTTCATTTCTTGTGTATATTTTTTTTTAATAAATGTACTACGGACCGTTTATATTTTTTATTTATTACAAAAAAATTCATTTGCTCCCCCTATGTCGCGACTCGTGAGTCATGCTACATGTACACAGGGTACCGAGACTCCTCCACTAGTTTTGGAAAGTTCAAGGAATGCGTATATTTTTACGATGACGAAGTAAAGACTTACAGCGAATTACAGAATACCGGTAGAGTTTTCAATAGCTTGCTGGATTGCTCAATAGGGTATTCAATTTGGTCAGCAAGGTATCACATCAGGTTTAAATCTAGGTCCTGTGGTTACCCAAGTGTAGATTGTTATTTTGCACTCAACCAATTCATTTGGCACAAAGAAAACCTCTAGAACACTCTCTTCTATTGTTAGCTATTCTATTCATAGATCTTTAAAAAAAATGTTCACTTGGACAGCACTGGATTCTATAGATCATCAATTCTGCTTGGAGTAATTTGAATTTTGTTTTTCAAACAATGTAAATCAAAAGACATTTCTGAAGAAACAAACAAAAGAGAAAAGCATAACTTTAAGAATTACGGAGATATTTTTTTCCTGCAAAAAATCATTAGACATTTTGGTTCCCCAATTCCTGGTGCAACATACAGCACTAAGAGTATTTTTGTGCTGTGACTGCTTCATTAGTTCAGACTTTTATAGCAGTAATGTAGGACAACAGGGAGAAACAAAAAAGGCCCAAATGTGCAAATGTTTACTAGATTAACTCACTTTATCGCTGTCATACCTGAGTAATCACATGACCTAGATTTAAACCAGAGGCGTGTTCAGCAGAGAGAGCGCTTGCCAAAATTTGTGTTGCGGGTAGAGGGAATTTTGGCGAGCGCTCGCGAGCACCCGCTCTGTTGAACAGGCCTCTAATGTGATACCTTGCTGACCAAATTGAATACCCTATTGAGCAATCCAACAAGCTATTGAAAACTCTACCGGTATTCTGTAATTCGCTGGTAAGATCGTGAAATGGTGTGTTGTAGGAACAAAAAATTTCTAGCAAAACCAAAATAACATGTGTTGTACGGTTTGTCGGATGAGGCAAATGTCCGAAATATTTCTATCGTATTCTAGATTTTATTTACCTGAGATCTTATTAAAAACATTGTAGAGATCATTTTCCGGATGATTTTGTTTAAATGAAAGACATTGTTTGATGGAGTGATTTAATTTTAAATTTGTGTTAACCAATATCAAAAGATATGTAATTAAAAAGACTACTGGCATCCAATTAACAGGTGTTTATTTAGCAATCCGATTTATCATTTCACTTGCATTTGCATGTAGTTAAATAAACACACCAACAACATTAAAACCGCTGCATTGGGTCTTCCATCGCCCGATGTGTGGGAAAGAGATACTAAATAACACCTACAGGCCTCTTCATAGAATTCAGCTTCATGATAACAATGGCCTAAAATGTTGAAATGTCTGTAATTATGTTTCGTGCCTTCGCATTCCTTCACTGCTTCATGAAGTCGCCCAATATTTTCCACCTTCTCTTCCTTGTCACAGCATAAAACTCTAAGGTAAGAGGCGTACACAACCGGGTGAACCAAAAAACTTCTTTCAGCCAAACACTCAAATTTCAACGCCTTGGCCACTAGTGAAATATCCTCTTTTGCAAAAATCATATCATGGGCAACAGGAAAATCTATAATTTTCTGTGGATTCTGACATTTTGGGATACCTTTTGTCTGCGTAATAGTTTGTTGCGATATTTCTATTGTTTTGCAAGTCGAGGAAAGACCAACGTATATATATTTTGCAGAACTCTCACTGCGAAAGAAAACATTTTTGATTCTCTTATATGCTTCCTCTTTCTTGCCAAAAGCGAAAAGTACTGTTATAGCATACAGTTTACCCGACATTGCATCTATGTCTGATTTTTCATCCATAAAATTTACAAGTCTTTGAAACTTCTCACTGGTATTTGCTTCCTCTGACCTCAGCATAAGAACTGCTTGGATTATAGCAGAGCGCAGAAGTACAAACATTCCAACAGATCGCTTGAAACCTTCATCGAAATCTGAAGCTATATTTTTGTCTTCAAGTGCCACGTGATATTCAGCAAGAGTTTTGAAATCGGACAGTGCAGTCCCAACGTTGATTCCCCATGTAACTTGTTCACTGTGATATAATTCTAGCGAATGTCTGGATGCCTCAAAATCAGAGGTAATGTTGCTAGGGTGATCCACTGTGCAATTATACAAGAATTCGTCTACATTGCCATGACTGTTCTGCCACGTTGTTGCCAAATCAATATCATCGACGCATTTCATAGATATGACTAGAATGTTTTGAAGAATGTCTTCTAGGATATCTAGAATCCTTTCTTTGATTTCTGGGTCATCCAATCTTCCAAAGAAAAGGTTTTTACTTCGATCAATGAAATGCATTAGAGTTTGTTTTTCAACGCAATCTTTCAAACGTAGTAAACAATTTTTCAGAAATGTTAAAAGGAATTCTCTTCTCCAGCAGTTGTCATCTATAGTTTCGGATTCCCAAAACACCACCGTTTTCATATGATAAGAACTCAGTTTCTCGCTGACAATGGGATCGATGAATTTTATCAACAGTGACTTCAGCAAAACAAAACATTGCAGTTGTGTGTCGTTAAAACTCCATACAAGCTCTCTTTCCCATAGCAAATACGAGATCCTCCACTCTAACGAGGAATGTTGCGATATTTTATCGCCAACAGCAACAACATGACAATCCAGCGTTCTTATTTTCTCTAAAGTTTTCATTGATGGCCAATTAAAATGGCGTCTACTCCTTAACCATTGCTCGCCTTCGACAGGAACTCGACAAAATGGGAGACCGTGTGCAAAATCTTGCTCAATTAATTCCCCGACTTCCTTTTTGATATATCCTTGTGGATCTTTGTTGACAGCTGTTGCACAAGGGCCATGTTGAAATGTTTCTGGGGGTCCAGTTGCAGTCTGTCTCTTTCCCAAAAAATTAATCCAGAACTGTACGACTTTTTCGCTTGGAAGTACAAGCTTTCCTTTTTTGTTTTGTTCAAGCATGTCTTTAATTGGACAACCATTGTCATCAAATATCGTAGGAATACCTGAGTCTGATTTCAAAAGGACAAGCTTTGCATAACCTTGAGAAGAATCCTGGCTGTCTACCAAAAACACGTGACCCCTGACGTTTTTCGCGTCAGCTGGGTCAGAACACACGTAAATGCAACGAGCAACAATCATCTTGTCAATATCACTAGTACTCAGGTTTGTCCCTTCTGCCGCACTTCCTCCGAAGTATCTTCGTAATAGTTGTTTGTGTCTCACAAAATACAGGAATTCTTCCATCAGTATTGCATTCCTTTGAGCATTCGTTTTACAGGCACTCGCCATGGTGAAGAATACACAGTTTGACAATATCACCGATACCTGCGCGATTTCCTCAACAGAAAACTGAAATTTAAAAAAAAATCTTAGAAATGAAATTGTTCCAGGTGATAAAAATTGAGAGAGGGCAATCAGGATTAACAAATTCAATTTATCCTGTGTCGATTGGTTTGTAATCTAAAAATTAATGAGTCAAAAATTGACTTCTCTGTTGCAAGAACTTTAAAGGGGCATGGGCTTTTTTCCCGATTTTAATATTTACAATTCTTCAGTGAGGCATTTTTAATATGCAACCAAAATTTGAGTGACATTTGTTAAGTTATAAGCGATTTACAGAGCTTACAATTCTTCGCTATGTAAACAAATTTCTTATAGTTGTTTAAATGACCAAGCATTGCTAGCTCTGTAGCTTGTTTAAGCTTATAACTCAACGACTGACTCTTAAATTCCATTGATCGTTTGAAATGTATTTTTAAAGCATTGTAAATAATGAAAACAGAAAAATAGAATTTGTCCAAAATCGTGACTATGCACTTTAAGGTTTAGCCATGATTTATCGAATGCATATTGAGCTATATTTACCTCTTTTGAATGATTTACTTCTTCCATTTTTGGGTTTTTTTCACTAAAAAGCTTGTCTAAGAAATTTTAGTTTCGGTTTGATTCCAGAATGGAAAACAACTGGAAAACGATCATTTCGTACATGGCATGCGCATAGCCACAATCTGGTAAAATGAAACTTGATTAAAATTATAAAAGTAAGAGGGCATAGCGTTACCTGTCCATGAGACCAGAATATAATGAAACATAATAAATGTCCCTTTAAATTAGTGTATGCAATTACAACCGCGACGAAAATATTGATCTAAAATTTCATTTTGAATTGCTCAAGGACAAAACTTTAGAAATTGGAAACAAATCATGCAATTGAATCTTTTAACATATAGACAGAATAGACATCATGTCACAAATTAACCACTTTAAAGGTAGGCAGGGCAGACCAAATCTCCCCCAAATATCCTGGGTTCTTCCGAATTTATTAAAAGAACATAATAGCTTTTTATGCATGTGTACTTGAATATTTCGATTATAAAAATTAAAACGCTTTGACGGTGCACGCGAGTCAAAAAGGCAGCTGGATATGCGTCAATTTAAATTGAACTGCAAGAATTTGAAATAGTCTATTCGTTTCACAACTATTGCAGCTGCATTAAAATCAACTGTTACAATAATTTAACACTTTTCTGAAGAAAATGAATACTGTGGAATCGATAAAATGCGTGGGGCCAATTTTCGTGGATTGCTGAAATTTTATATGTAGGTTCGTGGGGATGTAATTTCGTGTATTTTCTCATACCTACAAAAGGAAATATGACTTTATAACCCTTATTTTTTGATTCGTGGAAGATGTTTATTCGTAGTTGAGAGGTACCGACGAATTCCACGAAAATTTATCCACCACGAAATGTTATAACTCCACATTATTTTTTTCTTTCATTTTTTTACTAAGTTTAGAGCATCGACACTTCTAGGTATGTGAATATGGTTGAATTGCGAACTATATAGGTAGCATTAAAGATAACGTTTACTCAGAATGAAAAAAAAAATTCCACTAATGATAATGAAAAACCATCTATTGTATGGTATAAACCGTTGATTCAATGTAGTGTTATTTTTTACTTTTAAATAAATAGGTTAACGACCTACTTTTTGAGTTAATGGCTATTGAATACTTTTTTTGTAAAATTAAGAAAAATCTCTTTTAATTTTACACTATGATTGAGATTTTCCTAATTAGGAACCATTAATCAATATAATTAAACTTTAAAAGAATTGAAATATAGTTTACGAATGGCAGTTGCACTAAATACAATACATAGCATTAAGTTAAAAATATTCCAATCCGAATTCCCTCTATGAATTTTATGGATTTTTGAGATGGTTGACGGTTTGTTTATAATTGTCATTTTTTCACTCTATCAGTCTTCAAATCCCTACCCATTTTTATTCAATTTTACCAAAAATGAGTGATAAATCTAATGAATACTAAAACATTTATAGTATTGAACTATTATATTGACCTTAATCTGCTGTCATAAAATTTATATTTAATAAATGATCAAATTTTTGAGATATTGTGAATTTAACATTTTCAAGCATAAATTTTTCAATATATTTATATCGCGTGCCAGAGTATTTTCTTCATGAATAAGTCAGATTTATTCAACAGAAAATATATTAAATTAAATTGACAAACAAATAAAATATTAACTTTTAACTTAAGAATACTGTCAAAAATGTTTTTAGCGGAAAACAAAAACAAACAAAAAAATCGAATGTAATGTCACTAATAATTCATTTCATAAATACCTCGTGTGTTGAGAACAAATTCTATTCATGACATTGAACTTTAACACAATCCGAATTTCAGACTCAAACCCCGAGTAAACAACATCCTGAAGAAAAAAACACAGTGCTGGATAATTATGCCACTGCCATTTCTGCCACACTGTGGCATTTTCGCACCCGCTTATGATGCAGTTTCGTAAAAATCCATAAACCGGTACAATAAATGAGTGACCATGGTTTTGAGAGTATCCATTTTAAGTGTAGCCCACCTGACAGATGGTATATTTACCATCAATAATTTATACACCATAGGAAAATAATGATTTCCATAGGAGAAATAAATCATACATGAAATATTGAAAATCATAAAGGATTTTCTAAAAAGCCTTTAGGAATTATATTTCCGATAGGAGAAGAGTATTTTCTACAGGAATTTGATTCAGACAGGTAGTTTTATTGTAGGAAATTAAGATATTTTATGCACTTTAAAATACTATAGGAGTTTTGTTCAAATCCTATTGGAATTTAGATTGCTATAGGGAGTACTTTTATTCCGGTAGGAAATGCCAGAAATCCTACAGGAAAATTGTTTTCCTTTAGGAAAAATTATTTTCCTGTAGGACTTTATTTTTTATAGATATATATCTCACCTGGCAGGTATTTATAAACTCTCTAAGGAATGGTCTATCATATGGCATATTTGATTTTTTTCGATACATGCAGCTTAGACGGTGCGAAAAATGCCATCTTGACACTTAATTATCCGTCACAGTGTTAAAACTGTTAAAATTGGTACGCACTGCTTTTCGATGTTGACTCATGTCTACATTGTGACATCATTAGGGCAATTTTCTTTCACATACTTCTTTTTACGTGATTTGAAGGAGTCTGGTAGTCAACAAACTATAGCCATAAGATCTACCTAATGTTTTATGAATTGCTTATCTTATAACTGTTATTCACAAAAGAAGTAATACTTATATTTTGTCTTTTAAATCCGCGTTTTTCTTATAATGTTATACAGATCATCGACCCCTCTTCTAAAGAAGATTAATATAGTGTGAAAATAGCCACAGCCATTAATCCCTCTCAGCTATCTTTAACCGGGGCACTGTTTTAAACTTTAAATTTACAGGCGAAAATTGCATAATACTACATAGAGGCGATTATGTTTGAATATTATGTGTTTTCATCTATATTTTGTGTTTTTAATGCAATTTTGAATATACCGTCAGTCTTTTGATAATACATGTAAACCAAGGATGTTACAAAAATCAGTTAAAGCAGTGACGTTCGTTTGAATTTTTATTCCATACCATGGAGTGTATTAGTACCAAACATTCTGAACCATAACATCGAATAATAAAGCCCATAACATTGAACAGTTAACACCAATTTCGCCAGCTTTGAAAGTTGAAAATTCACAAAACCAATTACATTGTCCCCAAATGCCCCAATCGCAGCCTGTTTCACACATGATAAGGAATGTCAATGTGAACACATGTCTGATTGGCCCACTGTATCACATGATGAGGTCACATGACGTGCAGCCTGCTGTGTACTAGCTCATCATGTCCAGGAACTGTGTACAGTGGGTGGGACTCTGTCCGTTGGTCGCCTTCAGCGAGTCGTTCACGTCTCTCCTGAACAGTGACAGGCTCTTAATTTGATATAACAAATGCATAAAAAGAATCAACAGGGTATGTTCAATATCTTTACTTAGACTATATTGATTTTAAGTAAGACGTTCTTTACAGAGATTAAATTTCTTCTTGATAATAAAACCTATGAATTACATGGTTTTTATCTCCATATTTCAGTTTGTGAAAGTAACGTCAACCATTCTCTCTCTCTCTCTCTCTCTCTCTCTCTCTCTCTCTCTCTCTCTCTCTCTTTAAAATAATGAAATTCAGATTCATCAACACATATGATAGACTAACGATCCATACCTGTGGGTTTTCTAGAATGCTGCAAACATCAGTCACTAGCTCGTTGAGAAATTTGGCACGCTCTATGTCGTTAATCAATGATCGTCTCACTGGCGCAATTTGTACCAGACAGGATAGTGCCTGAAATCACAAATCAGCTACAGGCAGTAAATCCAAAAATGTATTTGATTGTATAAATATTGTATCTTAATATACATAAACTTGTAAATGTAGGGATTAATCTTTGCTTTGTTGACAAAATTTCCTATTAAAGAATTTAGGAAATTTGCTTGAAGCATATAATATCCAACTGGGTATGTTTCTTTAAATACTACATATCTACATGTACTTTCATAGTACAATTTTTTTTTTTGTAAAACTGTTTTTAAGAAATAATATATCTAAACAATCTAAATACATATATTTACCTACAAAGTATGAAACAAATGGATAAGGGATGCTTAAAACAATTCTATAAATAAAATAATTTGATCCACAGAAGTGTTTGTTTCCATGATAACAGAAGTGTTAGTAAACATGACAACAGAATCTTTGTTTGCACGACAACAGAGAAGTCTTTGTTAACATGACAACAGAAGTGATTCAAGTGTGTTTTTATTGCAACAGCGACAGTGTTTGTTTGTTTGTTTGTTTGTTTGTTTGTTTGTTTGTTTACCTGAATACCAGCCTTTGGCTGTGTACACAGGTCATCAGCTGTTTCATCAGTCTGATGCTGATATAGTCAAAGGTCAGACAGGTGTCGGTCAGTTGCAGGAGATGGAAGATCAAGACGTGCTGCAGCAAACAAGCAAGATACACGTTCAAGTTATTTGATTATCAAAACTGAGAAAACTAAATTACTGGGCGTAATTACTTATGATAACCTAAAATGGGATGCACATATGTAAAATACATTGTAGAATAAGCCTCCAAATAACTTTTTTCTTTCATTCAAACAACTTTTTACCTTCATTTAATAATGCAGGTCTAAGTGAAAAATAACGGAGATGAGTTAACAAAGTACTAATGAGACCAGTCTTTGAGTACTGTCGGATACATGCCCGGTGTGGTCAACTCAACTGCCCCAAATCTAATATACCAAAGTACAAAGCTTACTGCTGTGAAAATTGGTTTATCCAATAGCGTACCAAAGAACAGGCATAACGAGTTAGTGTGCAATAACTCTATTTAGATGTAAATGAAATACATGTATATGTTGAATAATGTTTATAACGCAATATAAAATCTAAGTACGAATAATTTTAAAAACTTTAAAACATTGCAAATTATTTTATGAGTTATTTATAAATTCTGTATGTGAACTATGATTATGTACTGTCAACTGTCTAGTTGTAAATGAACTATTATCGTTATAATTATATATATTAATATATTTGTTGATCCAAAAGTAATGTCACAGAAGCGATAAAATCGTGAAAAATCGACGTAAAGTGACAAAAACCCGTGCTGTGAGATATCCACCTAATTCAATTCAGATCTGTAAATTCTAACGCATTATGATAAATTTTCCTGAAGATAATATATTTGTAGAGCGTGAGGTAAGAATAGTCGCCGCACGTTAGCGACGTCATTTCTAGATCTTTGGCGTTCTGATAGAATTTCGTAGTTTATTACTCTATTAACATTGGCTTCGATGCCCTATTTTACATTTTTTTTATAAAGTAACCAATTACTCCTTTTGTGATCAATCGATAAGTATATTGGATTAGTAAATGTGCGATCAGTTTGTCAAGCTAGGTCTCTTTAAGAAGTCTTGAACGTAGCTTTATGATATAGCTCATTACCTAAGAACCTACAGTAGCTTTAACTTTTCCTCAGAGTGTACGTCTTCTGTCTATCTAGTTTATTTATAAACATGTCATAAGCTTTTACTTGTTCACCCGCTCTCAATATATTCATGACGCAGCGATGTCACTGTGTTTTATATATCAAAAAACGAATGCTATTTCCGTTCATGACTCCTATCAATGTGTGACCTAGATTCTATAGTATTCAGATATCTGAATTATCTGTCCTTGTCATATTACAGGTGTATACTTGCCATTTACGTCTGAATCACGTGATCCTGTACAGGTAGGAAGACTAGGAACAAAAAACTCCTACGGCCCGCAATGTTAGATTTTTGAAGTTTTTCATTGTGGAAGTTGTTCTTTAAAAATGATAACTTTGGGCAGCCTTTGTACATGCAGGTATGATTTTTTAGATCAGCCTTTTTCTTTAATAAATCTATAATTGCAATTAATAAATGTTATTCATGTTTTTGATAATTATAACAAATTTTAAATGAAAATCAAAGAGGGGACGGGGAGCTAGTGGAGGCATTACACAAGAAATATAATATTTTTTAAATTACTAAGTAAATAACAAAATTCAATAGTTGAGAATGAACTACCGGTATATTGTTTTGACAAAGAACACCAATGTGTTACTCATATGTAGATTGTGGACAGAGAATGAAACTGCCTTAAAATCCTACTGGTAGCTAGGAGACCAGGAACAAAGTTGAAAACTCAGAACCCACCATGTTGGATTGAGACGTTCGGCAGTTTACCAGTGGATTTTAATTAAGTTCTTCATCTGACTAACAATGATTTAAAAGTTTCATAGTCTTTCTTTAAAGTTGAAATGGTTCTAGACAAATACCTCTAAGTTCCACACTAAAATAGAATTAGCATGTTTTTTGAAAATTTGAATATCAAATATCAGATATGCATTAATATACTTATAAATTAAAGCATTTTGCAAAAAAACCCCTACAAAATGCCTGCACAAGAGTGCTTCCCTACACCTTTGGTATTTCATCACGGGGCATGTGATGTCCGTTAGCTATACTTGAATTTTATTTGATAAGTAGTTACTGTAAAAATAATTAAAAACCTACTTTCATTTTCGATAAACCAGCCCAAACCGTTTTGGAATGAGCGATTTTAGTTTTGATAGAAAGAAGTTTCAAGAACGAGGTAACTAAGAACGCGGGTTGACTAATTGACGCAATGGCGAAAAAAGTAGGACGAGTTTAACATGCATCGGACAGACTCCTTTGATAATGAACTTTGGTTTAGAATGTGCATGCATTCGCGCTTTAAGATTACATTGCATTTTCATACCACTCAAAAATAGCTTAATACAGATAGTCAATATTTTTTATATTCTTTTAAAAATTGTGTTAATACCTCTACGTCTATATGAATAAATTATGTAAGCATAAAACGGAGACGTTGTATCGAGATGTGGGGGTGAATTTTAGTTTTGGTTTTAATACGATCAGCTTCTTTTTATCCAACCATTTGATTTTCAATTCCAATTTTGAAAAAAATAGGTTGAGAAAATAAAATCTGTTGCGACATAAAAATTCAATTAATATGTAAACCGTTATTATCTAGTTCTATGTAATTTTGTAATTACATGTATTTACATGTTTCATATTACATGAATCTACATGTTCTATATTATTCTCTTCAGATCAATGTCCCCCTAGATTGTAAAGAAAAAGTCCCCTGACCATGGACCACTGGAACAGTGCCCAGGATGTTGTACGCTGCACCCTGTGTAAAACATCTATTGCCCCCATGTACTGTGAAGTTTGTCACATACATCTGTGTGGAAACTGTGTAGAGACACATTTCTCTGATTCCTCTAAAGTTCATAATGTGGTGTCACTTAAACAATATTTAACCACCAAACAGGGAGCCGACTCCTCTCCCCCAGACCGGTCACTGATGGATGAACCCAAGGTCATCACAGAAATAGACACAAAGTACGGATTTCTATGGGGTGTGGCGTGTCTAAATGAGACAAAGATTTGGACGCGTGGTAATAACAAAATGATAAACCTATACAACCTGCATGGGGAACTAGTGGAGTCCATCCAAACCAAGTCAGGGATCTATCCACAGGACATAGCAGTTACAAGGAGTGGGGATCTAGTTTATACTGATGGCAAAGATAGAACAGTGAACATAGTGAAGAATACACAGATACAGACAGTGATCAGACTACAGGGGTGGACACCTTTCGGTGTCTATAGTACCTCCTCTGGCGATCTCCTGGTTGTCATGGACAGTGATGATGATAAACAAACAAAAGTTGTGTGTTACTCTGGCTCCACAGAGAAACAAACTATTCAGTTTCATGACAAAGGACAACCTCTCTATTCATCTGGTAACACTAAATACATCACTGAGAACAGGAACCAGGATATCTGTGTGTCAGACTGTGATGCCCGTGCAGTAGTGGTGGTCAATCAGGCCGGGAAACTCCGGTTGACCTACACTGGTTCTCCCTCTACTATCAAGAGATCATTTGGTCCACACGGCATCACAAAAGACAGCCAGGGTCGGATCCTGATAGCTGACCGTAACAACTACCATATCCACATCCTG
The DNA here is from genome assembly GCF_025612915.1 of Magallana angulata. NCBI lineage: Eukaryota > Metazoa > Mollusca > Bivalvia > Ostreida > Ostreidae > Magallana > Magallana angulata. The sequence goes on along the minus strand of NC_069114.1, from coordinate 7,406,804 downwards.
GATCAGGACGGACAGTTCCTCCGCTACATTGACAACTGTCATTTAGAGCGTCCATATGGTTTATGTGTGGACACCAGAGACAACCTCTTTGTGGCTGAGAGGGGCACAAGTAAAGTGAAGAAAATACAATATTACATCTAAATCACCTGTCTTTATAAATTAGATGTAAAAAAAAATTAAACAAGTATAAATTACATACTGAGTGTGTAAAACCATATTTAGAGCAAATGTTTACATTACAACTAACTATATTTGGTGTATATTAGATGGGACTACTGTGAGTGTTTATAATGTACATACAGTGAGCATTGCAGATAAAATGTATAATGTAAATTTTTTGCAATGATCACTATCTTCATATCTCATTTAAAAATTTATCGCATGTGAACAACCTGACCAATATCTATTGGATGTAACTACACTGTTTGACATTTTGCATATTACGATAACATGTAGGCTTCCATGTGTATAATCATTGCATGTCATCAAATTATGTGAATGTAAACATCAAAGTTTTATATCTTGAATGTTAACAAAATGTTTGGTTTTTATTAAATTACAAGTGAACTGGCTATTTTTGTACATGTTAACAAATTGGTTGTTTTCAAACATGTAGGTATGTAATTGTTACTGAAACGCTTGTTTATTATTAGACGTACATTCATATTAGATGACTGTTTATCAATAACCGGTCAACAAACTTTTATTGGTGTATTTCCCCATTAAGTTCTATATATATATATATATATATATATATATATATATATATATATATATATATATATATATATATATAAAATATATATATATATATATATATATATATATGTGTGTGTGTGTGTGTGTGTGTGTGTGTGTGTGTGTGTGTATATATATTTTCACCTTTTTGATCATTGGGTATAGAACCGTATTGTGGTAAAGTAAAAAAAAAAAGGTATAGGTAAAGGTATAGCTCGCAAAGTACATTGCCGCTTACTTGTTGTATGGGAACTATGATATTTTCTCAAAATTCTTTATGCTTACACATTTCAGAAAATCATGCTAAATTAAAATACATGCACAATGCCGTACCAGCTCTAAATACTTTCAATGAAAATTCAACATTGAGGTATTCAAACAAAAGAAGAAGAACAGCTATCAATATCTGTACACAGTAGTTCACGATAGTTCAGTGCTAGATTCAGTTATCAGATTTCTAATTAAAATTGATCCATATGTGAACTTTTTAAACGGCATATTAGTTGGAAAGGTTGGAAATATTAGTGTCCCTATTACACTCACGTGTAAATCGAAAGCAGAACTCAGAACATCCTAGTTTTCGAGCAGTAAAGACGTGCAAACATATCAATCTCTTTTTTGAAAAGATTTTAAGAATATACTATGAAATTGTTTGACTGAAATATCGCTAAACACCATACACAGTTTATTTTAATGTAAAATTTAGTAGTGCGGGTAATAACAGGATACATGTAAATCGTTCTTTATTTTTTTGAATAGACCAGTTGAACAGCATCGAGTCCCACCTAGGATGAGTAATACATGTATTTATTACGAATCAAAACAAAAATAACGTGTTTCAAAGTGAGCTCCGCTTGTAGAGCGCAAGATTTTTTGGTTTTCGGCGAAAGAGGAAGGCAATGATGAAAAGATTTCATGTCGAATACATAAAAAATCAACAAAAGTGGGAAGCGTTGTCCAAGATCTACTTGAGTACACACTGTGTACCTAATTTCCCCTTTTTTGCTTTGCGCTTCATAGCATAGTATAATTGCATGTATAGGTTCAATCTGTATGCATTGTTTTGTTGTTAAAGCACGTGGATAGTGCACGGGTAGTTAAAGCACATCCCCGGGAAGCTTAAGCACAACTAAACCCCTCCCTCGCTTTTTAAATGGGCTAAAAAAAAGTTACAATTTTAAAAAATATATACAAATTCATTTATGGTTGTGTCAGGAAGTGCACCACTGGAAAGAAGACGCTGTTTTTTTTACCGGTTTGATAGATTAGCCGGTAATGCTATGTTGATAACATATTTTGAGGTTATGAATGAAACATTTTAATCATTGTCTTATATAAAGTCTTTCTTATTTCAGTCACATTTTTTTAAATTTTAAATCTGATATTGATTATCAATTACAAACAATTAAACAAGATGTGCTTGCAAAAATGGGATGGGGTTAGATATAAAAGCAACTCGTTACTATAGTCTGTCCCAGATTACAGTTTTCTTAGCTTTTTGACGAATTCTAACGAGAATACACATATTCGTCAAAGAGGCACATTTAACGTAAGAATCAATTATTTTGAAAAAATAAAAATTATATACAAGAATAGATATGGGTTAACCCATATCCAAGATATTTGACTTTTAAATATTTCTTTAACATGGTAAAGAAAAATAAAGTATAGTAGAAAAGTTAAGTATAGTACAGTAAAAATTAAAGAAATATTTGAAACTGTAGGCATGTTCACGAAGCTATCTTAGGACTGTGGTATGTCCTAAGTATATCTTAGGATACGTCTTACTCTTAAGTGTGTTTCTCAAAGCTCTCCTAAAATTTAGGAACCGCCATAACTTTGTCCTAACTTTAGGACATCACATACCCTGTCCTAAGACCATCCTAAGGCTGTAAAATCACGTGCACGTTTTTGGGGATATTGGGAATGCTGTGAAGGATTTTCTTAAGACCGGTAGAACAAAGCAATATGTTTTACAGTTCCAGCATTTCTGACGAAATCCAGGGTAGGGGGGGGGGGGCATAGTCATTTATTCTATCATATATTTTCATATTGAAAAAATTATTAAATTGAACTCCCACCACCTTCTCCGTTAATACAAACCTGCCTGGAAGTTGACAAATTAAGCATTCTTTTTTTCATTTGAAACTTGAAAATTACAGCAAACCTTTTTTTTTTCATTCAGTAACTGAAACAAGTTATTAAGATGGATAGTACATATTCGAGGGTTGTTCGCGGACAAGTTTGATTGTGATCGGGCTTTTTGCATAATACTAGCAAAACTCTTCCGATTTAAAATTGACATATTTTCTAATTAAGATGTAACGATTTCTTTTAAAACGCACCATAAAAAATATACAGATTAATTATTATGATTAGCTATGCTTCACGGAGCTATCTGTTTTTTTAATTATTTTATATTTGTACACATTTATCCTTCTTAAGTAAATGTACCTTTTAAGCGCATAAAAATGCAAGATATTTCATATCACATTACAATAACTTATAAACGTCAATAATTCAATTGAAGCATTTCTGACCGCTTTATCGCCAAATATGGACGATCAACGCTAGGAAATAGTGTCAAAAACTTTAACATCAATGTACGTCTTGGAGCACCGGGTCGTCATTAAATTTTGATTGCACGCAGGAAAATCTCTGATGGAGACCAGAAGGTTCTTAGAGGCTGCTGGAGATGGGCCACATGTGTCGATGGCAATGGATTACAAATGACATCAGAGGTTGCAGATGGAAGGACTTATTTTTTTCATGACGAAGGGACTTCCTATACATCCCGGATCTTGCAACTATCACCGGGGAAAATAAGGTGTTTCTATATAATTGAAAAACAGGCACATTAAATAATATCAATTTAATTTTAAGCAGGCAATTGAAAAATGGAATAAACATTTTTTTTAAGAAGATAAGACCTTGGTCTAATAAATACATCCAAAATTGTCTTTGTTATATTCACTAGCTTTCACATACAACTATTTGAAGTTATCGCTTTTCCACAAAATCAAACTTAAAGTTACTTCCCTTAGTGACACTTCTGTATTAAGGTACAAAAAAGACGTCACAACAACATGGCAAAAGCGGACGTTGGAAAAACAGATCAAATGGGGTGGAGAAAGCATGTGATTTAAGTTTCAGTGTATTTAGAGTAAGTCTCTAATTAATAAACGATTATGAAATGAACCATGCTCTATTGGGATCTAGCTTAATTACCGATCTGTGCTGTATTCAAGCCTTTTGTAAACACGTGACTGTTTTGTACAATTTAACAGGTTGGACACACTTATCGCATTGAGGAATGATTACGCTAAACGGGAAATATTCCCCTTTTCAGTTATAAAAAAAACTCCCGCAAATGCGGGATTTTCTCGATGCATGCCAAATAAATGAAAAATCCTACTTAAGTAAAAATAAGCGCATGATAAATGCAATGTGGTGCCAAGGTACTTTATACAACTGACCTTGGTGGCCTAAAACTTAAGTCCGCCACAGCTGCAAACGAATATAAGACGATTTTGAACTAGTGAAAATCATGAGTATTCTTGCATTGGTCGTACATCATCCATTGATTGTTTGCTTTAACTGCCTAAAATCCCCCAAATTTCAGAGTTTTGTGTTCAATGAGTGCCGCTGAACTAACCTGCAGTAATAACTTTACCGTAACACGAGCAATATGTGTATAGATTTTCAAGTATGTAATTAAAACCCGTCTCATAACTTATTTCTCCTCTTTTATTAACTTGACGTGGAGAGTCTCCAATTAGTTATCACACCTTGATTAGAAAACTGAGTAAGACCCTTAATTGTGATTGCTAAATAAATATAATTATACCTGCACGTGGGTAATTATTTTCTACGTTTAATTAATGAGTTATCAGTGAATTTGCAACAATAAGCATGATATTTTTTTAAAGAACTATTTAAATAAACTCAAATATATATATATATATATATATATATATATATATATATATATATATATATATATATATATATATATATATATATATATATATATATATATATATATAAGTTTATCTTAAAACATTGCAATATATATATTTACATGTATAAAAAATATTAACGAAAAACGTCTCGGTGTGAAAGGTCTTCAGGACCGAATGGTATCGACGCGAATCGTCAATAGGAGCGAAACGTCCCGTTACCGTTATGGAGGCGTACATGGAGACGGTAAGAACAGCACAAAGAGGTTTAACATAAAATAAACAGCTTAAATTGATGGTAAATTACCATTTTATAAATATTTTTCTATCAACAGATTATAATCAAAACAGTTTTTGCAATTAAACGCTCTAACAAAGATTAAATTAGTTTTGACTGTTTAAATATTATATTACGATAAACAAACACATGAACAGTAGAACTGTAGGGTAACAGGTGAACTCGGCATATGGTGAACTCGGCACCAGCATAAATAGTAAACTCGGCACCTGGTGAATTTAGCATTATGAATCTGATGAATTTGACACCTTGATACATGTATTTTCTATCATTACCAAAGATAATAAAATATATAAAGAACAATCATTTTGTGCATATGACCAGGGACTTATATTACTTCAAAAGAACAGTAGTGAGAATTTTATTTCATTATGATAGCCCGTGCTGCACCTGAAAAAAGAATGTAAAAATCCTGTCGTGGTGTATAATTTAATGAAGTACCCCTAGATTGTAAAGAATTTTCTAGGAAAAAAGTTCGTAACGGTATTATATTCGGATACGGTACTTTCATTTTCAGTATACATATGCAAAATTTTAAAAAGTCACTTGCCCACGGCTCGAGTCCCTTATGATTTTTACATGTACTTGCCCGATCGGAAAAATCACTTGCCCCAGCTGTTTGGCAATCGGATTTTTTCAGCCCATGACATGTAAGATATGATATAGAGAAATTTGAGCCTTCAAAGGACTTTTTTACCTTTTTCAATTAAAAATAGCAAGTCTTAAAGTAATATACATGTAGTTGGTATGAGTTTACAAAGCAGTTGTGAGACCAGTCTGTGAGTATGCATGCCCGTTATGGTCCCCCTCACCTACCCAAACATCAATATAATTGACAACATTATATTAATTGAATCCATCCAAAAGAGGGCCATGCATAAAGATAATAAAACCTTTGCATCCATATGAAGCATCGTTGGAACCCACAGGTTTTTTATCCGTTACACTGCTTTGAAAGCAGTGTAACGGATAGAAGACCTGTGGGTTCGGACGATGGTACATATGTCACATGTATAGATTTATCTGTCCTTGTCATATATTCAGGGATGGGGTAATGGTAATTTTTGATGGTAATTGAATGTAATTAATTACAAATATTGATGTAATTAAAAGTAATGTGTAATTAGCCAAATTTTCAATTACATGAAATGGTAATTTAACTAATTACTTTCAAAAAGGCATGTAATTACTTTCAATTACTTTCAATTACACACTATGTACATATAAATATGAAGCTGTCCACTACCCATTGTTCCCGGTACAAGGTCAAATTCGAAGAGTAGTTAAAAAGCATTGAACTATTATTATATATATCATACTAAATATTTTTCAAAATGGATTTTTTTTCAGTGATTCAATATTTGATAAGTTTCCCAAATTTAATTAAGTACATGTATTTGATAATTGGTTTGATTCCTTTTTGCTTAAAAAAAACTTATTTTCCTTCTTATTAGAATAATTTGTGTGATAATTGTCATTGAGTTAGTTTAAAACATCACTGTTTAATTTACAAACAAAATCAGTGTTATCAAAATTATATAAAATATCAAGTCATGTTTTGTAATTGATAGCTTTAAATACACAGAGCTTACATGCATGGCTTCAAAAGGGTGTTAAGTTTTTGGTGCCTAAATTGTGTGTAAAAATGCAAAGGAGAAAGTTTTCATATAATAGTTTTGCATGCAGGAAATATTTTAGTTGACATGATAGGTGTAGGTTACCGTTAGGGTATAAGACTTTTAAACGTTTATTGAATATCAAGGTGGTATGGGACACCTCCATATTGTGACTACCAGTACCTGCGTATTGAAATAAACAATTAAACCAAATTTATATTTTTTTCTTTCCATACATTGCATCTTATCAGAGTAGTTAGCAATTTCTCAAACAGTGAAATTTTTTTGATTATGAGGAAATTTTATTCATATTATAGACATACCTCGTGAAATGTTTTATGTTGTAGATAAATCATGGTTTTAGTAAATTTTGATGAAAATGTTATTTGTAATTTAATTAATTACTTCTGCAAAGTAATTGTAATTTAATTTATTACATTTGAAAACTCTTGTAATGGTAATGTAATTGAAGAATTTAAGCAAGTAATTGTAATTTAATTAATTACTTTCCATTGTAATTGACCCCATCCCTGCATATATTACAGGTGTGTACCTGACATTTAAGTCTGAATCTTTTGATCCTGTACAGGTAGGAGGACCAGGAACAATAGACACCCGCAACCCGTCATGTTGGATTTTTTCAAGGTTTTCATAAGTTTTTAACATTGTGGAAGTTGGTCTATAATATCTTTTGGCAGCTTTTATACATGCAGGTATGATTTTTTACATCGGCTGTTTTTTCTTTTCAATAAATTTATAATTACAAGTATATCATATTTCAAATGAAAATCAATATGATACAGAAAAAGGAACAAAGACAATCAGACATGATGCATTCAATGTATCCCACTACCTACAGCTTTATTTTTCCATAGGGGTGGGGGGTGGGGTAGGGCAAGCTAGTGTATATAAACCAAAGAGGCATTTCACATATAAATTCTTCTTTTCTACAAAATAATTCATGGTTTAGCACCGCAGTACTTGTTAGACTTAATTCAACCATACTTTCCAACTGAACATGCATATAATCTTAGGTCTAATGGCAATTTTTACTCTCTGCCACTATGTCGGACTACTTTTTATTACAATAGCTTTATTCCGTCTACAATTAAATTATGGAATAATCTTGATGCAGAAATAAAACATTCATCATCTTTGTCTATTTTTAAGTCAAAACTCACAAACCAAAATATACCCAAAACTTGCAAACACTACAGCTTTGGCAATAGGAAAGAAAATATTATTTTATGTCAATTACGGAATAAAGCTAGCAATTTAAATGCTCATTTATTTAAAGATTTTTTAATTGCTGATAGTCGATGTACAAACTGTGGGTCTGAATCTGAAAGTAATATACATTTAAATCTTGAGTGTCCAAGATACACTCAACAAAGAATTAAACTTTTTAATCAATTTAATGACATTAGTGTACCTTTTCATATTAACTATATTCTTTATGGTAGTTCTGAATTTTCATACAACTTAAATTGTAAAATTGTTTCTTATGTTCATCGTTATGTTATAGCTTCTAAGCGTTTTTGATTTTTTTTTCTTCAAATGGGCTGGATCATGACACCAATATTCTATGTCTGTCTGTCGGTATGAAAGAATGAGGTGATGGGTTTATAAATGTAGGAATGAATGTGTTCATCTATATGTTAAACAACAAATTAATTTATCATCATATGACAAAAGTCAGGCTTATTATTTATTATCCAATTATCCTTTGTCTTGTATACAAATAAACCAATAATATATCACTCTGTAAACTGGTAAATAATACTACATTCTATATACTATATTTTATGATTATTTTATAACACCACTTCTTGACTTTGTATTTTGGAGAGGGTTTATATAGGCTTTGCCTGTTGCCTAATCTATTTGATTACTCAATAAAATATGTTTAAATTAAATTATTACACATATAAATACTTTAAAATAACTTGGCTTTATCAAAAAATCAATTGCTGGGAATGTTTCTTGACTTGTTGACAAAGAACATTAATTTATCATCTATATGTAGATTGTGGACAGAGAATGTTGCAACCTATAAATCCCACGGGTAGCTGGGAGACCAGAAACAAAGTAAAACACCCAGACCCCACCATGTTAGGTTGTGAAAATTGGTAGTTTACCTGTGGATTTGAATAGAGTAAGTTCTTCAACTTACCGGTACTAAGAATAATTTGAAATTTCCATTGTTTTTCATCAAAGTTAAAATGGTATTTGACAAAAACTACTAAGTTCCACATTGAAATAGAAATAGCATGTTATAGTAAATGATTCGATATTTCAACATACATGTAAGTACTGCATAAAATTGTTTTAATTCATTATCATTATACATGTAATTCTATGTAATTTTGTCATTACACATGTACATATAATCATATTTTTCATTTTGCACGTATTTCCATGTTTCATATTACTCGTACTTACATGCTCCATATTACATGGAATAATTAACATGATTCACATTATTCTCTTCAGATAAATGTTCCCATAGAAAGTAAAGAAAAAATCCCCTGACCATGGATCCCCGGTACAGTGCCCAGGATGTTGTACGCTGCACTCTGTGTCGGGACTCTGTGGCCCCCATGTACTGTGCAGTTTGTCACATACATCTGTGTAATGAATGTGTAGACAAACATTTCTCTGATTCCTCTAAAGTCCATAATGTGGTGCCACTTAAACAGTATTTAAACACTCTGAACTATCCCAAGTGTAGGCAACACCCCACCAAACAATGTGAACTCCACTGTGAACAATGTGACATTCCTATTTGTGCACAATGTATTTCTACTCAAAAACATTTAGGACATATACAAGTTGACATTCTTAAAACCTTTGAAAGCAAATCGGAAATGTTGCAAAAAGATTTGCAAGAATTAGAGAAATCCATTTATCCTAAATACAAAGAGATTGAATCCAACATTCCAGTGCAAAAAGCTGATCTGAGTAAAAACTCACAGAAATTGACAACAGCAATTGACAAACAAGGAGAAGTCTGGCACAGAGAAATAGACACCATTATCACAGACATGAAATCTAATGTAGAGGAAATGGAATCCAAACACCTGGTCATCCTGAATAAACAGGAAGATGAAATCACACACACCATTTCTGAAATCACACAGACCATTGCTGAACTGAAGAAGTTACTGAACTCCAAAGATGTGTGCCTTGTCTCTGAGTACAAATCCAGGATTGCTGAATTCAGAAGATTGCCTCCTAAACTCAAGGTGTCCTTCTCAAACTTTAGGCCTCAGAAAATCCACACAAATCAGCTGATAAAACAGTTTGGTTCTCTGTCTGCATTATCTTTTACCACAGAGGAACAAAACTACAGCATGCCACCCCAGGGGGGCGAGTCCTCTCTCGTAGACCAGTCATTGATGAATGTACCCCGCGTCATCACAGCTATAAACATAGGGTATAGATTTCTATACGGTGTGGCATGTCTGAATGAGACAGAGATCTGGACGTGTGGTAATGACAGCATGATGAAACTCTACAACCTGCGTAGGGGGGAACGAGTGAAGTCCATCCAAACCAAGTCAGGGAACGATCCATGGGACATAGCAGTGACAAGGAGTGGGGATCTAGTTTATACTGATTACAATGATAGAACTGTGAACATAGTGAAGAATACACAGATACAGACAGTGATCAGACTACAGAGGTGGAGACCTCGCAGTGTCTGTAGTACCTTCTCTGGTGACCTCCTGGTTGTCATGGACAGTGATGATAAACAAACAAAAGTTGTGCGTTACTCTGGCTCCACAGAGAAGCAAAGTATTCAGTATGATGACAAAGGACAACTTCTCTATTTATCTGGTGGATATAAATACATCAGTGAGAACAGAAACCTAGATATCTGTGTGTCAGACCGTGATGCCCGTGCAGTAGTGGTGGTCGATCATGCCGGAAAACTCCGGTTTACCTACACTGGTCCTCCCTCTACTACCAAGGGATCATTTGATCCACATGGCATCACAACAGACAGCCAGGGTCGGATCCTGACAGCAGACCGTAGCTATAACAAGCACTGTATCCACATCCTGGATCAGGACGGACAGTTCCTCCGCTACATTGACAACTGTGGTTTAGACCTTCCACGGGGTTTATGTGTTGACACCAGAGACAACCTCTTTGTGGCTGAGTTTGACACAGGTAAAGTGAAGAAAGTTCAATATCGCAAGTAAATCAATTAACTAAATGAATTAGATGTAAGCAAACAAACCAAGTATATATTACATACTGTAGGTAAATATTATACGTAAAGTAAACTGTTTACAGCTAACTGAATATATACGGTGTATATTAGATGGGATTACTATATGTGTTTATATTGTACATACAGCGAGCACTGAGTCAGTATTGCAGATCAAATATGTAAATGTAAATTTTCTGCAATGATCACTACCTTCATATCTCGTATGAAATATGTGTGACATGTAAGCAATTTAACCAGATCTATTAGACGTTAACACATTACATGTAGGTTTCCATGTGTATAATCATTGCATGTCATCTAACTATGTGCGTTTTTAACGCCAAGTTTTTATATCTTTAATGTCAATAAAATGGGGTTTTTTTTCAAATTACATGTAGACTGTTTATTATTGTAAAGTACGATTAAACAGATTGGCTGTGTCTATAAGGTAAATAATTAACCACAACCTCTATTTTTATGAGATGTACATAAGATGACAGTTTATTTATAATGTCAACAAACTTTGGTGGGTTTTTTTTACATGAAAAATGTTAAGGTTAATATCTATGTGTCACATGTGGTTATCAACAAACTTTTTGATACATGTATTTAAAAATACATGTAACGAAGGTTAATGGACCTGTAGTACTCAATTCTTTACCAGCAATGAAGCGAGGCCATAAAGGGACTGAGGCCCATTACTTATAAAGAGGAGTAGTACAGGTATACTAAACTAAGTAGAATTCCAATTGTCTCAGCTAATTATCATAACTCACCTTTAAGTCTTAAGATTTAGAATAGTCATGTGTCATTTTCTAACAGCCATGTTTTCTTTAATGAATGTTCAAATTTCAGCGAATCTAGATCCCAAAGATTCAGGGCCTTATTGTTTTTTCTCTGAGTTTTTCTTTTCTTTTTTTTTTTTGCTGAACTCATCGGCTGCTCCTGAAAAATTTAATTTAACAAGTAGTATATTTACATGATGATGTTTTGAATGAATTTTTTGAGTTTTTATAATAAAATTTTTGCTAGAAAAATTGTGTTTTAAGTCATATCAACAGTTACACTTTTACTATGGCATTTAATCCATTTGATCAAAAATGCCGTTAATGGTATTTAAGAAGATAGGAACTTTCTCTCTGCACAGGCCCATAAATGCCATTAAATGTAAGGTACATGTATATACCGGTATACCCTCTCAATATAAATACACACCAGGTATGCATGCAACATTACCTTTGTAACTGACAAAAGGCACTGGCGGGAATTTTAAAACAATGAAAATATTAAAGTACTGCTGCCTTACTGTGTCTATATTTTGGCAAATTTGAAACCTTTGAAGCATAAAATACCAGATAAATTAATTTTGGACATAGCTCAATCTACCAATCTAATATAACTGTATAAACAACTGCAAATCTTAGCTAGCAAAGGGTGATGATCCATGGTGTTTTTCTACAATCAAATCACCTCACAATTTTCTGTCGCGCGCTAAAAAAAAAAGCGTGCAATTGAAAAGGGCAAGGTGATACACTTGCGTTTCTCAACCCACTTGATATCATCACTCTTGGCTAGCAAAGGTGTAATTGTAATAAAACTAAAGTTTAACATAGCAATTGTGATCAAAATGAAACCATAACTATGTTATAAATGTTTGATATAACAGTAGCTATTGTAGAATCAACTCAATTTTAACTGCTATATTGCAAATATTGATGAAAATTTGAAAATATGAAATGCAATATAGCACACCTATATGCAGTGTTTTCGTTCACTCTCTGTAAAATTGTTGTTGTAACTTACGACAACTTATTATTTATGTCTCTGACTTTAGAGGCCTGTGCTTTACAAGTCCGGTACAATCACTGAATTTAGCTACGTAGCTTGATTTACCTACATAGCTTTATTTACCTACCTGAAGTAGGTTTAATTAGTTACCTTTATGCAGAAAATTAACCATTGTAAGGTAGTCAACAAAAAGAGGAACTGAAAAAAGAATATAGGGAAGCCAACTCACAAGTCAAAAGGAATGCTAGAAAAGACAAGAGACAGTTTGTCCACGATATGACTGAAGAAGCAGAGACAGCAGCCAGACAGAAAAACATGAAAAAGCTGTATAAAATAAGCAGAACTCTGTCCGGAAAGAATGTGAACACTAACACCCCAGTAAGAGACAAGCAGGGAAGGATTATCAGTAGTGATATCGGACAAAGAGCTAGATGGGTAGAGCACTTCAAGGAAGTCCTAAATCGGCCACCACCACCCAGTACTGCAAACATACCAACAATATTGAATGAATCATAACTGGACCCCCATCTAGAGTAGAAATTACTAAGGCAATTAAAACACTGAAAAACGGAAAAGCAGCTGGTAAAGATGGCATTCCCCCAGAGGCTCTTAAAGCTACCCCAACAGTCTGCAGAGATGTCACAACCTCTACTACAAAAGATATGGGAAGAAGAAAAAGTTCCAGATGCTTGGAAAACAGGATACCTAGTAAAACTACCAAAGAAAGGTGACCTGTCGTAATGTGGAAATTGGCGAGGTATCATGCTTTTATCCATTGCCAGCAAAGTTCTAACAAGAGTAATCTTGGAAAGAATGAAAGAAGCATTGGACAAGGAACTTAGACCAGAGCAAGCAGGGTTTCGCCAGAACAGATCATGCACAGACCAAATCGCCACCCTTCGAATCATCATAGAGCAGTCTATTGAGTGGCAGTCTCCACTATATTCAACATTTGTGGACTTTGAAAAAGCTTTTGACAGTAAGGATAGGTCAACCATCTGGACGCTAATGGAACATTATGGAATACCATCATTAGAAACCTGTACGACGACGCCACATGTCACATAATCCACAATGAAAAACTAACACATCCATTTAAAGTAGAAACAGGAGTAAGGCAGGGCTGCATTCTTTCACCAACAATATTTTTAATTGTTATTGATTGGATCATGAAGGAAACAACCCAAGGCAACAAGACTGGAATCCAATGGACCTTCACCAAACACCTCGAGGACCTGGATTTTGCAGATGACATTGACCTGCTATCCCACAAACAACATGCACAAGAGAAATTGTCACGCCTCGCAGCAGAAGCAGAAAAGACTGGCCTAAAAATAAACATTAAAAAGACAGAGGTGATGAGAATGAACAACAAACAGATTACACCACTCCAGTTAAATGGAGAGAACATCAGAGAAACCGACAAATTCACCTATCTTGGGAGCATTGTCAGCAAGGATGGGGGCGCTGACAACGACGTTAAAAGTCGTACCAACAAAGCAAGACATGCATTCAACACCCTACGTCAAATTTGGAATTCAAAAGCACTCTCCATCAACACCAAAACAAGAATCTTTAAAACAAACGTAAAATCAGTCCTGTTGTATGGCTCGGAGACCTGGAAGGTAACAAAAACGATCAATAACAAACTCCAGTGTTTTGTCAACAAATGTCTCCGCCATATTCTTAACATCCGGAGGCCCGACACCATATCAAACACAAGCCTATGGGAAAAGACCAAACAAGATCCAATCCACATTGAAATAAAGAGGAGGAAATGGGGATGGATAGGCCACACTCTACGTAAATCCCCAGAAAACATCACGAGACAGGCACTGGATTAGGAACCCACAGGGAAAGAGGAAGGTGGGGAGACCTAGGCAAACCTGGAGAAGATCAGTAGAGTCAGAGGCAAAAGAGGCAGGCCTCACCTGGGCCCAGTTAAAGAAACTCGCCCAAAACAGAGTCCGCTGGCGAGGAGTGGTTGAGGCCCTATGCTCCCCAAGGAGCGAACAGGAATAAGTAAAGTGATGCAGTTTTGCATTTTATGTAAAACAGACAAAATGTCACAAGGAACTGTCAACCTATATTTGTACAATGTAGTATTATAAAAGGAACTCAGAGCAGAAACACATGTAGTTAAAACATCACTGCTTTTCGGCAGTTTTAAGGGAAACATGCATTTTTTTGTTTGAATAACTGTATGACATCTTGTGTGCTATGAGGCATGGGTAACTGTGATTACTTCACATGGTGCTGAATTACTGTAGAAGTACTTTTGTCCGCGTGGTATTTATTTACGCTATGAAAGCGGGCACAAATTTTCCGCGGAATTTTTTCCCAGTGTACTTAAAGTGCATTTTGGAATTGCATTACATGAATAAGTATACTAGTAATCGGAAGTTACTACATTATAGAACACTTGCACATACGTGTACCCAATGTATATCGTTTTGTCAAACAAATTTGTATTGAGAATTCACATAATAAATAATTTAATCTCCTAAAGATTTGAATTTTTTGTAAATTTACTTACATGAAATTTAAACTTCTCCAAGCTTGAGATAACGGCACGTGTCAGACGACAAATAGCCTTTCAATGACCCAATTAACTACACGCTATGACCCGTGTTTTTACTGCAATTTTTAGATCCCTTTGTGCTCTGATTTTAATTGATTAAACTAATCAACTCATAATTTAAACGACACGAGAACCCGTAAATGGCAGTTAATAAAGATTGAATGGTGTCTCAGACGATTTTAGCCAGCGTCGTAACATTTTGACGGCTAACTAATGACTACCGACCAGTGCACAACCGATAATTACTGTTCACTGTGAACAGTTCTTACAATTTAAGTCCAAAGTTGGACAAATTCTATGTAAAGAAAATTCGCTCAGAACTATATTTAATAATAGTTATTCAAATGATTTTTTTTTCGTTCAAAGAATCCGCGTAAATTTTTACCCGCGGATTAAATTGATACTGTGATTCCGCGGAATTATGACCCCGTGGAAAAAAATACGTCTACAGTATTACCAATCAATCATCATGTCAACTAACCAGAACTGTTCTTCTTTGTAATTCCATTTAAGAAATAGCTGTTTGGTAACACATTAACAGTTATACATAGCCCCAAAACTTTTAGAACTTTGACTGCATTTGCGCAAAAAGAGCAACATGTTTAAGAGGGATTTAAATGAATTGTTTTCAGATCAGTTCAAAGTTCAAAATCATTGCTGCACCTGAGTGCCACTTTTAGTGCAAATGCCCATTTAATACAAAATTATGATTGAGTAGCTAAATAAACCTACTTCAGGTAGGTAAATAAAGCTATGTAGGTAAATCAAGCTACGTAGCTAAATCTAGTGATTGTACTGGACCTGCTTTAAAAGTAAGAGTTTGACAACACACTCTTTTTTTTTTAAAGTAACACTGCACAATGTTGAATCATAAAATAAACCATATAAATTATAAAAAATAAAAAGTACGTGTTTTCGTTACGTGTAAAAAATGTCCCTATGCTGAAGTCTGCATCCTCCAGACGACAAGTCATTGTATTTCGAACCCGACCTTGAAATGTCATGCATAAGCCCCCCCCCCCCCCCACCCCCCATACACATTTAAAGCATAACATTGACCTCCTCGGGAATTTTTAGTTCCCTTTTTTTCAATATTACCTACAAACAAACATTTATAGACGGTTTCAAAGTTGATGTAGTTTATATATTGCCCTTATAGGCAATGTTAGTTAACTTGCATTGGGAGGGTGGACGGTGTCCTTGCAGCAGAAAAGGGTCTCAAAAGAGGGTTCAAAATTTGTCGTGGGAAAACATACAGAGATTTTTTAATTTTAATTTTTCCATTGATCGAATATTAAGGGGACCTTTGGCAAACGTTTTCCATTACATTAAATCAATGTTCTTTGAAGAGCCCTGTTCAGAATTTTGAAGAAGACGAAGAAGAATGTAAGCTTTGAAATAGTCGAAATAAAGAACGAGGGCAACAATACTGTGGTTTCATTAATAATCAAGGGTATCAATTTTCGTCGATAAAGTAAAAATCACAGTTTCAACGATACGTAAATTCGTGGCCAATGACCCTATCAATACAAAATATTAGCAGAAATTGCAGTTCAATGGATATTTAATTTCAAGGATAAACTTAACGAAATCAACGAAAATTGGTATTCAACAAATATTGATGAAACCACAGTATTTTAGATTTTGGAAAAGAATAAAGTATATGCGCTGATCGAAGAATTTTACTAGCGTGTTGGGGGTGGGGTTGGGAGAGCATGGTCCGGGATCTTTTTCTGTCAATTGAGAATATAAATATTGTTAAAGTTTTCATGGGGTAGGAGGGGATCCAACCCCCTCCAAAAGAAAGAAGAAAACACGGGCATGGATTGGGTTCATTTGCCAAGTGCAACAAAAATATATTCAAGAATTAAAACATTCATTAAAACTTAAATCTGGCCCTTTAGTTTTCTTATATAAATAGTTCAATCTTATCAAGAAAAAATAATTATTCAGATATATAAAACATATCAATACTTAATAATAATGAGATAATTTGAAGCAGTATTTGTATATATCATAGATTCACAATTAACTGATTGAATGCACTATATGCAATATGCCCCTGTGGATTATCAATCTCAATATCAATGCAAAAATTCCACATACGACTGCCAACTGCTTTCTACACTATATAGCTGCTTATTGCCGAAATGCATGTGCTAAACATGTTTTATAAACACTGGTATCGATATCGAATATTTAGTCATCCGACGCGCAACATTCCTTGCTTTTAAAATCAAGAGGATATTATTTGAGCATTTTATTTGATATATTTTGCATTTTATAAGCGCTTCCGAGTGTAATCATGGTACTATTGAGGATCATTTGAAAGGGGAGTTCAAGTTTTTTAGTGTAGGACTCGATCGCAGTTTGAAATTTGTTGGTGTTTTTGTTTTTGTTTTGTTGTCTTTTTTTTGAGTGGTTGACGTTTTGTTGAAAGTGACATACAGGTAAAATTGCAACATATGTTCAACATATGTTTCGAGTAACATATGTTGAACATATGTTAAACATATGTTCAACACATGAATTTTTCACAGTATGTTAAACATATGTTTGAAAAATATGTTGAACATATGTTTGAAAACTATGTTAATCATATGGCAGACTCAAAACATATGTTTAACATATGTTTGTAGTAACATATGTTCAACATATTTTTAACATATGTTTAACATATGTTTGTATCAAACATATGTTAAACATATGTTTTAAATATGACACTTTAATATGCAATGTGGTTTTTTTTTTACAATTAGACATTGATGTCAAAACAGTTGTTAGTGTCTGTGTTCATATATTAATGTAATAGGTTACAGCCTACTTTACTCTCTTCACTATGAAAATGCACGGTTTGAAATAAGAAATTGACCAAATTTGTAAAAACGTATCTCAGAATCCATCACTTGCTTATAATGTTATAAACTGTTTTACAAATCATCAAAAGCTGAATGAATAAGGTTTCATGAACTTTATACCGAGTCTTGACACATGCTAATCGATCTAATGAAATTCTTTATTTCACTCGAGACCAGTTTGCTAGAATATGAGGTTCCATATACAAATAACTACAAAACAGGCAAGGGTCACAAGTCTATTTATTTGTAATAATGATGTTTTTTTTAAAAAATGAGTAGTATACAATACAGTATGTTGCATTTTTTTTCATGAAACCTCACACAAATTTTCAATGTTATCATTCGGTTCTCTTACAATACAAAATTCTTGTAGATATCATAATTTTTAGTCATATAAACAAACCTGATAAGCTGGATGAAGCATTTTAAAGGAGAAATCTTGGAAATTTTTATACTTTTGAATGAACATCGTTTGAACCCTGAGGTATTTATACATAATCAGTACCGTATATTACACAGTACAGTACAGTATATTAAGCAAAGTGTGAATCAATGATATCTTAAAACAGAGTGTAATAAAGAATTACAAATGAAATTTGTTTAACATATAAATCTTATGGTGTACATTGTGAAGGATGATTAGTTTTCTCTTTGACACATTCTGCTGCTCCACTCTTTGTTTGGTAAGTGAGAAGGAGACTCTGCACTTCCCTTTGAAACAATCATGTATAAAAGGACAGGGTGTTTTAATATTTTTGGCCGGTATATATTCGTATGCAGTGGTCAAAAGATGCAATGCACAGCCAAGGGAACTGTCTTCCTCTCTCAAGTCTTGAGATTTCTGAACCCTTGCAAATGTGAACACTCCATCAATTTCTACTGCACCCTTGAATACACCATAGCATGACTCCTAAAAAGAAAATAAACACAATTTATTGTAGAAATAGATATGTTCACAAGAGATTGCATCCTCGATATGTCATTTATGCCCATCATTAGCATAACATCGATGGCAAATACTGCATATCCAGTTTTCACTTTTTCCGCAGTCTTTTTTAGATCGCAAAATATGCAACACACAGAAATATTACCCGTATTGATTGCTACAGGAAGATTTTAAATAGCAAACAATGATTGATGCAAATTTTAAATAGTTACACACTTTTCCAATTTTAGCAAATTTTGTGACTTTTGTGACACACAGAAAAAAAACACCCTGGATTTACGGTAATATACCTGAAGATATACAAAGGAAATCACATTACGCACTTTCTTGTACCAGATGAATAATTTTTTTTTTTTATTGTGCTTGGTTGGTGAATTTTATTAAATGTGCATTTTATGACATATGACCTCAGTACTTACACCACTGCTGTTTGTGTATTCTACCCAATCTCCACTGTTGATAAGGTCCAATGATTGACTGGTGACACATTGACCCTTGGAAAAGCTGGTACATGTATTTTCACTAAGCCCTACAGACATCATTAGCAAAGAATCATCAGTTACTGGATTTTTCTTCACATGACCATTTGGATGTCTTTCAATCTTCGAAATTTCCCCTGGTGTTTTCTGGGATCCATGTTTGATGCCAAGAAAAGACATCACAGCGGGATTACATCCAGCTTGGCAAATGTTATCTGAAGCTTGCGTCCTGCAACATATCAATTTTTCGCATTGAATCATCATTTAAATGATTTTAGGCAATCAAAGGCTCTTTACAAACAGAATTAAATTATTTTGTCTTAAAACTGCTGTGGTGTGTGCATACATCTGGAGTAATGCATGTTAGCACATTGTGAAAATTGGTTTGCTTGTAATACATGTATTTAAATTTACATTTTTTCCCTTCTTGCTTTGTCTGCAATACTGAAATTACTGTATTACCTAATGGTTATCTCAAATTGCGACCCTAAGGTCCCCAAGGAGCAAACAAGAATAAGTCAAGTTCAAATTAAAAGAAGAGTCTTTCAAAAGCTACATGCGTGAATTTTAATTTACTCTTGTGATTTTTATTAGCATTCAGAGATTGTCACGCCATAATAAAACTCATTTAACCTTGGAGTACCCCTTCTATGTTCCACACACTTTATGTGCAAAATATGCGGAATGTAAATATCAGTTAGTATACCAGATAGTATGATTGTGTTTAAAGCTTTCAAAATGGTATTTCTAATGCATCTATTTCAAATTTGCATCAGCAATGACTAATGTAATGATGAATATGGCAGCTGAAAGAGTAATTACTAATATATACCAGATTTCACTGTCTTTGAAGAATCCACCAGTAACAATATGAGAGCAGAGAATATGTTGAGCGTATCTTTCTGCTGTGTCTCTGCTTCTTGCTTTCTGGTTCTGAATAAAAATTTGATCACGAATTCTTCCGTGATTCTTCTCAAATGAATCCTCATCATATGAGGTTGGAGGACCATGTCGCTTAATATCATCCATCTGTTGTATGAACATTACAAATTCAAATTATTAGGGAACATGCTTAAAAATGATATTGTATTATCAGAGGCAAAAATGCACATGTCAACTTAAATCTTAAATTTGCATCAGTCAACATTGCAGGGGCTGCAAAAACTGTTTCCATATTCAACACTTACTAATATTAAAATTATCTTTTTGAGAAATATAATATGGCTCAAAACTTACAACATGAAGCAAGAGATGTGTCTTGGCTTTTTTGGCAAAGTTCGGTAAATATTCTGTGATCAGCTGATGATATTCTGTTATGTTTCCCTGTAGCTCATTCATGAGCTTCTCATCAATATTTTCCTGATTTAGCTGTTTCTGTATCTAGTAATAAAATCAAGTCAATGACATTTAAATAAATTATTTTTTTATTTTCAGTTCAAAATGAGGGTTAAGTATTTACATGTGTTTATTTTTTTTTTTTTGAAATTCCATGAAACTGTTCATTGTTTTCCTCAGATTAACTTTTTACAAGTCTCACTACTTATTAACTCTTTATTTTGCATATTGATTACTTGGATTTAAAAAATAAACAGCAATTTAAAAAAATCACCTGTGTATGAACTTGGTTGGTCACATGATTAAATTATGTAAAGCCTGAAGGCTTCTCGAAAGATTTGATCACGTATTAACCAAGTTCATATCCCGGTGAATTTTTTAACATTGCTGTTTATTACTTAATATGTTTATGTTTAAGGTATGTTCAGAATCAATAATATAACAATGTTTTTACGTTTACAAAATTGCAACTGTCAAACGATAGGCGTGTGTGATATTCAGTGTGACTTCAGAAAAAAGTTCATACATATTTGAATGTTTTTGCTATTCTATAGGTTCATATAAGGGATCATATTATTTTGCAAATGTATTAAATATAACAGTTTTAAATCATTTTTAATAATAATTGAACATATATTTACCTGGGCCAAGCAACATGTAAGCCTTATAAAGACTTTATCAGCTCCCACAAACAAAAGGTTGAATGGGGCTACCTGCAACTGAAAAAATCAAAAATATGTTATATATGCTTGCAGGAATGAGTATTGTAAAAAATTTTGGGAGCACAATGTTAATTATATATGTATAGTGGTGTGTCACAAACTACTATACTTGTAATTGTATTTTTGCTCCAAAAAAATTTGTGCATAAATAGAAGTGCTTCAATAACGTGTAAAGTTACTAAATTATCCTCATTTTTTTGTTGTGCATGTTCCTTAAATAAGATATTTTCTTCATTTGTTTCTCTTCTGTGGTCATAATGCTTTATTTCATTAGGACTTACATAACTTTTGAAGTCTTTCCCTTGTCTGCTTTCTATGTACTGGAAAAACTCTAGTCCTTTGGACGGCAAAAGTGTTTCCAAATGGCAACCCATTCTCTTTAATGTCTCATTATCCATCTGGCTAATGATAAAGACAATCAGATGCTTTGCCAATCCAAGGGGAATAAGATGTAGCAATCCCACTGGTATGTCTCTAAAATGAAGCATATTATATGATCGTTGCAACAAAGCAAAAACTAAGAGATGTTTGAGCAAGTAACAGTTGATTGGATAAAAGAACTACATTATGTTGGTTATATAATTGTGTATAGCCTTTGTTGCCTACTGTATACAGGCTTATTTTCGCTCCGTGTTATTTTCGCCCTTTAACAATTGCAAATGGTTTTGCTCCATCTTGATTTCGCCCAGATGCAGTTGTGTTAACATAAATATTATTTGCAATATGGAATTTGTCCAGTCTTAAATTAGCCCTATTGACAACGAGGATGAAAGGGGCGAAAATAAAACGGGGGCGAATATTTCACAGTATACAGTATTAATTTTATTTCTTGTGTTCTTATGAATTGTTCATATTCTTTTTTAACTAGTAATAAAATTGCATCTTGTAAAAAATATGTTTTTTTGTATATATTTTGACCAATACATTATGTTTATATACCTATGTGGATCAATCACATCCCACAAACAGTTAAAATGTTCCTTGACACCAGTTTGTTTACGAAGCTTAATTTTGTCCACCTCTTTTGACCTCAGGTCAATTCTGTTGACGGTTCTTTTGGTTTCCTCCGGTAATCTTTGCTGAAGAATCTGCTGAAATGTTTCAGACGATGCCTAAAATATCAATGCAAGAGATTAACATGTATTGTACTCACATTGCACAGTAAATAAATGTTTTTAGTTTAAATGTACAAATGATGCATTATTTTGAAACTTTCCTGGTTGTCAGGCTAAGTAAAATGTTATTTATATTCATTGAAAAGTGCAGTCTTCATGCAATATGGTATGACAAAAGCACTTACAGCCACACGAGTGCAAAATTCATGGTGTCAATTTTTGAAAAAAGCACTAACATCTTCTACATAATTATCTTGTATGTGGATTTGTATTTCAAATGATGGTATTTAACCTTACATGACATCGCGGACAGTATTTGATTGCAGATGCACCAAGGTGATTACAGCAAAATGACAGCACGTTATAATCTGCTACGATGACATCTAGAAGACATTTTATAAGACATTCTTTCTGATGAACTGCATCAAATGTAATAAATCCGTCCCTGAAAGAATCAAGTTTGATGCATTGGTGATTTAGGACATTTAATTTTGTTAAAGTTGTAAGATTTTGCCATAATCCCATAAAAAATGTACCTTTGACATTGCCTGATGTCAGATATTGCCATCTCTACCAGTTTCATCATGTCTACTTTCTCTGAAGCACCAATGAAGTGTATATTCTTCTCCTTATGTCGTTCATCCATTGGAATCCCTGTTTCATTCAAAATTTATATAAGATAGAAAATTATCAGAATACTATTCTTTAAATCTTCAATGATACATGATAACTTAAGTGAAATAAATCATACGCATTACATATCAAGTATATATTTTAGAAATATGTTAAGTCTATCATTATAATGCAGTGATTCTATTACTGCTTAAACGTACATGTATACATTAACAATTTGCAACAATGAATATATGTTACCTGCCAACTGCATCTGTACACAGTGTAAAGCAAGCCATCTCTTTGATCTGTGAGTTGATGTATCATCAAAGAAAAGATTTACTGGCACTGTTACAATTGGCTTCCTAATATTGGAATTCATAGTGAAGTCCTGGGTAATTAAAAATCAATTGCAAATTAATTACATTATTTAACATAGGTAATCAGAGATTACTAAGCTCACCGAGACGAGGCATCACCTTTATGAGGATCACCTTTATGAGACCACCTTTATAATATTAAACGAAAATCATACTTTACGATCTTGGATATGTATGGATACTGTTTTGACACAATATCGTATATTATCTGTTAAAAAATTGTATGATAAGCCTGTCTGGAGCATCAGTTTCATAAGACGCGGCCATCCATGCAAGTTTGGTAAAGTTAGGACCAGTAGTAACTAAGATATAATCATCAGAGGGCAACTGCAACAAATACTGTAACCATGCAGCTCCAAAAACCGTAACCTCTTCCAGTATCCAAAACCCATAGCTCAGATTCAGCATTCAAGCCTGTCTAGTGCATCAGTATCATAAGACACACCATCCATGCAAATTTGGTGAAGTTAGGTCCAGCAGTAAATTATATATTGCTATCAAAGGGCACCTGCAACAAAAACTTTAACCTGCTCCAAAAACCTTAACCTCCTGCAGCATCTGAAATTTAGGACGCCGATGCCGGGGGTATAGCATAAGCTCCCGTTGACTAATTCGTCTCGGTGAGCTAAAAATGATTACCGGTAATTATTATATATGATTCGACGAGGGAAAAAAAACCCATAAATACCATCGCAAGTCACAAGAAATCCTATTCATAATTTATATGTACATTTATTCACACAATATGACCATTTTGGCCCCACCCTAAAATCAAAAACCTTTCCCCTGGGAAATTTTTATATTTACAATTTTGGTAGAGGGCTTCCTGTTTTACATAATTATGGATCCATTTTTTTCTACAGATGTGTGGGAGTAGAGAAGAACCTTTTTAAAAATGTATCCATTAACATTATTAACAATGAGTGACATGGGTGACCTAATAACACTGTATCAAACCTCATGATTGATGGGCCCAATGAGAGAGTTGGCATTCTCTTTTTTGTAGAAGCTTTCATCTTCATTAATACTTCTGTGTTTCATATTTTCCAGACTTACATTCTTCTTGACATCAGTGATCAGGAATGCCCTACCATAAGAGTAATTTTTTTTTCAGAATAAAATTTATGCATAATCAATAAATTGTAAAGCAGATATTCATAAGCTTATTAATGCATCAAGAGATGAAAATATTTTAAAAAAATTAATTTTGTGATTTGGCAGATTTTATTACTTTTTACTTGAAGCCAGACTGTTTGGTGGATTCTGTAATAAAGGTAGAACTGTTGAAACAACTGCCTCTGTAACTTGTTCCTGTAGGAAAAATCATAAAAAATAATCCATTTAAAGCCAGATTATTGGAAAATCATATGAAAGCAATTAAGATAAATCGCATACATATAGAAGATGAACAGACTGACATTTGACCAAAACTTAGGTTATCATACAAGCTAGTCCACTCGAGCTTTCAGCTTAGAATAGCTAAGATGTCTTTACTTGTTAATTAATATGGGAATTAACTTTGCATACTATATAATTTTTCACATAAAGAGACTTAATTAATTCCTTAATTCAGCAGTCCAAATACATATTATTACATGCAGGAAAAATGTAACAATTTTACAATTGAATACTTTAACATCAATCATTCATAAAAGGAAAAATACACAGTAAATGATACCTTCATGTTCTCAACGAATGTTACTATTCTTCCTGTCTGCTGACAACCATTGAGAGCGAAGGTACAATTTAAAGTTGGTCCTTGTAATAGGTGTTGTTGTCTTTCGTAGCAGAAAAGAATTCTATGTCATTCAACCACTTTTCTGCAAATGCTGGGTGACTGCATTCACCTTGTGAACCTACTCTAGGATGCCTAAAAAATCATATTACAATGAAAAGCTAATGCAAATCTTTGATCTGATATGACCGGAATATAGTGAAAATAATTTATTTCAGTAAAGTGTACATTCTGTTTTTAGAAAAAAGGGTTTTATTCATTTAGATTTGAGTAAACCCAAGATTACAAATTTTGAGATTTGAGTAAAACCAAGATTACAAAGCAATTAAGTCTAATATAATTTTTTATTTAGAATTAATAACGTTAAGTTGACATTTATTTTGGAAAATACATTTTGTATGTATACATGCCTTATCAATGATCTTGAAACATCAGGGTGGGCAACAGATAGCTTTGCTACTGCAGATGGCCGAACAGCCCACATGGGTGTGCCATCATTATCGTTACCCTATTAAAAGTATTATAATGCATCAAAATTCAAAGAAAATCGCCTTTTCATCATATAAAATGTAAAAATAAATACTTCTAATGCTATTTATTCATAATGGACGGACATTAAAATTTGTGGCTTAAATTTGCTTATAGAGACTTGTTCATCATAAACGTTAATTATAATTTTTAGGTATAAACAATTTAAACATTTTGATTTAACATATACCTGATAGTTAAGACAGTCATACTCTTACCTGCATAAGAAAATCATTCCAGTCAAATGAGCCAAAACTTTTTCTTTTGATTGAAGCAAATGAAGGAATTCCATCTACTCCACACTGCTTCAGAATGAATATCACAAATTTTACCACTGCATCACTCTTTAAGGAAAAAAAAACCATTCATAAATATTATTTTCCTAAACTATATAACTAAAGTATTTTATCCAACTAAATACCCCGTTACAGCCAGAATTAAATTATATTGCTATGGTTTTGTAAAATTTAATTTCTTTATTTTTCAATCATAAAAGAAAAGAAATAAATTGAATTCTTAAAATTTCTTAAATGTGTTGGTATATAGTGAGGTTGTCGAAGAAAGGAAAATATAAAATATCCCTGGACCCCCTCCACCCCCATATGGAAAACTTTTCTAGATCCGCATGAAATTGTTTTGAGACCCCCCCCCCCCCCCTCCCCACCAGGCATTGCATGTAATTTAATATTGACTGCTTTTTCCCCCAACATTTCATGAAAAAAAATCCCAAAATAGCCATGCCGTACTGTGTTAGAAAAGATAGAAAGCTGATTTGTAACTAGATGTATGCTGAGTGAGACATCTTTAGATATGTCAATCTCTGTTCTGTTAAGTGTTGTTTATTATGATGAAAAATGAAAACTGTATAAAAATTTTGATTTGTGATAACCTGCATTGAGCCATATTTCTCAAAAGAGCAATATTTCGAGTAGAATTTTGCTTATTAAGATTTATACAGCTTATTTTATTTTCTTACGACTGGATGCGTTGTGGAATTCACCAGCACGTAGAGGTAAAAGTCAGCTCTTGAGGAAAACGGAAACCAGTCTCCTTGCTGTCGCTGATGTTGATGATTCTCGTTTTGGTCAGAATCGTTATGGTGTAACGGTGGCTGCGTGAATTCTACATCGACAGGGGTATCGCTAAATCCTGCCTGCGCCTGCCTAGTATCGGTGTCGTCTTCCTCTGTCTCCTCTAGCTCACCGCTACAGCAATCCAGAGGTGCCTGTAAATCTTCATTTGCATGAAAATGCACAAGGTTGAGATGTGCATCCGACTGTGTATGCCTGATGTAATTACCGAGGCGATTAGTAGAATAATTACACATGTCGCATCGCCTGGTATACGCACTTGCCGAATTTGCCGCCATTTTGTCGTCAATATAAACATTGAGAACCGAACGGATATTCGAAAATGGCACAGGGAAAACTCGTTCAGACGGTCAATTTAGATGCTCGCTATCTGTTTAGAATTTCAATTGAGTAGTTATGTTGTATATTTTCTAAGGGCTTTTTTATCACAACATTTTAAATGTATAAATCACTTAAATTAAGTCTCGGTTAATCCGCATAGCCGCTTCCGATGTACTTTCGGTTCCCATAGTCTGCAGACGAATGAATTGCGGTGTCCATACGATTTAACCCAGGATCTCAAATGGATATTATCGAAGTAAGTTTTATATATTTTTTTAACATTTATAAAATGGTTGTGGGTATTTGAGTAATTTTACTAGGAAATGTTTTTTAAAATGCACAATCTATTTTAGTGAATGAAATATTGCAAACTTAATACTATATATTTTATACAATTTTTCCTCACTTTGTTTGTATAACATTAGTCACACAATTTTTCTCATTAATTAATCTTTATTTTAATATCAATGTAAATTATTGTCTTATACTCATATTTTTCACATGCAGATCTATGCTGTAGTTTGTAAAAACAAATCAATGTGATATATGTAGCATATAGGATTCTTTTTTTTTTTTAAAGACAAATGGGGGGGGGGGGTAAAAAACGACATTTATGTAAAAAAAAAAAAGAAAAGAAGAAGAAGCAAAACAAAAAACACACACACAAACTAACAAAAAAATGTCTAAATTTATAAATAACATATTCGTTTGTCGTTTGTTTTATAATTTTATAAGATATGTGTTATTCAAGCTATAGCTTATAATTAATGTTTTACATTCTGTTACATGGCGTAATTATCTTTTTATTCATAATATATAGAGCAAAACTCACTTCAAAATGAATCTAATTATAGGAGTCTAGTCAAGATACCATACTGGACAGTCAGGTTTCCCAAGACCTGTTTGCAGATGTGGTGCCAAATTATGACAACCCTGCCCAGGTTAACCCTTCAGATATCAAGGAAATTTGTAAGTTTCTGTATTAGCAGAATTTTTGGAACCAGTTGGACAAAAAATGTTAATCTATTGTCTGTTTATGAAGTTTAAATTTTGAAGTTATTATCCAGCACTTCAGCATTATTTTCTTCAAAAATTGAAGTCGGGGGGGGGGGTGTTTCTTATTTGAATTATAAATTATTCCTTTCATTTTCTTTAACAACTGAGAACTCAGATATACATTTTAAACTTTCCTTATCAGCTATTTACATATTTTACCATTTTGTTAAATAACATGATATTTTTTTGGTAACTTTTACAGTGAAAGAGTTAAGAAACCTGCGCGCAGAGGTTGCGGAGCTGAAATCGTTGATGAAGCAACCAAACCAGACTTTCCAGATGTCTGCCTGCTCATTCAAAGTAAGTTCGTACGACACACAAAAGAAAATAATATATTAAATGAATTTGGTAAGTGTTTTTCTGTGTAAATTAAACCATTATAAATTTAATTAAATTTAATTCTGTTTCAATCAGAATTAATTTTAAAGTGATGAGAATTAGTTTAATATCTTTTATTTTATTTATTTTAAAATTTTAAAATGGTACCATAATGGTGAAAATAGTAATATGACTGCATGTGTGTGCAACTAAAAACAATCCTTCAAAATAAAGGGGGAGGGGGGTGTAGCATGAATAATACTGTGGAATCAGTATAATATTGTTAAATACATGTATTAATTTATCAATATAGAATATAGAATCGTATGTATGGTGTTTTCAGGACACACTTCATCACTTCCTCAGAAACCTCTTTACCAAAACTTTGTGGCTAACATGTTTAAAAAATTCATTTTGTTGTGTTAATTTAATAATATATTATAATAATATGTTACTCTGATAAGTTTACATTTTTTGTTGCAGTCAAGAAGAGGATAATTTTATGCTTGTTCCAGTTTCTTTGTTTGAGGAGCACGTTGTATACATGGAGGCCAGTGGAAGAAAAATCATTGCCCGTTTCCCAAATTTCATAGAGAGGGACTAATCAGATTACATAGTAACAGTTCTTTCATAATTGTGTTGATGAATTTAAGTCTATTTAAATCAAGGATTTAAAACTGAATGGTGTTGTTTCATCAAGGTGTTCTGTTATTATGACAAGATTCACATACAGGATGTTTATCATTACACTGTGCAGGTACATGTGAAGAACGAATGCAATTTGGACATTTTACGTACTCATTGATGGATGATAAATTGTGCTCAATACAGCAATATTTAGAGAAGTGTCATACATATTTTATTTTGAATTATAAACATGATATGTTACAATGGGTATTGAGGGACATTAATACAGAACAATCCACAGCATAATATTATTGAAAAAATACCTCTGTTGTGCCTTGATTGTTTTATGTTGTGACTTGAATGAAAATGTTACACTTTCCTATTTGTTCTGTTGTTGTTTGAGGAATCCTAATGACTGAAAAAACTTTAACTTTTTGATTTTTAAAAGTTTTCATGTAATATGCCAAGGTGTTATTTATAGGATACTCATTGGGGTGTTATTTATAGAATTCTAATCAATTACATGTACCGTAGAGACTGAAAAGTATTTGCATAATGATGTTCCTATATCACTGAAAGTTTAAGTCCAACTAATGAAAATTTTCTAAGTCTGACTTTAAAACTTCCAAATAGTTCCGAATGAGTTCCAAATGGTTTTACGAATGACATGGAAAGTTTTCCAAGTAAAATCCCTCCGAATGATTTGGAACTATTTGGAATCCGAATGATTCCGAATGATTCCAAGTCATTCCAAGTCATTTCCGAATTACTTTTGGTGCTGACTTGGAGATTCTACACACGGGTTAATCGTCTGTATTTCGTGATTTTTACGTATCAAATCAAACAGAGACTTCGGTAAATCAAACAGTTACGTTAACTGTTTACCTGCGCAAATTAAGCAAAATCTGATGTAGGGGTACTGAAATACAATTCATTCTATCGGTAATTCGGCATTATCTTTTGCGTAGTGGTAGATTAATGCAATAGGTTTTGTTGAGATGCTCGGCATTTTCTCTAGTTTATTCAGTTTAAATAGAGTTTGATATCGCTTACGGAAATATGTAGGTATATACATGCATATATATGATTCATTTCGAAAAAATAAATTCTAATTGTTTAATGGTTTACAATTTCTATTTACTAACCATTTTTGAGTGTTAAGCATCGAATTATAAGCAAGATACAGAGATTTGCTCAAAATTCTATGTTTGTACACAGATCTTAAAAGCTAAAGATTAAAAAAGTAAAAAAATTGTCAATATTTATTACGAAAATTTTCAAAATCTGTTCTTCCAGAAACCAACTTATTCAATTGTAAACTTAACCGTTTTAGCTCACCTGAGGATGGGGCCACAATGGGGGGTCAAAGTTTAATAAATGAATATATAGAGTAAATCTTTAGAAAACTTCTTCTCAGAAACTAATCGGCCAGGAAAGCTGAAACTTGTGTGGAAGCATCCTCAGGTAGTGTAGATTCAAAGATGTGAAAATCATGACCCCTGGGGGTAAGGTGGGGCCATAATGGAGGGTCGAAGTTTAACATATGAATATAAAAAGTAAATCTTTAAAAATCTTCTTCTCAGAACCTAATCGGCCAGGAAAGCTGACACTTGTGTGGATGCATTCTCAGGTAGTGTAGATTCAAATTTGTGAAAATCATGACCCCCGGTGGTAGCTTGGGCCCACAATGGGGGATCGACGTTTTACATAGGAATATATACAGTAAATCTTTAAAAATCTTCTTCTCAGAAACTAATCAGCCAGGAAAGCTGAAACTTGTGTGGATGCATCCTCAGGTAGTGTAGATTCAAAATTGTGAAAAATCATGAACCCCGGGTGTAGGTTTGGGCCACAATGGGGGTCGAAGTTTAACATAGGAATATGTAGGGTAAATCTTTAAAAATCTTCTTCTCAGAAACTAATTCGCCGGCAAAGCTGGAACTTGTGTGGAAGCATCCTCAGGTAGTGTAGATTCAAGTGAAAATCATGACCCCTGGGGATAGGTTAGAGCCATAATGGGGGATCGAAGTTTAACATATGCTTATATACAGTAATCCTTTAAAAATCTTCTTCTCAGAGACTAATTAGCCAGGAAAGCTAAAACTTGTGTGGAAGCATCCTCAGGTAGTGTAGATTCAAATTTGTGAAAATCATGACCCCTGGGGGTAGGTTTGGGCCACAATGGGGGGGGGGGTCAAAGTTTAACAAAGGAATATATAGGGTAAATCTTTAAAAATCTTCTCAGAAACTAATCAGTCAGATGATTCTTTATAATTGTTAAGACTTTGGCCCCAGGACAATTCTTTGGCCTCACGAGAAGGTTCAGAGTTTGATGTACGTTTATATCCCATATATAAACTATTGTTAGGGATCTTTTTTAGAACTGCAATACTCAACATATGATATGACTATAAAATCATCCTGTTAGAAAAGGGACTAATGATTATAAACATAAGAATATCCAGGGGAAAATGGATTTTATTTATACAGGATTTACATGAATTATTGTACATTGTCCAGATCGTTTGTATTATGACTCAATCGAGCTGATTTTATCATACCTATTGTTCCTCAGGTGAGCGATGTGGCCCATGGGCCTCTTATTTAGTTTTCTTATTAATAATGTGTTTTAAAAACAAGACTATGCATATTGGACACATACAGTGCGCATGAATTTCCATGATCTTTGCTGCGCGTTGAAGAAATGGGGATTGAATATAAAACGCTTGTTGCAAAATTCAAAGCAGCAACTGTTGAACTTTTTTCTACTAGACAGACATATTTTTGTTTATAGCCGCTTACAAAATTTAGTCGCTCTTTGACGCTTTGCCGACATTAACAGCATGAGAGAGAGAGAGAGAGAAAGCGACAAAGAGAGAGAGAGAGAGATTTTCAGTCTTTACAACACAATATGCACAAAGACACACCAAAAGAGCCCGGCTTTCAGTACTTCAGTACTTTGATAGAATTAGGTTTTTTCTCTCAATATTTCTGAGGATCAGTCTAGCCCCCCCCCCCCACTTTCAATTTGCTTCCGACGCCAGTGCAGGCCCAGTGTTATTACCCAGGACTCAGGTCAGTGTAATTACTCCAGGCTCGGGTCATTATAATAACTCCAGACTCAGCTCAGTGTAAAAACGCAGGGTCAGTGTAATACTTCAGGCTCAGTGTTAGTATACAGGGCTCAGGTCAGTGTAAAAAACTCAGGCTCAGTGTTATTACCCAGGGCTCAGGTCAGTGTAATAACTCAGGCTCAGTGTTATTACACAGGGCTCGGGTCATTGTAATAACTCCAGGCTCAGTGTTATTACATAGGGCTCGGGTCAGTGTAATAACTCCAGGCTCAGTGTTATTACCCAGGGCTCAGGTCAGTGTAATAACTCAGGCTCAGTGTTATTACACCGGGCTCAGGTCAGTGTAAAAAACTCAGGCTCAGTGTTATTACTTAAGATTCAGGTCAGTGTAATAACTCCAGGCTTGGGTAATTGTAATAACTCAGGCTCAGTGTTATTACTCAAGGCTCAGGCCATTGTATTAACTCTAGGCTCAGTATTATTATTTAAAGCTCAGGCTAGTTCAATAACTCCAGTCAGTAGCTGGGTAACGTCACAGCAGTGGACATGTACATATGGTAGATTAAATTACCAATCCTCATGTTTTTATGTTTATGTAAGATACCATATCTGTTTAGAGGGGCATTATAGGGAATCAATTCTCTAATTAGACACCGTTGGAGGGTGATTTCCTTTCTCTCAGATAAGCGTGTACTTTATAGATTTACCTGTAATCTCTAAATATAAAATGATTGACACATTTTAAAAAGTAATTAAGAGCATACACAATACATGTTCTATCAGCATCCACTCTTCTTTTTTTTTACAGAGAAGATGAACTGATGGATGATGATGATGAAGATAGAGAGAGTGAAGAGGAAGATGAGGTCAAAGCGCTTAACTAAACAAACTTTGTAAAGATGGTTCTGATTGGATGAAAACTGACTTCTGGTGTTTAAAGACATGGCTAGATAGATTTTAAAATTTTATTTGCATGTTAAAAGCAGGTGTACAATTTTGCAGTTTCACTTCTTACAGTGTATGGTTAAGTAATGATGATGAATTTGATAGTTGTTACTTTTAACACAAATTGAAATAATAATTATAGTTTTGAAAAAAATTAGTTGAACTATGATTTCCCTTTTTTGAATAAATATTTGAGTTCTTGTGACTCAGTTTTTTTAAAAACAATTCAACAGCATTTTCGAAACAAATAACAGAGAAACTTCTCATTGATTCTGTCAATTTAAGATCAGAATCTGGAGATTACTGCAGAATTATTCATTTAAAATAGCAAAAGTATGTTACCTAATGTAACTGTACACTTAATATAAACAAAATATTGTAATGCTTAAAATTTCTCCATGGATTTGCTACAAAGTATCAATGATGTGTATGTAAGAATTTGTTGTTGTGGCATGAGTTGTTATAAAGCATTGAAAAATTAATTCACCGTCAATTATTATTTATTTACATTCTATATCTTAATATACATATGTACACATACTGTTTGTTGTTGATATACAAGTATTTAAAAATTAAGAAATTAAAAGAAGAGAAAAAAATTGGTCTGTCATTTTTACTTTTATCTTAATTTTGCAATGTGAAACAAATTATTTTTAAGGTTTTTTTAATCGTGATTTATCTCGAATAATTATCTATTGGCATCAACACATATTACGTTTTTTTAATCAGATGTGATTATTTAAACATAAATCAAAATGCTCTAAAGTTTACCATGATGCTTTAATGCAACATGGAATAAGAGAGCTTTTAGAAGGAATAGAAAATTTATGAATGTATACTGTATAACACATACACATACTTTCTATGCTTTTATATCGTAGTTTGAATATTCCGATTTATATCATCTTTTCAACAATATATGTTTAGATTAATTTCATTCAAAAATACAGTAATTAGAAACAATTTTTTTAACGACAAAGTTGGAAAATACATGTAGCAAAATCTTGCACACTTCGTCATTGGCAGCAAAATATTTTTCTCAATCCGACCTGAGGAAGTAAATAAAAGGCTTTTTAGAAGAAAGATTATATAGTCTCAAATCTGTTTGCAAATTTGAAAATAACAACGATCCACGACTTCCGCTTCCTTTCCGCCCTTAATTTCATTCTCAGCTTCTTCTTTTTTTATAAATTACAAAGTAGTTTACATCCCTCAACTGGTGCTTTTTATATAGTCATTAACGACCAACAGTTCAATTCAAATAACTAACATAAACACATAAAATTCACCAATTTGTCAACAATACATCTTAATTCACATTATATTTTCTCTGACAGTAAATAACAGAGTCAGCAACATGAGAATTGCCGCATTGGGTCTGCCGTCTTGTGCCGTTTGAGAGATAGATGCTGAATAACATTCGTAAGCCAAATCAAAGTATCTCACTTCATAATAGCAATAACCCAGTATGTTGAAATGTCTGTAGTTGTGGTTTGTACCTTCACACTCGATCACTGCTCTTTTCAGATGATCTATATTTTTCATTTTTTCATCAAGTTTGCTACAAAGAACCCTAAGATAGAGGGCATACACTGCCGGGTGAACCAAGAAAGCCCTGTCAACCAAACACTCGAATTTCAATGCTGCAGGCAAAAGAGATATATCTTCTTTAGCAAAGATCATATCATGTGCGACTAACAAATTTTCTGTTTTAGGAAATCCCTTTACTTGCACCATTGTTTGTCTTGCTACTTCAATTGTTTTGCAAGTCGAACATAAACCCGTGTAAACATATTTTCTGCAACTCTCGCTTGACGAGAAAATACCCTTGATTCTGCTAGATGCTTCATCGCGTTTGTCAAAAACTAGAAGAGCTGTAACAACATACAATTTCCCCGAGATTGCGTCGATGTCCGAGTTTTCATTCATGGTGATAACGAGTTTCTTAAAATGTTCATCGGTCACCGCGTCGTTCTTTAATTGCAACATCTCTTTTACTTGGATAAGAGCAGATCGCATGTTAACATACATTGCTACAGACTGCAAGAAATCTTCGTCGAAATCTTTAGTTCTGGTTTTGTCCTCAAACGCCTTCTGATACTTATTAAGCATACCTGGATTTGCAAGAACGTTGTCCACGTTAATAAGCCAAGACGCCTGTCCATTGTAGTATAATTCTACTGAATGTCTGGATTCCTCAACATCTGTAGTAATGTTGCGTTTATGATCATTTCTGCATTTTTGCAAGAATTCTTCTACATTGCCATGACTGTTCTGCCACGTTGTTGCCAAATCAATATCATCGATGCATTGCATAGATTTAACAAGAATATTTTTGATGATGTCCTCTATGATTTCTATTAATTCATCTTTGATTCCCGGGTCCACCATTCTGCCGAGAAACAGATTTCTACTTCTATCAATGAAATGCTTCAGATCGAGATACTTGATACTTTTTTGTAGACGCAGTAAACAATTTCTTAGTAATGTTATGAGATTTTCTCTTCTCCAAAAGCTTTCTGTAGTGTTTTCAAATTCCCAAAAGACCACAGTTTTCATATGATATGAGCTTAGTTCCTCGGGGACAATCGGATGAATAAATTTTTTCAACAGCGACTTCAGCAAAACAAAACAGTGTAGTTGTACGTCGTTGAAACTCCAAACAAGCTCTCTCTCCCATAGTAGATAGGAGATCCTCCATTCTATCGAGGAATGCTGGGACGTTTTATCGCCAACAGCAACAACATGGCAATCCAGCATTTTAATTCGTTCTAAGGTATTCATTGACGGCCAAATGAAATTTTCTCTCTCTCTCAACCATTCCTCACCCTCGAACGGCATGCGGCAAAATGGGAGACCATGTGCAAAATCCTGTTCGAGAACTCCTCCGACCTCTTTTTTTATGTACCCACTTGGATCTTTTGTGACAGCAGTTGCGCACGGTCCATGCTGATGTGTTTTGGGGGGTCCAGTTGCGGTTTGTCTCTTTTCCAGAAATTTTCTCCAAAATTCTACGACTTTTTCACTTGGAAGCAGCTTCTCTCCTTCTTCGTTTTCCTCAATCATGTCTTTCATTGGACATCCATTTTTATCAAATATTGTAAGAATACTGGAATCTGATGTAAGAAGGACAAGTTTCCCATAACCTTGGGAGGAATCCCTCGTGTCCACTAGAAACGTGTGTCCTGTTACGTTTTCTCCATCCTTCGGGTTGAAGCAAACGTGAATATAAGGACCTACGATCATTTTGTCAGTGTCACTGGTACTCAACTCTGTTCCTTCTGCAGCACTCCCTCCAAAGTATCTTCTTAATAATTGTTTTTGTCGTAGAAAGTACAGGAATTCTTGCATCAGTATTTCATTTTTCTTGGCTTTTGTCTTACAGGCACTTGCCATGGTTAAAAACATGGAGTTTGACAGTATCTCTGAGACTTTCTTGACCTCCTCATCTGATACTTGTAATTCCGGCCTTGGGTATATGCGAAAACTTTCCTGCATAAGATAAAGGAAAAGAGAGATTACTACAGGAAATTAGCATTATAGAACAATGTTTTTCATGTTTTATCTAATAACTCTTAATACATGTATACTTGCAGATGTACTACCCGACACATCAAACAAAATTTATTCAAAATATAAACTGAACTTTAAAGAATAAGAATGCATTTTTTTTAAATTATCCTTATCTGGTATTCCATTGTATGAAAAGTGTTTATCGAAAATGTTCTGGATCTGTCTCACTAGCTATGTTTTTGAGAGCTATATCGAATTTTCTGTTTGCAAATTTATAACCAAAATGTTTTTCTTCTAAACTTTGATTAAAAATACATCAACTTACTTGAGCAATGCTACTGTAATTGTTGCTCATGTAATGTGTTGTTGACACATTCTTCACAGTAAAGAATTTATTGCATGCACAACTAATTGGGGTAAATTTTTTAAATGATTTAAATTCATAAATAACAGCACTCTTAAAATTGTTATTAAATTGTTATAGCTAGTTATAATGACAATTTGAAAAATGGATTTTTAATTTTTTAAATTATAACCAAATATTCTTATCTCAAAAATTATATCTGCCTTCTTTAAAACAATTTCTAATTAAATAAAATTTTAGTTATTCATTTCATCACAATTTTAAAAATGAACATGCATAAAAAAACATAGTAATGCAAAGTAATGCCAGGATTACACTAGATTTTGGAAAGTAATGCATTACATTTCCATTACTTGTAGTGCTATATTTTTGGCATTACACATTACAAGCATTACTTTGAAAACATGTGATGCATTGCAATGCATGCATTACCATTACATTTAACATTTCCCAAGCATGTTCAACAATAATAATTTTTAACGTACTTTTACCAATTAGTAGCATCGCAGAAAGAAATTACATTTCTTTGGCAATGCTAGCTACAAACATACCCGTAGAGAGCATAAATGAAAGCCTATAAGCAATAGGTACATTTGAAAATATCTTCTAGTATACCTTTTTCCAATTAATTTGTAAAATATCAAACTAACCAAAATGTATTTTAAGTAAACATAACATTTCTGTACTAACCTGACTAATTATACCATACAAAAAAGCAAATAAAGCATGAATTCGAACAATCATTTGCCGTAAATCATGTTCTAAAATAAGGCAAATTGTTTTTTCAACAAAATTTCTATCAAATAAATTGATTATCAAAACTCATCTTTTTACGTAAAAACAGAAATTATATTATCAAAAAGAAATAAACTTCATTCATGATTGTTTTGACGAAGAGACTCAAAAAAGTATGACAATCGAATAACATCATTGCAAAAACTACCACAGCATTAACTCAAACAAAGCTCTTTTTCTTTAAACAACGCTGGCAATTGTAGTGTGGTATGCTCTTTATCAAGATGTTTCATAATTACTAAAAACTGCTTTTTTCAATAGTTTTAGATCGGAGTTCTGCACTTCCATAAGTACACAAGAGTACCCAAAACAATATAGCTAGTGATCAAAAAGCAAGAATGTTTCCAATTAGCACTTTCTATAAAGTGAGACCCATCTGAAACACACTACGGTTTGAAATTCAATGAATTGAATCTTAATGATTTTTGAATATTAAAAAGGAATAAATATTTACAGGTTTAAGGTCTTTTGCTTCCTCCATCTTTGTAGTTCGTTTCACCCTTGAGCAGATTTTGAACAAGTTTTGGTTTCGGTTTGAGCGGAATTCCACTTTTGTGTTTAGATTGACTAGACATATCGATCCAAAAGGATGTGCATGATTGCACATAATCATTTAGATTTTAAATGCCTTAATGTACATCATTATCTGATAGAGTGTAGTATTAAAGTAGTACTTGGTTGATTTATGTGAATATCAGGTTAACTTGTGATTTGAATACGTAAATTATAATAATGGAAAATTAAAAATATACCCCCTTAGGCCTTCCAAATTAAAATCAATACAGCGACTGCGTTGGACAGGTCAAACGCAGCAATTTTTTATCTTTTCCATTTAAATTGTATCATTTTTCATTTGTATTCTATTTATCATTTATATTAGATCATTTTCAATTTGTTAAGTACAAATATAAAAAAAATTGTGATGTATAATTTCCATTAGTTTTGTAATGAAAGTTTCCATTTGCATTCAATAATTTTTTATCTGTATTGTTGTATAACTTAAAATGTCAGTTTGTATTGTTATATTTTCAGTGGTATCAAATATATTTTTTTATTAATAAAGAATGTTACTCATTTGTTTGGATAAATTTTCTTTTGAATAAATATATTGCATATTTTTTTATTTCTATTGTATCATAGGAACTCTTTG
This sequence comes from Magallana angulata, assembly GCF_025612915.1. Lineage (NCBI taxonomy): Eukaryota > Metazoa > Mollusca > Bivalvia > Ostreida > Ostreidae > Magallana > Magallana angulata. The sequence continues at coordinate 7,367,641 of NC_069114.1, read as the reverse complement.
GTTTTTCTTTTGTTTATTACAAATAATTTCATTGGTTTAATCTACTTTTATGTTGTGAGTCATGTGACTCAGGGTCTCGAGAATCCTCTACTAGGTTTGGAAAGTTCAAGGAATGCATATGTTCTTACAATGACGAATTGATTTAAACTGTTTAGATCGGGAAACGGTTTGGTAAGTATCTGTATGAACATAACGTTTTAGCAAAACCCAAACAACATGTGTTGTACGTTATGTCGAATGAGGCAAGTGGTCGAACTATTTATATCATACTCTCGAGTTATTAACATTAAATCGAACTAAAACATTGTAAAGGTCATATTTGGAATGACTGTTCTAAAATGAAAGATCATTTAAAGTGTTTGATAGAGTGCTTTTTTAATTTGTATTAACCAATATCAAAAGACAGAGTGTAATGAAAAATATTCCTAGGATAAAATAAACATTCCTTCATTTATCATTTCCACATTCGCTGCGTATGCATATAGTTGAATAAACACACCAACAACATTAAAACCGCTGCATTGGGTCTTCCATCGCCTGATGTCTGGGAAAGAGATACTAAATAACACGTACACGCCTCTTCATATAGTTTAGCTTCGTAATAACAATGGCCTAAAATGTTGAAATGTCTGTAATTATGTTTTGTGCCATCGCACTCCTTCACTGCTTCATGAAGTCGCCCAATATTTTCCATCTTCTCTTCCTTGTCACAGCATAAAACTCTAAGATAAGAGGCGTACACAATCGGGTGAACCAAAAAACTTCTTTCGGCCATACACTCAAATTTCAACGCCTTGGCCACTAGTGAAACGTCCTCTTTTGCAAAAATCATATCATAGGCAACAGAAAAATCTATAATTTTCTGTGGATTCTCACATTTTGGGATACCTTTTGTCTGAGTAATAGTTTGTTGTGATATTTCTATTGTTTTGCAAGTCGAGGAAAGACCAACGTATATATATTTTGCAGAACTCTCACTGCGAAAGAAAACATTTTTGATTCTCTTATATGCTTCCTCTTTTTTGCCAAAAGCGAAAAGTACTGTTATAACATACAGTTTACCCGACATTGCATCTATGTCTGATTTTTCATCCATAAAATTTACAAGTCTTTGAAACTTCTCACTGGTATTTGCTTCCTTTGACCTCAACATCAGTACTGCTTGGATTATAGCAGAGCGCAGAAGTACAAACATTCCAACAGATCGCTTGAAACCTTCATCGAAATCTGAAGCTATATTTTTGTCTTCAAGCGCCGCGTGATATTCAGCAAGAGTTTTGAAATCAGACAGTGCAGTCCCAACGTTGATTCCCCATGTAACTTGTTCATTGTGATATAATTCTAGCGAATGTCTGGATGCCTCAAAATCAGAGGTAATGTTGCTAGGGTGATCCACTGTGCAATTATACAAGAATTCGTCTACATGGCCATGACTGTTCTGCCACGTTGTCACCAAATCAATATCATCGACGCATTTCATAGATATGACTAGAATGTTTTGAAGAATGTCTTTTAGGATTTCTAGAATCTTTTCTTTGATTTCCAGGTCATCCAATCGTCCAAAGAAAAGGTTTTTACTTCGATCAATGAAATGCATCAGAGTTTGTTTTTCAACGCAATCTTTCAAACGCAGTAAACATTTTTTCAGAAATGTTAAAAGGAATTCTCTTCTCCAACAGTTGTCATCTATAGTTTCGGATTCCCAAAACACCACCGTTTTCATATGATAAGAACTCAGTTTCTCGTTGACAATGGGATCAATGAATTTTATCAACAGTGACTTCAGCAAAACAAAACATTGCAGTTGTGTGTCGTTAAAACTCCATACAAGCTCTCTTTCCCATAGCAAATACGAGATCCTCCACTCTAACAAGGAATGTTGGGATATTTTATCGCCAACAGCAACAACATGACAATCCAGCGTTCTTATTTTCTCTAAAGTTTTCATTGATGGCCAATTAAAATGGCCTCTACTCCTTAACCATTGCTCGCCTTCGAAAGGAACGCGACAAAATGGGAGACCGTGTGCAAAATCTTGCTCAATTAATTCCCCGACTTCCTTTTTGATATATCCTTGTGGATCTTTGTTGACAGCTGTTGCACAAGGGCCATGTTGAAATGTTTCTGGGGGTCCAGTTGCAGTCTGTCTCTTTCCCAAAAATTTAATCCAGAACTGTACAACTTTTTCGCTTGGAAGTACAAGCTTTCCTTCTTCGTTTTGTTCAAGCATGTCTTTAATTGGACAACCATTGTCATCAAATATCGTAGGAATACCTGAGTCTGATTTCAAAAGGACAAGCTTTGCATAACCTTGAGAAGAATCCTGGCTGTCTACCAAAAACACGTGACCCCTGACGTTTTTCGCGTCAGCTGGGTCAGAACACACGTAAATGCAACGAGCAACAATCATCTTGTCAATATCACTAGTACTCAGGTTTGTCCCTTCTGCCGCACTTCCTCCGAAGTATCTTCGTAATAGTTGTTTGTGTCTCACAAAATACAGGAATTCTTCCATCAGTGTTGCATTCTTTTGAGCATTCGTTTTACAGGCACTCGCCATGGTGAAGAATACACAGTTTGACAATATCACCGATACCTGCGCGATTTCCTCAACAGAAAACTGAAATAAAAAAAAATTCTTAGAAACGAAATTGTTCCAGGTGATAAAAATTGAGAGAGGGCATTCAGGATTAACAAATTCAATTTATCCTGTGTCGATTGGTTTGTAATCTAAATATTAATAAGTCAAAAATTGACTTCTCTGTTGCAAGAACTTTAAAGGGGCATGGGTTTTTTTCCGATTTTAATATTTACAATTCTTCAGTAAGGCATTTTTAATATGCAACCAAAATTTGACATTTGTTAAGTTATAAGCGATTTACAGAGCTTACAATTCTTCGCTATGTAAACAAATTTCTTATAGTTGTTTAAATGACCAAGCATTGCTAGCCCTGTAGCTTGCTTAAGCTTATAACTCTTCGACTGACTCTTAAATTGATCGTTTGAAATGTATTTTTAAAGCATTGTAAATAATGAAAACAGAAAAATAGAATTTGTCCAAAATCGTGACTATGCACTTTAAGGTATAGCCATGATTTATCGAATGCATATTGTCCCATATTTACCTCTTTTGAATGATTTACTTCTTCCATTCTTGGGTTTTTTTAATTGAGAAGCATGCCTAAGAAATTTTTGTTTCGGTTTGATTCCAGAATGGAAAACAACTGGAAAACGATCATTACGTATATGGCATGCGCATAGCCACAATGTGCTAAAATGAAACTTGATTCAAATTATAATAGTAAGAGGGCATAGCGTTACCTGTCTATGAGACCAGAACATAATGAAACATAATACATGTCCCTTTAAATTAATGTATGCAATTACAACCGCGACGAAAATTTTGAACTAAAATTTCATTTTGAATTGCTCAAGGACAAAACTTTAAAAATTGGAAACAAATAATGCAATTGAATCTTTTAAGATATAGACAGAATAGACATCATTTCACAAATCACAACTATTAACCACTTTAAAGGTAGGCGGGGCAGGACCGAATCACCCCAAAAGATCCTGAGTTCTTCCGAACTGATTTAAAGAACATAATAGCTTTTTATGCATGTGTACTTGAATACTTCGATTATAAAAATTAAAACGCCCTCTTTGACGGTGCACGCGAGTCATAAAGGCAGCTGGATATGCGTCAATTTAAATTGAATTGCAAGAATTTGAAATAGTCTATTCTTTTCACAACTATTGCAGCTGCATTAAAATCAACTGTTACAATAATTTAACACTTTTCTGAAGAAAATGAATACTGTGGAATCGATAAAATGCGTGGGGGTCAATTTTCGTGGATTGCTGAAATTTTATATATAGGTTCGTGGGGATGTAAATTCGTGTATTTTCTCATACCTACATAAGGAAATATGACTTTATAACCCTAAATTTTTTATTCGTGGAAGATGTTTATTCGTAGTTGAGAGGTACCGACGAATTCCACGAAAATTTATCCACCACGAAATGTTATAATTCCACAGTATTCTTTTCTTTCATTTTTTTTAACTTAGTTTAGATCATCGACATTTCTAGGTATGTGAATATGGTTGAATTACGAACTATATAGGTAGCATTAGGGATAACGTTTACTCAGAATGAAAAAAAAATCCCATTGATGATGATGAATAACTATCTATTGTATGGTATAAACCGTTAATTCAATGTAGTGTTATTTTTTACTTTTAAATAAATAGGCTAACGACCTACTTTTTGAGTTAATGGTTATTGAATACTTTTTTGTAAAATTAAGAAAAATCTCTTATAATTTTACACTATGATTGAGATTTTCCTAATTGGGAAACATTAATTAATAAAATTAAACTTTAAAAGAATTGAAATATATTTTGCGAATGGCAGTTGCACTAAATACAATACATTGCATTACTAGTCTGAACTCCCTCTTTGAATTTTATGGATTTTTGAGATAGTTGACGGTTTGTTTATAATTGTCATTTTTTCACTCTATCAGTTTTCGGATCCCTACCCATTTTAATTCAATTTTACTAAAAATGAGTGGTAATAAATACTAAAACATTTATAGTATTAAACTATTATATTGACCTTAATCTGCTGCCATAAAATTTATATTAAATGAATGATCAAATATTTGAGATATTGTGAATTTTATCATTTTGAAGCATAAATTTTTCAATATATTTATATCGCGTGCCAGAGTATATTCTTCATGAATAAGCGAGATTTAATCAACAGAAAATATATTAAATTAAATTGACAAACAAATAAAATATTAACTTTTAACTTAAGAATACTGTCAAAAATGTTTTTAGCGGAAAACAAAAACAAACAAAAAAACGAATGTAATGTCACTAATAATTCATTTCGTAAATACCTCGTGTGTTGAGAACAAATTCTATTCATGACATTGAACTTTAACACAATCCGAATTTCAGACTAAAACCCTGAGTAAACAACATCCTGAAGAAAAAAAAACACAGTGCTTGATAATTATGCCAGTGCCAATGTGGCATTTTCGCACCCGCTTATGATGCAGTTTCGTAAAAATCCATAAACCGGTACGCAAAATGAGTGACCATGGTTTTGAGAGTATCCATTTTAAGTGTAGCCCACCTGACAGATGGTATATTTACCATCAATAATTTATACACCATAGGAAAATAATGATCTCCATAGGAGAAATAAATCATACAGGAAATATTGAAAATCATAAAGGATTTTCTAAAAAGCCTCTAGGAATTATATTTCCGATAGGAGAAGAGTATTTTCTACAGGAATTTGATTCAACAGGTAGTTTTTCTGTAGGAAATTAAGTTATTTTATGCATTTTAAAATACTATAGGAGTTTTATTCAAATCCTGATGGAATTTAAATTGCTATAGGGGGTACTTTTATTCCGGTAGGAAATGCCAGAAATTCTACAGGAAAATTGTTTTTCCTATGGGAAAATCATTTTCCAGTACGAATTTAATTTTTATAGATACATATCTCACCTGGCAGGTATTTATAAACTCTCTAAGCAATGGTCTATCATATGGCATGTTTGGTTTTTTTTCGATACATGCAGCTTAGACGGGTGCAAAAATGCCATTTTGACACTTCATGATCAGTCAGAGTGTTAAAACTGTAAAAACTGGTCCGCACTGCTTTTCGATGTTGACTCAAATCTACATTGTGACATCATTAGGGTAATTTTTCTTTCCCATACTTCTTTTTTACGTGATTTTAAGGAGTCTGGTAGTCAACAAACTATAGCCATAAGATCTACCTAATGTTTTATGAATTGCCTATCTTATAACTGTTATTCACAAAAGAAAATAAAATACTTATATTTTGTCTTTTAAATCCGCGTTTTTCTTATAATGTTGTAGAGATCATCGACCCCTCTTCTAAAAAGATTAGTGTAAAAATAGCCACTGTGACAGCCATTGATCCCTCTTAGCTATCTTTAACCAGGGCACTGTTTAAAACTTTAAATTTACAGGCGAAAATTGCATAATACTACATAGAGGCGATTATGTTTGAATATAGTGTGTTTTCATCTATATTTATGTGTTTTTAATGCAACCTTGAATAATCCATCAGTCTTTTGATAATACATGTAAACCAAGGATGTTACAAAAATCAGTAAGAGCAGTGACTTTCGTTTGAATTTTTATTCCATACCATGGCGTGTATTAGTATCAAACATTAATCAAACCAATCACATTGTCCCCAAATGCCCCAATCGCAGCCTGTTTCACACATGAAAACAAATATCAATGTGAACACATGTCTGATTGGCTCACTGTATCACATGATTAGATAACATGACGTGCAGCCTGCTGTGTACTAGCTCATCATGTCCAGGAACTGAGTACAGTGGGTTGGACTCTGTCCGTTGGCCGCCTTCAGCGAGAAGTTCACGTCTCTCCTGAACAGCGACAGGTTCTTAATTTGATAAAACAAATGCATAAAAAGAATTAACACGGTATGGTCAATATTTTTACTTAGACTATATTGATTTGAAGTAAGACATTCTTTACAGAGAATAAATTTCTACTTGATAATAAAACCTATAAATTACATGATATTTATCTCCATATTTCAGTTTGTGAAAGTAACGTCTCTCTCTCTCTCTCTCTCTCTCTCTCTCTCTCTCTCTCTCTCTCTCCACCCTTTACTTGTTTCTATTCTTTGTGTGTAGGGATCTCTCAATTCCAGTTATCAGTTTTCAAAGCACCGGACCATGGCCTGCTGTTTGTCTGGGGGCTTAATGCTTATGATGTCCTGCAACTTGTTAAAATACTGAAATTCAGATTTATCAGAACACATGATAGACTAACGATCCATACCTTTCGATTTTCTAGAATGTTGCAAACACCAGTCACTAGCTCGTTGAGAAATTTGGCAGGCTGCATGTCGTTAAACAATGATCGTCTCACTGACGCAAGGACTACGAACGATAGCATTGTCTAGCCACCTAACTAAAAGTCATTTTTTGAAAGTTGTATAATTAAAGTTAATTTTTTATAATAATGTAAACATTTATGTATATTTTCATTAAATATGAATTATAAAAATTATAAAAATATAAAATTTTGGTCAAACAAAGAGAGATAACTTTGTATTTTGGGTTAAAATAGCTCATTTCATAATAGAAAATAACGGAAAACGGAAATGTTTTTTAAAACGTCTTTCCCCCCCTGTGAAACAAAAATTCCTTTTGAGGGGTTTTAATTATTGCTATTTAGCATATATTTATCAAAGGGTTTGTTGTTTCACGAGGGGGGGGGGACATATGTCTACAGACCGAAATACATTCCAAAAAAAGAATTTTGCTTTGTAAAGTTTTGAAAACTAATTAACAGATATGAATTAAAATGAAATTTTAGTTTAATATATATCGTAAATATGTTATTATTAAGTTTTTATGCACATATTGGCCGCTAAATAATATTTTCCTCACTCATAGAGACCGACTTCAATGACATTTTTTTTAGACCCCGCGTTAGCAAAACTTTTGTTTAAAAATAAATAATTTGATTACAAATTTTATTTTGATATAAATTGATTAGGATTTGATTATACTTTTTAGTAGGAAATTTAGTTTTTGAATATCTGACAGAATTTCCGAAATATTTAGATGTAAAATGTAGGCGGGAAACGGGCGTTAGCGTTCGCAGTTCTTTGTACCAGGCAGGATAGTGCCTGAAATCACAAATCAGCTACAGGCAGTAAATCCAAAAATGTATTTGATTGTATAAATATTGTATCTTCATATACATAAACTTGTAAATGTAGGGATTAATCTTTGCTTTGTTGACAAAATTAAAGAATTTAGGAAATTTGCTTGAAGCATATAATATCCAACTGGGTATGTTTCTTCAAATACTACATATCTACATGTACTTTCATAGTACAAAAATGTTATTTTTTGTAAAACTGTTTTTAAAAAATAATATATCTAAACAATCTAGATACATATATTTACCTACAAAATATGAAACAAATGGATAAGGAATGCTTAAAACAATTCTGTAAATAGAATAATTTGATCGACAGAAATCTTTGTTTGCATGACAACATAGGTCTTTGTTTACATGACAACAGAATGATTGCTTACCTGACAACAAAAGTGTCTGTTTACATGACAACAGAAGTGTGTTTTTATTGCAACAGCGACAGTGTTTGTTTGTTTGTTTGTTTACATAAATGCCAGCCTTTGGCTGTGTATACAGGTCATCAGCTGTTTCATCAGTATGATGCTGATAAAAGGTCAGACAGCTGTGGGTCAGTTGCAGGAGATGGGAGATCAAGACGTACTGCAGCAAACAAGCAAGATATACGTTCAAGTTATTTGATTATCAAAACTGAGAAAACTAAATTACTGGGCGTAATTACTAATGATAACCTAAAATGGGATGTACATATGTAAAATATATTGTAGAATAAGCTCCAAATAACTTTTTACTTTCATTCAAACAATTTTTTACCATCATTCAATCAGGTCTAAGTGAAAAATAACGGAGATGAGTTAACAAAGATATAATGAGACCAGTTTTTGGGTACTGTCGGGTACATGCCCGGTGTGGTCAACTCACCTGCCCCAAATCTAATATACCAAAGTACAAAGCTTACTGCTGCGAAAATAGGTTTATCCAATAGCGTACCAAAGAACAGGCATACCGAGTTAGTGTGCAATAACTCTATTTAGATGTAGATGAATTATTTGTTGAATATTGTTTATAACGCAATTAAAAATCTAAGTACTAATAATTTTAAAAACTTTAAAACATTGCAAATTATTTTATGAGTTATTTATAAATTCTGTTTGTGAACTATGATTATGTACTGTCAACCGTCTAGTTGTAAATGAACTATTATCGTTATAATTATATATATTAATATATTTGTTGATCCAAAAGTAATGTCACAGAAGCGATAAAATCGTGAAAAATCGACGTAAAGTGACAAAAACCCGTGCTGTGAGATATCCACCTAATTCAATTCAGATCTGAAACTTCTAACGCATTATGATAAATTTTCCTGAAGATAGTATATTTGTAGAGCGTGAGGTAAGAATAGTCGCCACACGTTAGCGATGTCATTTCTAGATCTTTGGCATTCTGATAGAATTTCGTAATTTAGTACTCTATTAACATTGGCTACGATGCCCTATTTTACATTTTTTTTTTTCATTTTTTTTTTTATAAAGTAACCAATTACTCCTTTTGTGATCAATCGATTAGTATATTGGATTATTAAATGTGCGATCGGTTTGTCAAGCTAGGTCTCTTTAAGAAGTCATGAACGTAGCTTTATGATAATGAGCTCATTACCTAAGAACCTACAGTAGCTTTAACTTTTCCTCAGAGTGTACGTCTTCTGTCTATCAAGTTTATTTATAAACATGTCATAAGCTTTTACTTGTTCACCCGCTCTCAATATATTCATGACGCAGCGATGTCACTGTGTTTTATATATCAAAAAAAGAATGCTATTTCCGTTCATGACTCCTATCAATGTGTGACCTAGATTATAGAGTATTCAGATATCTGAATTATCTGTCCTTGTCATATTACAGGTTTGTACCTGACATTTACGTCTGAATCACGTGATCCTGTACAGTTAGGAGGACTAGGAACAATAAACTCCTACGGCCCACAATGTTAGATTTTTGAAGTTTTTCATTGTGGAAGTTGTTCTTTAAAAATAATAACTTTTGGCAGCCTTTGTACTTGCAGGTATGATTTTTTTAGATCAGCTGTTTTCTTTTATAAATCTATAATTGCAAATAATAAATGTTATTCATGTCTATGATGATTATAACAAATTTTAAATGAAAATCAAAGAGGGGACGGGGAGCTAGTAGAGGCATTACACAAGAAATATAATATTTTTTTAAGTTACTAAGTAAATAACAAAATTCAATAGTTGAGAATGAACTACCGGTAAATTGTTTTGACAAAGAACAACAATGTCTTATTCATATGTAGAGTGTGGACAGAGAATGAAACTGCCTTAAAATCCTACTGGTAGCTAGGAGACCAGGAAGAAATTGAACACCCAGAACCCGCCACGTTGGATTGAGACGTTCGGCAGTCTACCAGTAGATTTTGATTAAGTTGTTCTTCATCTTATTAAAAATGATTTAAAATTTCCATAGTCTGTCATTAAAGTTGAAATGGCACTAGACAAACACCTCTAAGTTCCACACTTAAACAAGAATAAGCATTTTTTTTTGAAAATTTGAATATCAAATATCAGATATGCATTAATATATTATAAATTAAAGCATTTTGCAAAAAACTACAAAATGCCTGCACAAGAGTGCTTCCTTACACCTTTGGTATTTCATCACGGGGCATACGATGTCCGTAAGCTATACTTGAATTTTATCTAATAAGTAGTTACTGTAAAAATAATTAAAAACCTAGTACTTTCATTTTCGATAAACCAGCCCAAATTAGCAAAAATGAGAGTAAGGTGGTGGACACGCTTTGGCGGATCCAAGTCAGTGGTAATTTGTATCAAAATATATTTTTGCATTGAAATGATATTGAATAAATATGTAAGCGTGAATATATAAACCGGAAACTTATTTATTGTATGACAAATCAAGATTTGACAAATGTTGATTAAATAAAAAGAACCAATTCGTTTTGGAATGAGCGATTTTAGTTTTGATAGAAAGAAGTTTCAAGAACGAGGTAACTATAAGAACGCAGGTTGACTTATTGATGCAATGGCGGAAAAAATAGGACGAGTTTAACTTGCATCGGACAGTCTCCTTTGATAATGAACTTTGGTTTAGAATGTGCATGCATTCGCGCTTTAAGATTACATTGCATTTTCATACCACTCAAAGATTGCTTAATATAGATAGTCAGTATTTTTTATATTCTTTTAAAAATTGTGTTAATACCTCTACGCCTATATGAATAAATTATGTAAGCATAAAACGGAGACGTTGTATCGAGATGTAGGGGTGAATTTCAGTTTTGGTTTTATTCCGATCAGCTTCTTTTAATATCCAACCATTTGATTTTAAGTTCCAATTTTGAAAAATAGGTTGATAAAATAAAATCTGTTGCGACATAAAAATTCAATTAATATGTGAACCGTTATTATCTAGTTCTATGTAATTTTGTAATTACAGGTATTTACATGTTTCATATTACATGTATCTACATGTTCTATGTTATTCTCTTCAGATCAATGTCCCCCTAGATTGTAAAGAAAAAGTCCCCTGACCATGGACCCCTGGAACAGTGCCCAGGATGTTGTACGCTGCACCCTGTGTCAAACATCTATTGCCCCCATGTACTGTGAAGTTTGTCACATACATCTGTGTGGAAACTGTGTAGAAAAACATTTCTCTGATTCCTCAAACGTTCATAAAGTGGTGCCACTTAAACAATATTTAACCACCAAACAGGGAGCCGACTCCTCTCCACCAGACCGGTCACTGATGGATGAACCCAAGGTCATCACAGAAATAGACACAAAGTACGGATTTCTATGGGGTGTGGCGTGTCTAAATGAGACAAAGATCTGGACGCGTGGTAATAACAAAATGATGAACCTATACAACCTGCATGGGGAACTAGTGGAGTCCATCCAAACCAAGTCAGGGATATATCCACAGGACATAGCAGTTACAAGGAGTGGGGATCTAGTTTATACTGATGGCAAAGATAGAACTGTGAACATAGTGAAGAATACACAGATACAGACAGTGATCAGACTACAGGGGTGGAGACCTTTCGGAGTCTTTAGTACCTCCTCTGGCGATCTCCTGGTTGTCATGGACAGTGATGATGATGAACAAACAAAAGTTGTGTGTTACTCTGGCTCCACAGAGAAACAAACTATTCAGTTTAATGACAAAGGACAACCTCTCTATTCATCTGGTAACACTAAATACATCACTGAGAACAGGAACCAGGATATCTGTGTGTCAGACTGTGATGCCCGTGCAGTAGTGGCGGTCAATCAAGCCGGGAAACTCCGGTTTACCTACACTGGTTCTCCCTCTACTATCAAGAGATCATTTGGTCCACACGGCATCACAACAGACAGCCAGGGTCGGATCCTGATAGCTGACCGTAACAACTACCATATCCACATCCTGGATCAGGACGGACAGTTCTTCCGCTACATTGACAACTGTCATTTAGAGCGTCCATATGGTTTATGTGTGGACACCAGAGACAACCTCTTTGTGGCTGAGAGGGGAACAAGTAAAGTGAAGAAAATACAATATTACATCTAAATCACCCGTCTTTATAAATTAGATGTAAAAAAAAAATGAAACAAGTATAAATTACATACTGAGTGTGTAAAACCTTATTTAGAGCAAATGTTTACATTACAACTTACTATATTTGGTGTATATTAGATGGGACTACTGTGAGTGTTTATAATGTACATACAGTGAGCATTGCAGATAAAATGTATAATGTAATTTTTTGCAATGATCACTATCTTGATATCTCATTTAAAAATTTATCGCATGTGAACAACCTGATCAATATCTATTGGATGTAACTACACTGTTTGACATTTTGCATATTACGATAACATGTAGGCTTCCATGTGTATAATCATTGCATGTCATCAAATTATGTGAATGTATACATTTTTATATCTTGAATGTTAACAAAATGTTTGGGTTTTTTTAAATTACAAGTGAACTGGCTATTTTTGTACATGTAAACAAATTGGTTGTTTTCAAACATGTAGGTATGTAATTGTTACTAAAACGCTTGTTTATTATTAGACGTACATTTATATTAGATGACTGTTGATCAATAACCGGACAACACAGTTTTATTGGTTTATTTCCCCATTAAGGTCTATATATATATGTGTGTGTGTGTGTGTGTGTGTGTGTGTGTGTGTGTGTGTGTGTGTGTGTGTGTGTGTGTGTGTGTGTGTGTGTGTGTGTGTGTGTGTGTGTGTGTGTGTGTGTGTATATTTTCACCTTTTTGATCATTGGGTATAGAACCGTATTGTGGTAAAGTAAAAAAAAAAGGTATAGGTAATGGTGGGGGTATATAGTCTTGCTCGCAAAGTACATTGCCACTTACTTGTTTTACGGGATTTATGATATTTTCTCAAAATTCTTTATGCTTACACATTTCAGAAAATCATGCTAAATTGAAAAACATGCACAATGCCGTACCAGCTCTAAATACTTTCAATGAAAATTCAACATTGATGTATTCAAACAAAAGAAAAAGAACAGCTATCAATATCTGTACACAGTAGTTCACGATAGTTCAGTGCTAGATTCAGTTATCAGATTTCTAATTAAAATTGATCCATATGTGAACTTTTTTAAACAGCATATTAGTTGGAAAGGTTGGAAAAATTAGTGTCCCTATTACACTTACGTGTAAATCGAAAGCAGAACTCAGAACATCCTAGTTTTCGAGCAGTAAAGACGTACAACCATAGATATCAATCTCTTTTTTGAAAAGATTTTAAGAATATACTATGAAATTGTTTGACTGAAATACCCCTAAACACCATACACAGTTTATTTTAATGTAAAATTTAGTAGTGCGGGTAATAACAGGATACATGTATATCGTTCTTTATTTTTGGGAATAGACCAGTTGAACAGCATCGAGTCCCACCTAGGATGAGTAATAAATGTATTTATTACGAATCAAAACGAAAATAACGTATTTCAATGTGAGCTCCGCTTATACTGGCATTGTACCAGTTATCGGCTATAATTTTACGTTTTCTTTTCGTGTTTCCTTATTTCTTGATATATTGGAATTAAACTTTTCATACTCCTTATTTATCCATCGGTTAGATTATATCATCATTTTGAACCCAAAACTATGGTGGCATATCTCTGCCCCTTGTGTGCAAGTTATTTTTCCATCAAATATGTCGACATGCAAGATAAATATGTTGACATGCAAGATAATTATGTCAACATGCAACATAACTTCGTTGACATGAAAGAAAATTGCAATTAGATAAGAATTATACAAAATCTAAAAAAATCTCAAATATCGCCCACTTGTGACATTCAAGATGCTAGATGCTACCTTTTTTTGTCGACATGCAACTTATTTATGTTAACATGCAAGATAAATATGCTGACATGCAACTTATTTATGTCAACATGCAACTTATTTATGTCAACATGCAACTTATTTATGTCAACATGCAACTTATTAATGTCAACATGCAACTTACTTATGTTGACATGCGAGATGAATATGTTGACATGCAACTTAGTTATGTTAACATGCGAGATAAATATGTTGACATGCAACTTATAGGTTGTATGTCAATATAACTTAGTCGCATGTCGACATAAATATGTTGCATGTCAACATATTTATCTTGCATGTTAACATAACTAAGTTGCATGTCGACATATATAAGTTGCATGTTAACATAAAGAAGTTGCATGTTAACATAAATAAGTTGCATGTCGACATAAAGAAGTTGCATGTCGACATAAAGAAGTTGCATGTTAACATAAATAAGTTGCATGTTGACATCAATAGGTAGCGTATCTAGCATCTTGAATGTCACATGTCGGCGATATTTGAGATTGTTATAACTCTTAATTGATTGCAGTTTTCTTGCATGTCAACATAGTTATGTTGCATGTTGACATAACTATCTTGCATGTCAACATATTTATCTTGCATGTCCACATAATTAATAGAAAAATAAATTGCACACAAGGGGCAGAGATATGCCACCATACAAAACATATTGTTTCTGTACTTTTTAGCAAGCCCCGAATTTGCCTAGGTTTTATGATTTACTGTACCAGTTATCGGCTTCGTGATAATAACATAGTAAAATCCATGTACATGTTGATTTTATATTCTGCAAAGTGTTGATTGAATTATGTCCCTTGCGGGGTCAGCCTATAGGTCGTAGGGGTTATTATACATAATTAAACTCATAAAATTATTCTTTTATCATCATACGGTAATACACACAATCGTACGCTAATCAATGCATAATTATTTAATCAGGCGTTCAACTGCGCCATGAATCCCTCGGAATTTAGTGAGTTCCTTTTCTTTATAAATGTTATATGTATTGATATTAAAAGTCAAATCACAGAAGGGATATAATTACGTATCACAAAGAGGTCATATTCTAATTTTAACTTATTGCGTCACTTCCCCCACAGCTGAAAGTGCAAAGATGTAAATCAGCGGTAAACAATGATCGTTAAAGCTCATGTTTAAAACATATTGAAGAAAGTTTTCAAGCAAACTTACTTTTCTTTATTAGAAACAGATGACTGAATTAAAAAATCTCGGATATTCGCGTGCTATAGACCCGAACCCTCAGTTTAGCCGATAACTGGTCTTAGCCGATAACTGGTACAGTACCAGTAGAGTGCAAGATTTTTTGGTTTTCGGCGAAAGAGGAAGGCAATGATGAAAAGATTTGACGTCGAATACAAAAAATCAACAAAAGTGGGAAGCGTTGTCCAAGATCTACTTGAGTACGCACTGTGTACCTAATTTCCCCTTTTTTGCTTTGCGCTTCATAGCATAGTATAATTGCATGTATAGGTTCAATCTGTATGCACTGTTTTGTTGTTAAAGCACGTGGATAGTGCACGGGTAGTGAAAGCACATCCCCGGGAAGCTAAAGCACAACTAAACCCCTCCCTCACTTTTTAAATGGGCTAAAAAAAAGTTACAATTTTAAAAAACATATACAAATTCATTTATGGTTGTGTCAGGAAGTGCACCACTGGAAAGAAGACGCTATATTTTACCGGTTTGATAGATTAGCCGGTAATGCTATGTTGATAACATATTTTTAGGTTATGAATGAAACATTTTGATCATTGTCTTATATAAAGTCTTTCTTATTTCAGTCACATTTTTTAAAATTTTAAATCTGATATTGATTATCAATTACAAACAATTAAACAAGATGTGCTTGCAAAAATGGGATGGGGTTAGATATAAAAGCAACTCGTTACTATAGTCTGTCCCAGATTACAGTTTTCTTAGCTTTTTGACGAATTCTAACGAGAATACACATATTCGTCAATGAGGCACATTTAACGTAAGAATCAATTGTTTTGAAAAAATAAAAATTATATACAAGAATAGATATGGGTTGACCCATATCCAAGATATTTGACTTTTAAATATTTCTTTAACATGGTAAAGAAAAATAAAGTATAGTAGAAAAGTTAAGTATAGCACAGTAAAAATTAAAGAAATATTTGAAACTGTAGGCATGTTCACGAAGCTATCTTAGGACTGTGGTATGTCCTAAGTATATCTTAGGATACGTCTTAGTCTTAAGTCTGTTTCTCGAAGCTCTCCTAAAATTTAGGAACCGCCATAACTTTGTCCTAACTTTAGGACATCACATACCCTGTCCTAAGACCATGCTAAGGCTGTAAAATCACGTTTTTGGGGATATTGGGAATGCTGTGAAGGATTTTCTTAAGACCGGTAGAACAAAGCAATATGTTTTACAGTTCCAGCATTTCCGACGAAATCCAGGGTAGGGGGGGGCATAGTCATTTATTCTATTATATATTTTCATATTGATAAAATTATTAAATTGAACTCCCACCACCTTCTCCGTTAATACAAACCTGCCTGGAAGTTGACAAATTAAGCATTCTTTTTTTCATTTGAAACTTGAAAATTACAGCAAACCTTTTTTTTTCATTCAGTAACTGAAACAAGTTATTAAGATGGATAGTACATATTCGAGGGTTGTTCGCGGACAAGTTTGATTGTGATCGGGCTTTTTGCATGATACCAGCAAAACTCTTCCGATTTAAAATTGACATATTTTCTAATTAAGATGTAACGATTTCTTTTAAAACGCACCATAAAAAATATACAGATTAATTATTATGATTAGCTATGCTTCACGGAGCTATCTGTTTTTTTAATTATTTTATATTTGTACACATTTATCCTTCTTAAGTAAATGTACCTTTTAAGCGCATAAAAATGCAAGATATTTCATATCACATTACAATAACTTATAAACGTCAATAATTCAATTGAAGCATTTCTGACCGCTTTATCGCCAAATATGGACGATCAACGCTAGGAAATAGTGCCAAAAACTTTAACATCAATGTACGTCTTGGAGCACCGGGTCGTCATCAAATTTTGAGTGAACGCAGGAAAATCTCTGATGGAGACCAGAAGGTTCTTAGAGGCTGCTGGAGATGGGCCACATGTGTCGATGGCAATGGATTACAAATGACATCAGAGGTTGCAGATGGAAGGACTTAATTTTTGTATGACGAAGGGGCTTCCTATACATCCCGGATCTTGCAACTATCACCGGGGAAAATAAGGTGTTTCTATATATCCGGCGACAATAAAACTAAAATGCTTTAGATGGTAAAAAGCACTTTATTTGAACTTTAAGTCGGAATGGGTGATTTCTGGGTATCCAAAAACTACACCCGAACAATCCGAAACCTAATTCCTCGTTCCCGACAATGGTGTATAACACAATATAAATAAGAATTGAAAACAATAGAAATAAGCACTTAAGCACGAGTGACATATGTCATAGAGTAAAACTTCAATGTAAGTGAGTCAATTAAATCAAAGGTGAGGTGTAAGAGTCAATTAAATAATTAAGCAATTATAACTGAAGTGAATTATTGTCTTGTACAAAGGAAAATGTATATTTATGAATAGATAACAGTTACTCAAATTTCACTCTATGATAATTCCCTCGCGCTTCGAAAAATGAGACGTCTTCGTCTAGAAGATCACCGGAATGATTTTTAGGGAATGTGCAGTCTGTATCTCAGCGTCGTTTGCTTAGGTCTTGGCCGGAATATGCAAAATGTATTCTACATTGCGGAGATCCACAACTGCAACACCGCATTCTGGGCTGAACCATATTTAAAACGAACCTTTGTCGTTGGACGCCACACCAGGAAAATTCTTCTAGGATTCGAATGCAATAGATCGGTCGCTTAGACGAACATTTTAGCATAATGACAAAGAAATCCACACACGAAACATACAGAACGAGAACAAGAGTTCGCAGGGTGACGTCTTCCCGCTCTTGTTACATGCTGGATGGAATCCAGGCGTAGAGTATGTCCGTGCAAGTCCTGGGATGTCCAAAACTCGAAAAGCAGCGACGTTGGTATATGGTCGTAACAAGCGGTTATATCTGCTCTTGGGTTGCAACATCGAAGTGTGTTGATGCTCTTGGAAAACTCGTTCGGTAGCTGGTACGCAGGATCTAACTGCTACAAAGTATATGTAGCAGCCCCGGGTAAAATACCTTTAGGATATCTCCACCAAACTATCACCGGGGAAAATAAGGTGTTTCTATATATCCAGCGACAATAAAACTAAAATACGACATTGAAACATTTTGCTTCTGGCCAAAATGACATATAGAGTACCATTATATAAATAATTCGTATGCTCCCTAAATGCATGAATGTTTGATCATGACATTGGTTTAATTCTATAAGCAAGTAATCAATGTACTTGTCCACATAAATTGATTTCAGGGAAATGTGCTGATAACAATAGCATCGGTTTGTGTTTCATAGATTTAGCTTATAAAATATTGAAAAACAGGCACATTAAATAATATCAATTTAATTTTAAGCAGGCAATTGAAAAATGGAATAAACATTTTTTTTAAGAAGATAAGACCTTGGTCTAATAAATACAACCAAAATTGGCTTTGGTATATTCACTAGCTTTCACATACAACTATTTGAAGTTATCGCTTTTCCACAAAATCAAACTTAAAGTTACTTCCCTTAGTGACACTTCTGTATTAAGGTACAAAAAAGACGTCACAACAACATGGCAAAAGCAGACGTTGGAAAAACAGATCAAATGGGGTGGAGAAAGCATATGATTTAAACTTCAGTGTATTTAGAGTAAGTCTCTAATTAATAAACGATTATGAAATGAACCATGCTCTATTGGGATCTAGCTTAATTACCGATCTGTGCTGTATTCAAGCCTTTTGTAAACACGTGACTGTTTTGTACAATTTAACAGGTTGGACACACTTATCGCATTGAGGAATGATTACGCTAAACGGGAAATATTCCCCTTTTCAGTTATAAAAAACTCCCGCAAATGCGGGATTTTCTCGATGCATGCCAAATAAATGAAAAATCCTACTTAAGTAAAAATAAGCGCATGATAAATGCAATGTGGTGCCAAGGTACTTTATACAACTGACCTTGGTGGCCTAAAACTTAACTCCGCCACAGCTGCAAACGAATATAAGACGGTTTTGAACTAGTGAAAATCGTGAGTATTCTTGCATTGGTCGTACATCATCCATTGATTGTTTGCTTTAACTGCCTAAAATCCCCCAAATTTCAGAGTTTTGTGTTCAATGAGTGCCGCTGAACTAACCTGCAGTAATAACTTTACCGTAACACGAGCAATATGTGTATAGATGGATTTTCAAGTATGTAATTAAAACCCGTCTCATAACTTATTTCTCCTCTTTTATTAACTTGACGTGGAGAGTCTCCAATTAGTTATCACACCTTGATTAGAAAACTGAGTAAGACCCTTAATTGTGATTGCTAAATAAATATAATTATACCTGCACGTGGGTAATTATTTTCTACGTTTAATTAATGAGTTATCAGTGAATTTGCAACAATAAGCATGATATTTTTTTTAAAGAACTATTTAAATAAACTCAAATATATATATATATATATATATATATATATATATATATATATATATATATATATATATATATATATATATATATATATATATATATATATATATATATATATAGGTTTATCTTAAAACATTGCAATATATATATTTACATGTATAAAAAATATTAACGAAAAACGTCTCGGTGTGAAAGGTCTTCAGGACCGAATGGTATCGACGCGAATCGTCAATAGGAGCGAAATGTCCCGTTACCGTTATGGCGGCGTACATGGAGACGGTAAGAACAGCACAAAGAGGTTTAACATAAAATAAACAGCTTAAATTGATGTTAAATTACCATTTTATAAGTATTTATCTATCAACAGATTATAATGAAAACAGTTTTTGCAATTAAACGCTCTAACAAAGATTAAATTAGTTTTGACTGTTTAAATATTACGATAAACAAACACATGAACAGTAGAACTGTAGGGTAACAGGTGAACTCGGCATATGGTGAACTCGGCACCAGCATAAATAGTAAACTCGGCACCTGGTGAATTTAGCATTAAGAATCTGATGAATTTGACACCTTGATACATGTATTTTTTATCATTACCAAAGATAATAAAATATATAAAGAACACAGAATCATTTTGTGCATATGACCAGGGACTTATATTACTACAAAAGAACAGTAGTGAGAATTTTATTTCATTAAGATAGCCCGTGCTGCACCTGAACAAAGAATGTAAAAATCCTTACGTGGTGTATAATTTAATGAAGTACCCCTAGATTGTAAAGAATTTTCTAGAAAAAAAGTTCGTAACGGTATTATATTCGGATACGGTACTTTCATTTTCAGTATACATATGCAAAATTTTAAAAAGTCACTTGCCCACGGCTCGAGTCCCTTATGATTTTTACATGTACTTGCCCGATTGGAAAAATCACTTGGCCCAGCTGTTTGGCAATCGGATTTTTTCAGCCCATGACATGTAAGATATGATATAGAGAAATTTGAGCCTTCAAAGGACTTTTTACCTTTTTCAATTAAAAATAGCAAATCTTAAAGTAATATACATGTAGTTGGTATGAGTTTACAAAGCAGTTGTGAAACCAGTCTGTGAGTATGCATGCCCGTTATGGTCCCCCTCACCTACCCAAACATCAATATAATTGACAACATTATATTAATTGAATCCATCCAAAAGAGGGCCATGCATAAAGATAATAAAACCTTTGCATCCATATGAAGCATCGTTGGAACCCACAGGTTTTTTTATCCGTTACACTGCTTTGAAAGCAGTGTAACGGATAGAAGACCTGTGGGTTCGGACGATGGTACATATGTCACATGTATAAATTTATCTGTCCTTGTCATATATTCAGGGATGGGGTAATGGTAATTTTTGATGGTAATTGAATGTAATTAATTACAAATATTGATGTAATTAAAAGTAATGTGTAATTAGCCAAATTTTCAATTACATGTAATGGTAATTTAATTAATTACTTTCAAAAAGGCTTGTAATTACTTTCAATTACTTTCAATTACACACTATGTACATATAAATATGAAGCTGTCCACTACCCATTGTTCCCGGTACAAGGTCAA